>NC_081192.1:3350000-3950000 GCF_902713425.1 Acipenser ruthenus | reverse complement strand
TTCTGTGATTCAAAATGCATCCAGAGTTTACATTGCCGGAATCTTAACACAGCAAGTTACCTTTTGTATGTGTGTTCGTGAACCGTACATGCAGTTTATTATAGAAACTGAAGATTGATGCGTTTTGAGTGGTTTATTTTGCCAAATAATAAAACATTTAAAAAAAAAAATTCAAGCCCTTGATATAAAATAATGCAAAGAAAGTACATGCAGATTGACACACCCCTTTAATAAAATGCTCAAGGTTGGTTCAGCCAATAAAAGTACAAATGTGAATTTATCAAGACACGTCTGTTCAGACAGCATCTGTAAACCTCACAACTCCGGCCTATACTGGACTACATGGCACCCAATCGTACCAGTACTTGCATCAGCTTGTACTTGCACTGAACTGCCCCATATTTTGACGTATTCATCTACTGCTCTTAATTCTAACTATTTTCTGTGTCTTGTACTTGGTTTTACTCTTGAAGGTATCCGTGATCACGTTTTTTGTAATTGCTCTTATTTGAAATCGTTCTTACCCATTTATCGTACTTACTATGTGCTCTTAATGGAATTTACTATTATAAGCAAATATCTTTACTAAAAGTTTTACCGCTCTTGGTTGAATTCGCTCTTAAATGTAATTATTTACTGTATTCTTTATTTTGCTCTTCCTTGAATTTGATCTTTTATTTTCTACTGTTTTTACTGTACTTTGTAACTGCTTTTATCTGCAAGGTGATAGTGTAATGTGATATTTTGCAGTGTTATACAGTTGTTACAAAGTAAACCCACTCCTTGTTATACTGCGGATTCGGATATATTGCGGTCCTGGAGTTGGCTCCCCATTTTTACTGTCCTAACTGCATATGTCTTGGCTGCAATATACATAGGCACTTAGAATTACTGTTCGTTTTATTTTGTACTGCACATCACAAACAACGATATACAAAACAATGAAAAACAAAGCATTAATATCGTACTGTTAGCACATACACACATATTGCACAATAACACAAAGCAAATTAAATATCTACTTGCTGAAGCGGCTTTTATTTTAGCCAACGAGGTGTTCACGTGTGGCAGCGATGCACTAGCAAAAGTCACAAGGCAGTGACGTCAGCTCCCTAGCAACAAGCCTATGTTGGGAATGGATTTGTGCATTTGAGAAAGGAGAGGAAGACTCATGAAATTTAATTGGAGACTGAAGTTGATGAGAAGCAATTGCCCTCCACTGTACGAATTAAAACAGGGTGCTGCTTTTGTATACGATAAATGAGAAAAAGCAGGTTGCATAGAGGATTTATACTGGACCCTGATGCACCCGATAAAACGAGGGAGTGGTTGTACAGTATTTGTTATTAGCCTATTTTGTTATTCTATGGGTCTCTCGCTATATCACGGCCCTGATTTTTATATAGCGGATTTATATTGGACCCTGACACCCGCGATATATCGAGTGGGCGTTGTACCACAATACAAAGTAAGCCATCCTGGATAAGGACGTCTGCTAAGAAATAAAATATAATAATAATATTATACTACAGCCCCAGGTAAAAACTTGCATCACAATTGAACTAGATGTGCCAGTGCCATGGTTCATAAATTTCTCAGGAATAATTGCACTTGGCCAGCAAACACCTGCCTTTGGTTTGTGTTTATGCTGGCTGTGTGTATTTACTCTGTCTGCACCCAGGCACCACTACTTGATTATTCCATATATAACAAACATGCACATTGTATATTTCTGTAGAATTTGAACATCATGTATGAAAATGAAGCCAATGACAACTTCATGTTACAATTCTCAGCTTTGTATTTGGGTTTCACTGATATTTATTTTTATTTTTTTTCCAGACTGTTAAGCCGGGTGTTCCACAGCCTACCATTTTTAAAGATTATAACCACATGAAAGTGGATCCTGGTATGCCTAGTAGAGATGGTTATCAAGGTAATGTAAATCCACATGAATTGAATATACAATTAGAACACGAAGGCATGGTTTCGGGGGGTCACTTGTTTTATATGGGATTGCATTGTGCAATCTCCACATTTTCTCGTAATTTGTTGTGGTATTGGGTTGGGGAAACCTTGACCCTTTTTTATATAAATGTTATGAATTATTTCTTTCAGTTGGTGGAGGTGATTTTGGGAGCGACTCGAAGTCCGCTGGAAGGCGTTCTTCTGATAGGTCATTGTATCCGCTTCCTGCAGAAAGGTGGCCTTCCGACCGATCCCAATACCCACTCTCTTCCTATGGGCAAGATCCTCCGAATGCAGGAAGATTCTCTGACGATGGGCCGGTTTACCAACCCCCTTCCTCTCGAGGGGCTTTTTCCTTTCCTGGAGCTTCCTCCGCATACCAGTCACCTTCTGGCGATAAAGCGGGATATGCAACACAGAGGGAAAGACTGAATGAAGCCCCCCCACTGTCCTTCAACAGGGGAGGGCCAGCGGACCGAGGAGCCTCAACCTCTTCAGATAAACTCACAGCCACTCTCCTGCAGGTCTTCTCACGTGGATTTAAATAAAAACGAAAGAATTGCATCTATTTCAAGTAATATGTTTTTTCACTTATTTTCTTTTTTTATGAAATTGATTTCTGCAATGTACTATTTTATCTTTAATCTTAAAAAAAATAAAATAATAATAATTGAATTCAATTTAAAGCCTTTTGTTGAGGCATAATGTTGATTTAAGGTATACATTAGATAATAGAAAATGTTATCTATAATTTAGTAAGCAGTTGTTTCTATGGAGCCTTTACTGAAGATAGTTTCTGGTTTATTGTGTGTGTTGCTTTAGTGTTGTCAATGTTGTTTTTATTGTTGCAGACTTGCTTTTTTTTTTTTTTTTTAACTCCACTGTGGTGTAATACATTCTTTAACAAGTTTTATTTAAAGTCTTTAAATAATTTAGTAAACCATCGTGCTGCTTGTCTTTGTCTTTTGTGAAGGAACACAATTCAGTTGTGAAGCAAAAATATATGTAGGTATTCTCGCTCCAAATTAAGCCAGTTTGTGGGGAATTTAGTTTCTTCCATTTGTTAATGATATATATATGTTTTTATTTCTAAAAAACAAAAAAAACAAAAAAAAACAAACACGCACACTGGATTGCAGTTTTTTCACTCAGTATTGATTTGAGTAGCTTTTACAGATGTGGTCTGTAATTGCATTATGTTACTGTGATAAAATACCTTTGATGTGACATTGTTACACCTAATTTACAGTCTGCTTGAATGCTAGCGCTGTGATGCATCCAGAGCAAATTTAAAACCATCTGCATGTAACTTTTGTTTCTCTGTAATGAGGATAGACAATAAAAAAAAGTTCTCCTTCGATTAGGAGCTGTGTTACCAGCTTGTGTTTTGTGGAATTGGCTTTGAAGTGACGCACCTGCATTTTCTCTGCATTGTCTTTTGTTGATGTGACGATACAGAAAGACCCTCCGTTCTGAGGTTGTCATGTCGACATTATTGAAACCTCACTGTGTGGGGAGGCACTTGAAACGTGTGGCATCATTTATTTATTTGTTTATTTTTTTCTCCAGTGATGTTTGAGGTCCAAAGGAACCATGTGTTTTTGTTTTTGCAACCTTGTATCTCAAGCTGCGTGGTCTGGTTGAGATGATGTTGGAGAGAAATGTGTTCAGCTAATTTTGATCCACTTACGTAAAATATAATTTACTTTTTTATATTTGATCTATACCATGCCATGGCATGGTATAAGAAGCTTGGCATGTACATGGTCCAGATCTCATTATACAACGCCTATGCGGTGCAGCCCGAGTACAGCACCAGATCTCACTGTACAATGCCTACGCGGTGCAGCCCGAGTACATCACCAGATCTCACTGTACAATGCCTACGCGGTGCAGCCCGAGTACAGCACCAGATCTCACTGTACAACGCCTACGCGGTGCACCCGAGTACAGTACCAGATCTCATTGTACAACGCCTACGCGGTGCCGCCCGAGTACAGTACCAGATCTCACTGTACAATGCCTACGCGGTGCCGCCCGAGTACAGTACCAGATCTCATTGTACAATGCCTACGCGGTGCCGCCCGAGTACAGTACCAGATCTCATTGTACAATGCCTATGCGGTGCAGCCCGAGTACAGTACCAGATCTCATTGTACAATGCCTACGCGGTGCAGCCCGAGTACAGTACCAGATCTCATTGTACAACGCCTACGCGGTGCACCCCGAGTACAGCACCAGATCTCACTGCACAACGCCTACGCGGTGCACCCCGAGTACAGCACCAGATCTCACTGTACAACGCCTACGCGGTGCACCCCGAGTACAGTACCAGATCTCACTGTACAACGCCTACGCGGTGCACCCCGAGTACAGCACCAGATCTCACTGTACAACGCCTACGCGGTGCACCCCGAGTACAGCACCAGATCTCACTGTACAACGCCTACGCGGTGCACCCCGAGTACAGCACCAGATCTCACTGTACAACGCCTACGCGGTGCACCCCGAGTACAGTACCAGATCTCACTGTACAACGCCTACGCGGTGCACCCCGAGTACAGCACCAGATCTCATTGTACAACGCCTACGCGGTGCACCCCGAGTACAGCACCAGATCTCATTGTACAACGCCTACGCGGTGCACCCCGAGTACAGCACCAGATCTCATTGTACAACGCCTACGCGGTGCACCCCGAGTACAGCACCAGATCTCATTGTACAACGCCTACGCGGTGCAGCCCGAGTACAGCACCAGAGCTTCAGCTCACATTTCTTGAATTTCAGACTGATCTCCAGCCTAAAAGATCAGAAACTGTGGCAAGGCTTAATGAACGGCATTTTATTCGGACGCTGCCACAGTCCGGGAGAAAAGCCTATCCTCAAAAAAGGTGCTGCGTATGTTCCCGCAAGGGCATACGGAGGGATACACGGTACTACTGTCCACGCTGTCCCTCTCAGCCAAGCCTCTGTTTTGAAAAGTACCACAGTACATGAGTATTGGAAGGACTAAATAAACCTTCAAAACAAACCAACATAACCATAGGTAGAAAAAAAACACTTGTTTTTATTTCATATGGCCACATTACCAGGCTCCAGGATTATGGGTAACAAACCATTGACTGGAGATGTTATGTTACCCATTTCTAAAATCCTTATTTTGTGCAGATTCAGAAAATATACAGACGTGCTCAAATTTGTTGGTACCCCTCCACAAAAAATGAAGAATGCACAATTTTCTCTGAAATAACTTGAAACTGACAAAAGTAATTGGCATCCACCATTGTTTATTCCATATTTAATAGAAATCAGACTTTGCTTTTGATTTTTTATTCAACATAATATTGTAAATAAGAAAACAAATGAAAATAGCATGGACAAAAATGATGGGACCGCTAACCTAATATTTTGTTGCACAACCTTTAGAGGCAATCACTGCAATCAAACATTTTCTGTAGCTCTCAATGAGACTTCTGCACCTGTTAACAGGTAGTTTGGCCCACTCTTCCTGAGCAAACTGCTTCAGCTGTCTCAGGTTTGATGGGTGCCTTCTCCAGACTGCAAGTTTCAGCTCTTTCCATAGATGTTCGATAGGATTCAGATCAGGACTCATAGAAGGCCACTTCACAATAGTCCAATGTTTTGTTCTTATCCATTCTTGGGTGCTTTTAGCTGTGTGTTTTGGGTCATTATCCTGTTGGAGGACCCATGACCTGCGACTGAGACAGAGCTTTCTGACACTGGGCAGTACGTTTCGCTCCAGAATGCCTTGATAGTCTTGAGATTTTATTGTGCCCTGCACAGATTCAAGGCACCCTGTGCCAGGTGCAGCAAAGCAGCCCCAAAACATAACCGAGCCTCCTCCATGTTTCACTGTAGGTATGGTGTTCTTTTCTTTGAAAGCTTCATTTTTTCGTCTGTGAACATAGAGCTGATGTGACTTGCCAAAAAGCTCCAGTTTTGACTCATCTGTCCAAAGGACATTCTCCCAGAAGGATTGTGGCTTGTCAATATGCATTTTAGCAAATTCCAGTCTGGCTTTTTTATGTTTTTCTGTCAAAAGTGGAGTCCTCCTGGATCTTCTTCCATGGAGCCCACTTTCGCTCAAAAAGCGACGGATGGTGCCATCAGAAACTGACTTACCTTCACCTTGGAGTTCAGCTTGTATCTCTTTGGCAGTTATCCTTGGTTCTTTTTCTACCATTCGCACTATCCTTCTGTTCAATCTGGGGTCGATTTTCCTCTTGCGGCCGCGCCCAGGGCGGTTGCCTACAGTTCCATGGACCTTAAACTTCTTAATAATATTTGCAACTTTGTCACAGGAACATCAAGCTGCTTGGAGATGGTCTTGTAGCCTTTACCTTTACCATGCTTGTCTATTATTTTCTTTCTGATCTCCTCAGACAACTCTCTCCTTTGCTTTCTCTGGTCCATGTTCAGTGTGGTGCACACAATGACACCAAACAGCACAGTGACTACTTTTCTCCATTTAAATAGGCTGAATGACTGATTTCAAGATTGGAGACATGTGTGATACTAATTAAAGAAACTAATTAGTTTGAAATATCACTACAATCCAATTATTTATTATCTTTTCTAAGGGGTACCAACAAATGTGTCCAGGCCATTTTAGAATATCTTTGGAGAATAAGCAATAATTCATCTCTTTTCACAGCTTCTTTGCTTTATTCTATGACATACCAAAGGCATGCAAGTATACATGATAAAATAGCTTTTAATTTCATCACTTTTCAGGAGGAATGAAGCATTATTTCAATGAGCTGTAAGGGTACCAACAAATTTGAGCACATCTGTATACTTTTGGGTATCGCATGCAGTGGTGGAGTACTGGGCACATGAAATTGGGCTGGGTAATATACACCATGGGCTGCATAATTCGAAATGGAAAAGTCAAAGTGGCCTGGTGTCAGCCTAGAGCACATAATTACCCCAAAAACAAATACAGAAATGTACACAAAGACATAGGCAAATCATGCAGCTTCAAAGTCTCTAACATCTTACATCAAACAAGGATTTTAGGGACCAAGAATGATGTAGGTATAATATAGTTAGGGCTTCTGTTTTTCAGGTTTTATTAATTGTATTTTTCCGTGCAAGTCTGAACTGATTCAATTCTTTTAGCCTGTCTGCATACGACATGCCTTTTAAACCCGGGATAATTCTGGTCGCTCTTTGCACTCTTTCTAGAGCCGTAATATCCTTTTTGTAACGAGGTGACCAGAACTGAACACAATATTCTAGGTGAGGTCTTACTAATGCATTGTAAAGTTTTAACATTACTTCCCTTGATTTAAATTCAACACTTTTCACAATATATCCGAGCATCTTGTTGGCCTTTTTTATAGCTTCCCCACATTGTCTAGATGAAGACATTTCTGAGTCAACATAAACTCCAAGGTCTTTTTCATAGATTCCTTCTTCAATTTCAGTATCTCCCATATGATATTTATAATGCACATTTTTATTGGCTGCGTGCAGTACCTTACACTTCTCTATTAAATGTTATTTGCCATGTGTCTGCCCAGTTCTGAATGCTGTCTAGATCATTTTGAATGACCTTTGCTGCTGCAACAGTGTTTGCCCCTCCTATTGTCGTCTGCTAATTTAACAAGTTTGCTTACTGTACCAGAATCTAAATCATTAAATGTAGATTAGAAACAGCCAAGGACCTGCTGATCCCTGTGGTACACCACTGGTTACCTCGCTCCATTTTGAAGTTTCTCCTCTGGCCACGGGCACATTCTTCTGGGGTTTTTGTGTATAGGAATTTTTGTACATTTTGTCACAATTCTGTTTTAAATCCTCCGTATTTTAACTGTAATACAGCTTTTAATCCTGCTAACAAGCCTCCATCCTGATTGTAATCTCGTTTATAAATCTTGCAAACTGAGTCTCCAATAGAAATGTAGAAATGCGCTGTCACTCAGTAGTTGGGGCGGTTTTAAAGTATTCAGAACGAATCAATGATAGGTGCAAGTCAGGAAGGCGGGACATTGCCCAGCAGCACTGGGAAATGTATTTATTATTATTTTTGTAGTAGGTTTTATTTTTTTTAATGGGAAAAGGGTAAAGTCAACATGAATTGATTAA
The DNA here is from genome assembly GCF_902713425.1 of Acipenser ruthenus. Lineage (NCBI taxonomy): Eukaryota > Metazoa > Chordata > Actinopteri > Acipenseriformes > Acipenseridae > Acipenser > Acipenser ruthenus. The sequence continues at coordinate 3,941,921 of NC_081192.1, read as the reverse complement.
CCATTTCCACAGTTTTTCTGGTGTTTTCTGGTGTTTATTGGCTAGCTACCGATTTTTTTTTTGTATCGGGGGTGTTTTATCGGGTTTTATCAGTTAAAACCAAAAATCAGAAGCCCTAAATATAGTTTATGAAAAAGTTGCATTTTGCATACAAGAGCTGTATTTTTGTGGTCACATGACTAAAAGTCCACAACAATGTGTCACCAATGAAAAGTTTAGATTTTAACAAAAAAAAAAATTTGGTTGCATATGTGACTAAACGTTTGCTTGTGTGAACGTACATTTTAATTTAGGCGCATGTGTGCCACTAGAAATTTCCTAAAGGTTGACTATAAAAAATAAATGTTTTTTTTGGTGACAGTATAAAACAACACACACACACACACACACACACAAAAAACCCCACAGATCTAAACTCTCATAGCTCAATCAGAATGTACTCTGGGAATGTAGTTTATTTGTGTCCACTGCACACTGTTAATCACACATTAAAAACTACAAATCCCATACCCCGCCAATTTCAATGATTTATCAGTGCGATGGCTACTCGTTTCCAAACAGTGGAAAACTTGTCAAACCAATAATTAATTTAATTAATTAAAATAATTAATTTTCATGGGATTAGAGAAGTTTCAAAAGAAAACCACAATGAACAAAATTCAGATATGATGTTGTCTTTACAAGAAATGAGCAATGAAGGTATTTTTTTATTTTTTTTTATTATTGTGATGTTTCCAGTACTGAAAAAGGTTACACAAGTCTACAGATCTGAAGGGACTAAATGTATGTGTACTATATTGTATTTAAATATGGATCATGCGCTTAAAACATTAATGTGTTTTTTATTTATTTTTATTTGAAGTCATTAGCCGAAGAAGATCCGGGTACCCGCTTCTGGATTTTTACCTGTGCCGACCTTGCATTTTTTATATAATTAATTTGCCTGGGGTATCCAATTTTGGTGTAAAACAGCATAAAGGCAGAAATATCAGAAGAGTACAGACGGAATAACCCATTTCCTGCATGGGTTGGCAATGTCACTCCAGATTTAATAGGTAAAGTGAACTAGGAGCTGGATGTAGTGATAGATGGTAAAGCAAACCTTCAAAATGAGAAGGTTAGCTCCAGATTACTGTGCAGCGAGACAACTGCAGTGGACCAGTGGTTTAGTCCATTTCAACTGGACTAACTTCGCGACTAGAAAATCCCCCAAGAACTGGAGAAAACGAGCCTCAACTGCAGCGTACTGATCCGAAGATCCAGTTAATTAGTTTAGCTGATCTGACCAAGTTAGACTGGATATGGGAATCAACCCATAGGGTAGTATATAGAAAGTATAAACTGCAGCTTAAGACTATTTGAAAAATCACTTACTGAGCCGCGTAGTGCAAATATCATTAGATGACCTGGGCCTCCTCTTTAAATATGCATATAATTCTCATTGGTTTTATTTTCTCCATTGTATTGCTTTTTGTTAAAATCGTAAGAACGTAAGCTGTCATTAAATGTCAAATGGAATCCACCATTCCACACAATGCACCACCATTGTGCTCTGCATACACATGTTCATACTTCATAGCCTGATTGATAGTCTGTTTGGTATTAGTTTTATTTGTGTGGTTATTTTAATATGGGAAAAAAAACCCTCCAAACTACAATTAATTATCCCAGTTAAACATCATTTAAATAACAATTTGTTTTATTCCACCTTGCCATTTCCAAATCTTGTAACTGGTATACGTTTCCCCTCTCCCTAACCCGGAGTCTCACACAAAAAGCTTCATCTCGGCTGCTTTGGCCAGTAGGTGACAGGGTGTCTTGTTGATATGTCTGTATGGTCAAAGTAATTGATATTGAGTCTGGTTACCATCCGCTGTCCCAGAATGTCCAACACCTGAAAGGAAGAGAAGAACTCAAACAGCATCGACTTTGTTGCAGGGAAGTGTTTCTGGTGCAATCTAGTGTTTGCAATCAATGTAATATTATATATACAGCAAAGGTAAAGTCATGCATTGCTGCAATGTTCTGTAACCCCAACGTTCATAGTTCAACGAAAAGTAAGACGGGGGCAGCGTTTTTTCATATATTCCAATACCTATACATGTTAAGAAATATGATTTACCTCCTAGTTCTCTGAGAAGCTACAGACCTGCTGTTATTCAATCTTGTATCCATTAATGATTAGTCTGTAAAACAGATGGCCTTGTCCTGTTTTAGATATGAAAATGGCAATAACAATCATTTCACACCTAAAGAACAGATTTAGTTATACTTTTTACCTGAATAAATAAAGACTAAAATACATAAAATGAACCTTTAAATGCCCAATATTCAAAACACAAATGTCCCTATATTTATTTGAAAAACTGCTAGAGAAATAGTTATTCCTGTCTTGTAAAGCACTTTGTGATGGTGGTCCACGATGAAAGGCGCTATGTAAAATAAAGATTGATTGATTCCTTGACAATGTGGACCTGAATCCAGTGAGTTTCCCAGGCTGCTCTATGAAGCTGTTGAATCTAGATGGAATAAGGAGTGGACCACTTCTCGTGGCCTTCATGCGGATGCAGATCTGGTTCAGCGCCCCCTGCTGGCGTAGTTGTTAGTGGGTGTAGAAGCGGTAGACTCTGCCATGGTGGGCGATTGCCAGTCTCCGTTTGGAGGAGGCTAAGACTGTGATCCAGATGCCCAGACACAAGCCTAAAACAAAGACAGCTGCAAACTCATGGTAATCCTGAAACACAAAACTGGAGATTTAACCACCCAGCTTGGCATGGAAATTGAATGAACTGCAGTCACAGTTCATGCATAGATTGGGGTGTGAAGCAGTGATGCCATGCAACTAATTGTAAAATATATCTGCTTCCAAACTGCATATACTGTAGCCTTAGAAACCAGGAAGTAATAAAAAAATTACGGTACAAAACAACTTAATTACTGACCACGGTTGTATTATTGGTCCCTTCGTCTCCTGTTAAATATCTTTTTGTTCTTTGCTTGCATTCTATTTTTGGAATATTATTTCAAAAGGCAAGTCTACAGCTGTGTGAAGATGCTAGTACTTACTGATAGAAGATCCTCAGCACGGTAAAAGTGGGAGGAGTAAATGTAATATTAAAAAAAGCTAATTAAAATTTATATATATATATATATATATATATATATATATATATATATTTCTCTGTTGCTATGCACTTTATTACAATTTGACGATTTAGTCTTTAGTTATAATACTGAACTTAAAGCCATGTAAATATTTTGTATTTGCTACATATTCAGGTATTTATTTTTTCCCCTCTTTCTACAATACCCCCTGTACCTCATGTCCACTTAGGTAAACTCCACTGCCAATGACTAAGACAAGCAGCAGTAACAGGCCCTTCCACGGGTCTTCACAAGCACTGTAATAAAACAGCACAATAAAATACATAACCTTGAACTACCCTATCTGTAGGAAAAGCACTCCAATCCCTCATCAGTGCTAATCTCGCTCTGTGAACCCAGCCATAAATAACACACTTTCAGTCTGTAGATTTCTCATGTGCAAACCACATTACAACTTTCACTGGATCCTTGAATTTGAACTTGCAGTCACTTCGAACTGCCTTGATTTTGAGCAAATAATGTATTGGTAGATCACTGCCCGCAGTGATCTACCACAATACAACTGCACTGCACACAAACTGATCTACCACAATACAACTGCACTGCACACACACTGATCTACTACAATACAACTGCACTGCACACACACTGATCTACCACAATACAACTGCACTGCACACACACTGATCTACCACAATACAACTGCACTGCACACACAGTGATCTACCACAATACAACTGCACTGCACACAAACTGATCTACCACAATACAACTGCACTGCACACACACTGATCTACTACAATACAACTGCACTGCACACACAGATCTACCACAATACAACTGCACTGCACACACACTGATCTACTACAATACAACTGCACTGCACACAGCGATCTACCACAATACAACTGCACTGCCCACACACTGATCTACCACAATACAACTGCACTGCCCACACACTGATCTACCACAATACAACTGCACTGCCCACACAGTGATCTACCACAATACAACTGCACTGCACACACAGTGATCTACCACAATACAACTACACTGCACACACACTGATCTACCACAATACAACTACACTGCACACACACTGATCTACCACAATACAACTGCACTGCACACACAGTGATCTACCACAATACAACTACACTGCACACACACTGATCTACCACAATACAACTACACTGCACACACACTGATCTACCACAATACAACTGCACTGCACACACTGATCTACCACAATACAACTGCACTGCACACAGTGATCTACCACAATACAGCTGCACTGTCCAACAAACTACAATTCTAGGAATGCCATTATATTTACTTAAAAGAACAAAGGTGATTTTGTAATATTGTATAACTGCTCGCAATTCTTCTCACAAACAGCACCTAGGTATTGCTGTACTAGCTATCCTCTATGATCCCAGTACAGCTCAGTTTTAAGGAAATGCCACCCTTTACACTCACATTTCACCTACGTCATTATTTCAAACAGAACAACAACAACAATCTCTTAGTTACCTGCTGTTCTCTGCTTTTCCACACCCAAAACAAAGCCAGAATCGGAACACGTTACCATGGTGACCAAGTTCTCTGCAAATGGACAGCCAGAATATTCCAGCTCTGGCAGCCAAGAAAAAGTAAGTTATTTTAAGTGTAAAATAGACAATTAACTATAATTAGAATGGGGCTATTAGAAACGTATTTAGATAATAATGCCAGTAGGAATAATACAAACAAGAGGAATTTGTGAAGTTCAAAGATAAGGCTTAAAGCCAGTCAGCATACTGCAGATGTGTGGGCTAAGAGGGGCTTTGTTCTACCACATGTTCACACTAGTCTATATGTATTCAAATGAAAGCTATTTTGGGGGACATTTCTAACTTGCTGCCTAAGCCAGTCCTAAAACGATGGATTTTCATTCCATTGGTGTTTGAGGTATACATTGTAAAATTATTATTAAAAAACACCAGGCAAAAAACCAAAACAGGTTTGCATTGTTTTATTTTGTACCAAGATGCAAATACAAAATAGCTGTTTTGGTGAGTAAGACAGTATCCCACCTCATTGTTTCACACATATTTACCCTCGTGCAAACTAAAGAGTTTGGCAATTTAGTTTTGCAATCACCATCTCCATATCTTCATTAATAATGGGTGTCTCAACTCCCTTCTCTTTGGCACCCTGGGAAAATACAGACAGCTGAAGTGTATCCACTAAGCTCATAGTGCAATGATTTGCTCCGAGATCCATTATTATAACAGTGTAAGTCAGTAGGCCAGTGCTACTGTTGAATTATTATTATTATTATTATTACATCATCTACCATGCACACTCTGGAAATACTATGTGCTGCATGTTTAGCAAAACAAAACAAAAAAAAATAATAATAATAATAATTCTAGCAATTGTACAGCTTCCAGTGCAAACCAACATGTTTTTATTTTACATATGATGAGTCTCTTTTTTTCCAAACTAGATGTACAAGCTCAGTGACAGCCTTTCACAGGTAGCATGCACACACATGTGCTTTACAAATCAATGAAAGACTTGTGCCATTGAATTACCAATTCATATTAAAAAAAGACATCCATTATACAATCTTGCACAACCCATCAAGCAATCTGCCACCGGTAACTGGTTTTGTTTGGCCACAATAATTAGTAAGAGAAAAACAAGTGTTTTTGTTTATTGATTTTGCACATCTTTTTGTGAAGAGAAGCCTTTTCAAAAGTAAAGCTTTGTGAGAAAGATCCTCTTTATACAGCTGCCTATTATAAGGCTACAGTTTTTATCAGACCCACTGTTACTATAGTAATTTGAAGCCTCCTTATATATACACCTCAGTATGGCATGCAGCTCCCTTATGAGAACCATAGCTGTATCTTTCAGTCACATGTTCCCTATTTCCTTTTCTCCAGAATGAACAGCAGCATCATTTTCAAATGTGTCAAGATTCAAAGCTTTGCTTGGCATTAAACACCACGCTAGCCACAGATCAATCCTTCTAACAGATACTGCACTTTGATTGTATGAAATAGAAATTGACGCAGCACACAAACAACAAAACAGGTTACATTTATATTCTTCACACTGTATGAAATTGCTGTGTACCCCCTTCTAAACAAAATATAAATGAATTCAACCCACCATAAAAGTCTGTAAAACATTGTATGTTTCAACGATTAAAAAAATAAATAAAAAAAATAACACAAAAACAAAAATCAAAAAAGTACCAACACAAGTAACCCTTTGATGGGACACAGAGGCAAAAATGATATCCTAAACAGATTTGACATAGTTTAGTCTTGTATTGTATTTCAAAACACAATCAACCGTGTAGAATATTTAAAAACAAATTCTTAAAAACAAAACAAAAAATTATAAACTCACAATCCAGTGCAATTAAAATCTGCAAGTAGGTTTAGGAACAAATTTTGGTCTCAGTTCATTTTCACCTTCAAATCGCTGAAAAGTCTGTAAGAAATCCCAGCTTCACAAAAATCTATAGAAATATCCGTGGCAGAATGTGTGTCGGATTCAATTACCCACCAACTCCATCCACACTGCTCCTTCATAACGACCCTGCAATGCACCCTAATGATGGTTTTAGGGGTTTGTGTGTCATAAATACAGCTGGACCTCTCTGTTGACAATTGTTCTTTCTGTATCATGCTGAAAGGAATTCTGCAGTAACGCGTGTGCTCTGTTTTCATGTCGTCCTCACAGATCCTCTGTATTCACAGACACACAGAGTCTCATGCCTACAGGTATGTGATCCGTCAGTCCAGCAAGCCGAGTGATAAAAGTGAATTCCTCAATTTCCTGTCAAATAAATACATTCATTCATGAATTAGTAAGTATACAGTGTTTAACCCTTATAACATAAAAGTACTAACACTGTTTATAGGTATAACTACGTCTGGGTTATTGGGTTATCTTTTCTAGATCTGCTGTTTTGAAAGACTAGTTAAAGTAGAGTGGTGCAGTGTATCACGGTTCAAGCACAGGACTAACAGACTACGGATGTCACCTCTTAGTGTGAAGATACTTTACCTGGCCCACCTGTAACATGGGAAGATGCAGGAGCCACGCTGTGAACTGTGAGCAGCCAACACAAATTGTACATGTTCATGTATACAGTGCAAGCATGGAAGGTGACTCACGGTTTTGCAGAGCTGGGAGAGGGTTGCCTCTCTGTACAGCATGTAGTCAATGCGTCTCCCCACCCAGGGGGCTCCAGGCTCTGGGTAGTCACAGGAACCCCCGTCTAAGCCAACGGGAGGAGCGATGAACCTCCTCCGCACAGCTTCATTCTCTAAACTCCTAATTATAGCAACAAAGAAAAAACAGAATTAACAGCTGAGGAACATGGCAAAGGAGCAGAAGCACACACAGTCATGGGAATCACGCATTATTAATTATTATTATTATTATTTATTTCTTAGCAGACGCCCTTATCCAGGGCGACTTACAATTGTTACAAGATATTGCATTATTTTTACATACAATTTCCTATTTATACAGTTGGGTTTTTACTGGAACAATCTAGGTAAAGTACCTTGCTCAACAGCAGTGTCCCCCACCTGGCACTGAACCCATGACTCTCCGGTCAAGAGTCCAGAGCCCTAACCACTACTCCACACTGCTGCTAATACTCATCATAAAGCAGGGTTGGGTCAACTGCAATTCCTTTTTAAAGTCCATTCAAATTCCCATTCCAACTCAAAGGAATTCCTGTGAAGGTCTTGAAATGGGAATTGGAATTTGAGTTGGGAATTGATTTTAAAAAGGAATTGACCCCAACCTTTGCTGTAATTAGAGTTCTAACATTGTTATTTATTAATCCTCTCTAATACCTGTAGTAACAAGGAGATGGAACATTAATGGCAGTGGTTTCATTTTTTATGACAACCAACTTTCATAAAGTTTCAAACTGATAAAATGATACTCCAGGATGTTTACTGTGGGTAGCAGTCTGCCAGGATACAGTATGTGAACAACTAACAGAAGGGCAATCCCTCAGTAGCCACGCTAATGCTCTACCCCATGCACAATACAGCAGTGCCTTACAGTGCACATAGTTGAAACTCCCAATTCATTTGCAGATACAGCACTCAACTCCAGTGTAATAATAGTTTGGTGCATTGTAAACCTGGTGCATGAAAACAATGCACCGATTCTACGTTGCATTTTCTTCTACTGTGCGATACAGACTGCACTGCCTTCTTTACCTCTGCAGGCTTTCCGGGGTCAGAACTTCTTCATCATACATTGTAGGCTGTTCCAACAGAGTTCCTGTCAAAACAAGGTTCATAATATTATTCCTGCAGCAAAAGGAATCACTCTGAAGTGAAAATACCAGAATGAGGTGCCTCTCTTGGACCTTGCCCTAATGTTCTCCTATGTATTAGAAATAGTTTTGTGGCTAGCATTTTGTCTTTGTATATATATATATATATTTTAAATCATATACAAATTATTCAACAATCATTGTTTTAGCTCAACTCCCCATGAACTCAATAGATTTATTTTGCAATTGCATCGTATTTTGTAACAGCGGTCTGCTTTTTTTTCTTCTAGTATTTTAATATAATTAATATAATAGGAATTCCACAGCTTGTCAATGTCCTACTGGTAAGGAAAGAAACAAACATCAATACGATGAAGCATTGTCTGTTCGTTGGCTTTTGCCTCCCTGTTCAGAAAGAGTGATCCTGAAGAATCCTATAGCCTGCCTCTAACCAGACCAGGTCTCAGAACTGGTAACCGTGACACACAGGGACAGCCTGCTCTAACCAGACCAGGTCTCAGAACTGGTAACCGTGACACACAGGGACAGCCTGCCTCTAACCAGAGCAGGTCTCTGAACTGGTAACCATGACACACAGGGACAGCCTGCCTCTAACCAGAGCAGGTCTCTGAACTGGTAACCATGACACACAGGGACAGCCTGCCTCTAACCAGACCAGGTCTCAGAACTGGTAACCGTGACACACAGGGACAGCCTGCTCTAACCAGACCAGGTCTCAGAACTGGTAACCATGACACACAGGGACAGCCTGCCTCTAACCAGAGCAGGTCTCTGAACTGGTAACTGTGACACACAGGGACAGCCTGCTCTAACCAGACCAGGTCTCAGAACTGGTAACCGTGACACACAGGGACAGCCTGCCTCTAACCAGAGCAGGTCTCTGAACTGGTAACCATGACACACAGGGACAGCCTGCCTCTAACCAGAGCAGGTCTCTGAAGTGGTAACCGTGACACACAGGGACAGCCTGCTCTAACCATACCAGGTCTCAGAACTGGTAACCGTGACACACAGGGACAGCCTGCCTCTAACCAGAGCAGGTCTCTGAACTGGTAACCATGACACACAGGGACAGCCTGCCTCTAACCAGAGCAGGTCTCTGAAGTGGTAACCGTGACACACAGGGACAGCCTCACTTAGGGTATTTTGATTTTTAAACTGGTTGTTTTTTAAACTAATTGTTCCATAGCTGTTTTATAGAATGTGTTCATTCATATTATTCCTTGTATATATCCAGAACTACAAAGCATTCAATGGTGGTATCTGTAATACTTAAATGTTTCGGCTAGAGGGAAGCTTACACTATTAGTAAATGGGTGACTGAAAACAATAATTTCTGGACAGCCTTGCAGAGATTCAGAATTGGTCAGTGGTCGATTTAAAACTAAAATCCTAGTTTCGCCAGTTACTCCATCAGTGTTCTAATAAAGCAGGCTCTGTGTAAACAGCAGCATTTAAATGCCATGCTGTAGAGCAGTGGTTCTCGGGGCTCCGCTCCGCTGCTGTGTCTGCTGGTTTTCATTCCAACCCCGTTCTCTGTTACTTAACTAGACCCTTAACTGGGGCTCCCGAGTGGCGCATCCAGTAAAGGCGTTCCGTGTGGTGCAAGATACGCCCTATAGCCTGGAGATCACAGGTTCGAATCCAGGCTATGTCATTGCCAACTGTGACCGTGGGTTCCTAGGGGGCGGCGCAAAATTGGCAGAGCACCGCCTGGGTAGGGAGGGCTTAGGCCGGCAGGGGGATCCAGAGTTCACTGGGCACCAGCGACCCCTGTTGCTGATAGGGCGCCTCCGGTTCTGCAGTGGAGCCATCAGATCTGTGTTGTTCTCCAGCACTATAGGTCTGGGGGCCTTGCTGTGGATCCACAGTGCGAAAAATGACAGATTGGCAGAAGCACGTTTTGGAGGACATTGAACTGGGATACAAATAATAATTGGGCATTCCAAATTGGGGAGAAAACCGGGGTAACCCCCCCCCCCTTAATTGAACTGACAATTTGCTTAATTAGACCTTTTTAATTGTTGCTTTTTAACTGTTGCAGAGTTCAAGTTAGCTATAACAGTTTATAAGTAACTTGAACTCTCCAACAGTTTAAATGTTTTAAAAAGGTCTAATTGAACAAATCAGTTCAATTGTCTAGTTAAGCAATTGAGAGCTCAGTTGGCATGAAAACCAGACGACACGTTGGGTTCCCAGGACCGGGGTTGAGAACCACTGCTGTAGAGTATAGAGGGATTGGGACATTTCCTATTAAAATAATCCTTACAGTACTTACACCTGGCCACTAGATGTCACTGTTGCTTTGTGTAAATGAAACACATTGTACAGTATTTACCTTGCATTTACACAGGAATACTGAAATTGCAGGTGTTACATAGGGGGCAAATTTATCATTTGCTTCGCTGCAAGGGAGTGCGCTTTTGTGGGGGAAGTTTGCAAACTTCCCTCCAACTGGATTTCAAGCATCGAAATGACCCACACCCCCTTCCCTTCCCTTCATGTTGATCAACTACAGGGAAGTTAGTACTGGGAAGTTTGAGGGAAGTTTCAGCGCTACCCTGCAGGGAAGTTAGAGTGATTGATTTGCACCCTTGTCATCCAATACACAGCATGCCTTTGAGATCACTGGCAATAGGCAGACCAGCAGCTAACCTGTGACCCACGGCTCCTCCTGGCCTGGCCCAACCCGACACGGATCTCTATAGTCATCAAAGATCTTGTGCTTCTGCTCATGGGAGTCATCTGTTAGGAGGAAACAAACAACCCTCATCAAGTTACTGACAGGGTTCACATAGCCTCTTCATCAAGCAGGGCTCCCATTTACTTTGCATGTTTGTTGGATACATGATAGGTGGGTCGCACTTTTCTTGTATATTATTACACACGCAACCACCTCAATAATGGGAGCATAGACTATGCCTTGTTAAATTATAACAGAATCTGACTTACTCAGAATACAAACTGCAGATTATGCTTTTAAACAAACCGGACGCATCGCTGCGGTAACAGCCTTCAAAACAGCTTGACTACCCGGTCTTATTGAGAACAAACATTATTATACACAAGAACAAAGTCAGACTGATAGAAACCAGCAAAACCTCTCACAAGGTGATGAAGATCTTATAGCAAGCTGTTTGTGCAACCGTCATAAATATGCTTGTTCAAACCATTACAGACTGTCCTCCAAAAAACGGAGACGTTCTCCCACGCAAAACCAGGCATCGCTCATCTGTTGTTCCCTACATTCTCCTGTGCCCCTTTGTAATAAAACAGCTTGGCACTGTCAATAAAGAAGAAACAATCTGACACAGCCACTGCAGCGGCCCAGCCTTTGTGTTAACAGAATTATCCTTCCAAGGCTGTTGCCGCACAGACAGCTACACGGTCATACAGTTTTGCCACAATATTGCAGATTGATAACGTATTTTTACAAAATAGCTTACTTTTCCTATTTTACACTAAAAAATCCATTTTCTTTTTATACAATTTCTGTTTTATTACATTTTGTATTTTTGTTTTGAATGTAATTGAAGGGCTGCTATTGGATTAAAATTTAGAGCAAAACCAGAATATGCTTGCATGACGTAAACAATCTGTGTAGAACAGAGGATTCTGGAAATCCCCTCCTGCGATCTCAGTTTTGCATGCAGATTTGCAGTGGCTTGGAATCAAAAATCTTGGTTTTACTGTTTATTTTTAGTGCGTGTGCGTGCGTGCGTGCGTGCGTGCGTGAGAGAGAAGCGCTTTGGGATTTTTGTGATTTAGGCACTATAGAAAGGGGTTTTGTATTGTATCTCCATACAGTCAGTGGTGTAGTGCTATATTTAGAAGTGAGGGGTCGCTATTATCTACCCTCACCCCCACCCTCCACCACGCCGCTTGCTGTCCACATTTCCCATACACTCAACACAACCGCAGTTTATCACTACAGTAGTTACCGTATTTGAAAGGGTTAACAAGTGTACCAATTCTTTACAAATTCAGACAATCAGATATTGAGGTATTATTGTAAAGCAAAAGCGCAATGCATTCGACTTACAGCTAGTTATGATAAAGAAATAAATACATGCATAAATAAATACATATTTTCATAACCAGTTTCATACACTAATACACACATGATTAAAACACTCTATTATTATTATTATTATTATTATTATTATTAAGCCTATGCGTAACCCTCCCCCTCTCGTATATTGAATGGTTTGGTCCAGAATCAGCTCGTCTCATTGTCCTTTTGCAGCCGCTAAAGAGCGAATGAGACTAAGGTTTTGAAACAGAAGTGCATCCGTTTCAAAAACACAGTTGAGCAAGGCCACAGGTACCCTTTATTTGCATGTTGTGATGGAGTTTTACCTTTTAAATAAATGTTTAGCTTATTTTATCTACTTGATTTCTGATATATGGGTCTAAAAATAAGAACTGTTCCAATTATTACATCTAATTGTAAAACACTGACATCTCACCTCCTACATTATTCACACCTTTTGTTCCAGACCAGTCACGCTATATTCAAACTGTTTCATTATTGATCTCTCAAGGGTTTCTCATGGTTATTGTATTCTTTGCTTATTTGTATGGATTATACACATGTATATCTATCTCAATATATTAATAGGAGCAAAACAGTTCAATATTCTACACGTGAAGTACAGAAGCGGTGTTCTCCCTGCCCAGGAAGTGGGGGGGGTGGCGCTCCCTTCCGACCCCACAGCACTACACCCCTTCATACAGTATTTGCAAATCAAAAGGAACTCACAAGGGGAGCAGTTGTCGAAATTGAAGTCCCCACAGAGTATATCAAACACCACAATCTCATCGTCTCTCTTCGCGAGTGCCTGGAAATCACTGATCCACTTGCTCACCAGAGTCAGCTGTGCATTGCGGATTTCTCCATCGGCTAGGAGAGAAAGCACAACACTTAGCTAAAGTCAAGAATATGACAAAGAGGTGGGGGTGGAGATCAAAGACAGCGTTCACCTTCAGGAGCATGAAGATGCGTGCAGTTAAAATATCCCACAATATTCTTCTGGGAATTTCTACCAACTTGGACCTGAAACACATAGAAAAACAGTCACTTACAGGCCTGATTTGAGATAAAATGAGAAGTCACATCCCCATTGGGAATACACTTACAATTTAGCTGAAAGCATTCTAAACGTTCCAACCCCAACAGAATCCAAATAAACATATTATATGCATTAAGAATCTGTTTTGTATGTAGATTGAATGACTTCCTATATGTTTGGTGGCTGCCTCTAATCAAGTGGAGAGAGTGCTTTCTCTTGCACTCTTCACTTGCAGACCAGACACAGCAAAGAGTGCAAGAAAAATACTCTCCACTTGTTACCTGCGCTTAACAATCACATTCTTCCAATATACAGTTAAGGCCTATAGCCGTGAAATGTTTCCACGTTTCCGATAACCTATCCAAAGGTAGCATTAACAGATATGGGGACAGTGTAATCTGGAAACCATCCCAGTGTGCTGGGGCTTTGAAAAAGAAGGATCATTTGCCATAATGAAGAGGAGGACATTTGGAGTCCTTACCTTGACAGAAAGCAATCCTTTAGCAGCCAAAGCATCCTCCCCCCTCCCATTGGGGTAGCAGTGGAAGGAGGCGTCCAGGACAGGGTAGCGGCTGGCAAAGAAGAGGCCGCTGTTGAAGAACTTAAAGCTGGAGCAGCAGCCGTGGAAAGCATAGATACCCACGTCGTAGAGCACGTGGCTGAAGGTGGGGCTCAGGATGTCTTTCAACTTCTGGGCTGCCCTCTTATCAAAAACCTCCTGGAGGCAGACAAAGTCTATGTTGGCGGGGAACAATGGAGAGATCTCCCAGGGGACATCGCCCAATTTCTGAGATTTCCAGCCAGCCTTGCACCTGTCGGAATTCTGGTTGAAATTGTTGCCCTTCGTCACTTCTGCTGCATCAGGAGCAATGTCCGACTCGCCAGCATTCTGCTCTGTTCCAACAATGATGTTGGCAGCGTTGGTGTTAGAACCCACCCCCCCTCCCCCACTTTCGCAGACAACTTCCTCCAAGGGCAGGCTGGAATCAAATCCCAAGCAAGGCCTGCTGGGGGTCTGGGAGTCTATGGACCCATAATAAAGAGAGGATGCAAGGAGGTTGTCCCGGCTGCAATGGCTCATTGTGTCGCTGCTGGGCGAGACCACGCAATTTTGGGGCCTGTTGACACTCTGAACGATAGTCTTACCAATCAGGTTGGCCCTCGCCTGGCTGTGGCCCAGGTTGTTAAACCGGGCTAAGCTGTCTGGAAGCAGGCAGAGGTTGGCTGTCACAAAGCCGAAGCCTTCCCTCCCCTCTGCCAGATTCTTTACGGCCCCCTCCTCCGGATTGGTAGTTGTCCGCTGGGAGTAGATGAAGGGCCTGCGTGTCGCCTGCAGGGGCACCCACATGAGGAAGCCAATCAGGGCTACAGGAGCCGTAAGCACGAAGAGAGCCAGGAAGATAAGGAGACCAAAGAATACTCTGAGAGGGCCGAGATAGCACTCCTCCTCCCGTCGCTGCTTCTTCTCCAGCGTGGTGGTGAGGCAGACTGCGATCATCCGGTCCATAAACCAGAAGCAGGGGAAGATGAGCCACCAGGAGAGGCTGTGCAGGCCAGCGATGAACCCATTGGCAAAGGGAGACTCACGCAGAGCCATGGGCACTTCTGAGGAAACAATGGAGAGTAGAAAAAAAAATGCCTTGTGTTTTTATTGGGTTGTCAGGCTTCTCGTTTCAAGGTTGGCTCACGGTTATTTTGCTGTGTTCTACTGGTTTCTCATGCCTGAAAAAACAAAAGTAAGAGAGAAACTTATAAAAGTCCTGTAACCAAGTTATAAAATACAAATTGCATTATATATATATACAATACAAATTAATGTGTATATAGCACTCTTCACACCATGGCATCCCAGATTGCTGTACAAAGTTAAAAACAAAACAAGAGAGCTCATATGTACAAACTACAACCAATTATACCGGAGAATATGTTATTAATTTTAAGAAAAAAACTCATATATATGATATTTTGTCTCAGAAAAGATGGGGTTAGCATGGTACAAAAAAAGTACATTATTCATTTTAGAGATAAAGGCTGTCTAACGAACCAGATGTTTAAAAGACTGAAGTATAGTTTAGTCATCAGACCAGTGTGTTAACACAGACAGCCTGATCCATCTTTTGAGGACCTCTCTGCTGGGGTTGTACTCAGGGTCTCTGGTTTGGATGACTGTCCTTTCTTTGTTCTGGTTTATATTTTAAGACATGCTTCTCTGCAGAGGGTAAACATAATCTTGAATTTATATCTCACCTATATTGAAGCATGATGCTATATGATAGGATTATTATTAGCTTTAGATGTGTTGTCATTTTGATGCATTAGGCGCCTTAGACTGCCAGAGATACATGTTGTAACCACATTGTTTTATATAGTATTAATGCTGTTAGTTTGCAAAGACACCAGACTGCCTGGATTGTCTATGAGTTAGATTCAAAGTAGATCTGCGATCACCCGATATTTAAGTGTTAATAAACTGAAGGACGGATTTGTTAAACTTTGAATGTCCGAGTCTGTTTGATTAGTCTTGATTATCTGTTGTCTGGGTATGTGAAAACCTGTAAGCCAGTACACGAACAACGCATTAGAAGTGTCTATGCAATATGAGTTGTCCTGTTTGCCTCCCACTATTCTACTAAAGAATTAAATAAGCACACGAACGTGACAGCCTATATAAAACAAACGTACAGAGTTCACACTGTGTGTGTGTGTATGCGTGCGTGTGTGTGTTAAACGGCTATGTGAGCTCCACCAGTTGCTGTGTAGGCGATCAGTAATCATCATGAATAATCATGATGGGTGGCCTGAGCAGCAAAGGGCAATGAGGCAGCCACAGAAAGAAATTACCACTAATCCGTGGTCTGCCATCTGCAAGACTTTCCAAGGCTAACAAAGGAGGCTCCACTCCCAGCAGGTCAGCTATTAGTCTGGCCCAAGTACCATGCATTACCGCTCTTATCCAACAGGGTTTGCAACAGACTCTGAAGCGGCTGGGAGCAGTGCTAGCTATATACTGCT
Source organism: Acipenser ruthenus (assembly GCF_902713425.1). Taxonomy (NCBI): domain Eukaryota; kingdom Metazoa; phylum Chordata; class Actinopteri; order Acipenseriformes; family Acipenseridae; genus Acipenser; species Acipenser ruthenus. Next base: position 3,925,406 of record NC_081192.1, on the reverse strand, counting down.
ATAGTATAAAAATAAACTGCAGATCCATTTTGAGAATTCAGAGATACACGGATTGTACAATAAAGGGGACTGAAGTTAGGTTAATAAGGATTCCTGGGCATTCTGGTATACTGGGCAATGAAATGGCAGATCTAGCAGCAAAAATAAAACAGGTTAAAAAGTGAGAAGATTGATGTCAGTGATTCCTCTGGGATCTCATAACACGGGAGTGTTTGTAAAACATGCAATAGTAAAAGAATGGCAGGTGAGATGGGCTACTAGTGTACAAGGAAGCTTTTATTGTAATATTCAAAAAACGGTTAATAAGAGCTGGATAAATGAGGAATTGGGCAGGATAGGCTAAGGATTGGACATACTACTCTTTATGGTCATTTATTTAGATTAGATTAGATGTGTGGTCCAGTGGTTAAAGAAAAGGGCTTGTAACCAGGAGGTCCCAGGTTCAGATCCCGGCTCAACCACTGACTCACTGTGTGACTGTGTGACTCACTGAGCAAGTCACTTAAGCTCCTTGTGCTCCGTCTTTCAGGTGAGACATTGTTTTAAGTGACTCTGTAGCTGATGCATAGCTCACACACCCTAGTCTCCTTGGATAAAGGCGCCTACTAAATAAACACATAATAATCGATGGTTTATGTGAGACGTGTACAATTCCAGGTGGAGCATTATGTAATGAAGTGTGAGAAGTATGAAGAACAGAGAAGAGCTTGAAGAGGAAGTTGGTGAACACGGGGATATATGACCTGAACATTAGCAGCTTGTTGGGAAAAGGGAAAGAGGAAGAAAAGATAATAACTGAATATATTAGCGAAACAGGAAAAGCAGGATGTTATACATTATGAATTAAGACGATATGGAAAAAAAGAGACTAATGACTACAGACAGAGGGCGCTAATCATCTAAATGTATAGATGGAATGCGCTGTTAAAAATAAATAATGAATAAACTACAGTTATGATAGCAGCGGAGTAACGAGAGTACAAACCACGTTGCGTTCAATAAGTTAGTTAAAAAAAAGACATGTATACAAACACAACATACTAACGTGGTGGTATGGTGATCAGTCCAAGTAGGTCAGTTATACTTCTCACGGTTCACATGCTCATTTGTGTCCGACAACAGTACCTGTCGTTAATATATGTATTGAATTATATTACCAGAAGGCAGTATTTTTGGTTTTAACGTACCGGCTTAACGTTACGTCATTACAAAGCAAAGACCAAGCAGAAAAAGACCGCTGAGAATGTAGAGCTCGATATCTAGAATTAGACTTCCTTATAATTCGCGTTTCTTTTGTAAGGAGTTATGTATGTAATATGACTAAAAACACATTGTAACGTACCGGCAGTCAGTACACCACCTATTATACTCCCCCAGTACTACACAGTAAAATGAATAGAATCAAGGCTCACCTGAGACAAACAGTCGATTCTTCTTACCTGGGAGACAACGATGCCAGGTCAAAGTTCAAATTCTCGGTTTTGGCAAAACTTTTTTTTTTTTTTTTTTTAGTACTAGTATTTTTTTTAATCAATCAAAAATCCATTCATCTTCTATCGCATTTGTATTTTCCCACAAACCGCCGCATTTTACACGGCTCAATTCAATTCTTGGACACGGAGGGGGAGGGGGTGCAATTGCAACCTGGCCCAGCCTTTGGGGGGGTCGGCACCGACTCAATAATTGTTTTATTTTTCTGAGCCCACTTTAATAACTAGACGTAAAAAATATAGAGGTGCCGTCTAATCTACTGCGATTAGAAAAATAAACCGAAGGGATGTAGTATTGGTGGCCTGTCAATCAAACCTGACATTCGCAAATCACAGTTGACAGATTGCTTATCCGGAGGCGGGACGCAGCAAGCGCTGTGGCTATAGGTTAAAGTCATGTGACTGCTCTGTTCGGAGATATGATCCTAAAGGTGTAATTCCGTGAGACCGAACAGAACTGAAAAACCTGATTAGAAACACCTACCTGCCGTATTGTGTAATCAAACAGCCCGATCGGCACACGGTGAAGCATGGTGAAGCCCCGTATATCTATCTATCTATCTATCTATATCATATAGATGTTTTATTTATTAACAACAATCAAAGAAACTATGCGATATCACAAAAGTATACTGGATGGCATAGTACTACAGTAATATTTCATGTTGGATTTCGAAATATCACATTTTTTTTAATTGTCGTCCGTTTTTCGTTAAGTATGGAAAACTACAAAGCGGTATGATTGCAATTCAATATGTTAACGTAACATTATTCAGCAGGTTCGTTCGACTAAGCAAAATCGTTTAATTATATTTATATATCGAGATGCAAAACGTTTAGCTATACCGCTAATTCACTTTATGCTATAGGTAAATTACAACTGTACATGCAATACTGGGATAATGCAATAAACACAGCCTCGATTTATGATGGTCTGTATAGCGAGATTGTTTTTATACATTTAACCATAATATTCATGTTATAGTTTATTACATATGACATAACTACTGCTTGGAACTGTTTTAAAAAACAGTGTCGGAGTCTGTCCCTCTCACGAAATTCCGCCTTAATGAACGAACGGATGGTAATTCAGTTAAAAAAATACATGCTTTGGGATATTAATTAGTGTGTTCATAGAATAATGTTTTCGCTTATATGAGTTGTAACGAATGCTGTACTGTGGGCTAAGTTTGGAGATGCAGACGTGTTTTTTTTTTAATAGAAACGTTTTCATACTTTTGTACTTGATAACATGAATTTAAAAATCCAATTGATGCCTATGATTAATGCGTTTTGTGACTAATTTGAGGCTATTAATATGTTTAAATATTAATTAAATCGAGCAATTAATCTTGTTACATAATTGATTTATTAAAATGTTTGAATATACTGTTACCTGATTCAGAATTTGCTGCTGATGTATTTATTTTCAAAAGGATGTCTTTGGTCGTGCAGCTCGTTTTTTTTTTTTGTGGGGGTGGGGGGTCCACTTCAGTGTTTCACAAGATAGTGCCTCCCGGAGGCATTATATGATACAAATCCATCCGATACTGCCTCCCCGTATTATCGTGTGAAAAGATAGGGCAGAAAAGAATAGTTGTGAAAAGATAGGGCAGTATCATGTAGGATGATTTAAAAATGACAGCAGATCCACCACCCTGTCAGAATCGCACATACTCTTTATGTTTTGTTTAGTTGGAGACATAAAATGAACTAATTCTTAAAATGATTAAATTAAATGAACACCATCTCAAATGTGTTTTAGCAATATGTTTACAATATTGTCAGTGTCAGACATCTGTTATAATAAACTTTTACTGTGTTCTTTCAACAGTTTAACTTTAAATGGCATTATAAGATGTATTTTTAATTCAGTTACTTCAGTATAACAGTCGCTCCTAGAAATTGTAATATTAGTTTACTCCATTGATCTGTTATGAAGTCATTTAAGTTTTCAATGGAAGGTCCAGTTATTTTCATCTATTGTTAACATGTTAGAATGTAATAGTTTTATAGTGACTGAACTAAATCTGACCTATTTCTCTGTTCATACAAAATCCAGTTGAAGCAGGTTTTAAGACATACTGGCCTTTTTTTGGTGTTGATTAATATGAGACACTACCGTAAGCATTCCGAACACTTGAGACCACATTTTAACTTAACACAGTAAATCTGTCCTATGCTTTATGCTCTTGTCTCTTCTTGCCAGGTTCTAATTAATTTCTGTTAGATATAGAACATGTTTATTTTAATATAAATTACCTACCCTCTGTTGTTATTAACGGGATCGCTCATTATAGAGAGGATCTTGGCTTTTAAATCGCTGACCATACAACACTACTATTAGAACTGTATTTCATTCTATAGCATGCAATCCATATCTAATAAGTCCGCTTGTTCACAGCAAGATTTTAATTCTCCTCCTGGCTCAGCTCGAAGTGGCTCTGTGAACACCACACCAGGCCTGTGCATCCAGCGTTTTACATCAGAGGTGTGGGCAACCAGGGCCTTTACTTCAGTCTTGTTAGCCGGGCTCCCATCTCTACATTCTCATTCCCATCGTCAGTGGGCAAACACATTTTAACACCCTTGCAACCGAGGCCTTCCATGCAAAAGGATATAATGAATTATAGCACAAAAGGGACATGCCAGAACCATCTGTGAATTACGAATTACGAGGTTTGTCAAGAAACGGGAAGTTAGGAGATGTAGCCGGATGCAAGGAGAGATCTCCAGGAGAGTGCCAAGTTTCAGTGAAAGCAACAATCAAACCCATTTTCCAAGATACACTGGTTAAGAAAGCTAGCCTTGTTATTTAGGGAACGAGTATTTAAAAGAGCCGTTTTGAACCCACTAGATTGTGCAGTGGTGTTACTAGCAGCATGAGACTTTGACACAGGAATAAGAACTTGAGATGGACGGAATCCATTTCTCCCCCTTCCCTGAGGTGTTGAAATAGATCAATTAGAGCAAGAGATCCATACATTAGGTACAGAACTGGGGATCAACTTAGTGGAAAGGAATCTGGAAAAACACATAGCTAACTATTAGTCTGTAATAGCTGTGGAACACACAGAGGCGAAGTTAAAAGCAGTGTGGCTAGCACAAAGTAGTCAACAATAGTAGACAGCAGCAAAATAGTTGCTATTTGAGCAATATATAATAGCAATAAAATTACTTTAGGAACGATAAAAACTAACAATGTGATTAAAAGCAGTCTGTAATAACATTCAAAAAGTGAAAGAGACTGCACAGGCACCAAAAGCACCCAAACAAAACAACCAGTCCTCTTCTGTCTTGTCCTTGTCTCGTCTGCAGCTCACACCAGCAAGGAGGCTTTAAGCAGCAGAAAAAGGAGCATATTGTAACTTGCATGTTTGTTATCACACTACTGCTATTACCAGACCGTCATAGTTATCACTGACGGTATGGGTATGGGTCAGGGGTTTAGATTTATACATGCATCAATGTTAAAGTTATATATTTGAGAAGATGTTTGCATTATAAGATTGCATGTATGTTATTTAAAAAGGAAATTAAAATATTTATAAAAAAAGGAACATATGTTACTCCCCATTATATGGATCTTCATGAAATATTGTACAGACTACTGTACAGGCCCTTTTAAAGCTGTTTTGGTGATGATAATTAAAATTATGAGATAGAAATATGAAAATGAAAGCTAGCATGGCACTGCACTGCGGTTCAGAGCTATGTCCCACAATCAGACTAAGCTTTACACTACAATATAACTCCGTGGTGCCTGGTTATTACAGCAGCTGCTTCTGCCTGTAGTGTATCACCACATTCATTTAAAAAGCATTTGGGATTCAAGAAATTTTAAACTAATGGCAGGTCAGTACAACGTTGGAGTTTGTTCTCAATATTTATTACCATGGAAACCTTTCTGTATGTAATTTCCTTGTGATTAAAAAAAAAAATGAAGCATGTAAAAAATAAAAAAAAGGTTTGTTTAGGATATGACTGCATGCACTTTTGACCTCAAAGAAGGAAGTTTCATCGTAAGCATGGCTCCTCTCACAGCACTACAGCCCCATAACATTATGCTTGGGTGTGGCTTGATACTTGGGAGTACCTCTAGGTTATTCTGTAGGTTAAGTCTAGATGCAAGAAAAAAGCCCTCTATTTTGTTCAAGAGGCCACAAACAGCTCACAGTTTGTCACAGCTTTATTATCTGTTGTCAAGCAGCTGCACTACCAGGTGAACAGAGCCTTCTCATCCTGCCTTGCCAGGTAGCACAGACAGCTGAGGAGGAGCAGGGTATCTTTGAGCATCGCAACTGGGACTATTTCAATCACCATCTTCCTCAGGCTGTCGGGGTCATTGTAACCTTTGAGCTGCGCGGTGCAGGCCTCGGGCCGCTGCTTCAGGATGCCATAGGTGTTGACAACGTACTCGCTGAATTGGGGGTGCAGTTGTGGGTTGTAGCCGAGTCGCTTGAGCTTCTCCATCAGCTCAGCGTAGCGCCACGTCATCTGGGACCGGAGGGCTTCATCCACCTTCCCACTCAGCTGGTTTGTGGAAACCTGCAGACAAACCAGGACAGGAAACCCAGGTAACAGCAGACAGGGGAGAGAAGAGCTGCAGCTTAACAAAGTGCTCCCTCCCTTTCACACACGCACTGTGTTTGCAGACACTGACCTGGGCGATCTTATCGGGAATGTTGGACACAGTGAATCCATAGAGCCTGGCCCGCCCTAAAAATACATAGGACAGGATCCTGCGGTCTAACTGGAAGGCAATCTCCCCAACAGCACGCTCCATTTCCTGGTGGGAGAGATCTACAGGAAACAAGATTAAAGACCTGCACTCACTGGTGTACAGTGTGTCAGCACTGATTATAACCAGAGCAGAGCTAATTCAGGTGAGCAATTCTTCTGAACTTAGTTACTGCTGCACTGCTTAAAATACTGATCCACAAAAAGGGAGACAAAACCGAACCAGGTAACTACAGACCAATAAGCCTGACTTCTATTATATATAAACTTATGGAAACTATAATAAGATCCAAAATGGAAAATTAACTATATGGTAACAGTATCCTGGGAGACAGTCAGCATGGTTTTAGGAAAGGGAGATTGTGTCTAACTAACCTGCTTGATTTTTTTGAGGATGCAACATCGACAATGGATAATTGCAAAGCATACGACATGGTTTATTGAGATTTCCAGAAAGCTTTTGACAAAGTCCCGCATAAAAGATTAATTCTCAAACTGAACGCTGTAGGGATTCAAGGAAATGCATGCACATGGATTAGGGAGTGATTAACATGTAGAAAACAGAAAGTACTGATTAGAGGAGAAACCTCAAAATGGAGCGAGGTAACCAGTGGTGTACCACAGGGATCAGTATTAGGTCCTCTGCTATTCCTAATCTACATTAATGATTTCGATTCTGGTATAGTAAGCAAACTTGTTAAATTTGTAGATGACACAAAAATAGGAGGAGTTGCAAACACTGTTGCAGCAGCAAAGGTCATTCAAAATGATCTAGACAGCATTCAGAACTGGGCAGACACATGGCAAATGACTTTTAATAGAGAAAAGTGTACTGCACGCAGGCAGTACACTTTTCTCTATTACATTTATTAAATGACATTTAACAGAGAAAAGGTACTGCACACAGGCAATAAAAATGTGCATTATAAATATCATATGGGAGATACTGAAATTGAAGAAGGAATCTATGAAAAAGACCTAGGAGTTTATGTTGACTCAGAAATGTCTTCATCTAGACAATGTGGGGAAGCTATAAAAAAGGCCAACAAGATGCTCGGATATTCTGTGAAAAGTGTTGAATTTAAATCAAGGGAAGTAATGTTAAAACTTTACAATGCATTAGTAAGACCTCACCTAGAATATTGTGTTCAGTTCTGGTCTCCATGTTACAAAAAGGATATTGCTGCTCTAGAAAGAGTGCAAATAAGAGCGACCAGAATTATCCCGGGTTTAAAAGGCATGTCGTTTGCAGACAGGCTAAAATAATTGAATCTATTCAGTCCTGAACAAAGAAGACTACGCAGTGATCTGATTCAAGCATTCAAAATCCTAAAAGGTATAGACAATGTCAACTCAGGGGACTTTTTCGACCTGAAAAAAGAAAAAAGGACCAGGGGTCACAAATGGAGATTAGATAAAGCAGCATTCAGAACAGAAAATAGGAGGCACTTTTTTACACAGAGAATTGTGAGGGTCTGGAACCAACTCCCCAGTAATGTTGTTGAAGCTGACACCCTGGGATCCTTCAAGAAGCTGCTTGATGAGATTCTGAGATCAATAAGCTACTAACGACCAAACGAGCAAGATGGGCCGAATGGCCTCCTCTCGTTTATAAACTTTCTTATGTTCTTATGTTCTTAGTAATAAGGTTCTACTGCTGCAGCCCCTGCCTTTTTTCTGCCACCACTGAACCCAAGTATATAGCTTAGTGAAGTAGCTTAGTGTTTCTGTAGCAGGACTCCTTTAGTAGAAGATACCACTGATGGCACCCCAGCAACGGCTGTGCTGAAATCTGTAAATATTGTAAATAAACCCGGGCTGCCGCCCAATCTCCGTCTCAATAGCATTACAAGCGAATCACAGAACCATCCCTAAATAAAAACAGCTGAGTCTGAAACAAGCAGTCATTCCATCATAAGAAACACATAAAGGAGTCTGAGTGTTTACTATTTACCTGTAGTTCCATGCCTTGCAGAGCGGGTCCTTTCTTCTGTTACCCGGAAAGGTTGAAAGCTGCTTTTGTCAGGACTGTAATATGAGTATGCATCTTTAGACAGGGCACTGAGAACCAAGGGAGAAGATGTTCTGTGTGACTTTGTCAGAAGCTCTCTGGACAACTGACCCTCCTCCAAAGTGTCATCCCACAAAATGGATTGTTTTCCTAAAAAAAATATTATTATTATTATTATTTACATAATATAAGCAGTCTAACTCGGGCTATTTCAAATGACTAGGCAAAGTGCATTTTTATTACATACATTTTATCAGCGTTGGCAAGTTTACCTGCTTAGCTATCATCCTGCATGTTTTGCTTTTTGTTAATTCATGTTTTTTTTTTATTTCTTTCAGAAGGGTCAAATCTTTGTTGATCACTTATTGTCAGTGATACAGGAAAAAACAAGCAATGAATCAGTAACAACAAATATCTAGACAGGTCAAGTTTGTTGCTGTAAACAAGATTCAGTTTATTATAATGCTGATGATCACTATAAGATTTTAAATATTAAGGATTCACTATTGTTTCACTGCTTTTATTTCTTTTAAGTGTGCAAGTGTTGAATACATATATATATATATATAGCTCACCACAGCTGTATCGCTTGCTCTGCAATTCCCTTGAGAGCCGACAGCTGGTGGAGGAGCTCTAAACAAGACAGATTTATTTGGCCCACAAAAGAAAAAGTGTGGGACCAAAAAAATAAATACACTCCACCACCATCAGAAAACGACGCGAGGTACAAAAGCAGTACTATGATCCACAAGAGAAGGTACAAATAAAATATTAAAAACTGCGGCAGGGGTACCAGAGTACAGGAGTGGGACCCAGCCCTGCTCTCCACTGAGCATCCTGTCCCCCTGCGATGTGCGCGCTCTGCAGGGGCTTGGTGGGATAGGCGTTGGAGTGGAGGGTAGGTGAGAGTCAGAATAAGAACTACAATGAAGAAATTACAACACTAGTGAGTAGTGACCCTTCATATAAAGGTGTATTGTTTGGGACACATTTGAGTGCTTAAATGAACTGACAAAATAGAAACTTTGTTTTGTTTTTTCTTCTCATATAGAACCAACACTGACTGTGATGTAGTTGACTGCCCTTCTTACCAAAGATCCTGTCACTTGGTGAACCCCGGGGCTCTGGATCAACGTGTACTGGCACGGCATGGCTTCTAGCAGCCTGGCTTTCCAAACCCTCCCTTAACTCCTCGTACAGGTTAAAAATTGCAGCTGTATCAAGTCTAAATCTTCTTTTTACCTCCTCATCGGGCATGTTTAGGAAAGAAAATCTTTGCTTAAAAATCCTAGGACGGGGTCTCGCTAGTCTTTGTTAAGCCCGATTGTTGTCTGCTAACGCCACACCCCATCCACGCTTCCTTTGTGTTTAGAAGAGATGAGAAGTAGAGTTAACTCCGACTGTGAAAACAGTGCTTCATTACTCTTTACATTTCACAAATCACTCCCATCTTCCCACGTTTATAGTCAATGATATGCAAATAAGAAAAACAAATGGTCTAACCGATCTTTCAGATTGTGGAAAACAGTCGCTTTTTGATATGAAATTCAGTTGTCTGAAAAATGAAACACAGCTTTGACGAATCAGAAGCAGTTCTTAAACCACTCTAAATCCATTCATGATAACAAGTTTTGGAACGGACACTTTGATGAATAGGGACCAGCGCTACAAAAGCCCTCCTCGACGGTCGGAAAAGCTTTGCTATTCAAGGCGTGTGTCTCCTGCACTACAGTTGTATTTAATGTCTTTTGCTACTGAGTTTTGTTAGTTTAACTGGACTCTTTCTGCATGTGCAATCTCATTGTCATAACTTTTTTACAACTTCCCATAACATTTAAAATAAACGAATACAATATATTACAGTATACTGCAGTACATACTTTCATGTGTCCTCCAATTTGGTGCTATAGTATTTTAGACATGGATAATCAGAGACACTAAGGTGGACATTCCCCTTGAACATGTTGACTGTAAAGTATGGATATGTAGTAATATATTATACTTCAACAACCCCACTCTGAGAAGAGTTTAAATAAAACAACTACGGTATACAGGCCAGCAATGGAAGAGATATTTAACCCACTGATGTGCAAATGAGGTTAGGGTTTGTAAGAGTCACTCAACGCAAATGTGTCGTCTTCGCCAGTGCATCCCACCCTGGACAGGCCCATGCTCTTATTATTTATAAAGCAGTGGTTTAAATACGGCACAGTTCCTCTCTATGGCCAGGATGGTCATGCTGCAATCTTACAGACTCAAGATATAACTACCTGATCCTACTCCACTTGTTCTCAGAGAGCTACTTCCAGGGATAGAGCATCTCTGTGTGTTCCCTTCCAGTGCACTGCTTCTGGACCGCAGATCCATGTTCTCCTTCATCAAGGCCACCATGACTTTCAGCTCTTCGTTCTCACTGTGTAGCCTCTCGTTCTCTCTTTTCAGCACGCCATAGCTCCCTAAGACGTCCATAGATAGGCCATACAGCAGTGCACGTGTTCACTAGAACGCACTTGAATCACCTAAGCAAGAGTAGCCTCGTTATGCCGCTTCACCGTTAGACGGAATGACCCCAGTAAAAAACAGCTTGCTATTATCTTTTGGCGATAGGTGTCGCTGCTCAAATCACTAACGACAGGGCCAAATGCAGATTAATCCACCATTATGACGTCATGTCACCACCAAAAAAGTTGCAATCATTTTCCAAAACGGGTTTAGAGGTAAGGTCATTTTTGTTACGGGTATGTATTCCAACGTATTTACATATGTGTACTGTGAATATTATATTTAGTTTTAACATTGTAATATCACGAAATGTTTTAATATATGGGTATACAATAAAATGTATTTTCAATTGCCGTATAACGGTAGAAACAAAATAACTGAATCGAAATTGTAATCTCCGATGCATTAATACATGCCACAGTAACATGCATTTGATTAATGCCATGCACTTTTTGTTATCCTGTTAACCTGTATTTTATTTTATTTTTTTCGTTTAGCCTACCTATCATCTATTTATATTCTGGTTTAAACGTATTCTTTTTATTTCTACCTCCCTTGACAACAACGATGGCGCTCGATTGACGGGGTCGTCATGGCGACCTCCTGCTCCCAGTTTCACCTTAACTGATTGCCAAATCAATGTTTTTATAGGTGGATGGGGATATTATAAACGGCAATGTCTCATGGCTGTGACAGGTGGCCCTCCAACACATACAAGACTAAAACACTCAAGCTTGTTGCGGAAGAGCAGGACGAATCGGATACGGACCCAGATTTTATGAATCATGGGACCGAACCGGACCTTAGACGGTGGACTGACAGAAATGCTTTTTGCGATCAGTCAATTGAATCGTCAGGCAAGTGTGAATATAACAGCCTTTTGTAAAAAAAAGATAAAACGCGATTTAACTACAGATATGTGTACCTATCCCTAAACTATAATCTTAGTTACTACTGCCATTTAGTATTACTTCAAAAGCGACAGTGGGGCATAATTTATTCACTGCCTTACCAAAGACCTCCACGTGTGTGTTAGTGTGTTTGTGTGTGTGTGCATCTGTGTCTATCTATCTATCTATCTATCTATCTATCTATCTATCTATCTATATATATATATGTATATATATATATATATATATATATATATATATATATATATATATATATATAGGGGTGAAATTCTCAACAAAAAGTGTAGGTAGTCATATGCACAGCCGGGTGTAAACATTTTAAAAATGGAGACAATTTGAGTGACAATGAGTAAGTAATTTTAAAATGTATACATATCGGTACACAATACATTTATGAATACAAAATAAGCCTTAAAAAATAACTGAACAATTATAACCAATTCACCATAAACAAGGAAGCTGAGAATCCTGAAAGCTTTGTATTATTATTATTTATTTCTTAGCAGACGCCCTTATCCAGGGCGACTTACAATTGTTACAAGATATCACATTATTTTTACATACAATTACATTATTTTTTATATACAATTACCCATTTATACAGTTGGGTTTTTATTGGAGCAATCTAGGTAAAGTACCTTGCTCAAGGGTACAACAGCAGTGTCCCCCACTGGGGATTGAATCCACAACCCTCCGGTCAAGAGTCCAGAGCCCTAACCACTACTCCACACTGCTGCCCTCTGCATGTATCACTCAGTCATGTACTGTGATATAACACAAGTTAAACCTTAAATAAGTATTAAGAAGTGGTATTACTCTATATAGTAACTGCTGTAGAGAAGGAGTTTTGTTTTATTGTTTTTTCCTAAAAAAGGAGGTTATAAAAAAAAAAAACCAACTGTGCTATGAAAAACTAATACAAAAAGGTCTAAGTCAAACAATGCACAATAGGGGCTAAAATACCCCTCAAATGTTTTATGTAACAGGCACTACTACAAGTAATGATGTACTTGACTTGACCATTTTAATCTCCATAGTATTCTCTGAAATCATCCCCATACTTTCCAGACCCTGGGTATTCACCTACAACAGTACCTGGCCATGCTACAATAATAGCCTTGAATTAGAACATATATCCCTGTTTCTGTTTCTACAATAATATATTCTGTGTGTTTCTGCGTAGATTAATTACCATGATCTATTCCATAAAAAGATTTTACAGGCAGAAACAGTATAAAAGTAGACTTTTAAAAAAGAATGTATCCCTGGTATTGTGGTTTCTGCACAATAAACAAAGTGGCAAAAGTCACATTTTCATAAAGTAATATCATTACTGTGGTTTACTTCTGCCTTTTTTTTAGATGTACACACAAGTGCAAACTCATGTTTAACTTAAATAAACTCTTCAAAATGTTTTAGAAAAGGCATTGTACAAAGAAAACACCTCACCGTTCTGAATTTCGCTGTGTGAGTGGATGGAATGCGTCCGTGTTGGATGAAAAGCAGATTAAATAAATCCCTGTACCCAGTACCAGCATCAAAATAAGACCCGGTACAGAGTCAATACCGGCAGAATTTCATCCCTGTATGTAAGAGAGAGAGAGAGAGAGAGAGAGAGAGAGAGAGAGAGAGAGAGAGAGAGAGAGATTGGCACATGATCTGGGTGAGCCACTGCAAAGAGATCACAGGCTCTGGGATGCCCAGCACATGATCAGCTGAAACACTCCATCGTACAGTTCAGGTCATTCTTTAAAATAAACTTTTAAAATGAAATGGCGAAGAGTTTATCTTTTACAGCTGTCTCTGTATTTCCCCCAGATGTTTCCAACAGTTTTTTTTTTTTTTTTTTTAAATAATATTTAAATTGTGAGAGTATCAGAAAAAAAATCACAAAAATCTGAACAGGTCTGTTTCATACTGGTTTGGATTAGATACAGACCACTGTATGAAATATCAGTGTTTTCTCTCTGACGGTATTTGTTGTGTATTGACATCATTGGTAGATCACCTCTGTGTTTTGTTTTGTTTTCCAGATATGTCCATTCAGAGCTTTGAAGTATACAGCCGTGAGCCTCTGCCTGTCCCAGTCATTGTATGTAATGGAGGCACAGGAAGGGATGGGAGTGTGCAGAGATTGTCAGCCACATCCCAGCGGCAAACAACATACAAGGAAATGCATGAAGAGAATGATGCAGATGAGGAGGTGGAGGGGGAGGTTGTCTGCTACATACACTATGATGAGATGGAACAGGCGCCTGGCCCAGCAGCTCAATCAGCCTCTTTCCAGTCCCACTCCTCAGACAGCTGTAGCATCCACACTTGCAGGTCAAGAGCCCCCACATCCAGCAGTTACCAGTCTGTGGAAGACCTGAAGGCTATGCTGCAGGTCCCTCCCCAGGCTTTCGGAACAGAATATAATGATACAGCGTCGCAGACCACTGAGAACACGGCTCGCCCTGAAGTCCAGCACATTCTGGAGCGCTACAGGACAGAGCACAAAGAGAGCGGTCATAATATCGCTGGCCTCGATCGCTCATCCAACTTCAATTCTAACGCAACAATGAAGCTGGAAAAGTTTTTCAACGGAAAACTCAAGGCAGCAAGCCACTCCCCAGACCCAGCCAAGAGCTGCGACAATGAGACAGGTCTGTATGAGAATGTGGACGAGGCGTTTGAAGATGAGTCTGCACCTTGTCCTCCTGCTGCTCATTCCTCTCGTTCTCATAAACAGAAAACCAGTCATTGCTTTTCGGTATCCCCTAACAACCTGGCTCACTCCCCTTCTCTTGAAAGAATCCGGATGATGATGGACAAAACCCACCATGTGCAGCATCTGCAGGCGCAGTTCGAGAAGCAGATACAGACCAGCAAACGGCAGCAGGAAAGGGAGAAGCGGATTTGGTCCAGGGAGAAAGTGAAGCATATGACCCTAAGTTCTAGACCAAAGGGGACTAGAGTAAAGGACAAGAGCAAGGCAAAGGCAAAAGGTAAGAGGTCAGATGAGAGGATATCGTGTCAAGAGCAGGTCATCCCAAGGGCATGGACAACGGAGGTTCAAGGAAGGAGGAAGGTCCGAAAGAGTGAGTGGCTGGAGTTACCTGTCGATGACCAGCATGAAAGGAGGAACGCCAGGACTGGACCCCAAACCTCTCAAAAGACGGCCCTGCTGCATAGCCAGGGAATGAGGTCCCCAGGATTGGAGATGTCAGGCTTGATGCAGAAGCACATGGAGTTCTGCAAGGCCTGTAACTTGGCAGAGCATTTGGACAGCTGTTCTAGCAAGTGGTGTATCAGTGATCGACACCAGCAAAGGGCAGAGAAAGGCATGAGGAGCATGAAGAGGAGGTCTAAGGAGAAGGACCTGGAGGTGCAGAGGTGGATCGAGAAATGTGCCAGTGAGGATTCAAGAAGGAGCAGGTCCTCTAATAAGTACACAGATTGCCACAAGGGCCTGAAGCAGGCATGTGCATGTGACACCTGCCACACCCTAGACAAGAAGAGGGGGCGATCACGAGAGGCACCGAGGAAGAGTTATCAGAACCTAAGGGAAAGCCAGGAGTATGGACACCAACACTACGAACGCCCAAAGGCAAGCAGGAGTTGGATCAATGTGATTCCTCAGGCCGAGAGAGACTCCCAGTATCGAGAGGTAAGGCTTTACTTCAGTGCTAAATTCAGACAGAGCAAACAGCTGTATTTGAGATGTCCCCTGTATCCTTACCCATGCATTGTCTGTGATGGTTTTGATGCATAGCCGTGACCTCAGATTTTGCATTGAAATATTTCACTGATTTCAGTCAGAATTATTGCTGCTAATCCATTCTAGAGAAATATTTTAATTGGAAAAGCATTTGCATCAAATAATTACAAACACAGAAAGGTGTTAAAGGTTCTTATCATGTTGTAATTCGAAGGCTTCGTCTGGGTGTTAAAGGTTCTTATCATGTTGTAATTCGCAAGGCTTCGTCTGGGGGTTAAAGGTTCTTATGTTGTAATTCGCAAGGCATCTTATCTGAGTCAAAATATAGTTCAGTTTACTTACATCTTGAAATATTTGTTATTTTGTTAATATCATTTTTTTTAAATAATACACAGTGAGGCTGTGCAGATTCTCAGGTTCTTCATAATCCCCTTTTAACGGTACTGTTGCCAACAGATGTCTTACCCACAAGCACCACCAACTTAGCAAGGGTGGCTGAATACTTGTAGGGAAACTGTAGTCATACATAGACCTTACCTTCTTTTATTCTGTCCTTTTTTATTGTTGGGGAAAACAGAACATGCCCAAGGTTTCAAGCAGCAGTAGTCATGATCTACTGGATATTCCAGAAGGTCTGTACTTTTGCAGTAATTGCAAAAAAGGCCAGCAGGGATCGCATGTCCAACACCAGCTTCAGCCTCAGCCCCAGCCCCAGCCCAAGCCCAGGCCCAAGCATTACCAATACCACCCGAACACCACTACTCCAATGAGCAGGGGGCGATCCCGGGGCCAGCTGGGCGTCCCGGAGCCTGTGACGTCTTTGCAGTGGCTCACCCAGAAGATGAGAGAAACGGACCAGGTGAAGTCTATCACAGGTGTGTTTGAGAGGAGGGCGCGGAAGGATGCAGAGCTGTTAGAAAGAGAGCGGCTAACTGAGCTCTTCAAGATGTTAGAACTGAATAAGAGCCAAAAGGATAGACGGGGCGAGGACCATAGATGCAATCTGACCCAGCACAGGGTTAGAGAGGAGCAACAAAGGTATAAGGAGAAGCCCAAAGCCCATCAGCATGTGTGTTGCAGAGATAGAAGAAATGAAGACATAACCAGGCTTCAGGAACAAACTTGCTACAGCCATAGCCATAATCATAGCCAAAGGCACAGAGGAAACTACATTAGTAGTTGATCTTCCTTATCAAAACAAATCTCTATATATATTAGAACATTACATTTTTGTGGATTTTATACTTCAGAAATATGTAAATTTTGTGCCAGAAATAGAATTTTGGTAAAAACAGAATGTACGCCTTCTATATAGTCCTAGTGTATACTGGCACCAGTAGATTTCTTTCACATGATCTCTCTTCTTAAGCAAGTTAAACAACATGCAGTAATGAGTAAATGTATTTCCTTCTGTACCTGTTCATTATCACTGCAGGTCTGTTGTACAAAAATTTACTTTTTATTAAACTGCTCAAAACAAGTTTTCACTGGGAGAAAAAAGTAAGAATAGCAGTACTCACAGGTATTTTTTTTTTTTTTTTTTTTTTCTTTTTTAAGTCCTTCTGTGAGAAATACTTTACCACATAGTTTACCATGGTATCTTTGCACCGCAATTTTGCAGTTTACTGTGCTTTCTGCATGCTTTGAATTTCACTGTGCTTTACCATGTTTCAGTGTGATTTACCTTGCTTGTCTATGTGTTACCATTCTTTCTCAATGTTTTGTATGATTTGTATGAAAATAAAAGCAGATGTGTATAATTTCGTGTTTATATTGAATTACATTTTTGTACAATGTTTGTCACATTGTTAGTAAACAGGCTCATAAGAGTGAAACTGCCCAGTGGTAATGCAGGTTATTTATTTATTTGTTTTGTATACTGTTGGTGTGCATACATATTTAAACACATTTATTTTCACTATTAGCCAAAGTTTTTAGCTGAATAGATTCTTGCTGCACTTCATTTATATTAAAATACCCATGTAGTCCACTCCTATCAATATAATGTATCTACATTTAAACTGTAACAGATAGAATCTGTTCTTTAAAGTACAGTATGAATTTCAATTAACTATTTCACTGACCCACGTCTGTCTGTCACAATCCACATTGTGAACACAATAACTAACTCCTAGCCTCCTGTAGAAGTTTCAGAGTACTGTACATTTCACTCTAACTTTGCGCTTGTTATGGGATTATGAGAACCCTCTATGTGCTTGAGCTGGTTTGCATTGAGTGCATCATTGTGTTACCTTTGGTCTATTTACTTTGCATAAAAACATGCTTTGCAATGTATTCTCTTTGTTTTCTGGCATTGTTGAAATTGATTTGAGTTATACATGAGTGCCTGCCAGCAGTGTTGTAGTCCAGTACTCAGATAGGGTCTTGCTTTCTGCACCACTTTGACACTACTGCTATGCTCTCTGCTTATTCTCTAACAAAATGACAAACAAAACACAGATATAGTGGATGGGTGCATTAACCTTGTAAACATTTCTTAGTTGCCTTTACAGTATTAGTAATACCTGAAACAACCATGGAAGTCTTTTTCAGAGATTTTGCCAGGAGATGAATGAGCAGTGACACACAAAATCAAGAAATAATCCAACATCATTCCGGTCTCGGTTTAGTTTTCTGTTTTAATGAACAGCAGACAGCATTCCAGTGGAACATCCCATGTCAAAATTATATTATTTAAGTTTTACAGTGCAAACAGAACTACAAAAGGCAGGAACTATACACTTCTTCATCCATTATCAGAGTCTACTGTTTAGAGGAAACCCTATATTAACTATATATACAAACAACATTAACTTAAAGGTATACGGTCACATTGTGCATCTACTGTACAATAAATAATTTCAATTTAAACAAAATCGGTGTGAATCAGCTGCAAAAATGCAGAATGCACACATGCAGAAGGACATGCAATAAAACACAAATTTACAAACTCAAAATAACAAAACATGTTTTTAAATTTAAATTGTGAAGATCCTTCCATTTTGCTTTGGGCATAGCTAGTTTGTTTACTTTGAGGCTTTTGGTTCAAAACAAAATTCAGTTACCTAGCCCTGTGTCAGATGGACACTCCTCAAACATTCGAGGCCAAAAAAAATACACTGATCTTGAACCGCCTAGGGAAATGTTGTCTGAGATTAGTGCTGATTGGGATATTTTAGACTGCACACATCACAACTATGGTTTTGCAGTCTGCCACCAAAGGTTAGGGGAACATCACATACAGCCTTCAACAAAATGCATATATGAAAAGCAGTTAGGTAAAGCACATTTCTTTAAATAAAATATTTGTCTTTAGAACCTGCCCTTTGAATTCAGATGATAATAACTCATACATCCATTATGTCTTCTAGTTGGAGAAACTGAATTCACATTATTATGGTTATATTATTTTAAAAACAAACACACAAACAAACAAAAGTGAAAACTAAGACTGTCAATAGAACATGATATATTCCAATTACTTTTGTAGTTAACCTTATTTGTTTATATTTCACGGACAGTTTGGTATTAACACCAATTCTTAACTGTGTCCTTCCTTCTAAATAAAGAACGATAAATTCAGCACAACTTTATCAATTTAAACTGCCGGCTTTCAGTCATACACTGCAACGTCACATATTCCTGGCAATTATGATGAACAATGGCTCTTATGTATAGCAGGTTAATATTATGTTCTGTGAAGCACAACATATGCTTCTGTTGCAGTCTTCCACAGGTGAGCTTGTGCATGGAATGCACTTGAAAACTGGAATATCTTCATAGTAGAAAGGCAAGAACAGCATACAGGGCAGTCAGCCAAAGGGAAAATCCTCTCAATAACATCTAGCACCGGCAGGGGATAAAATGCTATTTTTATTATTGGTAGCATATCAATTATTTTTATTATTGGTAGCATATCAATTATTTTTATTATTGGTAGCATATCAATTATTTTCCAGTATTTTCCAGTATATTGATATAGCAATGCATTTAGTATATTTACAACTTTTTCTTACTGCTTTTAGTTTTCTTTTTTCAAACAATAACAAACTTTTCTCTTTTTTATTTTGTCATGCATTTTTAACATCGCAAAAATAAGTTAACAGGGAGGTTTCAGCTAGCAAAGGGATTTCATCCAGTCATTTGTGCAAAAAACAAAATTTCAGCATTGGTTACTAACACTTTACATAGTTTCAACCTGTGAATCTTTTTTTTTTTTTTTCTGCAACTTGACTTGATAAGCAATTGTGGCTTATCACAGGAAAACCGAGAAAGGTCTTGATATTTAATCAGCTGTTACTAAAAAAAAATGAGTGGTACAGTAATAAATACTGTGTTTAAAAAAGACACACAACAGTATAGTCGCCTAAATAATGTGTCAAACACTGGCAATCATGGATCGTAGTTGACATTTGAACACAGCTAAAACTAAGAGCAACGTTAGTATGGTACATGGAATTTTGCTGCTCATATACCTTTTCACTAAAAACTAAACAGAACACTACAACTGGTGGAAAGGAAACAGGCGTTTTGTAAAAAACATTAGTTTTGTTTGTTTTTTAATTAATTTTCACACATGGTTTCTATCAGGTATCACTATATATTTAATACACAGCACTAAGAAGTAAACTGCTGTAAAATAAATAACCAATGTGAAAAAACAGGATCACTCTGTGCATACAGAATAAAGATATTGAGTGTTCAGAGAAAAGTAGGTAGGGAATTGCATCTGCTTTTGTTACTTGTGACAAAGCATCTTATCTTTGCTCCATCTGTGTCTCTCACTCCCGGGACCTGCCAATGATGGCCAGAATGTAAAGGAAAATATTGACGATATCTGTGTAGAGATTGAGGGCAGCAAAGATGTATTCCTCAGGACTCAAAGATAGCTGTTTGTTTCCAAGGAGCATCTGGGTGTCCACGGCCAGGAACTGAAATAAGAACAAGTGAGTTTTTTGCACGGATTACAAGCACTGGATATTATCATGCACTTATTTATTTATTTATTTATTTTTATAAAAATTTAGTCAGTCATCGCCAATGATATTTACCCCAGTTTTCTCCCCAATTTGGAATGCCCAATTATAATTTTTATCCCGGCTCACCGCTGCAACTCCCGTGCCGACTCGGGAAACGGCGGCAGACACACGCGTCCTCCTCCGAAACGTATCCCGCCAAGCTGTCTTTTTTCACACTGCAAGTCTACAGCGAAGCCACCAGACCCATAGTGCTGGAGGACAACATAGATCTGATTGGCTTCAACAGCAGACCCGCAGGTGTGCCGACCTGAGCCCTCCCCACCTGGGCGGTGCTCAGCCAATTGTGCGCCCCTGGGAACTCCCGGCCACGATCGGCAATGGCATAGCCTGGACTCAAACCAGTGATTTTCAGGCTATAGGGCACGTGGAACGCCTTTACTGGATGCGCCACTTGGGAGCCCCATTATCATGCATTTTATAAAAAAAATTAGGGTGTGTTACGCAGTTGGACATATTTAACATAATTTAGTCACATTATCAAATGACATTGAATAAATAAAACCATTGAATATTGACAGAGCTAACCACAATGATGAATAGATTTAGTACAATCCCCCCTCCCCATCAGAAAAAAAAAATCAGTATTGTTAATTATACTGTACAATTCGGACTGAAAATAGGTTAGGTATTTCAAAGACAACTTTACTTGCATCCAACCACGTAATGTTAGAACTCTCAAAAGCATTGAAACGTTAGGTTATTATCATAACTCTGGTTCCCTATCAAATAAGAAATGTAACCATTAACTCATGGGTAGAAATACCAAAGCTGTCGCCAGGCAATATTGCAGAACAACTGGAATGCTACAAGGCTCGGCCAAGGCCACCTTGCGTGTTACCATAAGGAACCACAGTACAATAGATAGGGCTAAAAAATTGAGGGAGAACTCACCTCTATGTTTATACTGTAAGGGTCGAGCTCAAGGCTGCCATTAACACTCTTGTTCCAAACCCAGGGTTTTTTGGATCCACGACATTCAACCGATAGAACCGCATAAAAGTATGGGGAGTAGCCCACACTGCTGCATCGCAAATGTCCCTGACAGATATGCTGGAATAAAGCCCATGAAGTTGGAATGAGCAGCGAGCTTCTCTGAAGGGGGCAAGTTGGCTCGCTCATATGCAGTATTGACTGTGTCTGTAATCTATCTGGATAACCTCTGTTTAGACAGAGCTTTCTGATGGGACAGCCCCATAACAGACAAAAAACTGCTCAGACTGCCTTCAACTTTGAGTTCTGTCCACATAATACGCTAGTGCCCGCACCGGGCAAAGTGTATGGAGCTGCCGCTCTATCAGACTGGAAAGGACGCGGATGAAAAGCCTCAAGTTCCACCGTCTGGTTGATGTGGAATGCCGAGATGGTTTTCGGCAAAAAAGCAGGATTAGTGCAAAGTGTAACTTTCGCCCTGGCCTTTGCAAACATTAAGCAGGCTTTTGCAATCGAAAAAAGCTTGCATCTCACCTACCCGCTTAGCGGATGTAATCGCAAGCAAGAAAGTCACTTTCATAGATAAATATTTCAGCTCAGCTGAATGCAAGGGCTCAAAGGAGGGCTTCATAAGTGCTTCAAGCACCACATTAAGACTCCAGCGAGGGACAATCTCCTTAAAGGTGGCCAAAGCCGCCGAGCTCCTTTCAAAAATTGCCCCACCAGGAAATGCGCTCCTGGGGAGACTGCATCAATTTTAATATGACAAGCTGAAATGGCTGCCAAATAGACCTTCAATGTAGAGGAGGATTTCCCCTCATCAAATGGGTCCTGTAAAAATTGCAGTATAACTGCCATGGGACAGGTTGTGGGATCAAACCTTTAGACAGGCACCATGTTTGAAACACACCCCACTTGTACCCATACTGGGAACGCATGGACGTCGCTCTGGCATTCTGTAAGGTGTCAATGACCCTATTAGAGAGCCCCAGACAGCTCAAATGTAGCCGTTCAGGGGCCAGATCCAGAGCTGCAGGTTCGATGGGTCGGGATGCCACAACGTCCCCCGCGCCTGACTGAGCAGGTCGCGGCGTTTCAGCAGTTCCCATGGCTGGCCTTTCAGGAGTTGTATCAAGGTTGAAAACCACAGTCTCCTTGACCAAAAAGGGGCTACTAATAGCACCCTGACCCGGTCCTGCCTGATCTTTTCCAGGCACAGCGGGAGCATGGCGAGTGGCGGAAAAGGAACATGAAGCAGCAGGTGCTGCAACCGGCTAACCCCAAGAAGAATGGACCTCAAAAATTATGTCTGGGTGTACTGAAGGAGACACCTGAGAAGGAGCGGGATCATCCTCAAAAAGAGTGTTTCCGCTTGTCATCTACAGGCCATGGGACATGTAAGACATCAGTGGCCATCTTAAATCAGTGGCAAAAACTCTGCTGACAATAACATATGCGCTACTGGTGCTGCGCTATCCAAGTCACCCTCCTGAGGGGAACTCTTGATCGACCACCTCCTCAGAGGCAGCGATAGACAGCAGATCCTCTTACTGCCATTCTGCGTGTACTACTCCCTGTTGCTCTACCGTTACGGCAACCTTGTTCACTAAGAACGGTGGTAGATCAGTAACCTATAGTTACCAAAGAAGCAATATGCAGGGATGCCCACCTGTACAGCCTCTGGCTTAACCAAGTACAGTCCTAAGAGAGGACTGTACTTGGAGGAAGCCTGCTGTCAAAGCCCCGACAGCCTTCGCTGTGGCACTGCAAGCAGAAACCAGAGCAGCAACGAAACACTGCAGGAAGGACTGCGAGCAGTCAGACCCGAAGCACAGCTAGTGAAATCGGCAAGGTAACCTCGTTTGTTGTACAAAGTACAGACAGTAACGGGAGCAGGTCTGGAACCTACAGGTTACCACAGGACTGATATAGGGATGCCCACCTATAACGCTTTTTAGCTAACCAACAGCTCGAAAACAGAAGAAAGCCTAATGCTAGAGCCCTAACAGTCTTCACACTAATTCTGCAACGAGACACTGTGGGAAAAACTGCAAGCAGCTTGACCCAGAGCGTGCGTCTCGGTCTAAAAAACAGAAAATACAACACAGAAAACATTTACTTTCTCACACAATACAGTAACCAAACAATTACCGTTATTTTAATATTTTTTTATAACAAACAGTTTTTTTTATTTTACGTTTCAACTGAAGCTAGCAGCTTAAGAAAGAGCACCAGTAGTCGACTTAAGGTGTTCGATTCCAGGGAAGGGGCAGCGGAGCTGCTGGCTTCATGAGGGGTACAAAGCTGCTGAGGGACTAGACGAAAAACCCACGGCTGAGTGCACAATACGTGAAGTAATTTTACTAAAACATGTGAAAACAATCGCAATAAGTGTAAAACACAAGCGTTAAATCATATCTAACACTTTGTGTCGATTATCTGTTCATAGATCTCTCTCTCAGGCGGTGAAAGGAAAAATGATGACGATACTTGTGTCAGGGATTGGCTATGCCCTTGGGGCCGGGAACGACTACGTCACAAGCACTAGGTGAAGCTCTGATATATCTATTCAGGTTAGACGGTATTAAAGGATTAATACCCATTCGGTAATCGTTACATTTCATACTTGATAGGGAAAGACTATTTTCCAGGCCATTAATCTGTACAGTACATCAATGTACCCGACAACTTTACTTTAATTCATTCTTACACCCATTCACCAACTGGTGGCGAGAGAAATACCTTGTGATACTTTTAGGCAATATACTGTACATAAACTCTACTTGAATTGTTTTTTTTTCTTACAAAAACTGCCCTTTCAGACATTGTTATTCTTAAACGTTTACATTCATTACAGTACAGTATCTTTCTTGTTTGTGATTTGACTTTTCCCCAGTGTTCAGTTTGGGGTCCTTATTTAAAAAAAGGAGGGGTCACCAAACAACAAAAGGTTTTTGAACATCTGTCTTTAAAAAAAAAAAAAGAACGAAAAAACATCCACACTCATTATTTAAAAAAAAAAAAAAAAAAAACAGAGAAAAGGCACTTACACAAGTAAAGAGAAGGGCTCCCACAGAGGCATAGACAATGTCCAGGATACGGTTTCGGATGAAGATGCACAGAAAGGAGAAGAGGATCAGCACAATGAGGCACACAAACAGCACACCTCGACAGGAGGTGAAGTCGTATTTTGACTGCAAAAAAAAATAAATACAAATAAATAAAGATGACCTTTTCAGTGCACAAACAAGGGTTTTGAGGGTGGGGGTGGGTTGTGTGTGTTTAAGGCTATTTTAGAGTACTATTATAAACTTTGTTGTGCATCAGAACAAACTAGTTGTCAAGTCTTATCTTGGTAAAGGGTTCTTGAATAAGGACACTAACTCCTGCTGCAATTAGATGCATTGGAAAGTATAGATTCTAGGCTTGTACGAAAATCCAAAATGCCTTTTTGGTAATAGCAGAAAAAAATAAATGTCCATATTAAAAGGAAAAACAAACAATTAGCTATAAGCATGCAGATGGCTACAAGAGTGTCTTAATCTTAATGGTGTCTATTTGAGACAAGAAAATGGCCACTTTGTATCAAATTCAACAAATGCATACCTGCAGAGAGAACAGGACCACAGTAAAGCAGACCACTGCAGTGATCCCCACTGCCATTATAACAGAGTCCGTGTCATAGAAGCTTGCAATCATCCCCACCATGTAGGACAAGCTTAGGGTTAGAATAGACTAGAGGAGAAACAAAAAAGGGTTATGCAGTACGAACATGACTTTGAAATACTGAATGAACACAAGACATCTACCCACTAGTCATGGCATAAAAGAAGAACGATTAGTTAACCCTTTGCAGTCCATTTATTAAGTGCACGTCAGGTCCAATTTATTTTCACGCGCAGTTAATTTTAGACGCGCTGTTTAAAAGTATTTTTTTTCAGTCAAACGGGTTTAAAAGGCCCTGCATATCAACAAAGCACTCACTAGGCATCTCCAGCCCCGCCCCACCCTTTCGTTCGCTATCGCTTTCACATATGCTAAGAAATAAATAATAATAATAATAATAATAATAACAGTCGTACATACCGATCAATCATCTCCTGATCACTCGTTGTATCACCAAACTCCTCAATAATGCAATCCAAGTCATTATTTTATTACTATAACATCTCAAAAAACCTCTGCAAATGTCAGTGATAGTCTCTGTGCGCTGATACAGTAGCATCCAGCTTGTTTCCTTATGATCGCCTGTATGGGATGCCAATGGCAAGTATGACTAATCATGAGATACGCCTTTTTTTTTTTTTAATCGGCTTGTCTCGGCTCCTGTCGCTCCCACTCAGCTATTGATTGATGATGTCGGACAGGGTCCAACAATGGACCGGATAGGAATAATTGCAATGTCAGACCAGGTCCGACAATGGACCGCAAAGGGTTAAGGATGTAAAACAAGCCTAAACTTAAGCCAAGCAACTTCCCTTGGAATGTATCCCTGCTAAATTAAAAACTTCTATAAAATGTCAATAACCATGTTCTCCGTTTTTATTTTAGAAACAACATAAACACAACAGATGTCTTGTTGTGTGTTGGTTACCTTTGACATCTCATTTGTATTGCTGGTTTATAATTTGTTCCAAAACAACTATCCACAGTACAAGTTTTTTTCTTGGGTAGTTTTTCTGAAAAGTCACTTAAGGGCACATTTGATCAACCTATATTAAGCCACAGCTAGTTTATAGTGTCAGGGAGCAAGCTGTGCTAGCTGTGTTCTGCTGATACAAGAACAACTTGCCACACACATTGCTTTTAGTTATATTGGGAGTCACTGTAGTTACTCCAGCCAAGTCAGAATAAAGGATGGAGGAAAACTACAGTAACTATAGAGCAGAAGTACAGTGAATACCTATGTGGTACCAAACTTTATGGGAAACTGCCACAGCTACTGTATCACACTTGTTTCAGCGCCATTCCAATTATTTTTCTTTACAGCAAACTTGACCCCCACTTTTTTTTTATTCATATTGCTACTAGTTCATACTGCAGTACAAATGGGGGGCCCAAATTTGCACCGATTGACTTGATTAACTTAGCCACTTATATATGATATCTTTATAGGGCTGACCCTTTTCATATATAACCTAACTTGGCTGTTTTGGTACTGTATATATGAAAATGTAAGTGAAAATTTAAAAGTTTTCTAGCAAGTTTTTTTTATTCCAGATTAACACAGTGCAAAATGCATGTTAGAAGTTAAAATTGAAATATGGGATTGTAAGGTTTGATTTGCTTTGTTCCTGAATAAAACTCTTGATTGAAAATTACCTGAAGACTGACTTATTATCTAAGAAGGAATCAAACCTTACAGGATTGTCATATGGTTTCCTTTTTCCATTTAACTTTAATTTAACACTTAATAAATGATACCATATAAAAAGGGCTGTTTTACTGCTTTATTTACCTAGCTTCAAATCACTTTACCAGATTACCAGGAACCACCTTTACCAAACAGGAATAAATACAGAAAAATTAAGTAAAAGCATACCAGGGCAATAAAGTTCCATGGGTGCTTGCGCCTAAATTCCCCGCAGCAGCTCAGCGCGATGAGAGATACAAAGAAGACAACATAGGACACGTAGTAGGTCCAGGGATGATGGCGCACAAACACCTTCGCTTCATCCACAAACGTGAACATGGCCACAAATGCAAAGGTTACCATGAGCTGCAAAGTCAACACCATGAACACCTGGAACAGAAAAAAAAAAAGTCAATGTTAATAATACACAACTTTAAAAAACGGTCTAGAACACAGTATTGTGTCAACTTAACCTTGATGCTGAATCTAGACCACAATGCTCATCAATACCTACGTCAAAACCACCTGCAATCTTTTATTTCACAAGTGACAAAATATGATCTACCAAACAATGCACTCTTTTTCAGCACTGCTTTGTGTATTTGACAGAAATACAATAATGAATGAAAAAGATAAATACAGATAAATAATTATAAATTAATTTTACTTCACTGTCCCACCCATTGGAAAAAAAGTAAAAAACAGCTTCCTGTGAAAAAGGACTCTTGGTTACTGCTACAATCTGTCTAGAATCATTTTTTATAATTCTTCTTCTTCTTCTTCTTCTTCTTCTTCTTCTTCTTCTTAGTAGTCGTAGTAGTAGTAGTAAATATGGCCAGATGATTTAATTACATCGTTTATAATTATTGTTGGAAAACATGAAACAAGTATTGAATAGCAGTTTGCTATGCATGAGGAATGACGGCTGTATTCATGTTATTTTTCTGAAAAGTGATTTAACATTGGATAGAAAAAACTGTTAGTTCCAAAAATGCAAGCACTGCTGTGATAGATGAAGGCTGCAATATGGTAGAGAAGTTAAGATTATTTTGTGTCAAAGCAAATGGCTGGCCAGCAGCACACGGCTGTATAAACAAGTCCTTTGATCTCCAGCCCTGACATGAAAGAAGTTTGCTCTTCGGGAGTCCACTGGGGTATAAAACTAGTTAACAGGTTTTTGCTTAGAAAATACAGCTGGTTTATGACGGGGTCATAAAGCTAATTTTCAAGGGGACCAAAGAACCAGGCTCTAAGACTTCAGAGAGATCCAAAGAGATAGTGCCACTGAGATCAAAGGGTCTAGAGATAGGAACAAGGAAGATGACAAAAAACAGATGTATGGACCTTTGGGGCACTAGGGTCTGAAGACTGCACTGAGTTCAGAGATCTTCACACTAGATCACACACACACACACACACACACACACACACACACACACACATAATGATAATGAGTTGTACCTTTTCTATTGGTTAAGTGTCAGAGAAAGAGGAGGAGAGAGACACCTATGCAGAAGGGTATTTAATGTCATGCAACAATTGTAAGAACGAGTATTCTGTGTCCTGTACCTGGGACCAGACTCCCTGCATATTTCAATAAACCTAACAACTGACTGAAGAAAAGGACTCTGTGCAGTTTCTTGAATCTACTTACTCACCATCCTCTTTTTTTAAGTTACATCAATTATTGAATACTGACAGAAATAAACATAAGATAACCAGAATCATTCATCAGTTCAAATGTTATCTGTGAAACTGGAGTAATTAACAGAATTAAAACAATTCCTATCATGCTTACTCACCTTGCGGATAAAGGCCTGGCGAATGATCTTGTCTTCCCAGTTTGAGGGGGTGAAGTCTTCATTGTCGTAGTACGAGGGGGGAATGTCTCCATGGTGGTATCCTGGACTGTTTAGAGGAACTAAATGAAATAAAAAACAGGTTCACTTTTGGCATTATACCAGTTTTTGTCTGTTTGAGGATATTTGAAAGAAAATAAATATATCAACACACCTAAGCCCTGCACCCAGAATAATCAGAAAGTATTAAATAATTACAAATTTCTTCACCCATATCAATTGTTTAGTTTACAAATCTTAAGCCTAATTACTATGACTTCGCAAATTACTAAAAGCTAAACAAATGTCCAATTTTTCTTAATTCTTAATTTTTTATCTTCTTCAATATGTATGATGACACAAAATACTAGACTCCTAACAAAGTTTCATCAATTCTATTTGCTTAAATTATATGATACTTAACCCCTTCAGTGCTAGAGGATGTACGGCACACGTCCTTTATGCTCCTAAAGTGCTCGGGGACGTACAGTGTAAGTCCTCCCATATATCGCTCTGTCCCGCAGGCTGTGAGTAACTGATCGCTTCAAAATACATTACTGAGTGGGTGGGAAGGTTTAATCTCTCGAAATACGTGAATGGTGTATCGGTCACGTCATTTAAATCCAGGATGTCCAGTCAGTAAACTAAAGTCTGTATTATATTTAGTATCGTGCTTTGATGTGAACAAATCGTGATGGCTACAACATTGAGGGGATCCAAGGAGATATTTTGGCAAACACAATGTTATTTTCAACAGTTATTTTCCAAACTACTCGATCGCTATTGATTGCTGCAAGCTGCCCTATATTGTACCATTCATAATCTAGTACATGGAAGTGCACTGAAGGCTGTGAGTGACCAATTGTTTCCAGAATTGTAGGACATGTGTGGGAGGGTTTAGTCTCTCAAAACGTGTGAATAGTGCACCAGTCACGTCTATCAAATCATGCATCATGATTGATGCTTAAACTGGCCTATAGGATTTATCCTTGTTGTTCAGTCTGAAATCCAGGAAGTCAGGTCTGTATTTCTATAGGATTGTGCTTTGATCTGGGCAAATCCTGATGGCTACAACATTTAGCAGACCCGAAGAGCTATTTTTGGCAAACTTTCTTATTTTTCAACAGTTATTTTCAGAACTAAATCGATCGATATTGAATGCTGCAGGGTGCCCTATATTGTACCGAACACTGTTCAATGGCATTGCCCTGCAGATTGTGAGTGACTAATCGCTTCTAAAATTTTAGGATGTGTGTGAGAGAGTTTAGTGTCTTTCGAAATATGTCAATGGTGTACCAAACATTCCATCAATAAAAATTGGCCTATAAGATGTGTCCTTTTTGTTTTGTCTAGAATTCAATTACTGTCTGGTAACTGTAGCTAATCTTTCATCACTCTCTGTGTCGTGGTGTGAGTTGAGCGGATCGAGATTGCTATAACACTGAAGGAATCAGAGGTCAATGTTCTTTTCAGAATTCTAATACATTTCTCTTTTTTTTTTTTTTTTTGGTTTGAAATATTATTTCTTAAATAATTTGCCAACACTGTCACAGTTCATTTCAGAATTTTTGTAGCTGGTAGATAACTACATTTAATTCCCACTACTTGTTCTAACAAATCTATATCATATTTATTATTATTACAGTTTTATTTGCTATTGTGTGAAGTTTATTTAATTGATTGCTATATATTACAGTAAATACTGTAAATTAAATTTCAGCAAAATGGCACGCAAAAGGTTCCGCACACAGGGGGTGGCAAGGATGATGATGGAAACTGACAGTGACTCAGTCAGACCCTGGTCTGATTCCATCTGACTGGCAGTGACTTTTACCCCACTGACACCCCCAGTGATGTCACTGAAGAGGATTCCCCCTCTTCCACGGAACAGCCTGTGAGAGATCCAGAAATGTACAACTGGACATACCACGCTTTATTGGTACTCCAGGTCCAAAGGTGGATACTGCTGTTTTTTCCAGTTTTTCATCACTGATAACCTCTTGGAGCACATGGTCACCATGACCAACAGGTATGATACACAGTTCCTACAGCAACAAAGACAGTCTGGGACCACATGCCGACATTCTCTGTCGCTGTGGTGTGAAGACTTGCCCATACAATGAGACTGCACGTTCTGCATCCACTGAATATGTTGGAAGTGTAAGGCAATGCTTTGCCAAGTTATACAGATGTGGAAGTCGATTAGAAACAGTCCCAAAACTGGGTTACTCAAGGGCATCTAGCATTCTTTAATAAAGGCCATATACGTAGCACATTTGTGGTCATGTTGTTTGTCTTACTCAGGAATTAATTTTATTAGTACTGAGTCAAAAGAAAGAAAACATGCATATTTGGGTCTAAAATTCCAACTGTGTTTAAAAAGTAAGCAGCAGGTTGTTTGAACCGAGGTAGCTGTGCTAGATTGTACCTGTAGTGCTGATTTAACTTGGCTACAACCGACAGGAATAGTTATTGTCTGCTCGAGTTTGTTTTCTGAAAGCTGTTATTTGTTTTACGTTCTGTTTAGCAGCCTCCGTTGTAGCCTTTCATTTAATGTGTGATTGTGAAGCTAAATAGCGATCGATTGTATTTTCTCCAAAGTCACATTACAGGATGTGCTTAACAATTTACCTCCATCTGCATGTAAAGTTTCTTTGGGAAATTTCTTGACACACTCCTCAACCGAAATATATTTGGCTGTTTTTGCTTTGTCGTCCATTTTTGGTATTTTACCTCCAATGCTGAAAACTAAATTTTAGCAACCTAAATCAAAACAATGCAGCACTGACTTTGTCCCACCTCCTACTGTACAGTACAGATCACAAAAAAGCCAGTACAGATGCTCTGATAGGCTCATTAAAACATAATATAAAAAACTGAGCCTATCTACAGAATTAAGATACGTAGTTTGCGCCGCTTGCGGTGTGCAGTAGTTTAAATTAGGTCTCCGTACTAGTCCAGTATGCACTGGCCACTAAATAGGTGAATTTCGCGGCGACCCCTCAATTTCCAGATTTTTGCAAAAATGGCGAATTAGGTAGACACATAGTTATGATCGCTTTGTTTTTTTTTTGTTTTTTTTTAAATCAGCTGTTATCCTGCCATGCAGCTTGAAATGTAAAACCAATACTTTCATTTTCCAGCAGAGTGCACCAGAGAGCTTTCAGGAATTTAATGGGATGTACCGTTGTTCATTAACAAGATGACTTCTACTGTAGACTCTCTCTGAAGGGGTATCGTGCAAGTACTGTATTAAAAAACATATTACATTTTAAAAATGAATTTGTTGTATGACAATTAAACTACAAAAGGCAAAAACTTCCAGCGTCAGCTTTTCACTTAGGAAGCATTTTTTTAACAAAAGGTTTTGTTTAGGATGTACAGGGTGAGTGTTTGCATATGCCTGCTAATACTAACACCAGCACCTTTCAACAACAAACCTAAAAAGAAAAGAGCCCTAGACGAAGTATGAAGCCGCAGTTATCCCTAATGATTTAGGGATGTCAATACAAATCATCTACATGGATAAAAATCTGCGATGCGTTCACGATAATACCACGACAGTGAGGAGGATGCAGACGCTTTTTCATTGTACAAACAAAAACTGTTTCAGTTTGGTGTTACTGCTTGTCAGTATCATTCGGTTTATAATTTAATGCAAATGTAGTTTCAGTTCGGTTTTGGTTTGGGACAATCATAACCGGTGCATTCTTACGGCATGGTATTACCAAGTACCATGTTGGCCCACTTTTCAACACCCAAATTATTCTGATTACACTAAATTAAAACAGAGTAAAGAAAGAATCCAGTAAAATATGTTCTGCCACTCACCAGATGGATCATCAGTATGGGAAGGCCCCTTGGGTTGGAATCCCGGCTGATGTGGTCCTTGTTGGTAGGGAGAGGGTCCATGGGGAAAGGGCATCTGTGGAAAGGGCACCTGTGGAAATGGAGGCTGCTGGCCAGGGTAGGGGGGCTGTCCGAAGCCTGGTGCCCCCTGCGGGAAAGCTGGCTGGCCAAAGGCTTCGGGGGCAAAGCCGGGACCCCCATATGTGGGTGTTGGCCCCCCATAAGAGGGTGGGGGCGGACCATAGCTGGGTGGGGGTGCCCCAAAACCACCTGGTTGCTGGAAGCCAAAAACTGAGTTCTGGAGGGGGTTGTTCTCGCCTGGAACATTGTAGCCTTTTTCCTGAGATGACATTCTTCTGGATGTTGCAGACTTTCAGGGTTCCTTGTCAGAAAGAACACAAGGCATAAAAATATTTGTGGCGCATTAAGTGTGCTAATAATGTTTCTCATACTAATCATGTAGATTAACAAATTACAGTATAAGCTGAATTGATGTGAAAAAGAGAAATAATTTACAACCATTAACCATGCTTTAAATTAAACTTATAAATTAACGAATGAATAAATTACAAACATATGTACTTTAACGTAGCCTAAATTACGACAATAAACATTTGCTTGGATGCATGTTTTAAAACAACAACAACAACAGTGGAATATGGCTATGAGCAATCCTGCAGCATGAAGAGCATTTAACATTAATAACTGTATTCAAAACAGATGTTTATTATTATTACTATTATTATTATTATTATTCCAATGCTTAAAAAGGCTACACAAGTCTACAGATCTGAATGGACTAAATGTATGTGTACTATATAGTATTTAAATATGTATCATGCACTTAAATTATTTGTGATTTTTTTTTATTACCCAAAAGACCCAGGTACCTGGGTATTTTTCAGGGCGGGTACCTGGTTCTGGATTTTCTACCCGTGCCAACCTCTAATTTTTATATATACACACACACACACACACATTATATATACAGACGTGCTCAAATTTGTTGGTACCCCTCCACAAAAAACGAAGAATGCACAATTTTCTCTGAAATAACTTGAAACTGACAAAAGTAATTGGCATCCACCATTGTTTATTCCATATTTAATAGAAATCAGACTTTGCTTTTGATTTTTTATTCAACATAATATTGTAAATAATAAAACAAATGAAAATGGCATGGACAAAAATGATGGGACCGCTAACCTAATATTTTGTTGCACAACCTTTAGAGGCAATCACTGCAATCAAACGTTTTCTGTAGCTCTCAATGAGACTTCTGCACCTGTTAACAGGTAGTCTGGCCCACTCTTCCTGAGCAAACTGCTCCAGCTGTCTCAGGTTTGATGGGTGCCTTCTCCAGACTGCAAGTTTCAGCTCTTTCCATAGATGTTCGATAGGATTCAGATCAGGACTCATAGAAGGCCACTTCAGAATAGTCCAATGTTTTGTTCTTATCCATTCTTGGGTGCTTTTAGCTGTGTGTTTTGGGTCATTATCCTGTTGGAGGACCCATGACTTGTCACTGAGACAGAGCTTTCTGACACTGGGCAGTACGTTTTGCTCCAGAATGCCTTGATAGTCTTGAGATTTCATTGTGCCCTGCACAGATTCAAGGCACCCTGTGCCAGGTGCAGCAAAGCAGCCCCAAAACATAACCGAACCTCCTCCATGTTTCACTGTAGGTATGGTGTTCTTTTCTTTGAAAGCTTCATTTTTTCATCTGTGAACATAGAGCTGATGTGACTTGCCAAAAAGCTCCAGTTTTGACTCATCTGTCCAAAGGACATTCTCCCAGAAGGATTGTGGCTTGTCAATATGCATTTTAGCAAATTCCAGTCTGGCTTTTTTATGTTTTTCTGTCAAAAGTGGAGTCCTCCTGGGTCTTCTTCCATGGAGCCCACTTTCGCTCAAAAAGCGACGGATGGTGCGATCAGAAAGTGACGTACCTTCACCTTGGAGTTCAGCTTGTATCTCTTTGGCAGTTATCCTTGGTTCTTTTTCTACCATTCGCACTATCCTTCTCTTCAATCTGGGGTCGATTTTCCTCTTGCGGCCGCACCCAGGGAGGTTGGCTACAGTTCCATGGACCTTAAACTTCTTAATAACATTTGCAACTGTTGTCACAGGAACATCAAGCTGCTTGGAGATGGTCTTGTAGCCTTTACCTTTACCATGCTTGTCTATTATTTTCTTTCTGATCTCCTCAGACAACTCTCTCCTTTGCTTTCTCTGGTCCATGTTCAGTGTGGTGCACACAATGATACCAAACAGCACAGTGACTACTTTTCTCCATTTAAATAGGCTGAATGACTGATTACAAGATTGGAGACATGTGTGATACTTATTAAAGAAACTAATTAGTTTGAAATATCACTATAATCCAATTATTTATTATCTTTTCTAAGGGGTACCAACAAATGCGTCCAGGCCATTTTAGAATATCTTTGTAGAATAAGCAATAATTCATCTCTTTTCACAGCTTCTTTGCTTTATTCTATGACATACCAAAGGCATGCAAGTATACATGATAAAATAGCTTTTAATTTCATCACTTTTCAGGAGGAATGAAGCATTATTTCAATGAGCTGTAAGGGTACCAACAAATTTGAGCACGTCTGTATACACACACACACACACACACAGGGTGATTACAAATTAAGATATGGTGATTGATGTGATGTGAACTTACTTTCTGATCAACCTGTGTAGTTGACATCATAATAATAATAATAATAATAATAATAATAATAATAATAATAATAATAATAATATTTATTTCTTAGCAGACACCCTTATCCAGGGCGACTTACAATTGTTACAAGATATCACATTATTTGACATACAATTACCCATTTATACAGTTGGGTTTTTACTGGAGCAATCTAGGTAAAGTACCTTGCTCAAGGGTACAGCAGCAGTGTCCCCCACCTGGGATTGAACCCACAACCCTCTGGTCAAGAGTCCAGAGCCCTAACACTGACATAAACAAGCTTCTTCAACTCCTTCAATTACAATCTGTATTATAAAGTTTTAAACTTCACACGTATGTATGTATTTACGTACTTCTAATCAGTGCTGGAACGAACACAGGATTATAACGTTTGGATATTCGCTCATAATTTAAATATTTCTTTGGATAGTCGTTTGTTTTCAAAAAGTAATAAAAGCCATTATATTGCTCGGAACGCAGCAGAGACAGCATAGCAGCAGGGGCAGGGGGGTGTGGCCCCTGTGTGTGCGCCTTTATTTTACAGCAAGATGTTACAATATGCAAGACGTTAAGTAGAAAACTATCTCAGGAGTAAAGAATATGTTGTGTAGGCCTTACTTTACCCCAGTAAATTAACTACAAAATGGATGTCAAATAGCATTTCTAGTTAAAACGTTGTTTTGTTTATTCCGGAAATAAATAGTACATAAAGTTGACAATGCATTTTATTTATTTTTTCATTCCTTGCCATTGCTGTTTCTTCACAGTAAACAGTGGCCATCGGCACATTTTCATAAAGTAATAACATGAGGTTTACTTGTGCCTTTCTGTAGCTGAAAAATGGAACTTAACTTTAAAACACTTCAAATAAAACAAACGTGGAAATGGCATTGTAAAACGATGGGGGGAAAAAAACTCACTGTTTTGTTTCTTGTTTATTACATTCCAGTAACAGAAAGTCGCAACAAAACCTATATAATATAAATCTATATAAAAATCACTACACAACATTTCTAGCAAGTTTGGCACTGTTTAAGCGAGACATTTCAGAATGACGTGCTTGCCTTTTTTCTGTCCCTTGAGATTCTGATACGCTTTTTTGACCAACACTGCTTTCCATAGAGATCACTATGTGTGCGTGCGCATAATCTGGTTTGTTTACTTTTTGCTGTCTAAAACTTTTAAATAGAGGCTGGAGCTGCTGTGTTGATCCTGTTTTTTTGGGGTTTTTTTTATATTTTATAAATTATATCACATGGAGCTCTTTTTCATTTGCCATTTTGGAAACTGTTGCACAACTTCTGGTGAGGCGGTAAATAAGAGCAAGGTATTTTTGTAATTTCTAGCTCAAACATCTGATTTTTGTATCCGAATACATGTCCAAAAATATTTGTTCGAATATTCAGTTATTTGTCCCTGCACTACTTCTAATACATTCTTCCTGCCAGTGGTGACTGTTGACACACAAATACAGTGTGCCCCAGATGTACCATATTAGCACAGAGCCAGGTTAACAAATGCCAATGCTAAATACTACAGAGACGATCGGCTCACACATTCACAGGGACAGAGAAAACCAAGTATTTGGATTACAGGTTTTACATGAACTAATGTTCCACACAAGATAGCTTCATATTCCACATGTCTTATTCTGAATGCTCGTATTCTGAATACTGCTTCCTTATTCTGAATATGCCGTTTACATGACTGCAATAGTAGTTAATAATAATAGAATATTTGCTTGCATGTAAATGTATGAATTGATATGGCCAGAGGTTAAAGCAATGCATCAGAGTGAAAGAGTTCATTTTATTTTGATGCAAAGAAATGAAATATACTGTCTATTCAACATGTTACATCAGCCCCCTAGTGGTTAGCATGTAGTATAATCCTGTTTGGAAAAACCCCCACAGTCTATTTGTATGTTTTTGTTGTATAACATTAAAATAAGTCATTTACAAAAAAAGTTAAATAATAACATATTGCAGATGACATTTAAAAACAAAACATAATCCGTAGCTTGAATACACTTGTATGTCTCAGTTCAATTATATACACGTGTATGGCTGTGTTGTATTAAAAGTGGAATATTACAAGGCTGGGATACATTACTGCCTGAAACTCTATCCTGATAGACATCTGATAAACTCAAGTAAAAGCAAAACTGCAAAAAAGTCAAATAAATTAGACCTTTTCCTTGCTACAGCTACAAACAGCAAGCTTATCTGTCTATCAAAAAGTATCTTTAGTCACAGACTCATCCCACACTTTTTAATAATCCTCAGATCAGGACTATCTGCTGTGCTCTCTGTCTGATCACAATGAGACAGATGGAGCAGAGCTGCTACAGTAGGAGTGCAGCTGTGAACGTCACATGGTTTCCAGTAAATCTACCTCCTTACTGTGCAACTCTTATGACATTCATCAAAAGCAGGACATCAACTGTACTGTAGAACAGACTTATTGAGGAAGCAAATTCATATGTCACAGTCCACAGATTAAAATTACCTTATTAACCCTTCTGCCCTAAATAATCTACAAGTGGGTTACAAAGTTTAAAGATAAACATTGGTCACAACAAAACAAGGTTATAGTTAAGAATATCAAAGCAAGCTGTACTGTAGTGTGTGACCCGTTCATTGTCAGGACTGTTTCAGACATTTCTAATGATTCAATGAAAACATGTACAGTCATCTCCAGATACAGTACCAGTCTCCAGTTGAGAGATAATCTTATTAGTTTCACTGACACTTGGGGTCCTGCTTACGTTCGTTACCTTTTTTTAGGCTACTGGTATTGCAAGGGAAGGTCTTTGATTGCAATCATTATTTGATAGGTATGTAAAAAGATGATGTTTGCACTTTATTGGTTTATATTGTTGCTGCAATATTTTTAATGCCATTCTTTAATTCTGTGACAATGTAGAATGTAATAAAAACATTTCAACAATACCATAATCTAAACAAATTACAATATTCAGAGAGGGACAAACCTGGATAGATTTTGTGAATGTATTGTGAAAATAAAAGTTAAATTATATGGTAAATAGTTGTGCTCTGTGGATGAATGTTATTTTGTCTAGTTTTATACAATTATGATGAAAGAAAATCCTGTTGGTGTTGTTGAACAAAACCCAGAACTGACAACCCTTTTTTTCCCCCTTTAGTTTAGTTTTGCCTATGAATCTTACTGTATGAATCTTATAGGTTCAACCTTTTACCATAGTATCCAACAAATAGGTTCAACCTTTTACCATAGTATCCAACAAAAAATCTAAGAATCTAATAAAGTATCATATAAAAAGAAAAAAAATAATATGTTTTAAAAATCAGCCATTAATCTTGTGAAAGGTCCTTTGTTATTTCACTGATGAACAATTAATTTGTGTGTTTGACATAAGAAAGCATGTGCATCTCAGTCATGCAGTACTGTAACAAAAAGCCATCACTATATAAAAAAAAGTGCTTCACTTTTCTGCAATAGGATGGATTAAAAGATAGATCAACGCCTACTGCAATTGCCTGTTTCTGCACTCACTAAATCAGTTCAATGGGGATTAGCTTGAAGGTATTACCTGGTGATGAGAACAGAAAGCAAAGCAACATCTCAAGTACCTGCATACCGTAGTTAGATTTACAAATAGTCTCCTTCTGTAGAGTACCTTCAATCCCTGGATTTTCAATCCTCAATTGAGCAGAAGTTAAAGCTCATGGGTTAGTGTCCTGTCATTGCTTTTTAGCATGGAATGTGGTGACTTGGAGAAATCTACTGCAAGCAGCTACCAACTCAAACAAAAAGTAAAAGGAGAAACTAGAGTAATCACACCCCAGTTACAAGAAATATACTAACGCAGGAGTTTGGAGTAATACTGCAGACTAATGAAGATGTTTAGAAAAAATAACACCACTGCGCTCATAAGTCTAGGAAAAAAATAACTCCACTAACACAGCACACCACTTAACCTGTCCCGTTTTTCTGAATGCCTCTATACTGTATAATGAATTTCAATATAAGACTATTTAGTAAAAGGATTGACTTACTGCAGTGCTGAATGAGTAAAAACCAATAACGTACTGTATATCCCGTCATGTATGTACAAATTTACAGACATCTGTCTCCTGAAAATGTAAATCACACGCAACACCTTACAGTACAATGATGTAAGAAGCTCCAACACTTCACTTTTCGCCAAGTCATAGTTAAAGTAACAGAGGCGCATTTTTACCGTTTACAGCACATGCTGCTGGAGTGTTTAATAAGCAATGAATTACATAGTGACTCATAACGCAAGGTTAACTTTCAGTTTCTCTGTTAATTGTAAATCATTTTTTAAAAAAATCAATTAATGGATATATTCTCTAGGGTTGTTAACGTTTGAAATGTTAATACATAGAGTATACAGTTTCCACGAAGTACCAACTTACTGCATCATAGATAAATACACTACATTATTATTACTGTTTTGTGTAATAATCTCTTTGGTTTAGTAGCATTGAGGCTTACGACTACACAAACTGGCGTAACATCGTCATTACATTATTATCTAACGCATACTTATGCACCCAGTCTTCGCAGTACATAGTCTGTACATTAACAAAAACCTCAAATGGCAGCTCTGGTCTCTTTCATTAGATTGTTTTCCCATTTCACACTGTTTAAAATAAACATAATAACGAATCAGTCAGAATTAACGTACTATTTTTTTTTCTGATTCTTAAGACTAGATGGGCTAGTCTTTTTATAGTGCATATGTATATTGTCGTACTGTTGTATATCTCCACCACTGACATTATTTGTATTATTCAATCTTTTCATTCACATTACCAAAATTAATTTAATTTCAACCCTTCATGTTTTACACGATGTATAAGTATCTGCAATGTTTGTTTTCCAACCAACAACAATATATAATGTCTTTCAAAATAATATTTTTAAAACGTATTTTGTATTAAATGATGCTGTTCCCAAAACGGTTTCTTAACTAAGTGCGATCGTATATTATCGTATTCGTAACGACGTGTATATGAATTCCCCTGCGGCCACAAATTATATTGTTTATTTATTTATGTTAAGGTAATTTACTGTGTATATCGCCGCTATAATGTTGAAAAGTACGGCCAGACTATTCAGCGCTGTACATTACAAAAAATAAAATAATCATACCAATAATACAATGCCTTTCGTTATTATTGTCGTTGCTTGCCTGTAGTTCACGTTGTATCCCAGTTGTGAAGCTTCTCTTTATTTG
Organism: Acipenser ruthenus; assembly: GCF_902713425.1. Lineage (NCBI taxonomy): Eukaryota > Metazoa > Chordata > Actinopteri > Acipenseriformes > Acipenseridae > Acipenser > Acipenser ruthenus. The sequence continues at coordinate 3,885,082 of NC_081192.1, read as the reverse complement.
AAATGATTATTTGTATTCTCTCGCTAATCCTTCTTGCTGTCCGCAGTCTTCCCTTCTCGAGCTCGCACACAGAAACGTCTAGTCTGTCGCGCTCACTCAGCCCTCGAGGTCACGTGATATGACCACACTGTCAGCGCTCTCTGGCGTTGTGGCTTTTTTGTGGCTTCTGTGTTATTAATTTAAACGCAACTAATCGTAATATTAAATGAATCCAATATCTACCGAGATACAAAAACAACAACAACAACAAAAAACGTAGCACTGATGATGATGTGACGTCACATTTAAAAAATTAAATTATTTTAAACCAATAACCACATCAAATGACGCCAAGGTTTTAATTCATAGCATGAACAATACGATTAATTTATGGCATTACCGGGGGGAGGTGTTTTAAAAAGTATACTATAGTTATTATTATTATTATTATTATTATTATTATTATTAAATATGTAACAAAATCAACGCTTTGATTGGCTAATATAATTGTAATTGTATAATTATAATTGTACAGATTCTGCAGTAACACAGTACAGTCCTGTCAAATTTAAACTCCACCACATAGTATTATTATTAGACTGTAGTACACCTACGCAGATCAAGCATTTCCATCTATTCATTAGCTAAACATAGGGTGTGCCACCCTGCACATACCAGGAGCGGCTGCAGGATTTAATTCCTGGCTGGGCCCCACATTTTCACCGACGGGACGTTTATGACTTAATGTCGTAAACGTAATGACAGAATTACTAATATGTGTACTGAGGACACTCTATGAATGATCTTTATAGTAACTAGAGGATCTTTGACTCTATACTGTCAGAAATAGCACCATATTCTCCAAGAACGCACACTCTACCAAAACATTTTGACCGAAGGAAATCTGATTTACCACCAACAGGCATAGCAGCACAAATTCCATGACGTTAGCGTCTGACAAAAGCTCTCACACGTGTTTCGACTTCCCAAAGTGAGCTTACATTTAAAAAACTCTCATACAGTGACTAAAAGTGAATGTTAATACTTCCCTTTGAGCTTTAAAAAAGTGACAGTTATATGGGAACAAAAACAAAACAGGAATAGAGGCATGAGTTGAGCATAACATACATCTCAGTTGCATCAGTCAACTGAATTCAAGTTGATAAAATTAAATGTAGGTACTTACATTACTGGCGCATTTGTTGATTCGTCGGTTCGTTTTCTTTTTACAAAAATTGTCGGGACATAACTGATGCGTAAGACACAAATATAGCTATGGTTTACTGCAAAGCTGGCTAAACATTCTGTATTATTTTATTTCTTAGTATACGCTCTTATCCAGGGCGACTGACAATTGTTACAAGATATAACTCTTTTTTTTTACATACAATTACCGATTTATACAGTTGGGTTTTTACTGGAGCAGTCTAGGTAAAGTACCTTGCTCAAGGGTACAATAGCAGTGCCCCCTCACCTGGGATTGAACCCAGGACCCTCCAGTAAGGAGTCCAGAGCCCTAACCCAGTAATTTGTACAAGTCTGAAGGCCTTAGCATTCCATCACCATTGAATAAGACTTTCTGGAACAGATAGTAAATGATGAATAATGATCTGAGAATAAGAACAGATAATGACAGAGACCAAACATAATGGGTTATGTCATTACCTCAATAAATGCCATTCACCTCATCTACCTGTTATTTTAATTTTCTCTAATTATATTGTTATATTCTAATTTTGTTAACTTCAAAAGTCTTCATGTAACTTTATTCTTCAAATACAGCCCTTCAGATGCTTTTATGACGCCTGGATTTAAAGTAAGAAACTGAAGCCTAAAATAAATGTCTTGGTGATTTCCTCCCCACAGTGATGATACAGCACCTTTTTTATGTGCTGACCTTCATAGCCGGTGTGAGATTTCACTGCTCTGATTACAGGTACGTCTAATTTGACTGTCCTCAAATAGGACGCAGCAGTTTGTAGCCAAAACAAAGGATTTCAATTTTTTTATGAAGAAAATATTGATTTAGAATGTAGCAAATTACATAAATACAGCTTGTGTTGTTTTATTTTTAAGAAACATGAATTTGTTACTTAACGGGTTAAACAGGTAAGAAATGATATACTGTACTCTGAAAATGTTGATGGTAGAAAGCATCACATTAACTGTTGATGTATGAAAGAACAAAAAGAAAATGCTGAGAATAAAAGTTAAATCTAAAGAACATGAAGAATTTTTCAAGACTTGGTTCCAAATTAAAATTAATTAAAACCCAACGAGAAGGCATTTATTGTGAGAGCAATAATTAACGTACATATTTACAAAAGGATTTTTTGAATTTGTGTGTTGTAAAAGAAAAATCATAAGAATACAATTACAAGAATTACAATGGTACAAAAGGAAATCAACACACCTTGCAAGGGAACTGCCGGATTTCACCCTGTAATGCTCAAGCATTTTTGCATGGAGAAAAGCTATATTTATTGAGCGGGTCCGGTTCCTTGTACCAAACACAAAATTAAAGATCTTGACTGCAACACATAATGTATGTCCTATGAAAATGTTGTTGTTCGAGTCAGGATTGCATGCATTACATTTCAGTCTAATACTTAAGGTACATGTTCTCTTATCTTAGGAAAAAAACTTAGGTGCGTTCATTTTATTTCTCAAGGAGCACTAAGTAGGGCATTTCATTAAGGTGTTAATTTAATTAACAATTGGCATCCTGGGATTATAAAATTATTTTATTTACAGATATTTTAGGACAATTTTATATTTTCTCAGTCTGTTACAGAATGAGTATACAGTGTCTGCTGCAACATGACACTGCAATAAACGAAAGCATGGCGGTTCTCCTGCCCAGACAGCTAGTGATTTGCAGTGACACGAGAACGAAAAGTAAAGGTTATACCCAATTTAGGTAATGTTGTTAAGACTACCTATGAAGAAGAAATAAACCTGGGCTCTGAAAGCTTACTTACTCCGTTGATCAGACTAGAGGTAAGAGAGACTGAAATATTTGTTGGAATAAACACTTTCAGGACATACAGAGCCACATTTTCAAATACCATTATATGCACCCCTGTCTGCAGATAGCACCACTGTTCCACAAAAGTGGAAAATTAAAATTACAATGGGAAAGCCCTGTCATTTAAGTATCTTGATGGTATCAATACAAACAAAAAGGCAGATAAAGGCCATATATAAACAATATAATCAATATTAACTCACATTTTACATTCCATAAGATATAGAAAAGGCACATTATGCTTTAACTTGTAATTTTGCTGACAGGTAAAATCGGTTAATGTAGATGTTACAAAAAGAGAGAGGGGGAACAATCCTTTTTTTGATTAATCCAAATGCATATTGTTCCACTATTTATTGCATAAATGTACATTTTGCCCACCAATGTATTTATTTGGTGGTAACCCCAGCTCCTGTCTGTATCAAATTATAACTGAATTAAACACAGGAATATGCAGGGCCTTTTTTACCCAAAATAAATAATTAAGAAACCTACTGCCACAGTACATCTTGGTGTTACACCTTTGTGCTGACTCTAGTGTACAGCGTTTCAGCAGTGTGCTCCTTAAGTTATGATCCCCATGAGTTTGTTCAGCAATGCCTGCAGTAAAACTAGATTTACTCCCCACTTCAAACCCCTGTTAAAGGCAATAGTGTTGCTGTTTACAGGGTAAATTCAGTTTTACTACTGGTAAAAGTATTGTTGACCTAGGATGATCTAGGATTCCACTGGTTGTCATTCCCTTAGCTGTTATGTCTCATCTCAGTCCCTTTACAGACACTACTGGTTGCTTGGGGCACGGAGCAGGTTTTGCAGTCCAGTTTTGCTAATGGTCCCGTAGGCCTGTGAGTAGCTGCCCAGCTTGGCTCTAGGATCTCCAGCGGCCCCTACGTTTGAGGTGGACTGGAACATCTTCTTACTGAACTTAGAGACAGGGCGGGCCTCTCTCGTTTGTGAATGGGACCTCTGGTTCTTCAACAAAAGATGAAGCAGAACAGTTAAAATAGATGACAATAAGCAAATGGTATAGTTTCTGTTTTTAAACTTCCTTTTTTTCAAATTGTGTATCTTTAATGACCTTACTGAAAAAAAAACAACAATAACAATTCACTTTTCTACAGCGCTTTTCATCACAAGGATCCCAAAGCATTTCACACACACGCACACACTCAGCAATTAAACCATTGCATTAAAAACAGTCTAATACAGAATTTGATAAAACAGAAATTTAAAAAAAGACATTAAAAAATGTGGATTTAATTGTAAAAATAAAAAATAAATTGTTTGTAGAAATAGAACAATTAAAGTCCAAAATAAAAATTGCATCAAATAAGAATTTTAAAAAGAAAATGCAGTTTTGATTGTAAAATTAAAAAAAAATAAGATAGAAAAGCTACTTTATAAAACATTTTCAATCTTGACTTAAAACCAGTAAGAGTCTCAACTTCCCTGACAGAAGAACGCACAGCATTCCTTTACAAGAAAAGGCCCTTTCTCCAATATAATTTTTATTCACCGAAGGAATAACCAGCAGCCCCACATCCTGTGATCTAAAAGTGCGGTTAGGAGTATACAGGATCAATTATTCCTGTAAGTAACTTGGTGCTAATCCATTCAGGGATTATAAATTAAAAGCAAAATCTTAAAACAACTCTAAACTGCACAGGGAGCCAGTATGTATAACAGAAACTGTCTATTATACAAGTACTGGCTGATGAAATGAATACTGTATATAACACTGACCTACACACCAGGTTTGCTACAATGTTCATTGCCTTGGAATGTGTGTCCTAAAAATACACTATACAAATTCAGACTATACTATTGTAAGTGAATGAGCTGCTATTATTATAGAGATACAAAACAACAAGTTTTCACTGACCAGGCGTGCAGTGGCCACTGTGATCCCTGCAGTGATATCCGGCTCGTCCTTCCTGATGAGGGGATTGTTCAAGCGATTCTGGGGGGTGTTAAAAGAGCGTGCTCGAGCAATGGGAGCACTCCGGCCTCGCTGCTGCTCTGCCCCTCTCCCAGCTGGATGATTCTGGGGAACAGAGGGAAGAAACAGTAAACAGAGGTTCCGTCTAATCTACTGCGATTAGAAAAAGAAACCATAGCAAAGTAGTACTGGCGGACTGTCAATCAAAACTCAAATTCGCAAATCACAGCTGACAGATTGTTTATCTGGAGGATAGACACAGAACGAGCAATAGGTCATGTGATTGCTCTGGTTGGAGATGTTATGCTACTAAAGGCGTCATTTCTTGAGACTGAACAGAACTGGACAACCTGATCTGGCAAAACCGCTCCAACTTCCTGCCGTGGAACGTGTTCTGCTTGTTCGGTCGAACAGCACAGTCTGCTCGAGGAGCAGTTCCACACTGTGAAACACAATGGAGCCCAGCAGGTACAGACATGGCCCAAAGTGGCATGATTTTTTAGGGATTGAGACAATTAAAAAAATAATTAATAATTAACATCATGTAATCAAAGAAACTACAGAACGATATCGCAAAAGTCTACCGGAAGCCAGCATAATAGTAGTACAGTATTTCATATTGGATTTCGAAATGCCACATTTTTAAATTGTTGTCAGTTTTTCATTAAGTATATGAAAAACCACAAAGTAGTATGTAATTCAATATGTTAAAGTAACATTATTCAGCAGGCTTTATTCGACTATGAAGCAAAAATATTTAATTTATATAGGGAAATGTAAAACTTTTGGCCATACTAGCTGTACTGCTAATTCACTGTATGCTATAGGTAAATTACAACTGGACATGCAATACTGGGAAAATGCAATAAACACAGCCTTGATTTACGATGGTCTGCACTGTCTGTATACGAGATTTTGTATATATTTGACCAATAATATTAATGTTATATTTTTTTACATATTCAGTGCTTGAAGTAAGCTTTTTATTTTAGGCACCAGCAGGCTCCTATTTTTTTATGGTCACCAGAAAGAGAAAATGGTTGCCCATAACTGCATTGAAATTTATTAAATATAAATAAAAAAAACTAATTGTTCAAAATAATATAATATTACTGTATACATTTTTAACTTAAACAATAATGTGCATCTCTAAGTATGTTTTGTATATGCAATACGTTTGCAGATTTGTTTTTCTGCACAGAAGTAATTTCGTTACTACACTTGCTTACAATACCTGCAGTACATTACCCAGATTCATTAACTAATCAGCTGAACTGTTGGCACCATGATGGCTGAAATCTCATGTGAACTTTTGGTTGAACACATTCAGAACTTAAACTCCAAAGTCGTGGGGTTAAAATTTGAACTGTGTTCTTCTGTAATTTCTGACTCATTTGCTTCATTTGTATTTCTGCTGCTTAGAGATATTGGTGTAACTTTCTTTGTCTGAAATAAAAGTATTTCAGTATTTTTTGTTGTCTGTCTGAAGACATTTTATAAATCTTCTAATTGGTTTGCATGGACCTCTGGGTAAGTTGGTGCGCATGCACATAGCCTCGGCGCCGCTGAAAACAGACAGCTGTCAGACAGTGTTTCCATTTGTAATTGACGTGCTTTTAATTGTAACTACCGTACACTGTATAAGTAATTTTCCCAAAATGACAAGGAGTTGTGTGGTTGTGGGGTGTCATGTGTATACCTTCTGTAGATACTATTTCTGTCAGCACAGCGATTGCCCAAACGTTCGCAAAGTACCAGCTAACTTGGGAAAATGTGGCCTCGACTTGCACAGATCATACATGCCAGGGACATTAAACTTAAACAGAAACCAGAACTGCTATGCATCGTATTCCACATGTAAAGTGTGTATACTGATATTGTTACCGATGTTTCAATTAAAAACTATTTATTACCGATGTAAAATAAACTCAGAAAAATTTAAAGATAAAAACAAGATAGTAAGCAATCAAATAACAGTATATATTTAAAAAATGAAAGATAAAAACCAAAAATGCGGAACACTGTATCATAAATAAAAAAAAAAGATGAATTGTTGTTAAACTTTATTTTCAACAAGTATTGTAGCAATCCGTGCAATTATGTTTTGTACTGTGTTTCTAGTGTTGCATAGTGTAATTCCTGCTGTATTGTGTCCGCCTCACGAAATTCCGCCTTAACTAACAGATGGTAAAAACGCAGTATTTAAAAAATAAAAAAAATGACATGCTTTTGGGATATTCATTTGTTAAGTGTGTTCATAGAATGATGTTTTCGCTTATGAGTTGTAACGAATGCATTTGTACTGTGGGCTAAAGTTTGGAGATGCACATCTCCAAATGTGATTTTTTTATAGAAACATTTTCATAGTAACTTTTGTACTTGATAACATTAATTTAAAAATCCATTTGATGCCTACGATTAATATTGTAGCGAAATAGGTTAACCCAGGCAGGCGCATCACACAGGGCGAGGCAATCCACACACAGACGGAGGGCGGCGCGAACCCGGGACCTCGTGCACTAAAGCACAGCGCCGATACCGCTGTACAAAAGAGCCGGCTCCCTTGCAAGGAGCGTATATCGGGCTTATGTCTTTGTGTGTGATTACGTCACCTACCAGCCCTGCTGCTGCCTTCCCCCGTGCACGCTACAATACGTTTTGTGACTAATTTAAACCTATTAATTACATAATTGATTTATTAAAATGTTTGGATATACTGTTATTTGATTACTTACTGTCTTGTTCACAGTCATCTTAAAATAATGTTAGAATATGTTTTGTTGGAAAATAAAAAAGAAATATATATATTTTTTTGACTGATTCAGATTTTTCCGCCGAGGTATGTATTATCAAAAGGTTCTTTTTAGGTTGTGCTGCAACAGTGCTGTGCATTTCTCTTTTTTTTGGGGGGGGGGGGTGTGTGTGTGTCTGCTTAACAGTCTTGCACCAGGGCCCAGTAAATCCTAGTGCCGGCACTGAGGGAATTGATAAACTGGGGTACATTTTTACCTTGAATATGTTCAGTGTCTGGAACAACATTATAACTCACGTCAAGAAATTGATATTGTTTAGATATTAATAGGAAAACAGAGTGTAAGCAGAGTTCACAAAGTTAAGCTTCACACACATGCAGTTTGGTAGGATAGAAGACAGGCACTCATTAGTGCGAGTGAGACAAGCTTACCTGAATCCTCTCCTGACAATAGACCATCTCTGTACCAGAGCTATCTCTCAATGTTTAAACTGCTGATGTGTAAGTCTTGAAAATTGGAATCAATAATATTGGAAACTTACTAACATTGCATTTGGTATGCAATGAGTTTCCTTACAAGTCCTTAACCTTTCCTAATCCACCGTTGACAGTCTCACTGTGAATCTGAACACTGCCTATGACCCTTATATTAGTGGTGTTAAAAGCTCCCTGTACTCACAAAGGCCCCCTTCGAGCTCTCTGCTGCGGGCGGTTGTACACCCATGTTCTCGTGGTTCGCTTGGACAGGCTTCCTGCTCACTGATGCACTGCGCTGGTGAGGGGGCCCTGGGGGATTCTGGGTAGGTCTGGTACCATCTGAACAAAGGGATACAAACAGGGTTTCTTTTTTTAAAAGCGTGAAACTGGATTAGAAAACATTTTCACTTTATTACTTTTCTTTATATTGCAGTCTACTATTTTAATTGTTTTTGTTCTATCCGGTTTGACCACTCAGTTCCCTAGTGCCCAGCTTTCATTTCTTTATATCTCACTGATACATGTCAGACCCTATTTTATTGATCTGACAGCCAGTGAATCTAAAGACTGCTGAAATGTAAATCATTCAAATTGGCCCTGCTCTGGAATGAGACATCTGAAATGAGAAGTACTGCAGCAGTGCATTTAATTCAAGCGCTATTCTAGTAAGACTCACTGTGTAGGGCACCGTAGGAGGTGGGGCTGTGTGGGACATGGTAGGAGGTTGGGCTGTGTGTGATAGGGTTGTATACAGTCTTGTTTTCTTGGGGACTGGTGGCAGGGCTGGTCCCAGGTTTCTCCCTCTGTGGCTGAACCCCAGGCGGGGGCAGTGCAGCTGCTGGTGCCGGGGCAGGTTTAGGAGCGGGAGGCTGGGGGGCATTGTTCTCTTGGGGTCCTTCTTCACGTTTGCCCTCTGCAGCTGCCTTTAGCTGAGCTCTAAGCTGGAGCCGCAGGCTTGACTTCCTGTCCAAGATCATCTGGGAAAACATGAGACATTTATTTTACCTGCTCTTGAACACAGATCTTAAACTTTCTTGATACCAAAGATTACGTCCATGTATGTATGTAGTTTATTGTGACATTCCTGTTGCTTTATGAAGAACAGGATTGTGCTCACCTCGTACAGCTTGTTGCGATACTCTGCCACGGAGAGCTGGGTGTCGTCGTCCACGGGGAGAACCACGTCATAGTCCAGGCTGGGTTCATTCACAGGGTTGTGGAACCTGCATTGAGAAACCATGGCACACTGAGGATTTAAAAAACTCTATACATACTGTTTGAGAGTGGCCTCATTCTAAAAATAAGAGCATATTTTACAATGGAACATGTTCCTTGGGAGAAAATATTTAAACATAATGTTCATGATAATCAGAAGGAACATTGGACAGCTCTTCTTTGCGTAATTCATGAGGGAAGGTCTGAGCGAGCGAGTTAAGTAACGCAGCAAGCTTGCTAGCAGTGGATGGGAGATAAAGTTTTGGGGGTGAGGTCTTATTACATCTGTGTTTTACAAATGTACTGCTGTCATGCAGAGTTACTGTATATACACAATACATTGTAATGCATGCAGCCTCTAGCTGGTGTTAGTTTTGTTACATGGATTTCCCTGCTAGGTTTGCGTGCAGTGTCTCTCGTACCCGCGCACGTAGGGGTGCTCCATGCAGTTACTGTATGTAATGTGCAGTGCCTCTCGTACCTGCGCACGTAGGGGTGCTCCATGCAGAGTTACTGTATGTAATGTGTAGTGTCTCTCGTACCTGCGCACATAGGGGTGCTCCAGAGCCTCGTCTGCAGTGAGACGCTTGTCTGGGTTAAACACCAGCAGCCTGCTGATCAGATCCAGGGCGTCTGGGGGTGTTGAGGGAGGAAGCAGCTCCTCCAGGGGAACTCGAGGCCTGAAATCAATAGAGGTTAGAAATGACCCACCTGTTTGAGTGGAGGGGATGAAAAGTCACCTCCACGCTGACCATTAGGAAGCACCAGTAAATGAGTCAGTATCACTTACCGAGACAGCATTCTCTGTATAACTGAGCCTCCATAGTCTGATTTTATTGACACCACGTCTGAAATGGAAAAAAAAAACAACAACAAAAAAACAGAATATTAAGGGTCGTTCATAATTATCAAGCACACAAATAAACTACAAACCTATTAATGGTATTAAGTAATAACTTCTATGCATTGCTAACATTTGGGAGGTTGCCTGGAGATTAACTGGCTTATTCCCATCTCCAAAATGTGAGTACAAATTCAGTTTTCCTTTTCACAGTTTGATTTGATGCCTGATAAAACCTGGAATGCAGAGGACCACATACCAAGAAGTCATGTCAAGTGCAATGGTGAGTTTTTAACTACAGTATGTCATCATATATTTATTTTCAAAAGCAGTACATAGCCCCAAACTACCCCCAAAAATTACTCAAATTCTGGACGGCCCTTTAGGAAAATAGATAATTGAGCCAATACACAAGAACTAAAAACTAGAGGCACTCTTTATAATCGAGATGCAACAACAAGAAATACTTTTTTTAGGAGTAGAATGTATCAGCCTAATCTGATTTGCCTTTACCTTCGTTGGAGGGTGGTGCAATGACACTCAAGATCTTCTCGATCTGGTTGATCGTGGACGTGCCGGGGAACAGAGGCTTTCCCAGCAGCATCTCTCCCAGGATACAGCCCACACTCCACATGTCAACTCCCTTTGTGTACCTGCAGCGCTCAACAACATGAACAAAATGAGCCGAGCACAAAATGTGACATTTCATAGATACTGGACCAAAACTGGATCAAAATTCTCAACAAAAAAGTGCAGGTACTCAAGCGCAGCCAGATGGAGCAGACCTGTGGTTCAGTTTTTTTTTCCTACACATAAACATTTAACAAATTGAGACAATTTGAGTGACAATGAATAAATAATTTTAAAATGTATACATATAGGTACACAATACATTTTTTAATACAAAATAAGCCTTACAAAATAACTGATCAATTATAACCGATTCACCATAAACAAGGAAGCTGAAAATCCTGAAAGCTTTGTACCCTCTGCTTGTATCACTCAGTCATGTACTGTAATATAACACAAGTTAAACCTTAAATAAGTATTAAGAAGTGTTATTACTCTATATAGTAACTGCTGTAGAGAAGGAATTTTGTTTCATGATATCCTAAAAAAGGAGGTTATAAAAAATGGTATAAAAAAAACCAACTGCTATGAAAAAATTATACAAAAAGGTCTAAGTCAAACAATCCACAATAGGGGCTGAAATACCCCGCTAATATTTAATGTCACAGGCACTACTCTTTAAAACATCATGAACTTGACTTGGCCATTTTAATCTGCATAGCATTCTCAGCAATCATCCCTGTACTTTCCAGACCCTGGATGCTCACCTACAATGGAACCTGGCCATGCTACAACAATAGCCTTGGATTAGAACATATATGCCTGTATTTTATTTATTTATGTTTTTGTTTATTACTTCTAATAATAAACTGGAGACAAAAAATAGGTGTTTTGCAAGATTTTTTAAAAATTATCATTGCTCTGACAAATTGATAGAAATAAATACAATACCTAAGCTAAAGTACATTACTAACGTATTGCAGTGAAATAAAACAAAAACTACTTCCACTTTCCTGTTTCAATCACTTTCTGCCCAATTTCCAGTAATTAAAACATATTTTATGTTTTTCTGTAAAAGTTATTTATTTAAGCACACGCAGACCAATGTAATGTAAAGCATCCAGAGATGATAAATAACAAAAGCTAGAAAAGGCACAGCCTTACAAACTTTTTTTGATGATTCTTGCACAATCATTGTTTTACCTTAATAATTCTACAGGTGTAATAACTTACAATGATGCATCTTATAAATCTTTACAGTACCTATGTGGGGAATCTTACTGCAGGCCCTCTACTGTGCATATAATATTGTGCAGTACAGTTCTACCAATACACCGATAAAGCGCACAATGCTACTGTCAATATGTGCAGCCAGTCTGATATCTTGATGAGCGCCAATGCAAAACTAAAACTGGGAGATACCTTGAGGAGGCGAGGAGAATCTCTGGCGCGCGGTACCACCGTGTGGCCACATACTCCGTCAGAGCAGGGTTCCCAGGATCCTCCTGGATCTGGTAGAGTGAGCGGGCCAAGCCAAAGTCACACAGCTTCACAAAGCAATCTGTGTCCAGTAGGATATTGGAGGGCTGAGGAGGGGGAGTCAGAAACAGAAGGGATTATTTAACGCAGATCATACTGCAGGTAAGGCTGGGCACCAAGACAATCCTATACAGACCAATAATCAGACCATTAATGAAACACATTCCTGAAAAGGGAACAGGCATAACATGTCTTTTGTTTGAATGTGAAAGAAGGCAATGTAGAGAATTCACTGTGAGGTTGGAAGGAGGTCAGCGTCTGTTGTGAGATCAGACTGCCTGGCTCCTAGATGCCTGCCTCACCCACCACTTTCCTGTTCTGCAAGTGTACTACCTGGGGCTCATGCCTGCTTACAGAAGCAAACATCTATATTTACACCTTTATTCCATTTTCCCTTATTAACAAAGTTGGCAATCTCCACCATATTATGGTAGAAAAAAGAAAAGAAAATGTGAAGTTTGGGATTCAAAATACCAGACATACCAATCCTTAATAACACCCACAAAAAATACAGTATTACACTGCATTTTTAAGCAATTTGTTGCATAACACTATAGATTTTGCTACAAAACAGTGCATTTGCTGTTTTTTTGGTTTTTTTTAACCAATAAGTTTCCAGATTTCATACTTGTGTCCTAGTGGTAGGTTAAAGAGATTGACCTGTTTTTTTCAGGCTGGCAGGGAGGGGTAAGGTACCTTTTGATCCCTGTGGATGACATTGCCCGAGTGCAGAAACTTGGTGGCTTTCAGCAGCTGGTACATGACATAGCGCTTGTGAATATCCTTCAGCAGATTGCCTTTCTTAATCACAGCATGCAGGTCTGTCTCTGCAGTTCAGAAAAATAATGAATGTAGAAAAAAAAAAGAAAATGAGTGACACAAATACAAATTTGCTCACAGGCTAGGAGGCTCCATGGATTTGCAATAGGAACCTGTGATAGAGTATTGAATTTTATATATGTAGATTGTGATTAACATTTAACTGGTTAACTGGCAATTGCACTAAACACAGAGGTAACCAAACCCATGTGTCTAAATCCAGCTGCACTGCAATACAGTAACACAGCAGCACAAGAGTAGTTGTGGATTTTTCTAAATTATAACATTCTACTGAATATGTAAAGGAGAGAATAACTGTGCACAGTAGATAGTCAATTGAATATACAGGCTTGTCTTGCAGTTACATAAAAGAATAAGTGAAATAGAGGCTATGCAGTGGTCTGAAATGCAACGTCATCAGATTATCAATCTGGTCATGTCTTCAATACAAATGTTTTAAGTAATAATAATAATAATAATAATAATAATAATAATAATAATAATAATAATAATAATAATAATAATAATACTACATTTCACTGCAGCCCTAGCCCTATGGCAATACTGATAAGTGCTTAGCTGGTAGTGTGCCTTGATAACACAGCACATTAACTGGGTTTCTGCAAGACTGGCACAGCCTTCAACATGCTGCAAGTCACAGTAAAATGAACAATGCACAGCCAGCACATCCATTCTGCTTCCATAGTAAAAAAAAGAATTTCTGACACTTCACTACACAAAAAGTGATTCAATATAATTTTTGAATTACCCATGTACTCAAAAACCAGGTAGATGTCCTTGTCATTCTGAGCTCTGATGACATTCTGCAGTTTGACAATGTTGGGGTGCTCTCTAAACTCCTGAAACACACCAAGCGTAAAACTGTCTCACATTACTATTGATGTATCCGTTTTGTGAGGAAAGATCACAGTACAAAGCTACACAGCTGGCAGGGTTGAACAACATCACAATAGGAATTTACATTCAATTGTAATGCGCATCATATGATATGAATAGTTTGTGCACAGTCATGTGCACAAACTAGGAAGCACAGACCAGAATAAAGTTAATTCCATGATAACCCACACAATCCAGTTAATCTGATAGGTAACCTTTCCTATAGCCCTGTAGCCAGCAAGGAATTTGTTTCCCCTCCAAACAATAGAACAATTGTAAGTGACAAACAGAAAAAAGCCACCACCTCAACACAGCTAGAATCCATAATGCTAATCCACATAAACAGTAAACAACTGGTATTATTCCAGAACTAGCTTTTATTCAACAGGAGTGATTCCAAAAAGAAATGGCTACTGCATTGTGTTGAGTAATGACATTAACTACTGTAGCTTTATTCAAACATTTATTTTATTGCATACTCGTGGGGTTGCTATCAATATTTTAGCAGCTTCGGCCTTTAGAGTAATTATAGGTTTTATAAACTATTATTTGTATTCATGTAAAGTAGAAGGGTCAAATGATTCAATACAGCTTAACACAATGTATTTACTAATAGACATTTTGTGTCCTGCAATGTAGCTTTAAGACAGCCTGTTAGCATACTGAGACACACAGCAGTGACAAGTTTGCCTGTTTTTTTTTTACTCATTCTTAGTATAGTATTATTTTGTGTTTCTATAAAAACAAGTATAAGTTGGTAACCAAATACTGTATAAAAATAAATAATTGCAAATGCTGCTGGTCTGCAAATCTTTTTCATGAGAGTTAAGATATAGGGTTATGGTTCTAAGTGTGTAATGCATACATTGTTTATTTTCACAGAATTCATTACCGTAGCTGAAAATCAATACCTGTACTTTGAAAACACTGCATTTTCTTCAATTTGCACATTGAAGCAAGTGAAACTCTGCTTATCTGACCTGATGACTTGACACACGCAGTACACTGGACCCATGCTGAAGGAGACCTTAAAATGTAATTCTTACCTGAAGGAACATTATTTCCCGGAACGTTCTCTGCAAAAAAAAAAAAAAAAAAATTACATCACATAAGATTTCCCATTAACAAGCACAATTCCACTGGAAACGACATTGTTTTGCTACCATATCTACCTGGGCATCTGTCCTGTTTCTGAAAGCATCAAATATTTTCTTCACTGCAACGATCTCCCCAGTCTTCCGATCTATGCCTTTCCACACTATTCCATATGCCTACAAAATCACAGGGTGCACGCAAGAGTGAAATTAGTCATTGTAAACCAAAAATGACATTTCATTTCTGATAGTTTTACAGAGTGCAGAGCTTGGGCCTACAATACTCCAACACATACAGTAATGGAAACATCTGTGCTTTTTGCGTTTATGCTGTTCACAAGTGAATGAGAGTATGAAAATTCAAAATATTTAAAAAGTAGTCTGATCCTTTCCCACAACAGCTCATTTGAATAAACATCTTGAGTCCTTCTCTTCAAAAAGACAATACCACAGTGGTACAATACTATTCACAAGACTACTCGATTTAAATACCTTATAAATAAACAAACATCATACAAAACTCCTGCCTGCTATTGAGCTATGTGGTTTCCGAGGCTGGATATACTGTTATTCCATGACAGATATGTTACAGTATCTTTGTTCTTGGTTGGCAGCTGCTAACCCTAGGTTCATAACAATGCAGTGGATGCCCATCTGCAGCAGGAACATAAACTTTGGATTCTTTCAATGTGCTCTGCGCGACAGCAGTGACCAGGCATGCAGCTTACTCCTGTTATAGACTTTTAATCCACGCCATCATCGTCCTACTTCATAATGGGTTCATAATGGCTGTGGCCACGTCTATTTTCGCTACAGCACTCACAAAGTGGACATTACATTTAACATTTAAAATTAAATTTATAATTTTAAAGTAACTGTAGCTAACAAAATAGATAATTCCATAACATTTCTCCACACCATGCACATCTATTCATTTTATAGGTCTTAAATGTGCAGTTTTGAAAGAAAACATGATATCTGGTCTGGTACTTCCTGGGTTATTTGGTCGATTGACGGACATGCTTTCCTAAGCAGTTTTTCATCCTTGCTAGGACAATGAAATATCAAGTAGCCTATATTACAGAATGTATCATATTACTATAACAAAACTAGATGTCAAGAAAGATAAAGTAGTACTGTAAACAGCACTGCACAGATACTGCCCAGGGATGGAAATCATTGCATAGCAGTTTCACCCATTTCAGGTTTTACTACGAGCTTGATTAGCCCAGAGGGTTTAGGTATCAAGTTCAGGTGTGTCTTCTTAATAACCTCATTGTGAATCCAGGAATGGATCAAAGTGCTATGCAATGGGAGTCTTATTTCATTTCCTGCTCCCATTTGGGATCTGTTTACTCCATTCACATTAGTCATCAGTAATGGAACACTAGTTTTTGAACAGACTCCACATAACCCCAGTGTTTATTTGAAGGTGTACCCTCAGCAAACATTTGTTTGGGACTGTGTAAAACCACCCCTGACTATCTGATCAACTATTCAGTCAATAAAATAACCCACTGCTAGAGCCTATTGAATGCTTCTACAATGTTTCTTTTCAAGCTTAAAATACTATTTAACTCTTTCAGGTACAAGGGTCATATGTGCTTGTGACAGAGACAGAATGATTCTTGGTGATAAACCTCCTTCCCGCCCTGTGAGGATGCTGTGTAAAGGGAACAGAGTGCCCTGGACTGGATGGCCAGACAATTCATTCCCAGGGTTAGACGGAAGTTGGTCATCTAGAAAGGGGGTGGGGCTACGATACACTAAATCATCGACCAGGAAGGGAAACGACGTGGCAGCCGTGGATTGGAGGAGCGGTTGCACTAGTTAACAAAGGGGGCATAGCGAAGTGATCTGTTCCTGGTTATGGTTAAACACTAAACCGGAAGGAGACCTGTATTGTAATCGTCAGTTTTTTGCTTGTTTGTCGTGTCTAAAAACTTTGTTTGTTGTTATTAGATGGCTAACACGATCCGGAGCTGTCGCTAAAGCCAGCACTAAACCCGGACAACACTTCACTATTGTTTCATGAATAACTGTATTTACACCACGAGCACTATCACACTCACTGTGGACTTGTGTTTGTGTTTTGTGTTATGCTGGGTGTTTAGGAACAGGACTGTTATTATTTCAGGACCAACCCGTAGATTAAAAGCAGAGCAATACACGCCACTGTATTGCCTGTTAGCATTGATATTGTTTGCTGTATTTGAGTCATCAGACCATTGGATTTACAAATAAAATATCATTGCACCTGGATTATCGTTGTCTGTCGGTTCATTGATCACTGCTGCATTCCTGCACCTGCACACTGTTAACCACTTTGCCACAGTGCCCCACAAATAAAAAGGATGCTAACTTTCTTATTGTTGCAGTGAGGTGCACAAAACAGGTTTTTAATGTACTGACAGGTTGGATCTGGTCATCCAGATGGTCAGTTTCCTCGTGCTACTTGAGTCACTCTCCAATGTATTTTAAGAGAAACTGTTTGAACAACCGCTTAGTTCCTTGTGTACCTGTGTCTTAAACATCGCGTACAGTATAGTGATGCGTGTATTAAAATTGGCAACAAAAAAACCTGAGTACACAAGAAGCAGCATGACTGACTGCTGAACAAAGACGTCACTGCCTGAATACACAAACAGTAATGTGACTGACTGCCGAGAAAAGACAAATCAAAACGTTACTGTCCGATCTCGAATCATCCATGACATACAGGCAGCCATTTTTAAAGAAGCGTCATTAGCTTCCTGAGGAATTCAAAGAGAAGTTTTTACAATCTCAGCATTTCTAACAAACAGTTCAGCTTGGACAGATTGGAAATTCTGATCAGACCACTGTATTTTTTGACATGCCAAGAAATACCATAATTCACAGAGTGGGAGAAAAACAGGTCTGGTAATCCCGACTGGAAATGAGAAGCAGCACATAACTGTAATGCTCTGTGTGACAGCAGACGGCCGCAAACTGCCTCCATTTGCGTAAATGAGGTTGTATCTTTGTAAATGCATCTTTATTTGATGTTTTATTTTTTCCTCAAATTGAGGGTGGGAAATTTGGGCTGCGTCTTAAATTCGAGGGAATACAGTACTTTACATTTTCGTGTTAATGCTCATGATAGCTCTAATTTTCTATTTACAACTTTGGTGAGAGGATACGATGTAACATTCATTTTAAACCAATCATGGAAAATAGGCATCGATTCAGAGGGGTTTTTTTATATATATAATTAAATATGTATTTTACAGCCTAAACCGGTTTAATGTTGATCTACCTGGTCAAGTTTGGTTTCTCATTTAAGCATGTGTATTACTTGGATTCTGTTGCACTTTGACCCTTTAAGTCTCACAATTCTTTCAGGTATGGAGAACTATGCTCTTAAAAGTAGATTTATTTTTTTCTAAGATCTTAGGAGATATTTGTTTGACCTGGCTTTTGGACATTCAGTTTTTCTCAGAAATCCTACACCTCCTTTGAAAAAACTCTATGATGCTTGCAGGAACAGCACCTTTTTAAAAAGTCTATTTTCCCCCCTGTATTATAAAGAAGGAACAAATAAAACCACACTAATTTGTACCACAGACATCAATGTTATTCCTAAACTGCCAATTTCATAAGAATCAAAACCCTTTGTGACACAAACTACATTTTTATAGAGCCAGTGATCTCAGGCTGCAAAAAAAATGTGATCTGTAATCATCGATGGTGTGTTTTAAATCACTAATACAGTTTAGGTCCACTCCACAATGTAGACAATTGTTAAACAATTGTTAAATATGTAACAAAAAAGTTAAACTACTTTTTTGTTACATATTTATGAACAATCCTATACCATATACTTTATTATTATTTGTTTATATAGCAGACGCCTTTATCCAAGGCGACTTACAGAGACTAGGGTGTGTGAACTATGCATCAGCTGCAGAGTCACTTACAATTACCTCTCACCCGAAAGACGGAGCACAAGGAGGTGAAGTGACTTGCTCAGGGTCACACAATGAGTCAGTGGCTGAGGTGGGATTTGAACCGGGGACCTCCTGGTTACAAGCCCTTTTCTTTAACCACTGGACCACACAGCCTTTATACCTTATACAGCATATTGTAAGGGGAGGAAAAAGCAATTAAAGTCAGCCCTAGTTTAATTAAAGGCAAACCAGGTTAGACTGTTTATAAATATAAATATAGGTTCATGAATACATTGGGAAGGAAAGTTGTGTTGCAAAATACTGGTATTGTTCAAATGTTGGAGGAATGAAAACAATTCTAAGAATAAAATTCTGATGGTTCGAGTTACTTTGAGCCTTCATTCTGACAAGGTAAGACACACAGACAAATATACACTACAATAATACTGCAGCGGTGGGTGCAGGCGGACCGGCTTTGTCTGTGGCTGTATTGCATTCCAGAACTCTTAACTTGTGGGGCTTGAATGCTTGCACCATGCAGCAGGGTGAGGAACATGACAGTCTCTTACTTTGTTGTTAGTTAAAGGTCAGTGTGGGCTGATTGGTCGAAGCCTCACATACTTGTAAGTTTGTGTGTTCTGTGTCTGGGTCTGAGGGAGTATAAAAGAGGATGCATCAGGTGTGTGTGTGTGTGGATTCAGAGTGGAGAATCGAGTGCTGTGTTACTTGCTGTGTAAATCTGCTGCTGCTGCAAATAAAGAGCCTGCCAGCTATTGAACCGTGCTCCGTCAAGACTGCCTTCTTTTTCCGATAGCAATTTCATCCAGTGCTACAATACTTTACTGCATGGTTTTACTTTTAGCTCAACATGCATGCATGAGTTACACATTCATGATGTCATAAACTTAAGCCCCTTTCACACTGGCATGCTCACACGGGACCCGGTGTCATGCGGGTCGGCTACACGATTTCACATTGCTCTTGATAAAGCAGGGTTGACCTGGGTGACAGACGCAAGTACACAATACGCGTATCAATGCACCGGAAGCAGCTTGTTACAGACGCTTCTATCCAAGCTTCTCTGGATTGAACTGTCAGCCCAAATGTTGATTAGAGCAAATGTTTCTTCATCTCTGCTGCAATCTGGCTCATAGTGTGTCTCAAGCAACAAAAATAAATTAGAATAAACAGAAATGTTCCTTGTGGAAGTGAAACCTTCACACAGGCGTGGCTGTCATGCATTTTGTCTCACTCTACCTGGGTCAATGTCGACCCACATCCTGAGATGGATCGCTGGGACCCATCTTAACCCGGGTATGACCCAGGTGCATGGTTTCACACTACCTGGGATTGTGACCCGGGTAGCCAGAACCCAGGTGGGAGTGCCAGTGTGAAAGGGGCTTTATTGTTGCTTTTTACTGAAAATTGCACAATATGTTTAATACACAAATTACTTACCCCTTTCCCAAGTCTCTTCTTTATTTCATACTTCTGAGAAATATGGTCCTCCACTTCAGACACATTCATCTTGTATTCAATAGTTACTTGTAGTAATACAATAATGTTTATACTATATATTCCTCTAAACCGACTTCAACTGTAGCATATACGTGCTCTACAATACTAAGGTTGAATGTATATAGGTCATAGTTGAAAAGCTATCATTTAACTATTAAAAAAAGGCAACGTTAAAAATATAAGCGTATGTTAAATAAAAGCGTTGCCGATGTCCCTTTAAAAACCTAAGCCGACCTTAGTACATTGCATCACACGTTGCAAAACAGAATAAAAACAGTCATCGATGTTTTCTTTGTTTCATTAAATTTGTACACAAAGCACATTCCGTGACACTTGACTTACAGTACGTTACTACATCTTTTTTATGCGCAGTGTCGTTTAGTTTAACAGCAACAGTGTTTTCCGGTCTTTTCCTTGTTCGGTTCTGTTGAGGATATCAAGAGTTTCCGAACTTTCTTTTCTAGTTACTCGTGAATTTTCAAGGCTCTTTCTAGACCGATCTGCTCGGCGATATTATATTAATGCATTCTGTTTTTTTTTTTGTTTTGGTCTATTTGCACGTTTGGTATGCCTTTGTCTTCTGGGATACAAACGGCAAGGTTTTCTTTCCTTGTTGTTTTTGTTGTCCTGGAGACGCGACGAAGCAGCCTGACCTGCTCGCGAGGACGCTCTTAAAGGGGCCGCACACTGCTTTCTCACCATCATCAACCTGCACACTATTTGCATTGGAGGGAATACGAACATTCGAAAATAAGTTTTTTTAAACTATTAAAGGCTATAAAGCAGAAGGTGGCTAAAATGCCAGTCAAGTTCAGTTAGGCAGGGAGCAAGTGCAAATATGTAATGGGCATTACTCTTAGCGAATCAATTGTCACATGTGTACTGTAAAATGTTACTCATAGCGATTCAATTGTCACATGTTTACTGTAAAGTTAAAAATGTAGGGTTCAATGTAAAAAAAACAAACAAACATTTTTTTCTAACAGGAAATAATAGTAAAGATTTAAGTTTGCTACATTATTATAGCAAACAATCATATGTAATGTTGTTGAAGCTGACAATGTTGTTGAAGCCGACACCCTGGTATCCTTCAAGAAGCTGCTTGATGAGATTCTGGGATCAATAAGCTACTAACAACCAAACGAGCAAGGTGGGCCGAATGGCCTCCTCTCGTTTGTAAACTTTCTTATGTTCGTATGTAGCATGGATGGGATAAATTGGAAAACATAGCAAATAAATGTACTTCTTAAAAAGGCAGGTCATTGATTACTAAAGCAAGGTTTTATTTACAATTTCTTCAGAGAAATGCAGCCTATAAATAAATACAGTTCCTAAAACCACAGAGTTTATTACACTATATTATATATTAACCAAGATACCAGAGACAACCTCAACTTCGTTTGCTGGAAGATGCAATATAGTACTGTAAGCATTCCAATATTTGATATACTGGGATAATACAGAAAGTGTCTCAGCTGAAAACCTAATTCAACAGAGGCAAATTTAGAATCTAATGTTTTTTATATCCTGGCACAGACTGCACACATTTTAAAATCACAAGCTTGAGACCTCTGACTAAACACAGAGCACAAGGGTGAAGAGATTGATTTACACAAGACTGTGTGTAGAGATATTTTTTTTTATATGACTTCAACTTTATTTTCAAATCAATATACATTTGTGAACTAATTGTAAATTGGTTCAGACAGGCCCTGCTCAGTTTATTCTATGTATTATTTCATTCACAATACTACCTGCACACCTTTTTAAGCCTCGTTTTCAGTATAACCTGAACCTAAATTTAAACTGCAAATTAAAACATAAAAAGAAGAAAATAAGAGATATGGAAATACATTTTCAGATAGACTTGAGATTTTTTTTTATAGTCTTTAACTGATACCAGGTACAAACTTGTTCAACCAGAGATGTGCAGAAAAATGTCAAAATATTAGAGCTAAAACAATGACAGCCTAAGGCTGTTTACTATTGACTTAAATATATATTTCTTAAATCATGTTTTAATTGCGCTATTTTTTTTTTTTTTTTTTAAAAGCAAGTTTCAATGGTGAACTTAACATTTTTAGCACATCTCTGTTTAACCCTTGCATGCCCCAGTACTTAGTGCTTCAGTCCTAAGGTTTACAAGAACTTTCTTTACACGTCACTTCAACCCAAAAACAATTATGAAACCGCAAGATTAAAAATCAGCCCAAGGACTTTCAAGGCAAAGAACAGGCATTGCAAGGGTAATGTCACCTCCTTCAGAACACAAGAAGGAAGTGTCCGTGTGAACCCCAGAGAATGCAGGTGGGAGTTTAGGAGGAATGCAGGAAACGGCTAAAGGCATTGTACGCAGACTCCAAGTCAAACAGCATCTGACGGACCTGGGAGTCGTCCAGTTCATCGGAGGCAGACATCCCGCTGAGAGTCGTCAGCCTGCAGTGGTATCAAAGGGGTTAGTCAATTATGTAACCCAGAGACGATGCTTTAAGTACCAATAAAACTGGCCAAGTTCTCCTGGCATTTTGTATATGTTGCATTCAAATAAAGTCCAGATGATTGGATAGTGAGAGTGGAGTTGCTTCTGGAATTAAAGTCCAGGCTGCCACACACCGGACTCGATGTGATGTTGTGTGGGGCGACACCACACTTGTGAAATTACCTTCCACACCAGAGGAGACACTGACTAAATCTACGATGTTTATTTTATATATAGCCATTGACATGTTTCCTTTGTATAAACTTGCCTTATAAAACTTGTGTAGATTATAACTATTCACTTTTGTAGAACACGATTATATTTTTAATAATCACACAAGACTTAAGAAAAAAAAGAAGCAAAAAAAGGTTCTTGTTAAAAGTATACGTTCTGTTAGACTTGTCACATCAGGTCTGGTGTGTGGTGGCCTTTTCTGTAAAACTTCAACAAATATTATACACTGTGTCTAATATAGAAGTGGTCTAACATTTTTACACAAGTGTCTATTGTTTCTATATCATGGATTACTGACCAAAAGCTGACGTTCTCACACCCAGAGGTTTTCATGCAGGTAGGTATAGAAAGGATATCAAATTGAAAATCTTGAGGTGTTCTAATACATTTGCACACTACTGTACGTTACCCATCAAGTAACATACCAGAGATTGACTTTATCCTTCGCCTCAGAATCTGGGGGCATGTTACTCATTCTGTTCATGGTTTCCACCAGCTCCCTTAGGTCTGGCTGGATCTGGAAATTGACATACAGACATATTACCTGAACAACTCTTGACTCAGAATGTTCTTATTAGCAGAACATTTAGTGTCTATTACCTCATCCATGGCTCGGATCTCCAGTCTCAGCTTATCCATCACTGTGATAAAAAGCTAGAATGAGATAAACAGGGTAAGAGAACATCATTTAAAAAGTATTTAAATTAAAACCTAGCGCAAGTGTTCAACTTTAATTATGGCATAGCTATCCTTATAGTGGATTTAAAACAAAAAACATGAAAGGTAACTGATGTATTTTTTTTACTGTTTTATGTAGTGTTGGCATTAAATAATTCAACACAGTAATCATAGTTTTGTTTTATTATTTAACGGTATTTAAAATCTAATTGTAGGGTTAAAGAATTCATTTGAAGAGAGGTAGCGTGATATGATGGTTACAGTTTCAAAAATGCAATGTAGCCTAGATATGAAAGCAGAGAGGTTTGGAATCAATTTGGTTAATTGGTTAGAGCTGGTGGCAGGGATAAATGTGGTCTGCTACTGTTTATAACCGAGGACAGGAAACAATGCTACCTGATCCAACTTTGTGTGTATCATGGGCACCAGGCTGACTTACCGAAACAATATCTGCAATGCAACGGTTCAGGTTGCCCTTGTCATCTTTAATGGTGATTGGCCTGTCCTCTTTAATCCTCTCCATAGCCAGTGGACAGTCCAGCTAGGAAAGACAATACCCAGTAAATAAACAGATCATACCTATCTGGCATGAGCATTTTCAAATAACAGATCTGAACGGTATCACTGGGTTGTTGCTTAGAGATCCCTTGAGGCAGATAGTGAGTTGGCTTGTTGAGCAATCAGAAAATGTCATTCATCTCCGTGTTGATGACTATAAATCTGCCTGGTTTCCTCAGAACTTAACTGCACAGACTGAAACAATGAATATGCTTGCACTATTATCATTACAGTATGCCTTGTATGAAGATGACAGTGCTGCAGTCTGTTTTTCTGTACTTACCCTGTACTTCCTGCAGAAATCGTCAATGGAGCCCACATCGGACCCCTGCACCTGCTTGAAAGCAGCCTTGTACTGAACCAGCAGTCTGGAGCAGGCAGCCGTGTACCTGGAGAAGCACATTCAGCAGCTTAGTCATCTCTATCATCTGCACTAATAGCGCAGACAAGGCTGGCATGACTTCACTTGGCTTGGAGTATATCTCCATATGCTGTAGCTCATCTAGCTCACCTAGAGGGCTCGATTCTGATACTGGCACAGAACAAGCCATGGAGAACTCAATGATGCAAAACAAAATTGCCCGCTGTTGAATACAATATGTGAATATAACTATGTGCAGCTATAAAAATGTGTATGATCTTTTTAAAGTCTTGGTTATCACTCCTAAATAAGCTAGGAGGCTTGGTGGTCCAGTGATTAAAGAAAAGGGCTTGATACCAGGAGGTTCCCAGTTGAAATCCCAGCTCACCACTGATTCACTGTGTGTGACCCTGAGCAAGTCACTTAACCTCCTTGTGCTCCGTCCTTCGGATGAGACGTAAAAGTGAGGTCCTATTGTAAGTGACTCTGCAGCAGTTGTTGATGCATAATTCACCTCCTAAGTCTCTGTAAGTCACTTTGGATAAATCATCTGCTAAATAACGAATTAATAATAATAATTAACAATAAATGCTCCTTGTGCCCACAGACGTAACTTAATTGAGAAGGCAGCTATATATTGTTCCACAATTCTTTAAGAAGACATATTTAATAGTCAGGGAGGTGTGCCCATAATTACTTGAATATACTTATTGAAAGTACTGTACATAAGTTTAATTTGGTGGCAGGAATTCACTGTTGCGTGTTTAAGTAAAAGAAAGAAAGATTCACTCATTTGGGGTCTCACACAGTCCTTGATGTAAGCTTTCTCTAAGACACTCATTCGGGGTCTCACACAGTCCTTGATGTAAGCTTTCTCTAAGACACTCACTCATTAGGGGTCACACAGTCCTTGATGTAAGCTTTCTCTAAAGCCTGAAGCGTCTTTACTACAGCAAACAGCTCAGCCATGTTGTCATACCTAGAAACAGAGAAAAGCAAATTAATTTACACAGATTTTTCTACAATGAACTTTACAATGAACTAGAGCCCAAAGATGCCCTGATGACCTTACACAAAACAAACATGGTAATTAATTGGAGGAAGAACCCAAAGGATAAGAGTACATACAGGTTCCAGAATGTGATTCACGTTCACTATTAATCAGATCAGTACGAGTGGTATAATTTAAACAGTTAATATGAATATGTGAAACAGCACCATACTGGTGAATACCACATACCACCTCTCTTCTTCCACAGGTATTTTTATTATGCACATTTAATGTTTCACCAAAGACACCAGGCTTACTGAGCAGCAAAACAACATACGATTTCATGCTGGGGCTGTTTTAGATGGATTAGTGTGTCAGGTAGGACTTTTGCTGACTGTATATGTATACTTACTTTTCACGTTCCCTGGCATTTTTATACAATTTGACCTCCTGAAAATCAAGAAAATCAGTGTCATATTTTTTGTGTCAATTATAATCACACAAATCAGCAAATTCTTACACTCAGGATACTGTCACAGAAAGCCTTCAATGTTGTAAAAATGAAGATTTAGAATGTTAACCTTCCAATTACTTTACTTGTCCTACTTGCTTCCTTTATTTTAAACAACACAAAACACAGTTTACCATCTAATTAGCTTAGAATACAGTAGGCCAAGGTTTCAAATGTGGTTTACGTTTTGCAGTGTCAGGTGCCCATTGGATGTTAAAGTAGAAGCTTACCTCATACAGTTCTGGTTTATTAGCTGGGGCTGAAAAATAAAAGTTCGATTTTGAGGCAGAGATAACATGTATTAGCTACATTCTGATAATATTATTCCACTCTACTTATTTAGGACGACTCTGCCTCACTTAGTGAACAGTGTAAGTAGTGCTGTAACTGTTCGAATGAGATGAAAATGTAAAGCAGCTGACTGTAGGACAGCACTGCAGTCTCACCTCCTCCTGTGCTTGCTGCAGCTGGGATTCCGTGAAACATGATGACAGGTAAGAAATCGGTATAGGTCGGAAAACTCTGGAACAGACAGAGGGATGCATTTCACAAACTGGGTCAATTGTCTTTAAAGCAAATGTCTTACCGACAATGTGGAAACAGTGAAACAATTAAAGTTGAGTGTGATTTTTCATGGCTGCCTACGGCCCTGTCAACTCAACTAGGAATTAAGAGTTCACTCACAGCCCGTAGACTTAACATGGACTATGTACTAAGAAAAGAAAAGAAAAAATAATAATATATATATATATATATATATATATATATATATACACACACACACACACACACAAAATACCGGTAGATACTTAAAACAATTTTCATTAACAGTACAGTAACAGTAGCAAACATTCACTATTTAGTAACTTCGCCACTTCGACAAGCATGTAACAGTGAAATAACTAACTTAAATGTCTTTTTCAGCGTTTACATTCATACAATCTAAACATTTCTATGTTTCTCTCGCACCCAGCTCTCACTCTCAGCTTTACACGCCAGTTCCGAGCTAATACGACAAGGCAGTATTTAACTTAATCGTCTCATATTATGATCACAATATTTCCAAATGAATTAAACGGATTTGAAAGGTTTTTTTAGTATAAAAAATATCAAATCACTTCCTACTTACCTTCTTGTCAACTGAGATAACGTAAACAACAAAGCTACGCTCGACGCACTGCTCTTACGTCACTCCGGCATCAACAAACATAGGTGTCTAAAAAATATATATATAGAATGTAAACAAAGTAAACAAAATTTGTTTGAATCTTCTTGTTGAATAAGGTTTGACCATAGAACAATAAATATACATATTTTACAAAAAAAGATACATCGCTAAGTTAATAATTTAGACGTGGTTGCAGGCAGTCGATCTGAACAGCAGCATTCTGTTTGGGGAAAGACGAAGGACCCGTTTAAAATCTCCGGCGGGATCAAGAGAAACTAAATAACCTACGGACTGAAAATATTTTTAAACGAGCTTTTTATTCCTTTAAACACGTTTTTTTTTGGTCTGTGCGTGTTATTAATATTCTTAATTGTTTATCTAAAAATTGATCTGGCAGGGATAGTTTTCTTTCTTTTTTTTAATTATAAAAATATTTTATATTGTTTTATATTGTTTAAATATTTTTTTTTTTAATATAGCGGTGAGTAACCATGTTGTTTCTTTTGGTAATTTGAGATTTTTCTTAACAACAAAACCTTAAGAGAACAAGAAACTATACACATGTAAAATAATAATAATAATAATAATAATAATAATAATGATGATGATGATGATGATGGGTACGGTTCCCTTAACGCACACACTAAAAAATAGAACATTCTGCCAAGTATTTGCTCGTTTAACTTTAATAGGTAATTTAAACAACAATAAAGTGCAGAAAATACAGAAATTGTGAATTTATGAAATACTAGGTGAAAACAATAATGCGTTTACCTTTAGTTCAGGGCGCTGAGAGTCGGATGTAGCCATTCGAGCGAGGGTGCAAAATAATCTAACACTTAACTCACACACTCAAAAACACAAAATTCTACCAAGTTTCTCATCCTTGACCTTTATTGTATTAATTTAAACAGAAAAAAATGCGGAAAATAAAAAAAATCTAAAGTTATCTACAAAAATATAGTAAAACAAAATACAGCTGCAACTTCAGTCCACGCCACATCATATGCGATTTACATCCCTAAACCTACCCATGTCACCATCAAACTAACTCCGTTACAGTACTATTATTTCAACACCTGCTTATTCTTATTTCAACACCGTTTCTTCATCCGACGCTTCGCCCTGAACTAAAAGGTAATCTGCAGTAACGTTTTAACCAATATTTTATAAATAAATTCATAATTTCTATATTTTCCTCACTTTGTCATAAAATGACCTAAAAGAACTTAACGAGCAAAAATTTGGCAGAATGTTCTTATTTTTGAGCATGAGAGTTAAGTGTAGCGTAACCATAATAATGAAGAAAGATACTATTTCTAAACAAGAGAATTGATATGAAAAAGACAGTGATAAAATGAACTGTGATTCGTAGTACGGCATTTTAATGTTAAACTTTTTTCTGACAGCTTACATTTTAAAACAATGTTTTGTGGGTTGTTTCAGGGTCTTGGTATATTATATTAATTTACTCTCATCATTTGTTTTACTGGTACCTGCTGTAATTAGTGGAACACAGATGGTCCTGGAACAGTGTTGCTAGTAATAATAATAATAACTATCAGTGGAATAAACAGGACTCTGATACCCACTGGGGACATTACTCCTGCTGTTTGAGCCTAGCTGTATTAAGTGAACACATCTTTACTTTTTTAATTGTTATGCACTTTGTACCTTGCTTTTCTACAGTGAATTGTAGCCAATACATTGCTATTTAGTTACAGAATATCTATATTTTTTGTTCCAGAGTGGCTTCTTTGTGCAGTGGTGGTTAGAGACAGCCTCTGCAGAGGAAGATGAAGACAGGAAAGGGATCTTCTGCAACTGAAGCAGAGGATTGTGGGGTCTGGTTAGACACCACTGAGCTGAAGGCAAAGAGGAAACAGGTACCAGTGAAAACAACCATATTCGAAGAGTTACTGAAAAACAAACAGTCTGGAACAGTGTCACTAATAGCAAACTGTATTAATACCATAATAACCAAGGTCGGGGTCAATTCCTGTCTTTCAATTCCAATTCATTTTTAAAATCAATTCTCTGTTCTATTCCCTTTTAATCAATTCCAACACATAATTGATCAACATTGCAATTGCCAGTATTCTGTTCAAATGAGCTGCTTATAGTGGCAGCAAATCACTTAAATGAAAGCAGTTGAACAATCACAACAATTATTCTGTCTCTAAAATATACATTTGAAGGAATTGGGAATTGATTTTAAAAATA
The DNA here is from genome assembly GCF_902713425.1 of Acipenser ruthenus. NCBI lineage: Eukaryota > Metazoa > Chordata > Actinopteri > Acipenseriformes > Acipenseridae > Acipenser > Acipenser ruthenus. The sequence continues at coordinate 3,855,303 of NC_081192.1, read as the reverse complement.
AATTGGAAATGTAATTGGAATTGAAAAACAGGAATTGGCCTCAACCCTGATAATAACCCCCAAATATGAGTTTACTGCAATCTATTTGAAGATGGGGGGGGGGGGGGAAATAATCTGTTCAGTGCTAAAAAAAAATATATAGAATGTCAGTGCACAAGCGGTCCGAATGGAGTTTACATATCCCACCCCAGCCTTCTGCCATACAATAACATCCTGTGCGCACTGCATTCTGTAGCTCATTTTGTTCTCTTCCAGCTGCGGCCAATCCGCCCCATTTCCAAGTTGCTAAATCCATTGGCCAGGGGCAGTTATAATATACCAGTGGCGCTGAATTTCACTCAGACCAGAACACCGCTGCCCAGAGCGAAGCAAGCCAGCATCTATTCTTTCTTCACTCTGCAGTGTACCGGTGAGTTGTGCGATACCTTGGCTTCAATATGTCCCTATTTGCTTTTGTTTGTAGATATCCAATTCTAGTTGCTTTTGTGTTAATGTTTATTGTAATAGGTTGTTACTTTTTGTCAATATCGATTTAATATTAAGAAAAAAACTTTTTAAAAAAAAAAGTGCCACCGACAGTATGCCTTTTGTACTGTTCTACATATTAACCAGTGTTTTAACCCAACAGGTAATAAAAGTAGCAGTCCAGATTTTAACCTTGCAACACCTACTCCATCTTGCAAAACTGTACCAAAATGGAAGTCCAGCCCAGATCTGACAGAGGAGCTACACAGCTGCAGTGGTCCCGAGGACACAGTGGAATTGGAATGGGAGGCTGACAGCGCTGCTCTCCACTTGTGGGAGGATGAGTACTCCAATGGCCTGAGTCAGGAGGACACTGAACAAGGGATGAATAAATTCAGCTCAGAAGTGCATCACATTTATGAAGCCAGTGATGAAGGGAATGAGAAATGTCTTCATAAATGCAAGGAGCAAAGCCAATCTTACAACCTTTCAGAAAACTCTGGCAAAATTGATTTGAATACAACAGAAATAGAGAGGGCTGTTGGAGCTGATTTATACGCTGTAGAAACATCAGATAAGTGCTGGGAAAACGTATCCAAAACTGCTGGTTGTGCTATCCCCCATGGAAGGTATGTTTCAGATTGTGGAACTTCAGCAGACACTCAGGGAACTGGTTTGACTCGATGTGTTTTTACCCAGGATTCCCAGGGGAATCAAGTCATAGCACACCGAGTGATGGACATGTTGCCTGACAGGAAGAGCTCTCATGGGAAAGAAGAAAACAATAGCTGGCTGAGTGAAGAGCTGAACCTGGAGAGTTTTGGGAGAAGGTTACTGAACCTTGATAAGAGCACTTCCACCCTCCATACTCTGAAAAAATACAAGTTTTCTGACCGCCAACAAATGGAATCTCCCCGTAGCTTGGAGGGCAGTGTGGATGTGGGCAAGGAGAATATGTGCATGGCCACATTAACGCGGGCCATGTCTCCCTCGAAGAGCTCACCATTAACCCCTATCCAAATGAACTGGGAGCTGGACAAAAAACTGCAGAGGCCACCTAAAAGAGCAAGAACCGAGGAGAACACATGCAGCACCCTGGCAATGCTGTTCACTCAAGATTCCCAGGGAAACAAGGTAATTTCCCACCACAACATAGAGAGGAGAGCCGGGAATAGCCCTCTGAAAGACAGAAGAACCCAGGCACAGAGCAGATGGACGACCAGCAAAGCACCCTCAGGCAGAGCTACAATCCAGGTTGACAAGGACTTTCAACCACATCCACTGTTTACACAGGACTCTGAGGGAAACATGGTGATGAAACACTTCTAACTGTGATACTTTGTAGGAGACAGTCAATCTGCTGTTTTACACAAAGGAATGAAAGTGGATGCTGCTAATTTCTTGCAATGAGCTAACATTGACCTGTTTTAGGTTGGCCTATCATCTTGTTTATGTTGTTGTTTATGTTCTGCCAGTATATTCCTATATTAAACTTTGAAATGGTTACGTCCCATGTCATGGCATGTGTTGTCATCCTTCAGTGTTATTTATGTAGTCTTTTCTTTGTTTTGGTATAGTGATTTAGATGGTTAATCACTGTACAGTATTCTGACGAGTGCAGACCTGTAATCCAGGAGTAAATAGATATTGTCTCACAATAATGCATCACGTTGATTTCTTACATTGTGTTCTTTTCCTTGTCTCAATCATATAGTGCAAAATATGAGTGCTGAATTTTGTTATACAATATTTTGGTTTGATGTATGTCTTTATACTATGATTTTCAATAAACCCACCTAAAAGCAGCAGTAACTAATTCTATTTTTACAACAAATAGCCCTGGCCATCCCTGCTAGGTTTTTTGATTGTTGGCATCAAATGAAAGCAGTTAAACAATCACAACAATTATGCCTCTAAAATATCAATTCCATTTCCAACTCCTTCGAAGGAATTGGAATTGGGAATTCATTTTAAAAAGGAAAAAGGAATTAGAATTGGGAATTCATTTTGAAAAGGAATTGGAAATTGAATTAGAATTTACCCTGACCATGGTTCCAAAAGGAATGTAACCAAATGTTAGGTTGTTGGGTTCTATTTGTTTATTGCTATTAAATAAATGTTTTATGTTTAAAGGTATTTTTTTATGTAATATGTGATTATAATGCAGCTGTAAAATATCCATAATTATCTTTGTTACAAATAGCAGATCAGCCAAATGTTCACTTTCAATTACATTTTAGGGTCTCCTGTTGAGAGAACTCATCAAGCAATTTCTTGAAAGATCACAGGGTGTCGGCTTCAACAACATTATTGGGGAGTTGGTTCGAGACTCCCACAATTCTCCTGACTTCCACGATTCATTCTGTTATTTCGCGTCGCTCCAGTGTCACCTGTCGTGTCGCCTGTCGCATTGCTGCAGTTCTGCTTGTAGCAGCCTTTAGTCAGCCTGGCAAATAATGTGCTTAGCAGAAACAACAAAGAGAATCACATAGAGCACACATAATAGGAAATGAAACCGGCAAGAAATGTAACATTAGGAAGATTTATAGGTTATAACTTAACTGGTTGGCTTCACAGACCCTGAGTTTGCACTAATTATTAGTGCTAATGGGGATCTGTGAACTTCCTCACAACACTGGGTCCATGCTGAGGGAGGAGACAGTCCACACTGCACTGGGGTGCTTCTTCTGCCAGTCCTGACATGGGTTTGGTAATCAAGTTTTACTGTAATTCCAAGAATAGCCTGGTAGGTGCATCAGCCTCCTTCACGCAGCAGGAAGTAGACTGAGGATTGGGCTTTTCAAATCTGCTAGTTGGCAGCAAAGTGACCACAGCCAGAATAGAAATACACCAGTATATTTTATGATACCAAGGGATGCGTAGAAAGCCCTAATTTCTGTATTTGGACTCTCCTTTAAAATCTAGATAAAGTCATGACCATTTCTGTATCACATGATGCAATGTTTAACCACTATATTATTATTTTTTAAATCCAACCTCACAAGCCAGAATTTTTCATAGGAAGAGAATTATGATGTTTTGCCCAAAAAAAATGTGTTTTGTACAAGAAACGGAATCCAGATAACGTTGGCTTTTCTCATTAAAAACATGCTTGGGCATTACAGGGTTAAATTATTTCCCCCAGGTGGACACTAGATGTCCATGTTGGTCCATGATTCAGCTAAGAATAAGCTGAAACTAATTTGGTTCCTAACTGCTATACTGGCAGGGTATTTAGATGACATTGTGAAATATTGCCCACCCCCAAGGAAATGTAAAGAGCATGGCACAGAATATGTTTAGCAAAAAGAAGCAAAAGTACAAAGCATTTGCCCTTGCCCATGTTACACAGTGAGTCAACAACTGAATTGGGCTTTGAACCAACAATCTTGCTGTTACTGTAAATGTATTTCTCTAATGACAGTACAACACCGCCTCATCTGTGCTTATTACTTTAAATTTATATCAGGAAAGATGAAAAAAAATAAAATAAAAAAAAACACTTCAAGAAATACTGTTTGAAACTGAGCCGAGTCATGCTTCCTCTGTGCAGGCTGGCTGTGGTGTGTTATGTAAGTGTTCCTGTGCGAGGAATGTGTCGGAGTGGCTGGTGAGGATGGAGCGAGGCACACCCACTTCTCTCTGGATGCAGGGCAGCAGATGTAAGTCGTGTTTCTCTTCCATGTTTGATGTTTATTGCAGGCTTGGTTCACAGCAGTGGAGCTCGGAGAGGATTTTGATCCTACATTCCATAGCAGGTTCAGTAACAGCACTAATGACAGTGAAATAGATAATGGAGGGCTGACATATATTGTAATGTGTGTGTGTGATGTTGTAAGGCTTGTGGTCAGAGTAGTAGTACAGTTATCTAATTAGACAGTGAGTAGACACGCAACATAGTTAAATAGTACTGTGTGGAATATGGACTATATAATCCGTATAGTAAATGATAATCCCAGCAATGCGTTATGTAATTTGATTGTGGAATATTGCTTTATCTTTGTCAGTCTATTATAAGCACCTGTATTTCAATGGTTGATTTATATTCTTTGGGACTCAGAAGCTCTTAATATGTTTAGTTGTATGCTAATATTTGGGGGTACTCAAACACTTAGAGGAAAAAAACAAATCATACGATGAGGTAAGAACCAGGTCACCATCGAAAAATGACTCTTAATACTTACAGCAAACTGGTTCATTGCATGCAAGTTTCACTTGTTTCCCCCATTGTATTTCATTGTAAAAAGCAGGTTTGTTTAACAATGATATCTTACTGCACACCACTATCTCAATACTGCAGTCGCAGTTTGGCACATAAATATGCAAACAATCTGGATTCTGTCTCTGCTGAATTGGATATATGACAAAGCAAATACCTCTCTGACCTTGAGTTTGAAACTTTTCTTTCCCAAATCCAATACATGTGAACTACAGTGATCCTGAACCCTCTGATCAACATTCAGGAAGATATTGTGTAGGAATGTTGACTTGATCATACACACTAAGAACCACAGTGATAGAACTGATACAAGCTATGCACATACAGATGCGCTCAACGTAAAAGTAACCATTAAATAATAAATCATTCCAGTGTTGGCTAATGATATGAGATTAGAACTATACCCATGGTGATGATCTTTCATCAGTGTTGCTGGATAAAGGAGACACGTACAGTACAACCAAATACAAACAGATGTGAAAGCATATGCTTCACACAGGGGATAAAACTTTGCTGGTAAGAATAGTTTCATTTCAGCTTTGGGTTTCTATTTGACACGTACTGCAAATCGCTCACCAGTTGATTGAAATTGTTCATCAATTCCTTGAAATAGTTCTTGCTGATAAAAAACAAAATCTTTCAAAACGTTCTCTGTCATTGAAAGCATCCAAGGGATTCCTCCTGTCCCTCAACACCCATTCACGCCTCATTGTCCACTGGTGCTGGTTGTGGAGTCTATAGACAAGATGTGCCATTCCCTTCCTTTCAAATGATGGTGGATAAATTTAGCTCTATACTGACGTGTCCATGGAGATAAGCCTGTGACTAATTTCTTACGCCTACCCTTTATAAGGCATAGGATGTAGGCCCAGGTGGAACCGAAGGAATGGTTAGGCCCATACATTTTACACCTAGCTTATGCTCAGTTTTCAGTCAGACGTACCTGTAGCTAAATGCCAGACTTCGTCCAGTTGGTGCAACCCAGCACAGGTGATGCGTTACTGTATATCCTGCTTCTGTGTTCACCATGGCAAACACAGAGGTGGGGTCTGAATGTCTCACTCTGTTTTGCCAAAAATCTTTATTCCATCCCATTTACCCAGCTTTACTGGAAATGCTATGTGTGTAAACCATTGTTAGCACTGCTTGGAACACAACCAAACCCTGTTTGCTAGGGCTGGGGAGACAGGGGAGCTCTTTTGAAATACCTAGTCCCCAGGAGGCCCCTTTAACTACTGTACCTGAAACCTGTCTGAGCTGCTGTTAGATTGGTGACAGATAATTACAGGTGCAACTAGGGGGCAACTGCTCCTCTAAGATACTCTTTTAAATTCAATTCAACAGTGGGAAGTAGCCTACTGAAAGAAGTTGATGCGGTTACTAAAACCACTGTAACTCTTGATTGGTAGACGCCATTCTTGTTTTGATTTCATATTTGAATAGCTGAGAAGTAGAGGGAGATTTCGTTTGCTCTAAGTATTTGTCTAACTTGTTGGGAAAGTGGTCAAAATGGCAGTTATTTCTAAAAGTTCACAGAAAACGTAGTTGGTGCGGTTACTAAAACAGCTGTACCTCTTGATTGGTAGACGCCATTCCTGTTTTGATATTTCATATTTGAATAGCAGAGAAGTAGAGGAAGATGTCATACCCTGTAACTTTTTGTCTAGCTTGTTGGGAAAGTGGTCAAAATTTCAGTTGTTTATAAAAAGTTAGAGACTGTAGTTCTCAAAAGTTTTGGATTTGTGTCAAAAGTTACATCGTTTACAGTAAATAGAATGTTGGAAGTCTGGGAGTTTTTAAACAATGGGGAGCTTTAGAATGTTGATAAAAGTCCCATTAAAGTGAATGAAGATGGACAAAAAGCTTAATAGTTTAAAAAGTATAAAATATATCAAAAAGTTGTATACAAGCACACTATTCCAGACCGGTCTACACGTTTTAAAGTTTGAACGGCGTTTCTAGCTTAAACGGTGTAAGAGGAGTAGCGTGACAAAGAAGACGACGACTATGTCGAAAATTTAAAGTAGGGACTCTTGCTTCACAAGCCCCACTAATAATAGTGCTTTAAAAAAATACATCTTCAGCTGTACACATGAAAGTGAAAGTTTTGCAACAAAGCCCATCCCTGACACAGAAAGGAGATGCTAATGCTCTACTTGTTTCTGCCGCAGCTGAACCACAGCGAGTGAAATCAGCAAGCAGCGCAGACGAGTCCCCCTCCACTTACTAACAGGGACACGCTGCTGAATCACATGCATCTGCGCAACACTACCCAAGATCCTTCTGTTCCCATTCTTTTCTTAGCTTCTGCACGCTGTCCAAAACACACCCTCCCTCTTTCAGGGAGAGAAGGGAAAGGGAAAGCCAAGTGTGCCACAACCTTTATATACAAAAATAGGGCTACTGATGCAAATTCCGTTTCTCAGAAATGACCAGTTCTGTTTTTATTATTTTTATTATTTATTTCCTAGCAGACGCCCTTATCCAGGGCGACTTACAGTTGTTACAAGATATCACATTATACATTATTTCACATTATACAGATATCACATTATTTTTACATACAATTCCCCATTTATACAGTTGGGTTTTTCCTGGAGCAATCTAGGTAAAGTACCTTGCTCAAGGGTACAGCAGCAGTGTCCCTCACTGGGGATTGAACCCACAACCCACCAATTATATCAATTTATTGACAATTAAACACGCCACTTGAACATAAATATAATGTTGATAGTTAAATTATTACATTTATAAATATGACCACAATCTATTTTTTATTAAAACTTGAATTTTCAATCAGACTTGTTGCTGTAGTAGTAAATAAATCACCTGAAGACACTTACATGTCATAATGTTTATAAACATCACGGCTCATCGCTGGCATTAAAATAAGCAGGAACACTTAATTATATTACAACAGATCAGAAAACAAATATCATATCTAGTCTACAAATAAAGGTGTTTTGAAAACACATATTTAGCTTATTGCTGTCATTATAGTAACAATAAAAAATATGAAACAGTTTAGTAACAGTACTTCACAGTTGAAGTTTAGTGTCTTACTGACATTACAAAAACAGGATAAAATATGAAACAGTTTAATAACAGTACTTCACAGTTGAAGTTTAGTGTCTTACTGACATTACAAAAACAGGATAAAATATGAAACAGTTTGATAAAAAAAAAGCGTGTTGACTGACGCGTTGCACAGGTTCAGTGCTGTGTATCACCCGACTGTAATTTAAATATCGCACCTTAATGTCAGCACATAATTAATCCTCCCAATTGTTTCTTTGCTAATTCAGTTATTTGCTAAATTTAACAAGAGGTGTGTCTCCAGAAAGAATGTCGTTATGAAACAAACGGTGTGTCTACATCCTTTACACAGTAAAGCGATCACTTTCCTTTAAGGAATGCATAGCTAGAAAAAATACCTTTGAGCTGTTTCTTCATCGTCAGATAATATCATTTAATTAAGTTAAAACTGTCGTGGTTTAACATTGCAAATTATATCATTATTAAATGCAGGCAGAGTGGAAAGAAATACGCAATTCATTTGATTACTTATTCGGGAAAGCCCGCCTTGAGCGCAGTACCTTTTCACTATAGAACAATGCAGTGCTTTGCCGTTTCTTGTTCTCTACGCCGTGGTACTGCATTGACTCGTACATAACAAATCGAATCACAGGGAAATTAGCAGAATAGTATCCCACCATCCTCATATAGATAATCAGAAAATGTTTTAGCTCTGTCTTTAGTTGAAACATTGCTTTTTTTTTCTTCGTTGGTGCAGTCACCATGTTGAGTTTCAGCGGAGACATGTAGAGTGAAGTCATAGAAATAATTCCATAGAAGTAATTCCATTTCATTGATGCTCTTCCAGGAGTTGGACTGTTTTACTGTGATGTATGAAATATGAAAGTGGGGTTGTTCCATACCCTCATTTTTAACTAGCTGTTTGAAACAAACTGGCAGTGTCACAGGTTCATTTTACAGTTTGCTGCAGTTTTCTTTTTCCACATTCAGTGGCAGTGTATGAAGTAACCACTTGTAAACTATAAATGTACTAAATAACACTTATTCTTTCAAAAATGAACAGATACAATTATACAGTATAATGTATATTTTGTATAATTCTGTTTACTGGTATACCTCTAGATCATCATGCATATTGCCCAGAAAGAGGTTACTTGTAACTTCAGTGGAATCAAACTAACAAAAAACTACTCAACACAGTAACTGATCAGTCCTTTCCTGCAATTTGTACACTTTTCCACATGGAACATTGGTCTTTGCTTTTGCACAAAATACAGCCAGTGATGTTTGACATAATGGAACTGGATCACTGGGCATCCATTTTAACGTGTTTTCAACAACTGGCAGAGTCAAGTTAGTCTGTAGATATTTTCTAGTCACATGCGAGCTACCACATATGGCCCCTTTGTTTAATTCTGCAAACCTAAGCGCTCCAAGCGTTTCAATTTCAGGCTGCAATAGAGCTAGGACTTTTATAATTTTTTAAATACTGTGCTACATCCTCCCTGAAAATGATCTTGGGATACTGGTTGAAAACTGTTGGCCAAATGAAACGTATGTTTATCCCTTAACAATGGTAGAATTATTCTTATCAAACAAATCCCTGAACCAGCATGTTCTTTCTGGATGTGCTCTGGTGGAGTTGGATTCTGGCCCTGGAATGTGGAAAGCTCTGGAAAGGGGGTGGAGTGGAAGGTTTGGGCTGGGTTCAGAAAGGATGTGCGCTGGTCAGATGAGTGTTGTGGTAGGGAGTGAGTCACTGTGAACGCGTGGGAAAGGTTACAGAGCTTATTGCTGTGGAGCTGAGTGGTGCCAAAGGCTTCCACAGGCCCAGCAAAGGAGCAGAAGACTGTCCGAATGAAACATTCCAGAGTAATTCACTCAGTACTTCATTTTAATCACAGTATACAGTGATCGGAAAGCAAATTCAAACTCAATAGATTAACAAAAAGTGGACAATAGATAACTGTATCAGTGGTGCGCCTCGAAACGTACAGACTGTGTTGGAAGAGCTGAGTTGCGAAGCATGCAGAGAGGGTGGGCACCTCAGAGACGTGTGCCCATAGGAAAACCCGCAATTTATGAAGGTTCAACCCCAGCCGCCCGACTGACAGCACGAGACGGGCCCCTCTGCCTTCCACTGCCCGTGGGGTAATAATAATAATAATAATAATAATAATAATAATAATAATAATAATAATAATAATAATAATTTATTGAATTTATAAAGCGCCTTATAAAGCGTGGGATTAGAGCCTTGCTACCGGACCCGAGCCTGACGGGACCCGACAAAAATTCCGACATTGTTGTATTCAGCGATAATAAAAGTCCATGTGGCATTGTACAATGCAAATCTTGCAAAATGTTATTGAAATATGACAACAAAAAGATGGGAAAGCACACTGAAAAGTGATGTATTCATCCTGTAGCTGTTTTAAAAGCTATAGTTGTGGTGTAATATTTGTTGTTGAATGTTAATTTAGCGGTTTGATATGATACAGGCTTGTCCAAAATGAGAATGCAAATTTGCAAGAGCATCTTCTGTGTGACTATTTATAGTAAAACAGTTTTGAAGAAGCCTGTTGTTCTCTTCTTTTAAATCATGTTGTGTTGGATTATTAGGAAATATGATTAATTGAGAGTGATTTTTTCTTTATTTAGTTACATTTTAACTGGAAATTGGGAATACTCTACACTGAAGGCACTTAGTTTCAATAGCGTATGTTAGAAATATATTTGTGGAGATGGTCGGGTCTGCAAATATTTCAAAGGTCTCGGGCTGGGGTCGGGTTCGGATCGGGTTTTAAATTTAGGCCCGAGCAGACCTCGAGGACCAAGGTTGGTACTTAGCCTGCGGGGAATTCGGGCACTTGGTGCTATGCTGCCCCCTCCAGGAGGAGGAGCTAACCGCCTGAGTGCACAAGAAGGCGGAGCAACCTGTTAGAAAGAGGAACTGCCGGGCTGTCCCGTGCCACTGCCAGCGTTAGGGCCAACCTCTGTAGAAAAGCCCCAAGCGGGGAAATGTCACTAGGGCTTAAGGGACAGAAGCCCAGGGGTCTTAACAGGGGTTAAACGAGCACCCCTGATCAAAGACCCAGAACCAGGGGAGAAGGAGGAGACGAGGAGGTCAGATCAATAGCCTTATATTCTCACTCAGCGACGGAAGGGAAACTCCTTATGGCTGCAGGCTAACCCTAACCCTAACCCTCCTAGTGGCCTTTCAAACTATGCTTGCATAACAATCATACTTAGAAACAGGGCATGCAAAAGTCACACTTTAGCAAGAACATATCTCGCAACAGATTAAAAGAATTTTACTCATAGCATAAATGCAACCCCATAACTGCATGATGCCCAGAATATTGATAATATAATAGGACAGTATGGGACTTGTGGGAAAATAGCTGTGGTTTAAAGGGTGGGGTGGGGTGGGGGTTTCAAGGGGGGAGGTGGCCGGTGGCGGCCATGTGTGCTGTGCACAAGGGGAGAGGTGAGTGGCAGAGCAAAAGCCCTGCAGATGTAAATAGCGTGTGGGTGAATGCAAGGTTGGCAGGGACTGGGTTAAATCCATCTCTGCCAACAATCACATGTGTGTCCATTCCCCAATTAGGTAATTGAGTGCTAATTGTGGAATGGGCATATGTATAAAAAGGGCAGAAATCCTTTGTTTGTAGAGAGGAGTTTGGAGTGAGTTTGAGTTGGAGCTGGTATTGGTGTTAGAGTTGGTGTTGGAGTTGGAGATGGTGCTGGTGCTGGAGTTGGTGCTGGTGTTGGTGTTGGAGTTGGTATTGGTGTTGATGCTGGAGTTGGTGTTGGTATTGGTGTTGGTGCTGGAGTTGATGCTGGTTTTGCAGTTGGTATTGGTGTTGGTGCTGGAGTCGGTGTTGGTGCTGGATTTGGTGTTGGAGTTGGTGTTGGTGCTGGTGCTGGTGTTGGTGTCAGTGTTGGAGTTGGTGTCGGTGTCGGAGTGGGTGTTGGTGTCAGTTTTGGAGTTGGTGTCGGTGTTGGTGTTGGAGTTGGTGCTGGTGCTGGTGTTGGTGTCAGTGTTGGAGTTGGTGTCAGTTTCGGTGTTGGTGCTGGAGTTGGTGCTGGTGTTGGTGTCAGTTTTGGAGTTGGTGTTGGTGTCGGTGTCGGAGTCTGTGTTGGTGATGGTGTTGGTGCTGGTGTTGGTGTCAGTGTTCGTGTCAGTGTTGGAGTTGGTATTGGTGTCGGTGTCAGTGTTGGTATTGGTGTCGGTGTTGGTGCTGGAGTCGGCGTTGGTGCTGGAGTCGGTGTTGGTGCTGGAGTTGGTGTTGGTGTTGGTGCTGGTGTTGGTGCTGGAGTTGGTGTTGGGTGTTGGTGCTGGTATTGGTGTTGGAGTCGGTGCTGGTGCTGGAGTCGGTGTTGGTGCTGGAGTTGGTGCTGGAGTTGGTGCTGGTGTTGGTGTTGGTGCTGGTGTTGGTGCTGGAGTTGGTGTTGGTGCTGGTATTGGTGTTGGAGTCGGTGCTGGAGTCGGTGTTGGTGCTGGAGTCGGTGTTGATGCTGGTGTTGGTGTTGGTGTTGGTGCTGGTGTTGGTGCTGGAGTTGGTGTTGGTGCTGATGTTGGTGTTGGAGTCGGTGCTGGAGTCAGTGTTGGTGCTGGTGTTGGTGCTGGAGTCGGTGTTGGTGCTGGAGTCGGTGTTAGTGCTGGTGTTGGTGTTGGTGCTGGTGTTGGTGTTGGAGTCGGTGCTGGAGTCAGTGTTGGTGCTGGTGTTGGTGCTGGAGTCGGTGTTGGTGCTGGAGTCGGTGTTAGTGCTGGTGTTGGTGTTGGTGCTGGTGTTGGTGTTGGAGTCAGTGCTGGAGTCGGTGTTGGTGCTGGAGTTGGTGCTGGTGTTGGTGTCAGTGTTGGAGTTGGTGTCGGTGTCGGAGTGGGTGTTGGTGTCAGTTTTGGAGTTGGTGTCGGTGTTGGTGTTGGTGCTGGTGTTGGTGCTGGTGTTGGTGTCAGTGTTGGAGTTGGTGTCGGTTTCGGTGTTGGTGCTGGAGTTGGTGCTGGTGTTGGTGTCAGTTTTGGAGTTGGTGTTGGTGTCGGTGTCGGAGTCTGTGTTGGTGATGGTGTTGGTGCTGGTGTTGGTGCTGGTGCTGGTGTTGGTGTCAGTGTTGGAGTTGGTGTCGGTGTCGGAGTGGGTGTTGGTGTCAGTTTTGGAGTTGGTGTCGGTGTTGGTGTTGGTGCTGGTGTTGGTGTTGGTGTTGGTGCTGGTGTTGGTGCTGGAGTTGGTGTTGGTGCTGGTGTTGGTGTTGGAGTCGGTGCTGGAGTCAGTGTTGGTGCTGGTGTTGGTGCTGGAGTCGGTGTTGGTGCTGGAGTCGGTGTTAGTGCTGGTGTTGGTGTTGGTGCTGGTGTTGGTGTTGGAGTCGGTGCTGGAGTCAGTGTTGGTGCTGGTGTTGGTGCTGGAGTCGGTGTTGGTGCTGGAGTCGGTGTTAGTGCTGGTGTTGGTGTTGGTGCTGGTGTTGGTGTTGGAGTCAGTGCTGGAGTCGGTGTTGGTGCTGGAGTTGGTGCTGGTGTTGGTGTCAGTGTTGGAGTTGGTGTCGGTGTCGGAGTGGGTGTTGGTGTCAGTTTTGGAGTTGGTGTCGGTGTTGGTGTTGGTGCTGGTGTTGGTGCTGGTGTTGGTGTCAGTGTTGGAGTTGGTGTCGGTTTCGGTGTTGGTGCTGGAGTTGGTGCTGGTGTTGGTGTCAGTTTTGGAGTTGGTGTTGGTGTCGGTGTCGGAGTCTGTGTTGGTGATGGTGTTGGTGCTGGTGTTGGTGCTGGTGCTGGTGTTGGTGTCAGTGTTGGAGTTGGTGTCGGTGTCGGAGTGGGTGTTGGTGTCAGTTTTGGAGTTGGTGTCGGTGTTGGTGTTGGTGCTGGTGTTGGTGCTGGTGTTGGTGTCAGTGTTGGAGTTGGTGTCGGTTTCGGTGTTGGTGCTGGAGTTGGTGCTGGTGTTGGTGTCAGTTTTGGAGTTGGTGTTGGTGTCGGTGTCGGAGTCTGTGTTGGTGATGGTGTTGGTGCTGGTGTTGGTGCTGGTGCTGGTGTCGGTGTCAGTGTTGGAGTTGGTGTCGGTGTCGGAGTGGGTGTTGGTGTCAGTTTTGGAGTTGGTGTCAGTGTTGGTGTTGGAGTTGGTGCTGGTGTTGGTGCTGATGTTGGTGTCAGTGTTGGAGTTGGTGCTGGAGTTGGTGCTGGTGTTGGTGTCAGTTTTGGAGTTGGTGTTGGTGTCGGTGTCGGAGTCTGTGTTGGTGATGGTGTTGGTGCTGGTGTTGGTGTCAGTGTTGGTGTCATTGTTGGAGTTGGTATTGGTGTCGGTGTTGGTATTGGTGTCGGTGTCAGTGTTGGAGTTGGTGTCGGTGTCGGAGTGGGTGTTGGTGTCAGTTTTGGAGTTGGTGTCAGTGTTGGTGTTGGAGTTGGTGCTGGAGTCGGTGTTGGTGTTGGTGTTGGTGCTGGTGTTGGTGCTGGAGTTGGTGTTGGTGTTGGTGCTGGTATTGGTGTTGGAGTCGGTGTTGGTGCTGGAGTCTGTGTTGGTGCTGGAGTCGGTGTTGGTGCTGGTGTTGGTGTTGGTGGTGGTGTTGGTGATGGTGTTGGTGCTGGAGTTGGTGTTGGTGTTGGTGTTGGTGTTGGTGCTGGTGTTGGTGCTGGAGTTGGTGTTGGTGCTGGTATTGGTGTTGGAGTTGGTGCTGGAGTCGGTGTTGGTGCTGGAGTCGGTGTTGATGCTGGTGTTGGTGTTGGTGTTGGTGCTGGTGTTGGTACTGGAGTTGGTGTTGGTGCTGGAGTTGGTGTTGGTGCTGGTGTTGGTGTTGGAGTCGGTGCTGGAGTCAGTGTTGGTGCTGGTGTTGGTGCTGGTGTTGGTGCTGGAGTCGGTGTTGGTGCTGGAGTCGGTGTTAGTGCTGGTGTTGGTGTTGGTGTTGGTGCTGGTGTTGGTGTTGGTGTTGGAGTCGGTGCTGGAGTCGGTGTTGGTGCTGGAGTTGGTGCTGGAGTTGGTGCTGGTGTTGGTGCTGGTGTTGGTCAGTGTTGGAGTTGGTGTCGAAGTCGGTGTTGGTGCTGGTGCTGGTGTTGGAGTTGGTATTGGTGTTGGTGCTGGAGTTGGCGTTGGTGCTGGAGTCGGTGTTGGTGCTGGATTTGGTGTTGGAGTTGGTGCTGGTGTTGGTGTTGGTGCTGGTGTTGGTGTCAGTGTTGGAGTTGGTGTCGGAGTTGGTGCTGGTGTTGGTGTCAGTTTTGGAGTTGGTGTTGGTGTCGGTGTCGGAGTCTGTGTTGGTGCTGGTGTTGGTGCTGGTGTTGGTGTCAGTGTTGGTGTCGGTGTCGGTGTTGGTATTGGTGTCGGTGTTGGTGCTGGAGTCGGTGTTGGTGTTGGTGCTGGTGTTGGTGCTGGAGTTGGTGTTGGTGTTGGTGCTGGTGTTGGAGTTGGTGCTGGTGCTGGTGTTGGTGTCAGTGTTGGAGTTGGTGTCAGTTTCGGTGTTGGTGCTGGAGTTGGTGCTGGTGTTGGTGTCAGTTTTGGAGTTGGTGTTGGTGTCGGTGTCGGAGTCTGTGTTGGTGATGGTGTTGGTGCTGGTGTTGGTGTCAGTGTTCGTGTCAGTGTTGGAGTTGGTATTGGTGTCGGTGTCAGTGTTGGTATTGGTGTCGGTGTTGGTGCTGGAGTCGGCGTTGGTGCTGGAGTCGGTGTTGGTGCTGGAGTTGGTGTTGGTGTTGGTGCTGGTGTTGGTGCTGGAGTTGGTGTTGGGTGTTGGTGCTGGTATTGGTGTTGGAGTCGGTGCTGGTGCTGGAGTCGGTGTTGGTGCTGGAGTTGGTGCTGGAGTTGGTGCTGGTGTTGGTGTTGGTGCTGGTGTTGGTGCTGGAGTTGGTGTTGGTGCTGGTATTGGTGTTGGAGTCGGTGCTGGAGTCGGTGTTGGTGCTGGAGTCGGTGTTGATGCTGGTGTTGGTGTTGGTGTTGGTGCTGGTGTTGGTGCTGGAGTTGGTGTTGGTGCTGATGTTGGTGTTGGAGTCGGTGCTGGAGTCAGTGTTGGTGCTGGTGTTGGTGCTGGAGTCGGTGTTGGTGCTGGAGTCGGTGTTAGTGCTGGTGTTGGTGTTGGTGCTGGTGTTGGTGTTGGAGTCGGTGCTGGAGTCAGTGTTGGTGCTGGTGTTGGTGCTGGAGTCGGTGTTGGTGCTGGAGTCGGTGTTAGTGCTGGTGTTGGTGTTGGTGCTGGTGTTGGTGTTGGAGTCAGTGCTGGAGTCGGTGTTGGTGCTGGAGTTGGTGCTGGTGTTGGTGTCAGTGTTGGAGTTGGTGTCGGTGTCGGAGTGGGTGTTGGTGTCAGTTTTGGAGTTGGTGTCGGTGTTGGTGTTGGTGCTGGTGTTGGTGCTGGTGTTGGTGTCAGTGTTGGAGTTGGTGTCGGTTTCGGTGTTGGTGCTGGAGTTGGTGCTGGTGTTGGTGTCAGTTTTGGAGTTGGTGTTGGTGTCGGTGTCGGAGTCTGTGTTGGTGATGGTGTTGGTGCTGGTGTTGGTGCTGGTGCTGGTGTTGGTGTCAGTGTTGGAGTTGGTGTCGGTGTCGGAGTGGGTGTTGGTGTCAGTTTTGGAGTTGGTGTCGGTGTTGGTGTTGGTGCTGGTGTTGGTGTTGGTGTTGGTGCTGGTGTTGGTGCTGGAGTTGGTGTTGGTGCTGGTGTTGGTGTTGGAGTCGGTGCTGGAGTCAGTGTTGGTGCTGGTGTTGGTGCTGGAGTCGGTGTTGGTGCTGGAGTCGGTGTTAGTGCTGGTGTTGGTGTTGGTGCTGGTGTTGGTGTTGGAGTCGGTGCTGGAGTCAGTGTTGGTGCTGGTGTTGGTGCTGGAGTCGGTGTTGGTGCTGGAGTCGGTGTTAGTGCTGGTGTTGGTGTTGGTGCTGGTGTTGGTGTTGGAGTCAGTGCTGGAGTCGGTGTTGGTGCTGGAGTTGGTGCTGGTGTTGGTGTCAGTGTTGGAGTTGGTGTCGGTGTCGGAGTGGGTGTTGGTGTCAGTTTTGGAGTTGGTGTCGGTGTTGGTGTTGGTGCTGGTGTTGGTGCTGGTGTTGGTGTCAGTGTTGGAGTTGGTGTCGGTTTCGGTGTTGGTGCTGGAGTTGGTGCTGGTGTTGGTGTCAGTTTTGGAGTTGGTGTTGGTGTCGGTGTCGGAGTCTGTGTTGGTGATGGTGTTGGTGCTGGTGTTGGTGCTGGTGCTGGTGTTGGTGTCAGTGTTGGAGTTGGTGTCGGTGTCGGAGTGGGTGTTGGTGTCAGTTTTGGAGTTGGTGTCGGTGTTGGTGTTGGTGCTGGTGTTGGTGCTGGTGTTGGTGTCAGTGTTGGAGTTGGTGTCGGTTTCGGTGTTGGTGCTGGAGTTGGTGCTGGTGTTGGTGTCAGTTTTGGAGTTGGTGTTGGTGTCGGTGTCGGAGTCTGTGTTGGTGATGGTGTTGGTGCTGGTGTTGGTGCTGGTGCTGGTGTCGGTGTCAGTGTTGGAGTTGGTGTCGGTGTCGGAGTGGGTGTTGGTGTCAGTTTTGGAGTTGGTGTCAGTGTTGGTGTTGGAGTTGGTGCTGGTGTTGGTGCTGATGTTGGTGTCAGTGTTGGAGTTGGTGCTGGAGTTGGTGCTGGTGTTGGTGTCAGTTTTGGAGTTGGTGTTGGTGTCGGTGTCGGAGTCTGTGTTGGTGATGGTGTTGGTGCTGGTGTTGGTGTCAGTGTTGGTGTCATTGTTGGAGTTGGTATTGGTGTCGGTGTTGGTATTGGTGTCGGTGTCAGTGTTGGAGTTGGTGTCGGTGTCGGAGTGGGTGTTGGTGTCAGTTTTGGAGTTGGTGTCAGTGTTGGTGTTGGAGTTGGTGCTGGAGTCGGTGTTGGTGTTGGTGTTGGTGCTGGTGTTGGTGCTGGAGTTGGTGTTGGTGTTGGTGCTGGTATTGGTGTTGGAGTCGGTGTTGGTGCTGGAGTCTGTGTTGGTGCTGGAGTCGGTGTTGGTGCTGGTGTTGGTGTTGGTGGTGGTGTTGGTGATGGTGTTGGTGCTGGAGTTGGTGTTGGTGTTGGTGTTGGTGTTGGTGCTGGTGTTGGTGCTGGAGTTGGTGTTGGTGCTGGTATTGGTGTTGGAGTTGGTGCTGGAGTCGGTGTTGGTGCTGGAGTCGGTGTTGATGCTGGTGTTGGTGTTGGTGTTGGTGCTGGTGTTGGTACTGGAGTTGGTGTTGGTGCTGGAGTTGGTGTTGGTGCTGGTGTTGGTGTTGGAGTCGGTGCTGGAGTCAGTGTTGGTGCTGGTGTTGGTGCTGGTGTTGGTGCTGGAGTCGGTGTTGGTGCTGGAGTCGGTGTTAGTGCTGGTGTTGGTGTTGGTGTTGGTGCTGGTGTTGGTGTTGGTGTTGGAGTCGGTGCTGGAGTCGGTGTTGGTGCTGGAGTTGGTGCTGGAGTTGGTGCTGGTGTTGGTGCTGGTGTTGGTGTCAGTGTTGGAGTTGGTGTCGAAGTCGGTGTTGGTGCTGGTGCTGGTGTTGGAGTTGGTATTGGTGTTGGTGCTGGAGTTGGCGTTGGTGCTGGAGTCGGTGTTGGTGCTGGATTTGGTGTTGGAGTTGGTGCTGGTGTTGGTGTTGGTGCTGGTGTTGGTGTCAGTGTTGGAGTTGGTGTCGGAGTTGGTGCTGGTGTTGGTGTCAGTTTTGGAGTTGGTGTTGGTGTCGGTGTCGGAGTCTGTGTTGGTGCTGGTGTTGGTGCTGGTGTTGGTGTCAGTGTTGGTGTCGGTGTCGGTGTTGGTATTGGTGTCGGTGTTGGTGCTGGAGTCGGTGTTGGTGTTGGTGCTGGTGTTGGTGCTGGAGTTGGTGTTGGTGTTGGTGCTGGTGTTGGTGCTGATGTTGGTGTCAGTGTTGGAGTTGGTGCTGGAGTTGGTGCTGGAGTCGGTGTTGGTGCTGGTGTTGGTGTTGGTGCTGGTGTTGGTGTTGGTGTTGGTGCTGGAGTTGGTGTTGGTGCTGGTATTGGTGTTGGAGTCGGTGTTGGTGCTGGTGTTGGTGTTGGTGCTGGAGTTGGTGCTGGAGTTGGTGTTGGTGCTGGTGCTGGTGTTGGTGTTGGAGTTGGAGTTGGTGTCGGTGTCGGAGTCGGTGTTGGTGTTGGTGCTGGTGCTGGTGCTGGTGTTGGTGCTGGTGTTGGTGTTGGAGTCGGTGCTGGAGTCGTGTGTTGGTGTTTGTGTTGGTGTTGGTGTTGGTGCTGGAGTTGGTGCTGGTATTGGTGCTGGTGTTGGTGCTGGTGTTGGTGTTAGTGTTGGTGCTGGTGTTGGTGCTGGTGTTGGAGTTGGTGTCGGTGTTGGAGTCGGTGCTGGAGTTGGTGTTGGTGTTGGTGTTGGAGTCGGTGCTGGAGTCGGTGTTGGCGTTGGAGTCGGTGTTGGTGTTGGTGCTGGAGTTGGTGTTGGTGTTGGTGCTGGTGTTGGTGTCAGTGTTGGAGTTGGTGTTGGAGTTGGTATTGGTGTCGGTGCTGGTGTTGGTGCTGGTGTTGGTGATTGAGTCGGTGCTGGTGTTGGAGTTGGTGTTGGTGTCGGTGCTGGTGTTGGTGTCGGAGTCGGTGTTGGCGCTGGTGTTGGTGTCAGTGTTGGATTTGGTGTCGGTGCTGGAGTCGGTGTTGGTGTTGGAGTCGGTGTTGGTGTTGGAGTCGGTGTTGGTGCTGGTGTTGGTGTCGGTGCTGGTGTTGGTGTTGGAGTCGGTGCTGGTGTTGGAGTTGGTTTTGGTGTCGGTGCTGGTGTTGGTGCTGGTGTTGGTGTCGGTGCTGGTGTTGGTGCTGGTGCTGGTGTTGGTGCTGGTGCTGGTGTCGGTGTTGGTGCTGGTGTTGGTGCTGGAGTCGGTGTTAGTGCTGGTGTTGGTGCTGGAGTCGGTGTTGGTGCTGGTGTTGGAGTCAGTGTTGGTGTCAGTGTTGGTGTTGGAGTCGGTGTTGGTGTTGAGTCAGTGTTGGTGTTGGTGCTGGTGTTGGTGTTGGAGTCGGTGCTGGTGTTGGAGTCGGTGTTGGTGTCAGTGTTGGAGTCGGTGTTGGAGTCAGTGTTGGTGTTGGTGCTGGTGTTGGTGTTGGAGTCGGTGCTGGTGTTGGAGTCGGTGTTGGTGTCAGTGTTGGTGTTGGAGTCGGTGTTGGTGTTGGAGTCAGTGTTGGTGTTGGAATCGGTGCTGGTGTTGGTGTCAGTGTTGGTGTTGGAGTCGGTGTTGGTGTTGGAGTCAGTGTTGGTGTTGGTGCTGGTGTTGGTGTTGGAGTCAGTGCTGGTGTCAGTGTTGGTGCTGGAGTCGGTGTTGGTGTTAGAGTTGGTGTTGGTGTTGGAGTCGGTGTTGGTGATGGAGTCAGTGTTGGTGTTGGAGTCGGTGTTGGTGCTGGAGTCGGTGTTGGTGCTGGTGTTGGTGTTGGAGTCGGTGTTGGTGATGGAGTCGGTGTTGGTGTTGGTGTCGGTGCTGGTGTTGGTGCTGGTGTTGGTGCTGGAGTCGGTGTTGGTGTTGGTGCTGGTGTTGGAGTCGGTGTTGGTGTTGGAGTCGGTGCTGGTGTTGGTGTTGGTGTTGGTGTTGGAGTCGGTGTTGGTTTTGGACTCAGTGTTGGTGTTGGAGTCAGTGCTGGTGTTGGAGTTGGTGTTGGTGTCGGTGTTGGTGTTGGTGTCGGTGTTGGAGTTGGTGTTGGAGTCGTGTTGGTGTTGGAGTTGTGTTGGTGTCGGTGCTGGTGTTGGTGCTGGTGTTGGTGATTGAGTCGGTGCTGGTGTTGGAGTTGGTGTTGGTGTCAGTGCTGGTGTTGGTGTCGGAGTCGGTGTTGGTGTTGGTGTCGGTGTTGGTGTTGGAGTCAGTGCTGGTGTTGGTGTTGGAGTCGGTGTTGGTGTCGGTGCTGGTGTTGGTGTCGGAGTCGGTGTTGGTGCTGGTGTTGGTGTCAGTGTTGGAGTTGGTGTCAGTGTTGGAGTTGGTGTCGGTGCTGGAGTCTGTGTTGGTGTTGGAGTCGGTGTTGGTGCTGGTATTGGTGTTGGTGTCAGTGCTGGTGTTGGTGCTGGTGTTGGAGTCAGTGCTGGTGTTGGAGTTGGTGTTGGTGTCGGTGCTGGTGTTGGTGCTGGTGTTGGTGTTGGAGTCGGTGCTGGTGTCGGTGTTGGTGTTGGTGCTGGTGTTGATGTCAGTGTTGGTGTTGGAGTCGGTGTTGGTGTTGGTGTCGGTGTTGGTGTTGGAGTCGGTGCTGGTGTCGGTGCTGGTGTTGGTGCTGGAGTCGGTGTTAGTGCTGGTGTTGGTGTTGGAGTCGGTGTTGGTGTCAGTGTTGGTGCTGGAGTCAGTGTTGGTGCTGGTGTTGGAGTCGGTGTTGGTGTTGGAGTCGGTGTTGGTGTTGGAGTCGGTGTTGGTGTCGGTGTTGGTGCTGGTGTTGGTGTTGGAGTCGGTGCTGGTGTCGGTGTTGGTGCTGGAGTTGGTGTTGGTGTTAGAGTTGATGTTGGTGTTGGAGTCGGTGTTGGTGATGGAGTTGGTATTGGTGTTGGAGTCGGTGTTGGAGTCGGTGTCGGTGTTGGTGTTGGTGTCGGTGCTGGTGCTGGTGTTGGAGTCGGTGTTGGTGTTGGTGTTGGAGTTGGTGTTGGAGTCGGTGTTGGTGTTGGTGTCGGTGTTGGTGTTGGAGTTGGTGTTGGAGTTGGTGTTGGAGTCGGTGTTGGTGTTGGTGTCAGTGTTGGTGTTGGTGTTGGTGTTGGTGCTGGTGTTGATGTCAGTGTTGGTGTTGGAGTCGGTGTTGGTGTTGGAGTCGGTGTTGGTGTTGGTGTCGGTGCTGGTGTTGGAGTCGGTGCTGGTGTCGGTGTCGGTGCTGGTGTTGGTGCTGGAGTCGGTGTTAGTGCTGGTGTTGGTGTTGGAGTCGGTGTTGGTGTCGGTGTTGGTGCTGGAGTCAGTGTTGGTGCTGGTGTTGGAGTCGGTGTTGGTGTTGGAGTCGGTGTTGGTGTTGGAGTCGGTGTTGGTGTCGGTGCTGGTGTTGGTGTTGGAGTCGGTGCTGGTGTCGGTGTTGGTGCTGGAGTTGGTGTTGGTGTTAGAGTTGATGTTGGTGTTGGAGTCGGTGTTGGTGATGGAGTCGGTATTGGTGTTGGAGTCGGTGTTGGAGTCGGTGTCGGTGTTGGTGTTGGTGTCGGTGCTGGTGTTGGAGTCGGTGTTGGAGTTGGTGCTGGTGTTGGAGTCGGTGCTGGTGTTGGAGTTGGTGTTGGAGTCGGTGTTGGTGTTGGTGTCGGTGTTGGTGTTGGTGTTGGTGTTGGAGTCAGTGTTGGTGTTGGTGTTGGAGTCAGTGTTGGTGTTGGAGTCGGTGCTGGTGTTGGAGACGATGTTGGTGTTGGAGTTGGTGTTGGAGTCGGTGTTGGTGTCGGTGTTGGTGTTGGAGTTGGTGTTGGTGCTGGTGTTGGAGTCGGTGCTGGTGTTGGAGTTGGTGTTGGAGTCGGTGTTGGTGTTGGTGTCAGTGTTGGTGTTGGTGTTGGAGTCGGTGTTGGTGTTGGTGTCAGTGTTGGTGTTGGTGTTGGTGTCGGTGTTGGTGTTGGTGTTGGTGTTGGAGTCGGTGTTGGTGTTGGTGTTGGAGTCAGTGTTGGTGTTGGAGTCGGTGCTGGTGTTGGAGACGGTGTTGGTGTTGGAGTTGGTGTTGGAGTCGGTGTTGGTGTTGGTGTCGGTGTTGGTGTTGGAGTTGGTGTTGGAGTTGGTGCTGGTGTTGGAGTCGGAGTTGGTGTTGGAGTCGGTGTTGGTGTCAGTGTTGGTGTTGGTGTTGGAGTCGGTGTTGGTGTTGGTGTCGGTGTTGGTGATGGAGTTGGTGTTGGAGTCGGTGCTGGTGTTGGAGTTGGTGCTGGTGTTGGAGTCGGTGTTGGTGTTGGAGTCGGTGCTGGTGTTGGTGTTGGAGTCGGTGTTGGAGTCGGTGTCAGTGTTGGTGTTGGTTGCTCTTTTGCATTATGGTTAAGACACTCACTTGTGGTGCTGGGGGCACCGGTTCCCGCCCTGCCTCTGCCTTGTTACACTGACAAGAGACAACGTGCATCCTATTTTATTTGGATTTGAACAATACCAGGATTTGATCTAAATACGTATAATTAATAATAAAGGGATACATAAATCACCTGGAGGAACGCCCTAGCAGTATTCATAAACACCACCTTCCATCAAGTATTGGGACATAACGTTAAAGGGTAAGCTTTATATTTGCTAATATCTTGATAATACCAATTTACAGGGTTATAATGGCTCAAATGTCTCTTGTTTAGCAATAGTTAAACTCCCCAATCAATGAACTAGCAGTGGTTCTCCGTCCAGTCACATATCGGACAGCTATCCAGGTGAGGTGAAATACTCTGGCATTAGTAGACAGGTGGTATTTCAATGTGACCACTCTGCCTTTCTCCTTATTTACAGCTGGTGATGTGTTACAGATTACAGTGCTTTAAAGCAGGTAGTGAGGCAGGGTGCCAGTGTGATATTTGTGTGTTTATTGAGGTGCAGGGCAACAGTGGTCCAGATCTGAGAATGAATTGCATCAGTTCTAAATATTGTGAAACCTGACTGCGTTAAGTAGTTATCGATTGGCCTGAGCATTTGTGGCCTCTTAAGATAGGTGGCTGCTTTTTGTTTAGTTGGCCCTATAAAAACAGGCTGTATGTAGCAGAATAAGTCTGTAGAGCTGAGGGTCATAACTTTTATGTGTTTTAAGGCGCTCAATTGTATAATACATATGTTTATCATTAATTAGCTCTATATGCCGAATTTGAAAACGAGCAATTACCATTAAAGATGAACTATGCTGTAAAAAAAAAAAAAAAAAGACGAAAAGGAAATACTATAGGTAGAGTATGTATTCTTAGACGATTGTCTTTTTATCCCCTGGAATCTCATTGGCTAGTACCTTTGGCAGGGGGGTACATTAACTTTCAATAGACGACCAGCATAAGTGCCTTTTCTCATCAGGATTCTAAATAAATAAAACTTCTCTGCTCAAGTTCTAAACCACAAAACTTGTTTCTGCCTTTTTTTTTGTAACAGTTGCCCATTTTCTAAGCTCAATAAGACCCTCCAGGGTGGGCAGTATTGGGAAGTACTGGATCTTCCAGGGGCTATAAGGGACTCATTACGTCCTTGGGCGGTCCGGTATTGCCCAATGCTGCCCACCCTGTCCGGTCTTAGTGCTTAAAATTCACATGAAGTCATCATTTCGGGTGTTGGTTTTCAGCACCACCTCTGTTTGTCCTGTAAGAAAAACAAATCATATTAATATAGACACTATCACATGGGTTTGGACAGGGGAGTAAATGTGAGAGACTCATGGTGCATTCCATAATTGACAGTCCTGGGCTGATCCATCCAACTATTGGGTTTGTGGATTATACCATTTTTAGGGGGGGCACTTTTTCTCTTTAACAATTCTGGAGTGATTAATTGTGTCTCACACATGACATATCTTATTGTTATATAGAGGCGCATCATTTGTATCTTGGATACATTATAAAAAGCTCAACATAGCTACATAGCAAAGGACTTCCCAGAGCTATGGAAGACTATGGAGTCTTTTGCAGCTGCTGTGGTCTGTCACTTGTTGGGTAACAAGTGACCCTCCTGTAGAGGTTTAATGACCATGCTGCTGGCTGCTGATGCCTGGGCCAATTGTTTTCATTAAATGTAAAATGGTATGATTTATTTGAAAGGACAAGGTGCTCAGCAGGTTCTTGGAATGTCAAGTGAGTTTCCCGTCTTAATCGACATAAACGTCACAATCTGGTTAAAAGTCCATCGTTGGAGCTCCAAAGCCTCCTACAGCATCTACACTAGGATGTTTAAATAAAAAATCCAAAGAACAATATGCTTCCTTGGATTATTCAGACTTGTATTTCTGCGGTTTGTTTTTAATGCAGATTTGCATGTAGCTAGCTAGATTCGGCACTCTGTTTAAACACACCATGTGAGGAGCTTCCAACACAGTCTGCTTGATAACCGCACAGACTGTCAGAAAACAACATGTAACCCAAACAATCAAAATCACACAAAACAGTAGTTTAAAATACATTTTAAAAAATAATAGAATGCGGTTCAGGAGAAAAAAACCCAAACCTGCCTCTTCTTACACAATGCACCAATCTCAGCTGTGACCATTAGCCAGTCTAAAACAAAAAACCCAAACCTGCCTCTTCTTACACAATGCACCAATCTCAGCTGTGACCATTAGCCAGTCTAAAACAAAAAACCCAAACCTGCCTCTTCTTACACAATGCACCAATCTCAGCTGTGACCATTAGCCAGTCTAAAACAAAAAACCCAAACCTGCCTCTTCTTACACAATGCACCAATCTCAGCTGTGACCATTAGCCAGTCTAAAACAAAAAACCCAAACCTGCCTCTTCTTACACAATGCACCAATCTCAGCTGTGACCATTAGCCAGTCTAAAACAAAAACCCCAAACCTGCCTCTTCTTACACAATGCACCAATCTCAGCTGTGACCATTAGCCAGTCTAAAACAAAAACCCCAAACCTGCCTCTTCTTACACAATGCACCAATCTCAGCTGTGACCATTAGCCAGTCTAAAACAAAAACCCCAAACCTGCCTCTTCTTACACAATGCACCAATCTCAGCTGTGACCATTAGCCAGTCTAAAACAAAAAACCCAAACCTGCCTCTTCTTACACAATGCACCAATCTCAGCTGTGACCATTAGCCAGTCTAAAACAAAAACCCCAAACCTGCCTCTTCTTACACAATGCACCAATCTCAGCTGTGACCATTAGCCAGTCTAAAACAAAAACCCCAAACCTGCCTCTTCTTACACAATGCACCAATCTCAGCTGTGACCATTAGCCAGTCTAAAACAAAAACCCCAAACCTGCCTCTTCTTACACAATGCACCAATCTCAGCTGTGACCATTAGCCAGTCTAAAACAAAAACCCCAAACCTGCCTCTTCTTACACAATGCACCAATCTCAGCTGTGACCATTAGCCAGTCTAAAACAAAAAACCCAAACCTGCCTCTTCTTACACAATGCACCAATCTCAGCTGTGACCATTAGCCAGTCTAAAACAAAAACCCCAAACCTGCCTCTTCTTACACAATGCACCAATCTCAGCTGTGACCATTAGCCAGTCTAAAACAAAAACCCCAAACCTGCCTCTTCTTACACAATGCACCAATCTCAGCTGTGACCATTAGCCAGTCTAAAACAAAAAACCCAAACCTGCCTCTTCTTACACAATGCACCAATCTCAGCTGTGACCATTAGCCAGTCTAAAACAAAAACCCCAAACCTGCCTCTTCTTACACAATGCACCAATCTCAGCTGTGACCATTAGCCAGTCTAAAACAAAAAACCCAAACCTGCCTCTTCTTACACAATGCACCAATCTCAGCTGTGACCATTAGCCAGTCTAAAACAAAAACCCCAAACCTGCCTCTTCTTACACAATGCACCAATCTCAGCTGTGACCATTAGCCAGTCTAAAACCAAAAACCCAAACCTGCCTCTTCTTACACAATGCACCAATCTCAGCTGTGACCATTAGCCAGTCTAAAACAAAAAACCCAAACCTGCCTCTTCTTACACAATGCACCAATCTCAGCTGTGACCATTAGCCAGTCTAAAACAAAAAACCCAAACCTGCCTCTTCTTACACAATGCACCAATCTCAGCTGTGACCATTAGCCAGTCTAAAACAAAAACCCCAAACCTGCCTCTTCTTACACAATGCACCAATCTCAGCTGTGACCATTAGCCAGTCTAAAACCAAAAACCCAAACCTGCCTCTTCTTACACAATGCACCAATCTGTACAGTGCTAAATTGGTATTATTGAACACTAAGTGACTAATAACTTCCAACTGCTTTAACCACCAAAGTTTTGCCATTTTGACAATTACTCCTTTATCAGGATAGATGCTAAGTGTATGCAATAAACTCAGATAATGGGATCAATATGTTTATATAAACTGAAACACCATTTGTAGGTAAGGAAGGGGTCTGCCTGAGGGAAAATGGGCAATACAAGCCCCACCTCAGTCTTGCTGTAAATCATGTGTTGTTGTCATAATTTGTGCCGGTATTGTGTCCTATTAATTACTGATGCTGTGGAAAAGGACAGGGAATGTAGTTTTAGTTGTATGGATGCAAACTATCCCAGTCCGTGAGGCATAAGGACATCCTTCTGTATTATTAGCAGCAGAAAGGGGGCCATACATGACATGACCCAAGTTAACACATTTTACTCAGGAAGCAAAACAGAAGATAAACAATTGTTGTACTGTCCAAATTATGTTTTCAAAGCACTTTTACCAACAAATTTGCTTTTTGAGATGAATATTTTCAACTGAGCCATCCAAGTCTGACTCATTTAGAGAGACTCACTCATTTTGGTGTCCATTTGTTCACTTATTAAACACAGGAATGCACAGTGCAGTCCAGTGCATCCCTTATGTGAATAACGTGTACTGTAATTAACATTTGACAAGTGACTAGCAGATATTGTAACCTGCAGTTTCAGTATACTATGACAGGAACCACAATTACTGCAGGATGAGTAACAAATAACCTGCAGTTTCAGTATACTACAACAGGAACCACAATTACTACAGGATGAGTAACAAATAACCTGCAGTTTCAGTATACTACAACAGGAACCACAATTACTACAGGATGAGTAAAAAATAACCTGCAGTTTCAGTATACTACAACAGGAACCACGATTATTGCAGGATGAGTAAAAAATAACCTGCAGTTTCAGTATACTACAACAGGAACCACAATTACTGCAGGATGAGTAACAAATAACCTGCAGTTTCAGTATACTACAACAGGAACCACAATTACTGCAGGATGAGTAAAAAATAACCTGCAGTTTCAGTATACTACAACAGGAACCACAATTACTGCAGGATGAGTAAAAAATAACCTGCAGTTTCAGTATACTACAACAGGAACCACAATTACTGCAGGATGAGTAAAAAATAACCTGCAGTTTCAGTATACTACAACAGGAACCACAATTACTACAGGATGAGTAAAAAATAACCTGCAGTTTCAGTATACTACAACAGGAACCACAATTACTGCAGGATGAGTAACAAATAACCTGCAGTTTCAGTATACTACAACAGGAACCACAATTACTGCAGGATGAGTAAAAAATAACCTGCAGTTTCAGTATACTACAACAGGAACCACAATTACTGCAGGATGAGTAAAAAATAACCTGCAGTTTCAGTATACTACAACAGGAACCACAATTACTGCAGGATGAGTAAAAAATAACCTGCAGTTTCAGTATACTACAACAGGAACCACAATTACTGCAGGATGAGTAACAAATAACCTGCAGTTTCAGTATACTACAACAGGAACCACAATTACTGCAGGATGAGTAACAAATTCCAGTAGAGGGCAGTAGAAGCATTTACTGAATCACCAAGAGGTTTCAACATACCATGGATTTAATTCTTTAGATATACTGCATTACCTCATTTCTGTTTGCTATGTGAAGTGCTGTGCCTATATTAAATACATGCCAGTGTAAAATCCCAGTGTAGAACCGAATTGTGAAACATGACCAGGTCTCACACGCTTGAGTGATTTTGAGGTCTAACGGAAATAGGAAGATCTACTCACTCATTTTCATTTAGGGAAACTGGTCTTGCTAACAGTTTGCAATGCATTCCAAAGAATTACTTAAAACCCCAGTCCTATTATTTAAATGTTTTTTTTTTTTTTTTTGGTGCTCTGGCCTTTGCATCTATGCATAAGTCAAGCTGTTTCTATAAAAATAAAAGGAGATTTAAGCTTACATTTTAAGGTTGTAGTATGTCAAAGTAATGAACTACTGTTTTGTGTGATTTTGAGTGTTCGGGTTACATGATGTTTTCTGACAGTCTGTGCGGTTATCAAGCAGACTGTGTTGGAAGCTCCTCACATGGTGTGTTTAAACAGAGTGCCGAATCTAGCTAGCTACATGCAAATCTGCATTAAAAACAAACCGCAGAAATACAAGTCTGAATAATCCAAGGAAGCATATTGTTCTTTGGATTTTTTATTTAAACATCCTAGTGTAGATGCTGTAGGAGGCTTTGGAGCTCCAACGATGGACTTTTAACCAGATTGTGACGTTTATGTCGATTAAGACGGGAAACTCACTTGACATTCCAAGAACCTGCTGAGCACCTTGTCCTTTCAAATAAATCATACCATTTTACATTTAATGAAAACAATTGGCCCAGGCATCAGCAGCCAGCAGCATGGTCATTAAACCTCTACAGGAGGGTCACTTGTTACCCAACAAGTGACAGACCACAGCAGCTGCAAAAGACTGCACAGTATCCATAGCTCTGGGAAGTCCTTTGATATTGAGCACACAGTCTGCCTCCTAGTCTATTCTGGGCAGATCTGAAGGGCAGGGCCAGCAGGTTAAGAAAATGAGGGTCCAATATAGCCCTTATATTGGCACTGTGTCTGTGAGACAGGACCATGCTAACTGTGCAAGTTAAATACAATTATACACTGCCCTTAAATATAGGTACTGCAAGAAAGAACCATTTACTGTGACCTGTAACACTGTAAATGAGAGTAGCTGTTATTTACTTCATGCTGATATGGGGACCAACCAACACGTACTGTAGCGTTGCTGTAATATATGAGCCTTCAATGCTGTTGATAGCTGAAGTGTAATGCTGACTCCAGGGATCAGCCTATTTGTGGCCTCCCTGGCGAATCAGTACACACACACGAACGACTGGGCTATGCTTCCTATATGCTTCACAAATGTTTATTACGTGGTAGCTTTTAGAAACATGATAGTTTACTATTTGTAAGACCTGCCCGGTATAGGATCGTACAGAAACAGACAGCACACACGCCTTCAATTCCAAAACAGCAGAATGTAGAGCGACTGCTCCAGTTAAGTGCGATGAGGCATAGAACACATTACAGGTTCTTTAATTGAGAAAACACATTAAATAACAGGTACAAGGTCGCCCAGAAAATCACCCAAGTACACTTTAAAAGACGTTTGTTCATTGTTATTCAACACCTGCACACAATCAGCCCAATAGTCACGATTCTCCTTTTACTGGTCGGTTTCACTCTCTCTCACTCGTCATTCCACGCTCCAAACACTGCGTTCCCACTCCTGCACAGACAAACACAAACCCCAGACTGGACATCCCGTTTGTGAAAACATGGGCTATTTATATTCAGGTGCGTAAATTGATCAATACTTCAATTAGTCGGTGCTCAATAAGGCAGATAAAGGGAAACGAGTGGAGTAGCTAACATAATGTGGGCATTCTTGACCCTTGATATGAATATTACATATTTAAGCATAGTCTGTTTAACAATAGTCAGTTAAACTGTAAGTGTACAGCTAAACTGTAAATCTAAATTATTTATTTCTTAGCAGACGCCCTTATCCAGGGCAACTTATAATTATTACAAGATATCACATTATTTTTACATACAATTACTCATTTATACAGGTGGGTTTTTAGTGGAGCAATCTAGGTAAAGTACCTTGCTCAAGGGTACAGCAGCAGTGTCCCCCTCAACCTGGGATTGAACCCACAACTCTCCGGTCAAGAGTCCAGAGCCCTAACCACTACTCCACACTGCTGCCCATTAAGTAAATTTTACATTAAGTAAATTCTATGCTTGCAATATATAATTTATGTTCTTTGTTGATTTATTTGGTGACTAACCCCTTGCATACAGATCTCAATTTTTTTCCACTGCTCTTCTGATTGTGCTTCATGTTTATTTTTGCTTTGGTCTGCAGAAGTACACAAAGTTCAAGCTGTGGCTTCCTTTTTTAATGCAGTAACAGCACTGCTTTACAGACCTTAAAGCATTACAAGATGCTGCTATGAAAGCACTTGCCCTCCACATGAACAATTATCTCTGACAGACAGTCCATATTGGCAGATTGGCAATGGAGCCCATAAGTATTGATGCCCTCTATTACATTCAGCCTTATTCCCATGGATACAAGTGGATTTTAATTCAATTATTGAGGAAGAAACTGATCAGTTAAGAAGACTGGAAAAAGATTTGCCGTTCTGCAAAAAGATGGTACATGATTCGACCAGTCATCTTCTAGATGCTGGGATAAATACCACATTTTAATAAAGATCTGTGAGATTGAGTGGTTTCTTATGGTATGATTGTTCATTTTTATTTTGGAATATTTGCAAAAAATAAATATATATATATATATATATATATATATATATATATATATATATATATATATATATATATATATATATATATTGTAACATATTCGGAAATCACAGTGACTAGGAGGCTAAACAGAGTGGAACACCAGGTTTATTGGCACTGACAAAAACCTGAAAGGTAACAAACAGTTAAACCAAAAAAAAAAACAATATGCTGAAACAACAATTGCAGGGTTGCTGTTGGCCACAACCACGCCGACTAACTTTTCTTTTGCACTCGCTAATCTACCCGGGGCTCTCTCTCCGTCCGACTCTCCATACCGCCTCTGCCTCATCACTTCCCGTAGAGCCCTGTCGGACTTGTGATTTCCCCTCAGAGCAGGGCTAACAAGGGTGTACACATCTAGGATTTGGGCGAGGGTAACATGGACTCTCGTCTCGCATATTTGCTGTATAAGCCCCTGTGCACGTTACAATATATATATATATATATATATATATATATATATATATATATATATATATTGTCATTTAAAGTTGATTAAAAATGAATAAACTGTAAACAGTAGATTCAGACAGCTGAGTACACACACTGCTCCCTTGATATTTCATGATCTGCTATTTCATGAATTTGCAAAGGCTATTGGAGGAATATGTTATTTGGGGGTTTTGAACCCCATTGCAGGTGGGTTTCCCTTAAATTCTGCCCTGGAATTTGTATTATGTTGTTTAACGAGCCACGCCTCATTTCAGACCCTGATTCGCTGCGATGCTAACAATGTTAGATTCATCTACAGAGATGATGGAACTTGGTAAGGGTGTAAGCATTAGATGTATAGAGTATCAAAATGAAGTGCAGGAATGTGGCAGGGGTGGGGTTAAATCCTATCCCTGCCAGCAATCACAGGTATGGCCATTCCCCAATTAGGTAATTTGTGTGTAGATTCTAGTGAAGGTGAATGCCCAGCCTATATTGCAGTGGTACTCTGGCCCACGAGATCTATTCCAGTCCTGGTCTTTATTCCAACTAGGTCCTAAATTAGTTATTTGCCTCATAGCAGCTTCAATTAACTACATTAGAACCTGCTTGGAGTAAAAACCTGGACTGGTTTAGATCTCGAGGGCCAGAGTTGAGTACCACTGCTATATTGAATTGTTTGGTGTAAACCTTTTGTTTTGGCCATTGTGCCTTCTTCTTTGTGTCTTTTTGTTTAATAAATGTGCACTTTAAACTGCAGCTTCTGTGTCTGAGTCACATTATTGACGCAATCGTGCTACATTTGGTGTCGAAGTGGGATAGCGCCCCCTGGAGAGGAGCAGGACTGCAGTTAAAAAAAAAAAAAGGATTCGATCTGCTGGAACCTTGTCTCCGGGGAGTTCGGACACACAGTGGCCGACTGCCCTCTACAGGACTCAGAGGATGAAGAGCCGCTGTGGTCCGGAGAACCACTGCCATTCCTGTAGACAATAGAGGGAGAACCCCTGTTGTCAGTAGAGCCAAAGGGGGAGGAGCTGCTGTCGTCTGCAGAGTCAGCAAGGCAACCGCTACACCCCCTGCTGAGGGGAGCACTGTGAAAGCCAGTCGCTACACCTGCTGCTGAAGGGAGCACGGCGAAAGACAGCCGCTACACCTGCTGTTGAGGGGAGCACTGCGAAAGCCAGTCGCTACACCTGCTGCTGAAGGGAGCACGGCGAAAGACAGCCGCTACACCTGCTGTTGAGGGGAGCACGGCGAAAGCCAGTCACTACACCTGCTGCTGAAGGGAGCACGGCGAAAGCCAGCCGCACGTCCAGAGGGCCCAGTGTGTAGATGTTAGTGAACTCTATAGTGAAGGTGAATGCCCAGCCTGTATTATATTGTTTGGTGTAAACCTTTTGTTTTGGCCCTTGTGCTGTTTTCTTTGTGTCTTTTTGTTTAATAAATGTGTGCTTTAGATTGCAGCTTCTGTCTCTGAGTCTCTAATACCTGCCGGTAACATCTTGGGCCGTGACGCTATCCTGTCATAAGGAACAATCAAATACAGTGCTTAATATCACTCTGGTTAATATCACACCCTGCTTATTATCATCAGATTGAAATGTCCCGATTACAATATAAAGGGAGTCGATGGAGACAAGCTCCTGATAATATCACTGTGGTTAATGTCACACTCTGCTTAATATCAAGGAAATGTAACAGTTGTACAATTGATTCCACCCCACTTAATATCACTTCAGAAAGCCTGTATTGACACATTCAGCATACACTGTGATTGACAGCCTTGTGGTCACATGATCACCCCGGGACGTGTGAAGTGTGTTTTTTTTTATCATTGCATATTAAAATGAAAAAGTCTATCCGAGGAAGAGAGAAAAAAACTAATTTTCTTTGCACCCGTCATTGATCTTAAAAATAATAATAACTTTGAGAGCCTATCACAACTCTCAAGTGTCCAAAGTACAAGGACAGAAGAGAACTTGCGTTGGTTTACATGTGTACGCGGTGGTTTGGTTATCAATGAACTCCTGGTAATGTCACTCCACTTATTGTCACAGTTTATGCTCCCTTTTGAAGTGATATCAAGCCGGTTTGGCTGTGTGTGTATATATATTATTTATTTATTTATTTATTTATTTATTTAGCAGATGCTTTTATCCAAGGCAGCTTACAGAGACCAGGGTGTGTGAACTATGTATCAGGTGCAGAGTCACTTACAATTACGTCTCACCCAAAAGACAGAGCACAAGGAGGTTAAGTGACTTGCTCAGGGTCACACAATGAGTCAGTGGCTGAGGTGGGATTTGAACCAGGGACCTTCTGGTTACAAGCCCTTTTCTTTAACCACTGGACCACACAGGGTGTTTTCTGCAGCGAAGACATGAATTGTTGTAGGAATAAAAACAATATTGGCAGCTGGGAGCGGCAGCTCTGCTGAGCTATTGTTTGTGTAATGTATTCAATACAGTGGCAGATAGACCAGTGGGGTGGATGTGAACAAGCTGCTTTGTCTGCTCTTGTTAATGAGGAAGCCGGGAGTCATTTCCTTGCTGTAGAGGAGCAGAGAATAGTTATGAGCAAAGACAAAACAACAAAACACAACAATAGCCTGTGCTGTAATGCCTCTCACGGGAGATTCTAGGATCTCTAGCAAGCAGTTGGTTAAATATTTAAAAGGTAAGGCTAATTTTTTTTTAAAATTAGCCTTTCCTTAAGCATGCAAGGGGATGTCATCCCTGTGCAGAAATAGATTTTCAAACATTGGCCATTTACCCTGGATAAAAACAGAGGCCATCACCTCTCTCCCAATCGTGCAGATAACCGTAATGGTGGACTTGCAGTTTGTCTTAGTGCCAACGAAAAAGACAGGAATAAATGCAATGTCCATTAAAGGCAGATAGATTTTTAAAAAGCCATTCTCCTACATTTTAAGTACACTTGAAAAAAAAAAAACTCAAAACGTGTATAAAGTTATGTCAGACACATTTGCTCCTCAGCGGACACATGTTACCTTCTCAGCACTACATTACGCCTGTGTGTGTTAGAATGTACTACACAGGAAATGACATTCTGGTGACAACATTGATAAACCACTTGTTCCCAGAATCATGTACTGTGAGGTGGACACATTATTATTATTATTATTATTATTATTATTATTATTATTATTATTATTATTATTATTATTATTATAGATAAAGAAGAAGCAGCTTGAGAAAGCCAACAAATCGGAGGAGAAAGTAGAAAGCGAAAGTGTGACCGTCACAGTGCAACACCCTCCACTGACTACCAGGAAACGAGGGAAACAAACGAGAAAGACACCCCACAGCACCGCCCCAGCAGGAGAGAAGGTGAGAAACTACCACTGAATCACATGGATTGCCTGGAACACAAGAGGAAAAACAGGGGTCAACTTTGAAAAAGCAATTTGTTGAAAATGTTCAACAATGGTTAACATATACTGTACTGTATGTATGCCTCCCTTAATGACAGTGTGGACTGCTGTGCAGTATAACGTTTGTCTGATCCCAGTGTACATGGAGAGAGGAGAGGCCAGGGCCAGAGCAAACTAATCAGTGATATCACTGAACATGAAGGGCAACGGATAAGATAGTTACCAAGCTTACAGTATGTGTTTATGCAAATCATATGAAAAGAAGGAACAGGGTGCACCTGTCTGAGTCGTTGATGAATACATGCTCACTGCAGAAGGAACAGTCAAGTGGAAGGGAAAACAGACCAACTCAGTGTTGAAGAATCAGACTAGAAGAATAAATACTAGCTGTAACTAACCCCCTGGTTAGATAAGTTGTATATGTTGGAACAAGAAAGTATAGTGACTTCCTACACATTGTTGTTCAAATTCAGTATCCCCAGTCTCTTAGTTCACTCTAAACATTAAACAACACTACTGATCAGAGAATTGGGTCTATCAGTTTAATGAGAAGTTTACTAGTATGCAACTAAGTCCTGATGTTTACAGTCAGTTGATTTACTGGTGACTCACAAGTTTTCCAATATAAGTCTGTAGGAATATTAGCAGGCTTGAGTTCTGCACTTCTCTTGACAGAAGCTAGAGGACTGCATACTGTACTGGAATAAGCATTACATTTTATTACCCTTGAAATGTATTTTGGTAAAGAACCAAACCAGGTCAGGGGAAGATGGAAGAGCATGCAGAGAGGGAGAACAAATATCAAAAACAGAATTCCGCTTTGTGTCCTTTGTTCTCGTAACTGTGTTGACAAATGGTAACAGTTCGTCAGGTCAGCTTTTGTGGTGTGAATTGAATTGGAGTAGGAGAAACAGACTGAAAGAGATACAAAGAGAGAGAGAGAGAGAGAGAATGTGAGGGAGGAGGATAGTGACAGAGGGAGACAGATAGACAGCGTTCAGTTTTCATTCCTACTTCCTCTTTATTGAATTATTTTTTCACGTATTTACTTGCATTGTTATTCAGAATGTTTATAATATATAATGTACTTTGTAACTGCTTTGGCAATACTACTAATGTTGTCATGCCAATAAAGCACATTTGAATTTGAGAGAAACAGAATAATGTAACAAACAGCAATGGAGGTGACATCATATAAAAAACCTACTGTATGTTTTAACTACATTGACATAAAATAAAAGGTTATTTAGACAACAGCTCCAGGTTTGGGAAAGATGACACTGTGGTGAAAACACAGAGATGCTAATGAGCTGTGGAGGCAGGCGTTAATCAAGGCTGACATTCCACACAATAGCCTGCCATTGGGAATGTGCGGGGCAGTTTGGCATCACTGCTAGATGGCAGACAAGGTTCACTGGCATAGACTCGAGCTGAACTGCAACAGGGCACGACAAATATGAACACTCTTTACAACCTGTTCAGGAATCAGCATTGCTGTGCCTCTCAGAAACTAAATGCAGAAGAAGACAAGGAAGCATGTATTACTGTGTCGAGAGTAACGGGGCGAAGTGGCTCGTAAAGATGGCGACTTGAACAGTCACACTTATTAAAGTGAAAGCAAAGCATAAAATGACAACACTATTAAACAAGGGTCAATTAATGACAAAAAACAGGCTTTCAAAATGTCGCTGAGCTTCACACAGCATACAGCAAGAGCGTGTAGTTCAGCTACATTTGTAGAGCATGCCTTTGATCTTAAAAGAAGAAGGTGGCAGTAATCCAGGTTTGTGAAAAAGGCGTCCTTTCTCCACACCTTCAGCATGCCTCATTCCTCAGCTCCTGAACTGCTGCACAGTAAGCCCGATATTCTCTCTGTGCCGGAATGTTTTCAAACAGTGGGATATTTTCGAATACCGCGGTCTCACAGATATTAAGGTGTTTAGCTTGATTTGGCTCAAATACACAGCTTGGAATGAGCCAACGGTCAGCCATTATGAGCAGCACTGTAAAAGTCACAATCACTCCCTGTTTACACAAGATGTGCTTGCTGTTTTCACGGTCGAACTGTAACCTCATTTTCTGAGCTGTAGTGTTGACTGAACCTGCAGAATCTGTGGAAAATGTCAATGAAATGTGTGTCCTTGTGCAGAGGGTGTGGGCCCCAGTGTGATATTTACCACTGGAACGTGAATCATTCTCTCTAGCTTTCCCTCCCTGCCTTCTTGGAATGAATGAAGTCAGTGGCTGAGTCCTTGGTTATGGGGCGGTTGGGGACAATGAGTTGCTGCTTTTAATGGGACAGGTACACGACAGTACAGTGACTTCCATTTTGCAACAGAGGAGTGAGAAAAGCTTCCTGCTTCTGTGACCATTGAATGTCAGACATGCAAAAAATACAAAATAGTTACCCATAACAAACAACGCTAGCCCCCTTCCTCCCTAACTAGATTTGGGATGTATGGCATTGCCACATATCAAGAAGGATCCCCCCCCCCCCCACACCCCCACTCCCACCCCCACCCCCACCCCCCTCACGGGAATGAAAGTTCCAGAGTCTGCAGAGGCATGGCATTAGCACAGGTGCTGTGTGGGTTATTATAAGACTGATCTTACGATTTAAGAGCCAAACGTATCAGATATCGAGGGGTCATCGTGTTACTGATTGAGTCAGTGCACCGCTCCATCCAGCTGGGGCTTTTACTGTCTTGTGGTGACGCAAGGGTGGGGATCTTTCTGTTCCGTGCCAGTGCAAGCATTTTTTTTTTTAAATTTCAGAATGAACTGAGTGCTCCTGACAAGCCTGGCAAAGCCTTATAGCACTGGTAAAGTTAGGGCCTCTAGTGTGTATGCAGGATCGGTAAGGCACGCGTAAATTGAATGTTTGTAAAAGAGGAGGGAGTGACAGCAGTACAGTGCCAAGCCCCCCTCCCCCTAAACACACACGCATTCTGCTCAGACAGTGACGCAGCTCCACCCAGCCCGAGAAGGACCACCCTCCAATGTTTTCAATCATTGGCCAGCTACAGGTACAGAATGCCCGGTGATCCCCTCTCAAGGCATTTAATGTTGGTCTACTTTGATGATCAAGGCTGCTGTATTTTACTGGCTGAGTGTAACAATCTATAACATTTCCACGGCATTGAATATCCCTCGGAGCACAGTAAAGTCTATTATTAAGAAATGGAGAGAATATGGCAGAACTGTGAATCTGTCTAGAACAGGCCGTCCTCAAAAACTGAGTATCCGGGTGAGAAGGGCACTAGTCAGGCAGGCCACCAAGAGGCCTATCGCAACTCTAAAGGAGTTACAGTCTTCCACGGCTGAGCTGGGAGACACTGTGCATACAGCAACAATAGCTCGGGTGCTTCACAAAACTGGCCTTTATGAGAAAGTGGCAAAAAGAAAGCCATTGTTGAAAAAAACTCACATCAAATCTCGGCTAGAGTTTGCCAGAAGGGATGTGGGAGACTCTAAGACCAAGTGGAAGAGAATTCTATCGTCTGATGAGACCAAAATAGAGCTTTTTGGCCTCAACGCTAAGCGCTATGTTTGGCGCAAGCCTAACACCGCACATCATCCTGAGAACACCATCCCTACCGTGAAGCATGGTGGTGGCAGCATCATGCTATGGGGATGCTTCTCTGCGTCAGGGCCTGGAAAGCTCGTGAAGATAGACGGCAAAATGGATGCAGCAAAGTACAAAGAAATCCTGAAGGAAAACCTGCTGAAGTCTGCAAGAGACCTGGGACTTGGGAGAAGATTCATCTTCCAGCAGGACAATGACCCCAAACATACAGCCAAAGCCACACTGGAGTTGCTTAAAAACAAAAAAGGTCAATGTCCTGGAGTGGCCAGTCTAAGCCCGGACCTCAATCCAATTGAGAATATGTGGAAAGAGTTGAAAATTGCTGTTCACCAAAGGTCCCCATCCAACTTGACGGAGCTTGAGCAATTTTGCAAAGAAGAATGGGCAAAAATTGCAGTGTCCAGATGTGCAAAGCTGGTAGAGACTTATCCAAATAGACTCATGGCTGTAATTGCTGCCAAAGGTGCCTCTACCAAATATTGACTCAAGGGGGTGAATATTTATGCAATCAATTATTTTCTGTTTTGTATTTGTAATTAATTTAGAACAATTTGTAGATTTTATTTTTCACTTTGACATTATGGACTTTTTTTGTTGATCAGTGGCAAACTCCTAATTAAATCCATTTTGATTCCATGTTGTAACACAATAAAATGTGGAAAAGTCCAAGGGGGGTGAATACTTTTGAGAGCCACTGTATGGTACTGACACCAGCTAGTGCAGGCTATGTCTTGGGAACTGCATGTCTACACAGGAAGCGACCTCTGTCATGTGTTTAATTATATCATAAGACTTTTTCTTACTGCAGAAAGTGTTGCTCCCTTTTGGGGAGTTTATATTCTTATATTTAAAACATAATCTTAGAATTCTTGTTTTTTCTACAGACACATTTGTCTTAATTGTACTTGTATATATATATATATATATATATATATATATATATATATATATATATATTACACTTTTGAAAAATACAGATAGGAATTTGTTCTTGTACAGTTAAATCCATTTTTTTCTTTAAATCTAGAATGCCTTTGATCTAGAAGGGAGTGTTTTACTCCAGGCCTCCAGTAACTGTACCGGTTTGTTATGCAAAGCTGGCTCATCTTATCACCACCTTTTATAAAGAGCCATTTCATTGCTGCAGCGTTTCAGTGGCTGTGCTGTTTTACACTCCTGTGAAAGGACTGGCTGCATGAGTAGGCGTTGTGTAGGAGGAGCAGGTGAAAGTCAACAGTATGAGTGCCTGACTGATTCTGCACTGTTTTATTCACAGTGTTCAGTACATGGTGGTTTAAAAATCACTTGACCAATGGGCATACTGGGGAAAAATATGTGCAATAAAGCAATGAAACTACTGAGGTTCAAGGATTATAGAGAAGAGGTATGGTATGGTTTGGTTTGGTATGATTGATCCCTTGCATTGTAACGGGTGCTGTTGAGCACTGTTTTAGACAAATGGTGCTCACCCTATGATGGAAGATAGCAACCATAGAGTCAAAACATTCTATATATTTCTACAGTCATCTTATGCACAAAAAAATAAGGCAAAAGCAGAGTCCATAGCATGTCAAATATTGCCTGTAGCCTTCACATTGTTCAACAAATTACATTAGAAAAACTAACCAGTAGCATTTTATTTTAAGGATATACTGTACTCGAAATAATATGTCTGTTATAAAGTATGTTTAAAGGTGAAAGAAAGTTCTGTTTGCAGGTAGTATAATGATGACAGCTAGTGAAATAATTAATTAATTGTAAGAACATTGATTTTACATGAAAGTGAACAACAGGTAAGGGTTATGGAATAATTATTACAAAAATGTAAGATCCAAATAACAAATGGGTGGGATAGAACCAGAACAGGCACAGTAAGAGAAAGACCTTGGTGTGGTATTAGACTCATCACTGTCAGCAACCACACAGTGAGGGAAGCAATCACCAGAATGCTTGGATATATAGCCCAAATTGTACAAATCCAAGGAGGTTATGATGAGGCTGTATAATGCACTGGTGAGACCACACTTACTGTTCTGGTCACCTCCGCACCAAGGGACATTGTGGCTTTGGAGAGAGTCCAGAGAAGAGCAACCAGACTACCCAGAACTTAAAGGACTGAGCCGCGAAGATAGACTGAAAGAACCAAATCTATTTAGCCTAGAACAAACATAGTTAACCCAAACTATTACTTTAAGCACAGTACAGAAACCAGGACCAGAGGACAGAGTTGGAAATTGAGTAGAGATAGACTTAGGACAGAAGGAAGGGGAAACTTCTTCACACAGAGACCGAAGACGAGATGGAATGGGCTACCTGATCATGTTGTTGAGGCAGAATCACTTGGATCCATTGAGGCCCAACTTGACAAAGTTCTGAGATCAATCAGCTGCTAGGAACCGGACGAACTTAGATGGGCCAAACAGCCTCCTCCCATTCGTGAAATTTCTTATGTTCTTATGTTTTTATGTTAGCTACAACTGCTTTGATAATACCCACCCAGCAAGCCAGGCTCCCAACACACCCAGCAAGCCAGGCTCCCAACACACCCAGCAAGCCAGACTCCCAACACAACCAGCAAGCCAGGCTCCCAACACAACCAGCAAGCCAGACTCCCAACACACCCAGCAAGCCAGGCTCCCAACACACCCAGCACACCCAGCAAGCCAGGTTCCCAACACACCCAGCACACCCCGCAAGCCAGGCTCCCAACACAACCAGCAAACCAGGAACCCAACACAACCAGCAAGCCAGGCTCCCAACACACCCAGCACACCCAGCAAACCAGGCTCCCAACACAACCAGCAAGCCAGGCTCCCAACACAACCAGCAAGTCAGACTCCCAACACACCCAGTAAACCAGGAACCCAACACAACCAGCAAGCCAGGCTCCCAACACACCCAGCACACCCAGCAAACCAGGCTCCCAACACAACCAGCAAGTCAGACTCCCAACACAACCAGCAAGCCAGGCTCCCAACACAACCAGCAAACCAGGAACCCAACACACCCAGCACACCCAGCAAACCAGGCTCCCAACACAACCAGCAAGCCAGGCTCCCAACACACCCAGCACACCCAACAAACCAGGCTCCCAACACAACCAGCAAGCCAGGCTCCCAACACAACCAGCAAGCCAGGTTCCCAACACACCCAGCACACCCCGCAAGCCAGGCTCCCAACACAACCAGCAAACCAGGCTCCCAACACACCCAGCACACCCAGCAAACCAGGCTCCCAACACAACCAGCAAGCCAGGTTCCCAACACACCCAGCACACCCCGCAAGCCAGGCTCCCAACACACCCAGCAAGCCAGGCTCCCAACACACCCAGCACACCCAGCAAACCAGGCTCCCAACACAACCAGCAAGCCAGGCTCCAACACACCCAGCAAACCAGGCTCCCAACACAACCAGCAAACCAGGCTCCCAACACAACCAGCAAACCAGGCTCCCAACACAACCAGCAAACCAGGCTCCCAACACAACTAGCAAACCAGGCTCCCAACACAACCAGCAAGCCAGACTCCCAACACACCCAGCAAACCAGGCTCCCAACACACCCAGCACACCCAGCAAACCAGGCTCCCAACACAACCAGCAAGCCAGGTTCCCAACACACCCAGCACACCCCGCAAGCCAGGCTCCCAACACACCCAGCACACCCAGCACACCCCGCAAGCCAGGCTCCCAACACAACCAGCAAGCCAGGCTCCCAACACAACCAGCAAGTCAGACTCCCAACACACCCAGTAAACCAGGAACCCAACACAACCAGCAAGCCAGGCTCCCAACACACCCAGCACACCCAGCAAACC
The DNA here is from genome assembly GCF_902713425.1 of Acipenser ruthenus. Lineage (NCBI taxonomy): Eukaryota > Metazoa > Chordata > Actinopteri > Acipenseriformes > Acipenseridae > Acipenser > Acipenser ruthenus. The sequence goes on along the minus strand of NC_081192.1, from coordinate 3,813,281 downwards.
AGGCTCCCAACACAACCAGCAAGTCAGACTCCCAACACAACCAGCAAGCCAGGCTCCCAACACAACCAGCAAACCAGGAACCCAACACACCCAGCACACCCAGCAAACCAGGCTCCCAACACAACCAGCAAGCCAGGCTCCCAACACACCCAGCACACCCAACAAACCAGGCTCCCAACACAACCAGCAAGCCAGGCTCCCAACACAACCAGCAAGCCAGGCTCCAAACACACCCAGCACACCCAGCAAACCAGGCTCCCAACACAACCAGCAAGCCAGGTTCCCAACACACCCAGCACACCCCGCAAGCCAGGCTTCCAACACAACCAGCAAGCCAGGCTCCCAACACACCCAGCACACCCAGCAAACCAGGCTCCCAACACAACCAGCAAGCCAGGCTCCCAACACAACCAGCAAGTCAGACTCCCAACACACCCAGCAAACCAGGAACCCAACACAACCAGCAAGCCAGGCTCCCAACACACCCATCACACCCAGCAAACCAGGCTCCCAACACAACCAGCAAGTCAGACTCCCAACACAACCAGCAAGCCAGGCTCCCAACACAACTAGCAAACCAGGAACCCAACACACCCAGCACACCCAGCAAACCAGGCTCCCAACACAACCAGCAAGCCAGGCTCCCAACACACCCAGCACACCCAGCAAACCAGGCTCCCAACACAACCAGCAAGCCAGGCTCCCAACACAACCAGCAAGCCAGGTTCCCAACACACCCAGCACACCCCGCAAGCCAGGCTCCCAACACAACCAGCAAACCAGGCTCCCAACACACCCAGCACACCCAGCAAGCACAAACTGCTTTGATAATACCCACCCAGCAAGCCAGGCTCCCAACACAACCAGCAAACCAGGCTCCCAACACAACCAGCAAGCCAGACTCCCAACACACCCAGCAAGCCAGGTTCGCAACACACCCAGCACACCCCGCAAGCCAGGCTCCCAACACACCCAGCACACCCAGCAAACCAGGCTCCCAACACAACCAGCAAGCCAGGCTCCCAACACACCCAGCACACCCAGCAAACCAGGCTCCCAACACAACCAGCAAGCCAGGCTCCCAACACAACCAGCAAGCCAGGTTCCCAACACACCCAGCACACCCCGCAAGCCAGGCTCCCAACACACCCAGCACACCCCGCAAACCAGGCTCCCAACACAACCAGCAAGCCAGGCTCCAACACACCCAGCAAACCAGGCTCCCAACACACCCAGCAAACCAGGCTCCCAACACAACCAGCAAACCAGGCTCCCAACACAACTAGCAAACCAGGCTCCCAACACAACCAGCAAGCCAGACTCCCAACACACCCAGCAAACCAGGCTCCCAACACACCCAGCACACCCAGCAAACCAGGCTCCCAACACAACCAGCAAGCCAGGTTCCCAACACACCCAGCACACCCCGCAAGCCAGGCTCCCAACACACCCAGCACACCCCGCAAGCCAGGCTCCCAACACATCCAGCAAGCCAGGCTCCCAACACAACCAGCAAGTCAGACTCCCAACACACCCAGTAAACCAGGAACCCAACACAACCAGCAAGCCAGGCTCCCAACACACCCAGCACACCCAGCACACCCAGCAAACCAGTAGAACTCAGTAGCACAAATTAACAACACTGGTGCTCTAGTATTAAGATCCACTTTTACCATAGAAATCTGAACATAAGAACATAAGGAAGTTTACAAACGAGAGGAGGCCATTAGGCCCATCTTGCTGGTTTGGTTTTTAGTAGATTATTGATCCCAGAATCTCATCAAGCAGCTTAGTTCACTTCTCTAGCTTATGAAAGTTGCAATTCCTTCATTCGGCACTTATAGGGTTACTGTACATCCACTGCATGGCTAAAGGGACCCTGCCCTGACAACAAACAAGGGCTCTGATTACCGTTGGTGTTTGTCGTGTAGCTATGAATCATGCCTCCCGATAGGACAACCATGTAGTTGGTTTTAATATCTCACAATTCCCATTGTGCGAGTTTGATTGGATCAGTATTTTATATAGCACTGGTTAATAATTCATTGCTGGGGTTTGTTTCAAAGCCGGGTGGGAGGGATTGGAGAGAGAGAGAGAGAGAGAGAGAGAGAGAGAGAGAGAGAGAGAGAGAGAGAGAGAGAGAGAGAGAGATTCTGCAATTCAGGACATCTCCCAAACCCTGCCTCCTAGATAGGAGTGGCTATTTAAACATCTCAAACCCCGGACACATATGTAGGCGCTCTCTCTGAAATCAAACAGCACGCAATTTTCACAAGTGGATCAGATACAGACGTCCATGGGAATCTGAGTGGATCTCGAGGGGCTGAAGGCTGGATAGAGAGAAGGCATGGCTTTTATTTTATTAAATTGATGTGTCGGTCTTGTTAGCAGGTATTACTGTACTGCACGTTTAGCTAATAAAATGCGGCTTTTGCAAGATATTATTATTATTATTATTATTATTATTATTATTATTATTATTATTATTATTATTATTATTATTTAGCAGACACCTTTGTCCAAGGCAACTTACAGAGACTAGGGTGTATTGGCACTGCTTGCAAATGAACGTGTGTGGTGTATTTACTAAGAAGTGTTTTACATTAAAAATGCATTGTTCTGCTTTAGAATAATATTATTGATCGTTGCGATTGATCATCATTTGTTTCCAATGCAATGCAATATTTGTGCCTTGGAAATGTGTCATGCATTACCTGAGGTAAGGTGCATGCGACTCGCGCGATATTGCTGATCATATGCACGTCAGTTAAATTAATTCAGTATCATATCACTTCAGCGCTTATGTAATGCATTGGTTGCGTATTAAATTGTGTATGTGGCTGTTTCTTATCTGAGAAAGATTCTTAGAGGCTCAGTCTAGTAGAATAGAAGAAAGAACACGACCTGCGGGAATGGACAACATGCAAGAGCTGAGGAATAATTTACTTTGTAATTCCATTCTGTCATCATGGTCAAGTATTAGAACGCTGAGGTGCGAATTGTTAACGTTATTACAAAATAAACAGCCCGTTGTTTTATGTTTGTTTCAATTGAAATGGACGTTCGTGGGATGTTTTCAACCAGTCGTACTCTGTACGGCACATTGATTATAATTTGTCAGTCAACAGCCATTCCTGCTGCAATTAAAACATTGTTATTGCAAAGATTATTACTAATGATTATAAATTACACAGTGCGGACGTTGCATCTCTAAACTGCTCTACGTCTTTGCTAGAGCTTGAAAATCTGCCCGCTTAGGGACCATGTAAAGTAGAATGAGTTTGCTGACAGCTCTGTCTCCTTGGTAACGTACTTAGACTCGGTAATGTTGGAGCTTCGGGTTTGGCCTCAATACAAAGCAGTGTAACTGAATGAAACATTTCGTTGAAGTGATGGTTGTGTAGTTGGGTTGCTGTTAAAATGATAGTTTTGCCTAAAGCTGTCTGCTCCACAGTAATTTTAAAATGCAGAATCAAATGTGTGGGTAACCGCATTGAAAGACAGAGAGACATGGGAGTTGGAGTTGAAACTCCGGCACAGGCGCGCAGGATTTATTAAACACAAAACAGAAAGTAAACAAATTGGTCATGTGACGCCACCAACGATGGAAACGCACAGAGCACACATAGAGAAGACAGGCAGGCAGCAAGTCACAATCAAGCGCCCGTCTGTAAACAATCATTTGATCAAACATAACAACATCAAAAAGCACACAAAACAAACTTGTTTCCACATATAAATTACACCAACACTAATTTCCCCCTGTACAAGGCAATCACCCTGCTACAGGTATGTTTAAAAGAAAACAGTACAGAAATTTTAAAAGGAAAGAATGTACACTTACATGCTGAATACAGTAATTACATGTTCTTTCTCTTGAAAAAACTATCCAGCGTAGATTGCTTCTCACGCCCGTTGCCCTGTTGCAATTTGTGTGAAGATGACGGACAGGCAACGATTGCATTTGTCATGCATGTTTCGTACTACAATAGGTAATCTTTGAATTAGCGTTATCTTTGAATTAGTCAACCATGGCCTTTGTTTTCACTGAGAGAATAACACACTTGACACTGGAGAAAGTTCAGTGTCAGTCAGCACTGAGATCACTGTATCCGGGTCGATTCTGTACGTGATCGTTCTAACAGGGCTTGCTGTTGGGATCGTTAAAAACGGGTGTTCGTTATAAGAAGGGTTTGTTATAGTGAAGTTAGCCTTGTATATACAGTATATTGTAATGTGCTCGGAAATCACAGTGACAAGGAGGCTAAACAGGGTTGAACACCAAGTTTATTGGCACTGACAAAAGCACGAAATGTACTAAACATTAACAAACAGCTATGTGCTGTAACAACAATTGCAGGGTTGCTGTTGGCCACAACCACACCGTAAATAATCTTTATATCTCTAATACACATGGGGCTCCTTTACAGTCTGTCCCTACTCGCCACACCTAACATGGCCGCCCCCCAGTCCTACCACACCAGCTAAATCCTGCCCCCCCCCCCCCTCCCCGAGTCTTTCTGACCAATCACCAGCAGCAGTCATGTGTCTCTGCTAATCACTTCCCATAGAGCCCTATGGGAACCCATCAATCCGCATCCAGACTGGTGATTGCCCCTCAGAGCAGGGCTAACGAGGGTGTGCACTTCCATACTATGGACGAGGTTAAACAAGGACTCTCAGCTTGTATTTTGGTATATGAGCCCCCGTGCACGTTGCAATATATATATAATGTCAACACTTGGATATATGATACCCAGATACACAGTCACGTTTTACCGTCCTTGTATTTAGAATAAAATAAATACCAATTATATATATATGTAATAAATGAATGCACTTACCTGTCACACGAGATTTCCGACTCTGTCACCGGTTTTCTGATACAAAACCCATCTCTTCAATGTTAAAATTTATTTGATTATCGGCCACAGCCCAAGTTTTTTTTTTCATGCACATGGCTGTGTGTCAGGACAGTGTGTCCGCGCCATGCTCCAGGGCTGCGGGATACTCTGTTGGTTACACAGAGCTTCAGCAAGTTTAACCTGACGAAAATGCAGCAACAAATAAACAAACGAGAAGAGCGATTCCAGCTAAGAAAATGTGAAACAGTTCATCATTAAACAGTTTGAGCCTTATTGAGTAGCACATGCAATTCTGAATACTGTTTCAATAATGGATAATGCATTGTTTTTTTCTGAATCTTTTGATAAACTTTTGATAAACTGCATTGCCTTTTACGTTTTACACAATTATGTGCATGGGTAACATTTTGATTTAATTTTGCTATTGGGTTGTAATGTGAAATTTTACACACTGCTACAAATTAATACGTACCGGATTTAAAAGGATGTACTGTACAGTCCACGTGTCTACAGTCGTCTCTTTTCGTAAGTGATATTTTTAGAATCATATTGTTCTGAATTAAAATACTTCTGTTGAAAATATAGTACTGTTACCAGCTACAGTACATCTAAATGGATGCCTATTAATTTTGAAACACAGTCCTTTCAGCAATGTATTTCACATTGTATCTTTTTAGTGATTCCTGAGAAATGGACAAGGGTTGGAACGGGCCAACATGAAATAGTCAGATATGAGTCACATGCATTTAACCACCACTGAAGTCACAATTTTATAGGGTCGGATATGTGTAGAAAATCCGGAACCAGGGTCTTTATTGTCAGTTCACCGGTCTCTCTATGGCAAACACAATAGTCCAACTCCAAACCGATAAATAAATGTAAATATTTCAGTCTTTAACATGGCATCCAAGCAAAGCATTGTGTGGAATTTCTTTACCAAGTAGGAGAAAACTGAATTTGCAAACACTGCCAAGGAAATATTTCATTCAAAGGAAGAAGCACTAGTACACTTACTTGCGCTCCACAAATATTTTTGTTTAACCCAAAACAAAATAGGTCACTGTTCCATAAGTGTGTGAGTAATGTTTTTTTCATACTGATTTAAGTTTGTACTTTGCACCTTATGCATTTTGGAGTGTGTATGCTTTTTCTTAGTTAATCTACTTCATTAGATTAGATCAAATCATTAGATCAAATTAACAGTACGAAGGTCACTCTTGAAATCAGGACTTAAAGGATGTGTTGCAGTAAGAATACCTCTGTTAAGAAAAGGGGAACAAGACTAAAAGGCTAAAATATGCACAAGAACACAGAAATTGGACTTTGGAACAATGGTCAAAGGTGCCTTGGACTGTTGATGGATGGACAACAACATCTGTGCCTTCTGCCAGTTCTGTTGTCAACTCAACGCTTGTTTTCTTTCTATTCCTTAAGGATATTATCTTTAAGTATTGTTCATCCTTGTTAGACAGCTTTTTGGGTCTTCCAGTCCTGGGTTTGTCAATTACAGATGATGTTTCTCTGTGCTTGTTGATTATGCTTTGGATAGCACACCTTGAAAATCGAGTGATGTGAGCTATTTCACTCAATGTTTTTCCTTCTTTATGCAAGTCACGGTTGTTATAATAGTAGGAAACACTAGTGGATGCTTTGAGTAAATTGTTGATGGTCATAATCCATCAGAGTAGAAAAATGCAACATGTCTAAGACTTTTGCACAGCAGTGTATATGTATGCAATAAGGCCCAACAGGCCGTCTGTATACGTCGAATATATGGACGCCTTGGGTGTTGTGCTTCACGAGACAACCCTTGAGAAGTTTGTATATTCAGCGTGTACTGATGCCCTGAAGGGCCTTATTGCATTTATAATCCAGGTCAAACTTTTTTTATTAAATATACTTACGCCAATAAAGTAGTCCCCTTTGAACTACACACTAAGTTAAGCTGAGCAAAGTAATTTTATTGGAACATGCAAAAGAAAGTACATCTGTATTTTTGATATTGTGGACATTGCCACTGAAAAGATACAGAGTTGAGACGGCACTGAGGTATTTTTTTTCCCTGTCACTGATATACTGCAGACACACTGTTTGAGCAGAACAGACGGGAAGAATAAAAATAAATACAACGACGTGTCAGATTTCAGTCATTTTTCAAGGTCGGTGTCAGAGAGGGGTGGATAATATGCACAAGTGTCTTTTTGTGTTAAGTGACAAAGTCGGGGTGACTGAGTATAAAGACAGCAATTTTTTTTTTTTTTTGTTATTTTTTTTTTTTTTTGCTATCTTCCAGTTCATTTAATTGTTCTTCATCCAAATCGGCATGTCTACTTACTACTTTGGGATATTTTGCAGGTAATTGGTCACTCAGTTTCATAGTTACAGCTATATATCTGTAACTGTAAAAGCAAGATGGCTAACGTCCGATACTTTCAATTCTGTGAGGCAGCGCAGTGATTTACAATATGTGACAAAGCTCCAACTGTCCATATCCATCCAATATAAAAGAAAGCTGGAACCTTGCTCGACCAATCACATTGCTTGTTTCACGTTCCATTGCCAGCACTGGGCAAAATACTTAGGTAAATGTATTTTCAATACAAAATATAAAATACTCTGAAACATTTATCCAAATGCAAAATACAAATGACTTTGGAAACACTGTGTTTTCAATACAAAATACAGTTGTATTTGGAAGATACTGTAGTATTGCGTGGGAAATGAAGGCAGGTTCACAGGTATTTCAGGTTTTTCGAATGCAGCGGTTTATTAAGCCGGGACTCTACACTTGACAGGCAAAGCGTGCTGCTTTACCAGCTAGTGATACAACTAGAGCTGAGCAGCGTAATGTTAAAGAACTCTTCAATGAGCATGTTAAAGAGCTCTTCAATGAGCATGTTAAAGAGCTCTTCAATGAGCATGTTAAAGAGCTCTTCAATGCACATGTTAAAGAGCTCTTCAATGTGCATGTTAAAGAGCTCTTCAATGAGCATGTTAAAGAGCTCTTCAATGAGCATGTTAAAGAGCTCTTCAATGTGCATGTTAAAGAACTCTTCAATGAGCATGTTAAAGAGCTCTTCAATGAGCATGTTAAAGAGCTCTTCAATGTGCATGTTAAAGAGCTCTTCAATGAGCATGTTAAAGAGCTCTTCAATGAGCATGTTAAAGAGCTCTTCAATGCACATGTTAAAGAGCTCTTCAATGTGCATGTTAAAGAGCTCTTCAATGAGCATGTTAAAGAGCTCTTCAATGAGCATGTTAAAGAGCTCTTCAATGCACATGTTAAAGAGCTCTTCAATGTGCATGTTAAAGAGCTCTTCAATGTGCATGTTAAAGAGCTCTTCAATGCACATGTTAAAGAGCTCTTCAATGTGCATGTTAAAGAGCTCTTCGGTGCACATGTTAAAGAGCTCTTCAATGTGCATGTTAAAGAGCTCTTCAATGCACATGTTAAAGAGCTCTTCAATGCACATGTTAAAGAGCTCTTCAATGCGCATGTTAAAGAGCTCTTCAATGCACATGTTAAAGAGCTCTTCAATGAGCATGTTAAAGAGCTCTTCAATGTGCATGTTAAAGAGCTCTTCAATGAGCATGTTAAAGAGCTCTTCAATGAGCATGTTAAAGAGCTCTTCAATGCGCATGTTAAAGAGCTCTTCAATGCGCATGTTAAAGAGCTCTTCAATGCACATGTTAAAGAACTCTTCAATGAGCATGTTAAAGAGCTCTTCAATGCGCATGTTAAAGAGCTCTTCAATGCACATGTTAAAGAACTCTTCAATGAGCATGTTAAAGAGCTCTTCAATGTGCATGTTAAAGAGCTCTTCAATGCACATGTTAAAGAGCTCTTCAATGTGCATGTTAAAGAGCTCTTCAATGCGCATGTTAAAGAGCTCTTCAATGCACATGTTAAAGAGCTCTTCAATGAGCATGTTAAAGAGCTCTTCAATGTGCATGTTAAAGAGCTCTTCAATGAGCATGTTAAAGAGCTCTTCAATGCGCATGTTAAAGAGCTCTTCAATGCGCATGTTAAAGAGCTCTTCAATGCACATGTTAAAGAACTCTTCAATGAGCATGTTAAAGAGCTCTTCAATGCGCATGTTAAAGAGCTCTTCAATGCACATGTTAAAGAGCTCTTCAATGCGCATGTTAAAGAGCTCTTCAATGTGCATGTTAAAGAGCTCTTCAATGCACATGTTAAAGAGCTCTTCAATGAGCATGTTAAAGAGCTCTTCAATGTGCATGTTAAAGAGCTCTTCAATGAGCATGTTAAAGAGCTCTTCAATGAGCATGTTAAAGAGCTCTTCAATGCGCATGTTAAAGAGCTCTTCAATGCGCATGTTAAAGAGCTCTTCAATGCACATGTTAAAGAACTCTTCAATGAGCATGTTAAAGAGCTCTTCAATGCGCATGTTAAAGAGCTCTTCAATGCGCATGTTAAAGAGCTCTTCAATGCGCATGTTAAAGAGCTCTTCAATGCACATGTTAAAGAACTCTTCAATGAGCATGTTAAAGAGCTCTTCAATGTGCATGTTAAAGAGCTCTTCAATGAGCATGTTAAAGAGCTCTTCAATGTGCATGTTAAAGAGCTCTTCAATGCACATGTTAAAGAGCTCTTCAATGCACATGTTAAAGAACTCTTCAATGAGCATGTTAAAGAGCTCTTCAATGCGCATGTTAAAGAGCTCTTCAATGCACATGTTAAAGAGCTCTTCAATGCGCATGTTAAAGAGCTCTTCAATGCGCATGTTAAAGAGCTCTTCAATGCGCATGTTAAAGAGCTCTTCAATGAGCATGTTAAAGAGCTCTTCAATGTGCATGTTAAAGAGCTCTTCAATGCACATGTTAAAGAGCTCTTCAATGAGCATGTTAAAGAGCTCTTCAATGCACATGTTAAAGAGCTCTTCAATGTGCATGTTAAAGAGCTCTTCAATGTGCATGTTAAAGAGCTCTTCAATGCACATGTTAAAGAGCTCTTCAATGCACATGTTAAAGAGCTCTTCAATGCACATGTTAAAGAGCTCTTCAATGTGCATGTTAAAGAGCTCTTCAATGCACATGTTAAAGAGCTCTTCAATGCACATGTTAAAGAGCTCTTCAATGTGCATGTTAAAGAGCTCTTCGGTGCACATGTTAAAGAGCTCTTCAATGTGCATGTTAAAGAGCTCTTCAATGCACATGTTAAAGAGCTCTTCAATGCGCATGTTAAAGAGCTCTTCAATGCGCATGTTAAAGAGCTCTTCAATGCACATGTTAAAGAGCTCTTCAATGCGCATGTTAAAGAGCTCTTCAATGCGCATGTTAAAGAGCTCTTCAATGAGCATGTTAAAGAGCTCTTCAATGTGCATGTTAAAGAACTCTTCAATGCACATCTTTAAGAGGCAAGAGGGGTGCTTTGAACTTCTGAGTTTAAAAAAATAGGATATGATGACTGAAAAAAATACAAGAAGAAAAATACATTGGATAAGATAGCTGTTTGTTCATACCAAGTTTCTCTTAAAGCCAAAATTTGGGCACCACTTTGTCTGGCTCACCAGTCTGTCGTGAGATGTAAAATTGAGGTCCTATTGTAGTTACTCTGCAGCCGCAGTTGTGATAGTTCATCCCCTAGTCTCTGTAAGTCGCTTTGGATAAAAGCGTCTGCTAAATGACTAATTAATAATAATAATAATAATAATAATAATAATAATAATAATATTAATAATAATAATAATAATAATAATAATAATAATAATAATAATAATAATAATAATAATAATGCTGGGCTAGTGTTAAGTTATGAATCAAGGTAGAATCACAGGCTCTTTCATGGTATGGTTAACACCGTAATATCTATTTATAGTAGCAGTTAGTTTCAGTGTCTCAAGTCAGAGTATTACCTTTGTAGCCACACAATATTATCTTTGTAGCCACACTTAAACTATCACCAGCAGTAAGTTATTTTTTCTTTGTTTGAGGACCATGAGACATGAATGGGCAGCACAACCCCCAGATCCAATTGAGAACATATGGAATGAAACTGGGCATCTGAATGCATGGCTTCAAACTTCTGCCTGCCCCATTGACTCCTGCAGAGACAGGCTTGCTTACTCATTCAGTTGTGATAAACCTCAGCTTGGGCATGCAATGAAAACTGCAGTAATATACAGCACCATGGCACCCCCTGCAATATTGCAATGCCGTATGTGTGAAATCAATTAGCAGAACTGCTGATTTTTCATCAGGCATTAACCCTAATATCTAGATCTGATGAAGTAGAACAGTTAAATGTTGACCTTATTGATCCGGATAAACACAACGCTGTAGGCAGCAACAAAAAAAACAAGAACAAGCAGTCCCAACAAGTTGATGGGAGGAAATTGTATCCATTAGCAAAAAACTGGCAAGTTGACTTTATTCTGCTTGAAGAAACAAATTTATTCAAACAATCCCCCCCCCCCCTTTCTGATTTGATCTTTGAACAGTTTGCAGTACTGTTAGACTGCTGGCAAGGACAATTATCATTTGTTCATTCAAAACCACAGGGCAAGTCCTGCAGTAGAGGTTTGTCACATGACACATAGGTTTGCAGTGTCCAATGCCTTACATACCAACAAGGACAAATGGCCGAATGATTTGATATTACATTATATTGCAAATCATTGTAGGAAGGTGATTGTATAGTAAAAAATATGCATATTTTCTCAAAGAGGTGACAGCTGTCATGGTGACTGTAGCCATTACCCAATGTCATTCACATTTCATGAGCAAATAAGTGGTAAACTGCAATTATTTTTAGTGGGGTCATAATTTATCAGGAGTTAATTTGCACTTGGAAAAGGAGGGTTTTAATTAATGAAACAATATAAAACCTTCACTATATCAGACCGCGTCTGTGATGCCACGATAAAGAGAGAGAGTGTACAGGACTAGGGTTAATTTCTTACAGACTACCTCGATAGTTCAATATTTGTAGTCATGAAAATATTTTAGCCTCTTCTATATTTGCGGTTATGAATGGGATTTATTCACTTATTGTAACCATTTGTAACCTTACGGAATGTTTGTTGTATTGCTGAAATGATATACCGTTATTTGCACCCAGTGTAATGTTATAAGAAATTATCAATGCAACATAGATGGCTTACGGTATATATAGATGTATATAGTAAGATGTGGCAAAGTATCCCCCCAAGAAAGGATAAATGATTAACAGGGTTTAATTTATTATTACTATTTTTTTTTTTATCCGTTTGGTCCAATTTTTACCCACACGCCAGATAATCGTAAATCAGCATTTTAATGTGAAGTTATCTAAATAAACGTACATTCTGCATGACAAAATGCACAATTTTAAATGAAGTTTACAAATTATACACAACATTTTTATTTTCATTTGGCTGCTGCTCGCTGGTGGTAGTTTCCATGACAGTGAATTCTGCTTCCATTCATTTTTCTTGATCTCGTTAACATGCATTTTGATTAACGAGTGCTCCTTATCTAGTCGTTGAGACAGGAAGTGATGTAGGTGATCTGCGACAATTAAGCTTTTGAACGAGAAATGTGTTCATTAACAACCTCATCGACTCAGTTTCAAAGCATTAACGGATTGATTTAATTAACACATTTAGTTTGAAAATCACTTGCTACTGCTTTGATACAATAACAGTGGTTTTTGAAAATCCTGCCCTCAGTGTATTAGTGCTTGCACTACTGAGATTCAACTGTACTGGCCCTGTGGGCACAAAGTGAATAAACTAAAACTAGAATTGCACCAGTGTAGCAATGTGAATTATTGGGTCAGCTGACAATGCTACTTTCAGATGGCATCATTCATCAGTCCCATCGCAGGATAGGCTTGGTTTAAAAATACCTGCATTCTGACGCTGAGCTTCAGGCCCATTGCAGGACAGGCTTGAGCAGTGGAGCAAACAGAGCCACTACTCAGCCTTCAGTGGCATGTCAATGTAGCAAGCTGCTGTCTTATTGGGGTAGAGCCAAATGAGGCAAACAGATGGGCATTTCCAGTACTGTATATACTTTCAGTAACATATTTAAAGATGTAGAAGTAGAATAACACTACAAGTCAAATGAGTTATGAGTCAGTCTCATGTGAGTTATGAGTTGTGAGTCAGTCTCATGTGAGTTATGAGTTGTGCATCAGTCTCATGTGAGTTATGAGGTTGAGTCAGTCTCATGTGAGTTATGAGTTGTGAGTCAGTCTCATGTGAGTTATGAGGTGTGCATCAGTCTCATGTGAGTTATGAGTCGTGCATCAGTCTCATGTGAGTTATGAGTTGTGAGTCAGTCTCATGTGAGTTATGAGTTGTGCATCAGTCCCATGTGAGTTATGAGTTGTGAGTCAGTCTCATGTGAGTTATGAGTTGTGCATCAGTCTCATGTGAGTTATGATTAGTGAGTCAGTTTCATGTGAGTTATGAGTTGTGAGTCAGTCTCATGTGAGTTATGAGTTGTGCATCAGTCTCATGCGAGTTATGAGTTGTGCATCAGTCTCATGTGAGTTATGAGTTGTGCATCAGTCTCATGTGAGTTATGAGTTGTGCATCAGTCTCATGTGAGTTATGAGTTGTGAGTCAGTCTCATGTGAGTTATGAGTTGTGAGTCAGTCATTTGTGAGTTATGAGGTTGAGTCAGTTTCATGTGAGTTATGAGTTGTGAGTCAGTCTCATGTGAATTATGAGTTGTGCATCAGTCTCATGTGAGTTATGAGTTGTGCATCAGTCTCATGTGAGTTATGAGTTGTGAGTCAGTCTCATGTGAGTTATGAGTTGTGAGTCAGTCATTTGTGAGTTATGAGGTTGAGTCAGTTTCATGTGAGTTATGAGTTGTGAGTCAGTCTCATGTGAATTATGAGTTGTGCATCAGTCTCATGTGAGTTATGAGTTGTGCATCAGTCTCATATGAGTTATGAGTTGTGAGTCAGTCTCATGTGAGTTATGAGTTGTGCATCAGTCTCATGTGAGTTATGAGTTGTGCATCAGTCTCATGCGAATTATGAGTTGTGAGTCAGTCTCATGTGAATTATGAGTTGTGAGTCAGTCTCATGTGAGTTATGAGTTGTGCATCAGTCTCATGTGAGTTATGAGTTGTGAGTCAGTCTCATGTGAGTTATGAGTTGTGCATCAGTCTCATGTGAGTTATGAGTTGTGCATCAGTCTCATGTGAGTTATGAGTTGTGCATCAGTCCCATGTGAATTATGAGTTGTGCATCAGTCTCATGTGAGTTATGAGTTGTGCATCAGTCTCATGTGAGTTATGAGTTGTGAGTCAGTCTCATGTGAGTTATGAGTTGTGCATCAGTCTTATGTGAATTATGAGTTGTGCATCAGTCTCTTGTGAGTTATGAGTTGTGCATCAGTCTCATGTGAGTTATGAGTTGTGCATCAGTCTCATGTGAGTTATGAGTTGTGCATCAGTCTCATGTGAGTTATGAGTTGTGAGTCAGTCTCATGTGAGTTATGAGTTGTGAGTCAGTCATTTGTGAGTTATGAGGTTGAGTCAGTTTCATGTGAGTTATGAGTTGTGAGTCAGTCTCATGTGAATTATGAGTTGTGCATCAGTCTCATGTGAGTTATGAGTTGTGCATCAGTCTCATGTGAGTTATGAGTTGTGAGTCAGTCATTTGTGAGTTATGAGGTTGAGTCAGTTTCATGTGAGTTATGAGTTGTGAGTCAGTCTCATGTGAGTTATGAGTTGTGCATCAGTCTCATGTGAGTTATGAGTTGTGCATCAGTCTCATGTGAGTTATGAGTTGTGCATCAGTCTCATGTGAGTTATGAGTTGTGAGTCAGTCATTTGTGAGTTATGAGGTTGAGTCAGTTTCATGTGAGTTATGAGTTGTGAGTCAGTCTCATGTGAGTTATGAGTTGTGAGTCAGTCTCATGTGAGTTATGAGTTGTGCATCAGTCTCTTGTGAGTTATGAGTTGTGAGTCAGTCTCTTGTGAGTTATGAGTTGTGCATCAGTCTCATGCGAGTTATGAGTTGTGAGTCAGTCTCATGTGAGTTATGAGTTGTGAGTCAGTCTCATGTGAGTTATGAGTTGTGCATCAGTCTCATGTGAGTTATGAGTTGTGAGTCAGTCTCATGTGAGTTATGAGTTGTGAGTCAGTCTCATGTGAGTTATGAGTTGTGAGTCAGTCTCATGTGAGTTATGAGTTGTGCATCAGTCTCATGCGAATTATGAGTTGTGCATCAGTCTCATGTGAGTTATGAGTTGTGAGTCAGTCTCATGTGAGTTATGAGTTGTGCATCAGTCTCATGTGAGTTATGAGTTGTGCATCAGTCTCTTGTGAGTTATGAGTTGTGCATCAGTCTCATGTGAGTTATGAGTTGTGCATCAGTCTCTTGTGAGTTATGAGTTGTGCATCAGTCCCATGTGAGTTATGAGTTGTGAGTCAGTCTCATGTGAGTTATGAGTTGTGCATCAGTCTCATGTGAGTTATGAGTTGTGCATCAGTCTCATGTGAGTTATGAGTTGTGCATCAATCTCATGTGAGTTATGAGTTGTGCATCAGTCTCATGTGAGTTATGAGTTGTGCATCAGTCTCTTGTGAGTTATGAGTTGTGCATCAGTCTCATGTGAGTTATGAGTTGTGCATCAGTCTCTTGTGAGTTATGAGTTGTGCATCAGTCCCATGTGAGTTATGAGTTGTGCATCAGTCTCATGTGAGTTATGAGTTGTGCATCAGTCTCATGTGAGTTATGAGTTGTGAGTCAGTCTCATGTGAGTTATGAGTTGTGAGTCAGTCATTTGTGAGTTATGAGGTTGAGTCAGTTTCATGTGAGTTATGAGTTGTGAGTCAGTCTCATGTGAATTATGAGTTGTGCATCAGTCTCATGTGAGTTATGAGTTGTGCATCAGTCTCATGTGAGTTATGAGTTGTGAGTCAGTCATTTGTGAGTTATGAGGTTGAGTCAGTTTCATGTGAGTTATGAGTTGTGAGTCAGTCTCATGTGAGTTATGAGTTGTGCATCAGTCTCATGTGAGTTATGAGTTGTGCATCAGTCTCATGTGAGTTATGAGTTGTGAGTCAGTCATTTGTGAGTTATGAGGTTGAGTCAGTTTCATGTGAGTTATGAGTTGTGAGTCAGTCTCATGTGAGTTATGAGTTGTGAGTCAGTCTCATGTGAGTTATGAGTTGTGCATCAGTCTCTTGTGAGTTATGAGTTGTGAGTCAGTCTCTTGTGAGTTATGAGTTGTGCATCAGTCTCATGCGAGTTATGAGTTGTGAGTCAGTCTCATGTGAGTTATGAGTTGTGAGTCAGTCTCATGTGAGTTATGAGTTGTGCATCAGTCTCATGTGAGTTATGAGTTGTGAGTCAGTCTCATGTGAGTTATGAGTTGTGAGTCAGTCTCATGTGAGTTATGAGTTGTGAGTCAGTCTCATGTGAGTTATGAGTTGTGCATCAGTCTCATGCGAATTATGAGTTGTGCATCAGTCTCATGTGAGTTATGAGTTGTGAGTCAGTCTCATGTGAGTTATGAGTTGTGCATCAGTCTCATGTGAGTTATGAGTTGTGCATCAGTCTCTTGTGAGTTATGAGTTGTGCATCAGTCTCATGTGAGTTATGAGTTGTGCATCAGTCTCTTGTGAGTTATGAGTTGTGCATCAGTCCCATGTGAGTTATGAGTTGTGAGTCAGTCTCATGTGAGTTATGAGTTGTGCATCAGTCTCATGTGAGTTATGAGTTGTGCATCAGTCTCATGTGAGTTATGAGTTGTGCATCAATCTCATGTGAGTTATGAGTTGTGCATCAGTCTCATGTGAGTTATGAGTTGTGCATCAGTCTCTTGTGAGTTATGAGTTGTGCATCAGTCTCATGTGAGTTATGAGTTGTGCATCAGTCTCTTGTGAGTTATGAGTTGTGCATCAGTCCCATGTGAGTTATGAGTTGTGCATCAGTCTCATGTGAGTTATGAGTTGTGCATCAGTCTCATGTGAGTTATGAGTTGTGAGTCAGTCTCATGTGAGTTATGAGTTGTGAGTCAGTCATTTGTGAGTTATGAGGTTGAGTCAGTTTCATGTGAGTTATGAGTTGTGAGTCAGTCTCATGTGAATTATGAGTTGTGCATCAGTCTCATGTGAGTTATGAGTTGTGCATCAGTCTCATGTGAGTTATGAGTTGTGAGTCAGTCATTTGTGAGTTATGAGGTTGAGTCAGTTTCATGTGAGTTATGAGTTGTGAGTCAGTCTCATGTGAGTTATGAGTTGTGCATCAGTCTCATGTGAGTTATGAGTTGTGCATCAGTCTCATGTGAGTTATGAGTTGTGCATCAGTCTCATGTGAGTTATGAGTTGTGAGTCAGTCATTTGTGAGTTATGAGGTTGAGTCAGTTTCATGTGAGTTATGAGTTGTGAGTCAGTCTCATGTGAGTTATGAGTTGTGAGTCAGTCTCATGTGAGTTATGAGTTGTGCATCAGTCTCTTGTGAGTTATGAGTTGTGAGTCAGTCTCTTGTGAGTTATGAGTTGTGCATCAGTCTCATGCGAGTTATGAGTTGTGAGTCAGTCTCATGTGAGTTATGAGTTGTGAGTCAGTCTCATGTGAGTTATGAGTTGTGCATCAGTCTCATGTGAGTTATGAGTTGTGAGTCAGTCTCATGTGAGTTATGAGTTGTGCATCAGTCTCATGCGAATTATGAGTTGTGCATCAGTCTCATGTGAGTTATGAGTTGTGAGTCAGTCTCATGTGAGTTATGAGTTGTGCATCAGTCTCATGTGAGTTATGAGTTGTGCATCAGTCTCTTGTGAGTTATGAGTTGTGCATCAGTCTCATGTGAGTTATGAGTTGTGCATCAGTCTCTTGTGAGTTATGAGTTGTGCATCAGTCCCATGTGAGTTATGAGTTGTGAGTCAGTCTCATGTGAGTTATGAGTTGTGCATCAGTCTCATGTGAGTTATGAGTTGTGAGTCAGTCTCATGTGAGTTATGAGTTGTGCATCAGTCTCATGTGAGTTATGAGTTGTGCATCAGTCTCATGTGAGTTATGAGTTGTGCATCAGTCTCTTGTGAGTTATGAGTTGTGCATCAGTCTCATGTGAGTTATGAGTTGTGCATCAGTCTCTTGTGAGTTATGAGTTGTGCATCAGTCCCATGTGAGTTATGAGTTGTGCATCAGTCTCATGTGAGTTATGAGTTGTGCATCAGTCTCATGTGAGTTATGAGTTGTGAGTCAGTCTCATGTGAGTTATGAGTTGTGAGTCAGTCATTTGTGAGTTATGAGGTTGAGTCAGTTTCATGTGAGTTATGAGTTGTGAGTCAGTCTCATGTGAATTATGAGTTGTGCATCAGTCTCATGTGAGTTATGAGTTGTGCATCAGTCTCATGCGAATTATGAGTTGTGAGTCAGTCTCATGTGAATTATGAGTTGTGCATCAGTCTCATGTGAGTTATGAGTTGTGCATCAGTCTCATGCGAATTATGAGTTGTGAGTCAGTCTTATGTGAATTATGAGTTGTGCATCAGTCTCATGTGAGTTATGAGTTGTGCATCAGTCTCATGTGAGTTATGAGTTGTGAGTCAGTCTCATGTGAATTATGAGTTGTGCATCAGTCCCATGTGAGTTATGAGTTGTGCATCAGTCTCATGTGAGTTATGAGTTGTGAGTCAGTCTCATGTGAGTTATGAGTTGTGCATCAGTCTCATGTGAGTTATGAGTTGTGCATCAGTCTCATGTGAGTTATGAGTTGTGCATCAGTCTCATGTGAGTTATGAGTTGTGCATCAGTCTCATGTGAGTTATGAGTTGTGAGTCAGTCTCATGTGAGTTATGAGTTGTGCATCAGTCTCATGTGAGTTATGAGTTGTGCATCAGTCTCATGCGAATTATGAGTTGTGAGTCAGTCTCATGTGAATTATGAGTTGTGAGTCAGTCTCATGTGAGTTATGAGTTGTGCATCAGTCTCATGTGAGTTATGAGTTGTGCATCAGTCCCATGTGAATTATGAGTTGTGCATCAGTCTCATGTGAGTTATGAGTTGTGCATCAGTCTCATGTGAGTTATGAGTTGTGCATCAGTCTTATGTGAATTATGAGTTGTGCATCAGTCTCATGTGAGTTATGAGTTGTGCATCAGTCTCATGTGAGTTATGAGTTGTGCATCAGTCTCGTGAGTTATGAGTTGTGCATCAGTCTCATGTGAGTTATGAGTTGTGAGTCAGTCTCATGTGAGTTATGAGTTGTGAATCAGTCATTTGTGAGTTATGAGGTTGAGTCAGTTTCATGTGAGTTATGAGTTGTGAGTCAGTCTCATGTGAATTATGAGTTGTGCATCAGTCTCATGTGAGTTATGAGTTGTGCATCAGTCTCATGTGAGTTATGAGTTGTGAGTCAGTCATTTGTGAGTTATGAGGTTGAGTCAGTTTCATGTGAGTTATGAGTTGTGAGTCAGTCTCATGTGAGTTATGAGTTGTGAGTCAGTCTCATGTGAGTTATGAGTTGTGAGTCAGTCTCATGTGAGTTATGAGTTGTGAGTCATTCTCTTGTGAGTTATGAGTTGTGCATCAGTCTCATGCGAGTTATGAGTTGTGAGTCAGTCTCATGTGAGTTATGAGTTGTGAGTCAGTCTCATGTGAGTTATGAGTTGTGCATCAGTCTCATGTGAGTTATGAGTTGTGAGTCAGTCTCATGTGAGTTATGAGTTGTGCATCAGTCTCATGCGAATTATGAGTTGTGCATCAGTCTCATGTGAGTTATGAGTTGTGAGTCAGTCTCATGTGAGTTATGAGTTGTGCATCAGTCTCATGTGAGTTATGAGTTGTGCATCAGTCTCATGTGAGTTATGAGTTGTGCATCAGTCTCTTGTGAGTTATGAGTTGTGCATCAGTCCCATGTGAGTTATGAGTTGTGAGTCAGTCTCATGTGAGTTATGAGTTGTGCATCAGTCTCATGTGAGTTATGAGTTGTGAGTCAGTCTCATGTGAGTTATGAGTTGTGCATCAGTCTCATGTGAGTTATGAGTTGTGAGTCAGTCTCATGTGAGTTATGAGTTGTGCATCAGTCTCATGTGAGTTATGAGTTGTGAGTCAGTCTCATGTGAGTTATGAGTTGTGCATCAGTCTCATGCGAATTATGAGTTGTGCATCAGTCTCATGTGAGTTATGAGTTGTGAGTCAGTCTCATGTGAGTTATGAGTTGTGCATCAGTCTCATGTGAGTTATGAGTTGTGCATCAGTCTCATGTGAGTTATGAGTTGTGCATCAGTCTCTTGTGAGTTATGAGTTGTGCATCAGTCCCATGTGAGTTATGAGTTGTGAGTCAGTCTCATGTGAGTTATGAGTTGTGCATCAGTCTCATGTGAGTTATGAGTTGTGAGTCAGTCTCATGTGAGTTATGAGTTGTGCATCAGTCTCATGTGAGTTATGAGTTGTGCATCAGTCTCATGTGAGTTATGAGTTGTGCATCAGTCTCTTGTGAGTTATGAGTTGTGCATCAGTCTCATGTGAGTTATGAGTTGTGAGTCAGTCTCATGTGAGTTATGAGTTGTGCATCAGTCCCATGTGAGTTATGAGTTGTGCATCATTCCCATGTGAGTTATGAGTTGTGAGTCAGTCTCATGTGAGTTATGAGTTGTGAGTCAGTCTCATGTGAGTTATGAGTTGTGAGTCAGTCTCATGTGAGTTATGAGTTGTGCATCAGTCTCATGTGAGTTATGAGTTGTGAGTCAGTCTCATGTGAGTTATGAGTTGTGAGTCAGTCTCATGTGAGTTATGAGTTGTGCGTCAGTCTCATGTGAGTTATGAGTTGTGCATCAGTCTCATGTGAGTTATGAGTTGTGAGTCAGTCTCATGTGAGTTATGAGTTGTGCGTCAGTCTCATGTGAGTTATGAGTTGTGAGTCAGTCTCATGTGAGTTATGAGTTGTGCATCAGTCTCATGTGAGTTATGAGTTGTGCGTCAGTCTCATGTGAATTATGAGTTGTGCATCAGTCCCATGTGAGTTATGAGTTGTGCATCAGTCTCATGTGAGTTATGAGTTGTGCATCAGTCTCATGTGAGTTATGAGTTGTGCATCAGTCTCATGTGAGTTATGAGTTGTGAGTCAGTCTCATGTGAGTTATGAGTTGTGCATCAGTCTCATGTGAGTTATGAGTTGTGAGTCAGTCTCATGTGAGTTATGAGTTGTGCATCAGTCTCATGTGAGTTATGAGTTGTGCATCAGTCCCATGTGAGTTATGAGTTGTGCATCAGTCTCATGTGAGTTATGAGTTGTGAGTCAGTCTCATGCGAGTTATGAGTTGTGCATCAGTCTCATGTGAGTTATGAGTTGTGAGTCAGTCTCATGTGAGTTATGAGTTGTGCATCAGTCTCATGTGAATTATGAGTTGTGCATCAGTCCCATGTGAGTTATGAGTTGTGCATCAGTCTCATGTGAGTTATGAGTTGTGCATCAGTCTCATGTGAGTTATGAGTTGTGAGTCAGTCTCATGCGAGTTATGAGTTGTGCATCAGTCTCATGTGAGTTATGAGTTGTGAGTCAGTCTCATGTGAGTTATGAGTTGTGCATCAGTCTCATGTGAGTTATGAGTTGTGCATCAGTCTCATGTGAGTTATGAGTTGTGCATCAGTCTCATGTGAGTTATGAGTTGTGCATCAGTCTCATGCGAATTATGAGTTGTGCATCAGTCTCATGTGAGTTATGAGTTTGAGTCAGGCTCATGCAAATTATGAAGAGTTTCGCCCTCTAGCTTTTACTTCATTAGAAATATGATGAACATTGTTTTTTCTTTGTCAAACACACAAATTAACAAACTGAATATTTGCACAAAGTCACTGTACTGCTTTACAATTCTGCTATTGTGAAAACCCATTTGCAACTGATTTGAAAGATGCTATCCCTCAAGAGGTCCCTGCTGCAAGCCTTTGTTTCTAATGCTTTGTATCTCAATAACACAATTCTGGACAAATGGCGCCCATAGTAAGCAACTATTCCTAAATGCTGGGTATGGGCTGTAATTGGCCTCATCAATTCAACAGTTTTGGCAGAATTGATTTTAAATGAAAAACTTGCATTTTAAATTACAAACTTTAATTTTTCCTCAAAAGGCTTAATACAGTATGTTTAGATTTGGTGAATTGACAATACTGACTGTGGTTTAATTGTCTGTATAGAACTATCTCATGATTACTAATGGACATGAGAAACATTTACAACCATAGCAAAAAAAAGGCTAGGGTTCCCACAGGGAAATGCTAGCCACATCTCGAATGCCTTGCTGAATTATCGTATTTGTCAGTGAGGTAAGGGTAAGTGAGGGCTGTGCTGTGTTTTCAATAGCTCAGGCTTGTTTGTTTACTACCATTATCCTGGTATTGTGTGTGTTGTTACTGTGCTGTGTTTTCAGTAGCTCAGGCTTGTTGATTTACTACCATTATCTCGGTATTGTGTGGTTGATTACTGTGCTGTGTTTCATTGTAACACAGTTCCCCACAGCACCCTTCATGGTCACCTCACAGTGATACAGAGTCATTTTTGACTGCCAAGTAAAACATTTAAAATGTATTCTGTGGTTTTTGAACATTATTGATCACATGGCACGTGTTGAATAATTGAAGAGCTGAGGACCCAGATGCTTCCACCATACCCACTTTCATGCATGTATCCTCCTTTGGGGACGCAAAAACTTTATATGATGACATATGGAAGTACGCAAACGCATGATAGCCTCATATGAGGATACAACATCAAGCATGAAATGGTTAAGAAGTTTCACTATCTCAATATCAACATGGGACAGGACCTTTACAAACTCGAATCTCGAAGTAGCCTGATTACATTTTGCAGTGCAGCGATTTTTGTTTTAATTTCTGACAGGATATTAGAAATAGTATTTTCCAGTTTCTGTTTTTGTTAGGCCTTTAGTTGCAGAACCAGTGCTATGAAACCATTCTATACAGTAGTACCCTCCTGTATACAGCAGGGGTGGCCAGCTCTGGTCCAGGAGAGCCACAGTCCTGCAGGTTTTCTGGGTAGCTTAAATCACCCATGGCTACAGACCTGGAAAAAAGTTAGTATTGACTAATTAGAAAATAATTGGTTCAATTAAGTAACTGAGAACTCGGTGGAACCCTGGTTTCTCTCTATGGGCAATGGAAAGGTCAAGCTATGATTGTATCTGTGAATATGTAGTACATAGAGTACAGTTGGAAGGGTCTGCAGCTTAAATGCTTGAAAACTTGACCACAAACCAAATCCTTACAGACTTAAGGTATGCTTTGAGTTTCCATAGCTATTATAGGCCTGTCATCAATTTAGTTTAGACTGACACATAGTATTGATCTTATTGTGATTGCTAGCATCTGTCGCTGCTCATGATAACTTTGTAAAAGCAAGTACCATTGCATCAATTTGTCACGATCTTTGAAAGCACGTTTTAAAGAGTCTCAATTGTTGCTGGGATTTCCCAGACTGCTTTTTCTCGTGCATTGCCAGTTGTGCTCAATGCATTTTTGAGGCGAACAGCCAAATACCTATTTTTCCCTCAAAGCAGGGTGCACATACAAGCCTTAAAACAAACTTCTATTACATTTCTGGTTTCCCCAACATTGGGAGCAATAGACTGCACACATGTGCCGCTAACCCCTCCAGCTCATTCTGACCTTCTGTATAGGAATAGGAAACACACCTATTCTATTAGTGTGCACGTGGTGTGTCCTTCGCTTGGTTTCAGAGTGATACGGAACTGGAAGGACCGGTAGAGATCCCCATTGAATTGTATTGTGAAAAATAATTCGTGCGTGTTTTGTTTGTTTGCAGCACTGTTAGTAATTGTCTTTTGTTTTGTAAATTCACTAGACGGCTAACACGTCTCCGGAGCTGTCGCCTTGGGCCAGCACTACCCGAAACAACAACACCACAGTCACTGTTTATTGTTATCACCCACCTCAAGCACTACTGCACGCACCTGGACTGGTGATTGTGTTAGTATTACTGTGGGGCGGATATCATGTTATTATTTATTGGGTTTTTGTAAACCTTTATTATCGTTTCCTGCCGAGCTTTACACATTGGTGTGTATTGCCGGAGGATTATTGTTTGGTCACCAGACCGGGATTTATACAAAATAAAGACCCCTTTTCCAAACCGGATTACAGTTTTCCTTTGTGTGATTATTCCTGCACTGCATCACCTCTGCACCTGTTTCTACTCAGCAGCCACTTTGCCACAACACCATTGTCTGCAATGTAGCCGCATGATGTATTTTGTGTTACCAGTAGCCTACAGGCTAAAGTAAAAAGAAAGTGCGCTAGGTATTCATTTGATTTTACTACTGTACTATATACTGTATAGGACTACTGTACAGATTTATATTTTTACATAATGTAATGATTTATACAGCGCAATGATTTCTACATTTAAAATACACTGAGCACAATAATGTATGTGTGTGCGATTTTATTGTATTTTTTTAAACCCGACACCTCCTCATGTTGGACAAACATGTCCGGTTTAGTGAGGGGCTACTGTATGATTATGAAAAGCTTTTTGATAGAAACACATTTTTTATATGGGGGTGAAGGTGGGTGCCTCACTATAGAATCTGATCAGAATAAACTGCCTTTCATTACTTATTGGAAAAAATGTTGCACGACTCTCGCAATGCTAGAGATCTCGCTAAGATGATGCAACAGATATTTAAATTAGTATAGTGTGGCTCTCTTCATTAACATATTTTTTCTTAGTACATACGACAAAATGTATACTTTGCGAATTTTCGCAAGAAAAATGCAAATTGAGGTATGTTTGCACTGTGACTGGCCTATCTTAGTACAACTACCCCCCCCCCAGTCACAGCTTGGTGGATTTGAAATCAACAATTTAAATGTAACTGAAATAAATTCAAATAGATAATGGGGTCTCAGTGATATCGTATTTTCCAAACAGCCTGATATAAACTTGATGGCAGAGCCCCAAGTTAGTTACACAGGTCTTTATACTCAAGTGGAGGCTGTGTGGTCCAGTGGTTAAAGAAAAGGGCTTGTAACCAGGAGGTCCCCGGTTCAAATCCCTCCTCAGTCACTGACTCATTGTGTGACCCTGAGCAAGTCACTTAACCTCCTTGT
This sequence comes from Acipenser ruthenus, assembly GCF_902713425.1. Lineage (NCBI taxonomy): Eukaryota > Metazoa > Chordata > Actinopteri > Acipenseriformes > Acipenseridae > Acipenser > Acipenser ruthenus. The sequence goes on along the minus strand of NC_081192.1, from coordinate 3,788,358 downwards.
GCTCCGTCTTTCGGGTGAGGCGTAATTGTAAGTGACTCTGCAGCTGATGCATAGTTCACACACCCTAGTCTCTGTAAGTCACCTTGGATAAAGGCATCTGCTAAATAAACAAATAATAATAAAAGTGGAGGATTAGTAATCACTGGGACCCGTTACTGAAAAGTGATTTGAAATTCTGAAGCTGTGTGGACCTGTAACAGCAGGTACAGTACTGACAGACACTACAGTAGATTGTGATGTCATGCCGTTGAGAAAACTTCAGAAGTGTGAGATTACAGTGGCCTGGAATCAGCAGATATCTCCACAGTAATACACTGTTGTTTAAATAATAATATCTTTATTTTATATAGGGCCTTTCATAGTGGACCACCATCACAAAGTGCTTTACAGAGGTAGGCTGTGAACTATGGATTATATGCAGAGTCACAATAAGACATTGATTTAACATCTCATCCGCAGGATGGAGCACAAGGAGGTTAAGTGACTTGCTCAGGGTCACACAGCGAGTCAGCAGAGGTGGGATTTGAACTGGTGACTTCCTGGTTACAAACCCTGGACTTTAACCACTGGACCACACTGCCTGCTTATATGGCTATAACGATATGTATAGCCTTATAGCAAAGTGGCTGCTGATTAAGACCAGATGCAGAGGTGATGCAGTGCAGAAATAATCACAAGTGAAAACTGTAATCCAATTTGGAAATGTTCTTTTTATTATTACACAAATCCTGGTCTGGCGACCAAACAATAATCCTCCGGCAATACACCCCTAGTGTAAAGCTCGGCAGGAAAATAATAATAATGATTTGTAAACAAAACAAATAATAACACGTTATCCGCTCCCACAATACTACTAACACAAATCACCAGTCCGGGTGCGTGCAGTAGTGCTTGAGGTGGGTGATAACAAATAACAGTGACTGTGGTGTTGTTGTTCCGGGTAGTGCTGGCCCAAGGCGACAGTTCCGGAGACGTGTTAGCCGTCTAGTGAATTTACAAACAAAAGACAATTACTAACAGTAACAAAAACAAACAAAACACGCACAAATACTTTTTGTTTCTTTTTGGGAACTCTCCAGGTCCTTCCAGTTCCGTTCTTCTCTGAACACAAGCAAAGGAAAAGATTTACGATTCTCCGGCCCCCTTTATGCAATCATGCATGACCCCTTGGTAAATGATTACAGCTGACTCTATTGCCTGTAGCTGCTACCTCGTTTACCTTCCGAGTCAATACGTTGCTGCAACGGAGCCTTGTCTTTTTCCAGGCTGACTGACTTTCCAACCCAAGAAATGAACTGTCAGGCCAACCCATCCAAAGCCTTTCCCTTTCGCTACTTAGCGCCCTCCCAGGTCGGGAGGGAGATTTACAACCAGAACTCATATTTCCGTCACAAGCCTATACTGTATAGCCTGTTGCTTTCTAATAATAAAGCTGTCTCAATGCATATTATATAACAATATGCACATGCATATTTTCAGTTGCATAAAGGTATTTCTGAAGAGTCTACACTTTGAATTTTTTTTGGCTTCTTGTTTTCAATGCATTGATTATTGCCTATTAGATTGCTTATTGCCGATTAGCTACGCGATATCTGATGTCTGATATCCAATCAGTAAAGTGGCTGATGATTGCACCACAGCTGTACAGAGAAGGTGTAGTAATGTAAGTCTTGGAGGGGTGACCCCCAGGGCTGCAGACGTGGAAAGCACTCAGTTCCTAACCTGAGCCACATTCCACAGTGAGACGGCAGGACTGAAAATGCAAGCTGTCAACCACAGTGTTATCAGCATTGAAAGATGTGTTTGAAATAATGTCTCAGTTGGACCGAAGTGCAGATACACAACAGATGCGAGGCAGGTAATAATCTGGAAACAACAAGGCTTGAGGGCCATGTGCAACTCAACAATAATCACTTCTGAATACATACTCTACAGAGCATTGCAATTGCACAACCCCTAAAGGAGGTGGCTCATTGAAATTGGGGCAATGCCAATGTTCTATAACAAAGTGTGGCAAAGTGGTTGCAGTGCGCAGGTGTAGTGGTGATGCAGTGCTCAGGAATAACAGACACAGGACAGTTCAAGGTGAAAACAGCTCTTTATTTGGCTGGGTTGGCGTGCTCGCAACTCTTAAATAATAATAACTGGCTCTACACACCAATGTGTATTGCTCAGTTAAACCACAAGGTTTAGTCCCGAAATAATAAGACACTAAACAAGACACACACAAACACAACACGGTCACAAGTCCAGAGTGAGTGCTCTCAGTGAAAGTGGTGATTTACAGGTTTATACGTGCACAGTGGTGAAGTGTAGTCTGGGTTTAATAGCTGGTTGTTTAGCTATAGCTCCTGGAGTTTAGCCTTCTATAATGACAAATATAACTGTTAAATAGACAGGCAATGCAACATTCAAAAACTCACAGTTTCTTTTTTGTTCATACGTCCTTTACAGGTCTTTCCATAACAAAGAAACAGATTGCTTGGCCACATTCCCTGATATACCTTCAGCCACGCCCCCTTCGGTAGCGAGTGCAATCACAAATGCTCCAATTCATGACTGACACATCACCTACCGCATTAGGCGATGGCTTCTGGTATTGTGACTCCACCCCCTTTCTGAATGGCTGACTTCCAACTGACCCTGGAATGAACTGCCGAACCATCCAGTTTGGGGGACCCCGTTTCTGTTATACCGCGCCCTCACAGGTCGGGAGGGAGATTGTTGACTAGGATTCATTCGTTCTCTGTCACACAAAGCCTGGTATATTGTTATCTTGGAACTAACCAAATTATTAATAAAATATGAACTGTAAAACAGCATGGTTCTTTTTCTTATATGGTTCAGTAGCAAATTACTTGTTTTAAATTGTATTCAGTGGATTAAGCAAGCTGAAGCCAAGTTCTTATTTACAGGAGGAACTTGGGGGCGGTTTTTAATACTTAGATCACGGAACACACATGTAGAGTTACCCTGAGGGTACATTTATGCACTTACAAGACAGTTTTGGAATGCACATTTAAGCAAACGAATTGACTTAATTAAAAAAAAGAAGTCCTGGGAATGCAAATATTTTCTAAAACACTTTTAAGATGTTCTTGTATGCCTATAATTTCTGCTGTGTTCCCACCCCTGTGTACACTATATTGGCTTATTTTGTGTCTTGCTGTCTCTGCAATAACTAATGTGCAAACACATGCACTGGGATGTGTAACAACTACTGGAAGACCTTTCAGTGTATTATTATTATTATTATTATTTATTTCTTAGCAGACGCCCTTATCCAGGGCGACTTACAATTGTTACAAGATATCACATTATTTTGTACATTCAATTACATTGTATGGTTTACTGTTTCATTTTGTTAAGGCATACGTACATTGTTGCTGTGTCAACATGAACATTGGTATCTGGACTGATTCGTTTGGATAGTCAGATTATTACTATGAAATTGTCATTATGACATAATCATCTCCAATCAAGAAACCTCCAAAACTAACTTTGTATGATAGCACCCCTTTAAATACAGTGCATTAGGTACAGTCATGTCCTGCAGTTACACACAATGGAGGGTTCATATAGTCAAGGCTTTAGTGATGCTGTAACAATGCAAGTTGTCTTTTCAATTGTCAGGGCCCAATTCATAGGGCAGCAGTGTGGAGTAGTGGTTAGGGCACTGGACTCTTGACCGGAGGGTTGTGGGTTCAATCCCCAGTGGGGGACACTGCTGTTGTACCCTTGAGCAAGGTACTTTACCTAGATTGCTCCAGTAAAAACCCAACTGTATAAATGGGCAATTGTATGTAAAAATAATGTGATAACTGTATAATGTGAAATAATGTATAATGTGATATCTTGTAACAATTGTAAGTCGCCCTGGATAAGGGCGTCTGCTAAGAAATGAATAATAATAATAATAATAATTCAATATTTGCATTGCAGAATTTTATTTAACACTAGAACCGCCAGATTTTCGAACTACCTAGAACTGCCACGTGGGTCATTTTGACCCATACATTTTTAAACTGCTTCGTTATGAAAATGAAAGACATACTATCAGGTATCAACTGGAAAGTTTTATTCATGAATATCATATCTAACATTTGCATCGCAGAAACACCGTATTTAAATGGAAAATTAAACATAAAGGCTTTATTTTCAAAATGAGTGCATATACAGCATGACTACAAATAGTGAAAAAATATAATAAAATACACATTTCAAAAGAAACGGGTATTTTCATATACCTGTGTACAGCTGTAAACGGGTATATGTACACACAAAACTGTAAAACCAAAATAATTGTTTCTAATACTACATAAAAAGAAAATATAACACTACTTCCGATATGACGGCTGCATTGTACTCTATGCTGCGTACACGTCTGCCTGCTGGCTCTGTGCCTGCATCCAGGAGTTGTGACGCAGTTCCATTGAACACAATTGTGTAAACTGGTACATACAAACCTTTAAAACTAAAAATTTTTTTTCTAAAAGTACTATATCAAAAATAATATATAACATACATTTCATATTAGGCACATAAGTTGTTATCCTACCTGTCATTTCAGTTTGCTGTATGCATCTGAGTGCAGCTTGCCATATTCCCATCAAAATAACTACTTTCAAGATTAAATATTTCCTTCTGATATATTCCCAGTTGTATTTCTGGAACAAAATGAAGGATTGATGTCTCCCAGGTACATTGAGAAATGAAGCAACTAGGCTTTCACTGAGTTGGCAATTGTACAAATCCACAATCATAGCAATCTCTTGTTTGCTGCAATGTCTTGTTTGCTGCATATACACAAAAATAGAAAATCTTACGTTATATTAAAAAAAACTTTTTGCGATTCTGGCTATCAAACACCATCATGATATTTAATTAATATCTTTAGGAAAAGTCAAAAACGGACATACACATACGATTTACAATGGAAGAGTAAGTAACATTTTAAATCCAAAATGGGTCAAATTGACCCGCATGGCGGTTCTAGTGCTAAAGCTACTGGTGTCTATTATTTAGGTCTAAACCAAAGACATCATTGGCATATCACATTTGGATCTGTAATTTTATTTACTTTTAAGGACAAACATAAATACCCTTAAGAGACTTGCACACACTGTTGGCCATGTTGCTTTTCTCAAAGTATCTTCTTTTAATAATTGAAACAGTGGTGGACGATATTTAGATTTACCACATCAGCTGTCTCTCTGCTGTTCATTGGCTGCAGTACCATTTTCCTCCAAATTGCCTGACTAAACTTATTGGCAAGCAATTTATCTTTTAATTAAACACATCACTTATTTTGAAAATGAAGCCTAAAAAGAATGCAATGTTGGCCTACAGACACATTACTTTAGGGGCCAACAGCTGGTATCAATTTCTAAGAGCTTTCAAAATGGTGATCAAAGTAATCGCTAATGTCAATAACTCAGCCATGAACACAGCCATTGCTGGCCATTTAGAACCTGCTACTGACAAAACCAATTTATAGGAAATATCCAATCTTGTAATCCCTTGTAGAGTTCCAGAGCAGACAGAGTCATTGGTGGTTAACTGTAGCGCAAGTAAAGATGAAGTATACCCCACAGGGATAACCTGTACACATTGTGTCACACTGTAGAGTTTTGCACTTAACTACAGAACCGCTTGTTGAAGTGTGATGCAGCTTCAGTCAGTAGTTCTCTTGATGCAATGAAAAGAGCAATAGAATGTTTTCTATTATGAACTGCTTCTTTAAGAAGGCTAAACATATTGATGAAAACGACAGCAACAGTGCATCAACTACAACTGTGTGCACAAACACAGACGAAGCATTGTGGAAATACTTGTAGAAATCAGATAAACGCATTACCTATTATATGTGTTACTAGAAGTTCAGTATTATACAAATAAAATGTGAATTCATATAATAATTCCTGTTTAAGAAAATCTATATTCCAGAGGTCTTTTAGGACTATGCTACTAGCTTTACTGTAGTTTTGTAAAGCCGTGACGGGGGATGGGTTTCAGTGACATGCTTGTTTTTTGTAGTGGGAAGCGATACTAACAACAAGAGAATGAAAGCACACTTTTATTATCTAGTATTTATTGAAGGATTCATGTTCTGGAACGTCATTTCTTGCCATACATTAAATCTATTAGAGCAAGAATAGAATGACCTTCTAGCTGGTCATTCCATGTGTACGTCTACACCCATAGTGACCTGCCTTAACAGAGGCAGCATTATTAACCAGTTTGAATTCCTGCGCTGTTCAGAGCTAGCAGTGTCTTGAAGTCGTTTGTTCTATTTATAATAGAGAAATACCAAACTGTCTGCACTGAACCTTTGGGACTGTAGACTGGAATGAAATCCGTTGGTCTGTCAAAGAGATGGCCTATAGGGTTGCCAATGCACAGCTTTACAAAAACCTGTTTAGGGTGCTGTGTCTCCTTCATATAAAAATCATTTGTTCTCAAAGTTACTTAACTACCAGTAATCCTATACTGTATACAGTAGAATTGACACCATGGCTTGCTTCGGCCTTGTACCAGTACTGTCCTTTATTTTAGCTCCTCAGAGGAAATAGCATTGATGTTTAAATGAAACTGAACCTCAAATGAACCTTTGTGGCCCACCTTAGCTTGTTGTTGTTGAACACGATTTACATTTTGCACAGAAAACACAACCCTTGTCTTGAGCACTCCATGAGCTGGTTATCTCAGCCTGGGTCTCAGGGCTTCCCTGCCCCTTCTTAATGCCCTCTCTGTGTGTCTGTTCAGAAGCCCATGTCTGGGAGGAAGGAGAAGACGAAGGTTCCTGCGGAGGAGAGCTCCAGCGGGGGGAGCAGCTCTCCCAGCCCGGGGGACACTCTGCCCTGGAACCTGTCCAAGCACCAGAGAACCAAGCGGTCCAAATCAGCGTCCGGGAATGGGACCGTGCTGGACCCAGCAGAGAGGGCCGTCCTCCGCATTGCAGGTAGGAGGAGCAGGCGCTGGTCTGAATACTGTATATACTAAAGCCTGTATTACAGAAACAAATACAAAAAGTGGGCTATATTTTAAGGATATGAAGATGATGCCATCTCCCCAACCTGCTCTACTATGGGCATTTTTTTTGGTGGCCAAAAAAGAAAGAAACTTTTACGCACACTACTTGAAAAATGAATTACTAACATCTGCCTAACAATACTACTCCATTCATTAAAATATTGTACATGTTTTTGCATTTTAAATTCTTCACATTCAAGAAACTAAATAAACTTCATTCCCGCCTCACAGTGTATTTGCCCAAGGTTTTTGTCAGGGGTGGGAATGTTGATGACCAGCCAAGTGACGGTAGCCAGGGGTTTTGTGATACCAATGCAGAACAGCAGGTTCCGCATCAAGGTTTTCCAGTAATGGTCCATTCATGCTGATCACAATTAGATTATCAATATCAGCAAGATCGGATCGTGCTTTTAATCCTGTTTTGGGCACTGAATCCTCGCTTACAAGCAGCAGTGTTTGTTGGTATTGTAAGGCTGTAAGAATTACTCTTAGTGCTGAGAAACGTTTGCTGTTGTAGAAACCCTTTGTAGCACCAGTCAGGGTGGCCAGATCTTTAGCAGCTGATTTGAAGTCTTTCCACTCTTGCAGAAGGAGAGATATTATTTCTGCTTCATCAGTGGAAAATCCAGTTGCCTTTTTAAGTAAAGGCGTGAACCTGAAACCCAGTTCAGTGATTTCTGTTACTACATAGTTTGTCAGCTCTTTGGTGGCCAAGAGGATGTCAAACACCTGGAACAGCTGCAATTGTGCATTGTTCCACATTGGCTCAAAATGATCTACTAAGTATTGTTTAAGTTCAGCACACATTTTACTTTTAATGTCCTGCTTATATGACTCAGTCAATGACCTTGCTCATGTCCGGAAGCTGCTTAACTCCTCCCTCTGTATCTTTTCTCTGTTTTTCTGGGGTTAGGTGACTGGCAGCTGGTGGTGGTAGAGGCATGTGGACCTGATTCAATGCTAGTGAGAAAATTACGTTCATAGCATCCAGGTCTGCACTAAAGCTTTTCTATTTCCAGTATAGTGCTTTCCACGTTTGGGTTTATTATGGTCACCAACAGGCTGTCAGACTGAAACACTTTTGACAACCTAGACAATTACATGAACCAGGTTTTCCTTCCATCTTTCAGAAACTTCAGCATGCCTTTTGCTTCATCAGATACTGAAGATGCTTCAATATTTTCCAAGTGGCATACAACTGGATCAAAATTTTTAAGCGAAGTACCAACTGCATCAAGTTGGCTACTTACCCATCTCATAGAGTAAACCTCTACAAATGTCCACAGTTCAGTGTGTAGCAATTTGCTTGTTAACTCCAGCTCTGTCATTCTTTTGGGTGAAGAATGATAGACGCCAAAGAGATCTTACAGTTCGTTCAGTCTCTCTTACAACAGGCATTTCTCTTTGGGAATCGAGAACTGCAAGCTGCAAAGGTGTGCCACACAATGTACACTGGTCAGCCATGACAAGGACTGTTTCAATTGAGTTGAAACTCCCACATGCTTTCCTCGCATAACTGCAGCACCAGCAGTGCCTTTGCATTTCTGTAATAGCTCCACTAGATAAGGGAAATTTCTCAAGGCTTTATCTCTTGAAGCAATATGATGTACATAATTCTTCATTCATACGCAAGAAACACATGTCCATAGTTGTTTTTATCTGGAACAGTTTAGGCTTTGTCTGCCTGAAAACACATTACATGAGCCTTACTTGTATCATGGATTGTGATATGTTCCAGTTTACAGTAGAATGGTCAGCCACATTTGGGTGTGTTTTGCATATGGTGCAGAACATCACCATGCTCTCTGAATCAAAGGAAAGCCATTCATACTGACATTGACACGTTTGGTCACGTGACTGTACAGGCCCGCACTATCTCATGGGGTGCAGTTTCTCATGCTACACTGCTGAAAGTTGCCATTCTGATCTAAATGTTCTCTTAGGTTTTCCTACACTGCTTTACGGGTGTGTTGCTGTGTCCCTCAAACTGCAGTTGAACTTGAATGTTGTTGGACCTCACTGTTGCTCACATTAGTTACACCAGAAATGTGGTCATTCTGAAATACTATTTGGTCAGTTGTCTGCAGTTGTAACATGTATCTGGAGTACGAGAAAATATAATGGCAAGATAAACCAACAGGACTCCTAGCACAACTGAGAATTGTGAGGGTCTGGAACCAACTCCCCAGTAATGTTGTTGAAGCTGAAACCCTGGGATCCTTCAAGAAGCTGCTTGATGAGATTCTGGGATCAATAAGCTACTAACAACCAAACGAGCAAGAACGGCTGAATGGCCTCTTCTCGTTTGTAAACTTTCTTATGTTCCTGAGGTGCTTAACCTGTCCACAGTGTAAATGCAGAGCAATCCTTGTAATCTTTTAATGTACATCTTGTAATACCAAACCCACAGCTGTGTTTAAATATAAACGTTAACAAAAAGGATATGGTAAAATTCTCAATTTACAACGAAATTTCAGTGTTCAGATTATTTATTTTTACAGCGGACACCAAGGTATACCTGTTGAAATTAAAAGGCAAGTATATTACTGTTACTGTTTTTGTTTTAAAAGGTAAAGTTAAAAACAAATCTATTTTTTCCTTTTGACTAGAAGCGTGTGTTAAAAACACATTAAATACATGTTAAATACATTAAATATATATTTACTTTGCACAAATACTAAAATATTGTATGTATGTTGCATGAATAAATATATCTGAAACAAAAGTTATCAAAAGTGCACAGCCATTTAAAGTGCAGACACCAAAAACACAAGCCAAGTTTCAAGAAACCATTGGGGCAACCTTGACCCCCACCGCTTTTACAGTTGTGCCTATTTGCTTTGTGTCACATCCATGCAACCTCCGAAAACAGCAGCACACATTCTCCCCACTCATTCACTCACTCCCTGTTCCCATGCTAAGTAACGGCTTGACCCGTTCCCTTTACAATACATAAAAGACAGACGAGACAAACTGAACAGTCAACAAGTTCTGCAACAAAGCAATTGTCTGGGTCGTTACAATATATTTTTTAATTTGAAAGTAAAAATATATGAAAGCATGACGACCTTTATGTACAAAAATTTTCACTAATACACAATTGAAAAATAACTTGAGTAATTATTTTTGTTTCATACAGTATTAAATGGCAGTTTTTATATCTGATAGTGCAAAATAAATAAACAAATATCTATATAAAGAAATAAATACATGTCTATGTATTGATTTATGTATTAATTTATTTCAATATTTATTAATGTATTTATTTATTTATTTATTTTTTGCTTTTACCAAATAAGCGCTGACAGTATATAACACAACACGTTTGCAAACTGAAGGTTATAGTTTCATCAAACCCCACACACGCCAGGCCTTTTTTATATTCATATTTTTTCCAGGAAAATGTTCCATTTTAAAACATATAAATGATACAGATGTCAAAATAAATGCATTCCCCATTATATTTCCATATTGACAAAACAAGTGAATTGTCATTAAACTCGGATGTCCTATAATATACATATATCCATATATTTATGGATAAAAGTGCCTAAAACGGGAGAAAAAGGAGAAGGACATTTTTACCTTACTTTGGCGGCTTATTTCTCTTACTGTATGACAGGTATTGACTTTTTTCTACATTTCACCTAAGAGTGTTGAGAACTACAAATTAAAAATGAAATGATACTTTTGGCTGATTTGCTTTTGCTGCGCCAATCACCTGAAAACACATAAACAATCCGTGCTCTATAGAGTCTCTGGCAGTTCTCGCTGATAACTTTGCACGAGGAACTACCGTTCCTCTCAATTTAAGTTCAAATCTTTGTAGCCGTGACCATTCCTTGAAATTGTCTATTTTTAACCTTGACTGTGCTTGACTTTTACATATTTTAACCGTGACAAAATCACATCCCTAATTATTATTACAATATTATTGTTACAGTTTAGTTTGCATGAATCCGTAAGTACCTGTAACAGTTACTTCTTGCTCAACGGTGGCTTTTCTGTAACTGTTGGTTTCTCACCTCAGTCATGTGATAGGGGCTCTTTGGCTATTGACTTAACTGTGCAATATTGGTCCAACAACAACATCATTAGTTTGGTAAAAATGTCGACAGGGAGCAAAACAAAGGGAAAGAGCAAGTCAGCTGGTTGGAGTTGCTTTTCATTCACTGATGACACCCAAAAAAAAGTAAAATGCATTATATGCAAAAAAAAAAAAAAAATCCTTGCATACAATCAGACAGCTTGTCCAATGTGAAAACACCTGGGGACTTTTCACCCTGAACAGAAAACATCCTGCTTAAAATCCAATCCCCAGGTAGGCTCTATGTCTTTTTTTATAATCCTTCATAACACAAAAAAACGCTGTAAAGTGTATATGCTACAGCCCACTAAGGTCTGTAAAACTGTAAGATATTTTAATTACTATTTCATAATTATTTGTGCTGTGAATGTTTCTCTAGTTATTTACTGTTACCATCATTACGTAATGCATCTTTTAAGCCAATGCAATTTCAGGTGGCCTGGTTTCAAAAGGGTATTATTTTATTAAGAACATATTTCCCAGACAAATAAAAGTGTCAACAAAATAACAATAATCATTACCACAGCATACCATGTAAACCAGAATTTTAAACCGAGAATTTTATATTTAATAGCTTATTGTAATGTTAAGCCACTGCTGTAGTACAATATCTTGGATAACAACAAAATAGACAAATCACACAGTTTATTAAGTAACAGTTGTTGAAAAATATACTCCTAGGCAGAATATACTAGTCAGGTAGTTTCAAGATAAGGGTTTACCTCATAACAGAGAGGGCCTCTTTCAGGCAAAACAGGAGATGTGGACATGGCTGTCAGATTCAAAGAACTTGTACACATTTCTTAGTTTATATATATATGTATTAATAATATAATATAGTTAATAATATATGTATATGCCTCAACATACAGTTTCATAACAGTATACTTTCTTATGTGGTTTCTGTTGTGTTCACACTTATCTTATTTAAGCAGTTTCTTATCAGAAACCACAGCTGCTCCTCTGCCATGTACCATCTCTTCCATGCTTGCATCATCTTACACAAACCTGTTTTCAAGCATGCTTCATTCAATTTGATCTCTTCATATTATTTCTAATATCAAACCCTCCTTTAGTTCATTTCTAACTCTATAACTGTAAGCTCATGATGGTTGTTTTTGTGCATTCCCATCAGATCCCAGAGATGGTATCACAGATTTATAATACAAGACAAGCAGAATATCCAAGACAAAGATTTAATAATAATAATAATAATAATAATAATAATAATAATAATAATAATAATAATAATAATAATAATAATTAAAAAAAAAAAAAAAAACTATCACCCTGTCACATGATTATTATTACCATAACATTTCTTTTAAACTGTTATTTTACGGTTGCACTTACTCATATCCATCCAGCGTGAAGCTTGCTTGGCTTAAAAAGAAAAACTTTTTTTTTTTTTGAGCAAATCTCATCAATATTACAAGCTATATTCAAATTAAGAGTGGTACTTTGATCTGTCTTTTGTATTTTAAATCACACCAGATTTTCTCCAGTTTAACATAAAAATACATCTTACTTTTGATACTGTACCAAACACGTCATCTGTTTAATGGGGTTTACTGGATATCTTATTAACCTGTGATGTAATACCAGCAAGGATATACTTCTGTGTCCTCTGGGGCTTGAGTTACATTTTCACTCATCACATCTGCAGTTGCATTTGGCTTTTTGCCAGTGTTGGTTGTACAGTTAAATGTTTTGCTCTAACAATAATGACTCTGCTTGTGTCGGTGTACGGTTGACAGACAGGCGATTTAGAATTAAGACAAGCTTGTGGTTGGCTCACTTTCGTGCAAGTCTGAATTCAGCTTTTTTGACACTATTTTAAGGAAGCGCTCTTTCTCCAAAGGCAGTGTGTTAATGCAATGTCATGTTTAAATATTTTTGGCACAGTTGCTTTTACTGTTGAATAAGGCAAGATGAGCTTTTGGGTATCATTACAAGCCAAGATACAGAGCTGATAAGATACAGAGCTGATAAGATACAGAGCTGATAAGATACAGAGCTGATAAGATACAGAGCTGATAAGATACAGAGATGCTATGGTTTTGGGTGGCTATGCTGTATTAATGCAGCTCGCTTCGTTATGATTTACAGCTGACAGTGTAAAGGTGACTTTATTTAATTAAATCTCTCAATCCTTTATCATTAACTAGCAGCAACATGGACTGATATAATTGCACAGATAACTCTATTAGAGTGACTTGGGACAACCGGTTTTCACCAGTACGCAATCCTAACTGGGAATGGGACCGTCCCTCTTCAAACCAATTTAATCTTGGTCTGAGGCTGACAGGAAAAATAAAGGGACTGGTTTCAAAAGGCTTTCAACCTGGGGCCAGTGTTACACGCCACTCTGCCTCCTTATGCAGTGTGGAGTAGTGGTTAGGGCTCTGGACTCTTGACCGGAGCGTCATGGGTTCAATCCCAGCTGGGGGACACTGCTGCTGTACCCTTGAGCAATGTACTTTACCTAGATTGCTCCAGTAAAAACCCAACTGTATAAATGGGTAATTGTATGTAATAATAATGTGTAAAAAAAAAAGAAAAAGAAAAAAAAAATGTAATTGTATGTAAAAATAATGTGATATCTTGTAACAATTGTAAGTCGCCCTGGATAAGGGCATCTGCTAAGAAATAAATAATAATATTCTATTCAATTTCAGTGTATTTTATTTACTGTATATAGCACCTTTCATACCCACAGCATCTCAAAGCACTTTACATGTCAGCTAAAACAGAAAGAAGCCTGCAGCATCAAGAAGTAGTAAAAATTACAAAATAATAATAATAATAATAATAATAATAATAAACAAAAATCCTAATAAAACAACTGAAGGGAAATGAATAAGAATGATAGATAAAACACACCGTTACAGAAGCAAGCAAATGAAATAGATGCAAACAATTTTATTTGTAAGTCAGGTTAAAAATGACCACCTCAATGGAAATAGGCTGTTTCTTGAAGCCCACTTGTCTACTTGGGAATCTGATTGGGACAATCCATGAAAGGTGGTCTGTGTCAGCATTAACTGGCTTGTACGTGTACATGCTTTCCAGCAGAGTAAGGGGTCCTCCTCGCAGCCAAGCGCATGGAGAAGAGTAATGAGCTTCGATCAGTGTGTTGATTTGAAGGGCTTAGCTGTAGGCTCCTGATGTACTGTTTGCATGAATAGCACATAATCATGTATTATGAATGGGAAGCGATGTTTGCTGTCCTATTCTCTGTCAGAGACAGGTAACCTTTGTGTCTCGTTTTGAGATATTATGTATGTGTTTAATACCACCTGGCTGTTGCTCATACGAATCCCAGCAGACCAGCCCGTGTTTTATGCTGGTCAAAATGGGATGTGCTTGATATATGATTGGAATGCTTGTAGTTAAAGTCAGTTGTGGACTCTAATTAGTCTGTTTATGTTTTTTGTCTCTATTTCCACAGTTACAGGTACAGTAAGATTAGAACTTGACGCCACATTAGTTTCCTGTTGGAAGCTGATGTGGTCCTTTTATCTGTAATACACGATTATCTGTAATACACGATTACAGCATAAAAAATCTACTTCACCTAAATCAAAGTGAAATGAAATCTGAAAAGCAAAATGATGAACAGTAAAACAGTGGTCTGGTGAGAATGGTGTCATGCTAAGGAGAGGATATATATATATATATTTTTTATTTCACCTTTAAAATATTTTATGAAAAAAAGTACAGTTTTGGGTTATGTGTTGTAAATAGATAAATTAAATAAATAATAATGGCTAAAGAAACGCATTCAGTAAATTCAGTAAATCGTGTAAACTCATAGGAGACACAGCGGTTGGCTTTCCCCTGGTCCTCCTGTGATTAATTCCTGTGTACCACTGTGCTGATTTCTCTGTTATATTTCTCCCATTACTGGTTGCCTGGCAACAGCTGTCACAGTCTCCTTCCCCTCTGCCCCCCTGTCACCTGATGAAGAGATCCATCGAGCTTGAGGAGAGCTGGGTCAGCCTGTTCAGTACTCCTCATACTCCTCTTCCAAACTGGAATTTGTATTTTCTTGTCACTTTAAAGAACACTCAGCTCACATTACAAGACCTTTGGCAGTTCCATTAAGTAGCTTCTTTAATAGTAACTGTGTTATGAAAAATGTGAATGATGGGTGAATGACAAAGCAAAAGTAATTTGTTCTCGTTGGCTTGATTGTTCGTTTTCCTCAAGGTGACATGGTAACATGAAAAAGGAGAAATGATGGATTGTTTAATTAGACAGTAATCAAAGGGAGAGTATATTGTAAACCTTTTACATAGCTACAGTACTGCTAATTGTACTTGCTGATGACAATTATACCAAAACATACATTTGTTTCCATATTTTCATTTCTAATTGTTTTTGGGCAAGTGTTCTGCTGTACTGAGGTGCATGGAGCTACCAGTGTGCTCTAGCTGTGAAGGGGGTTGAGTTGTTCTAACAGTAGGTACACATGAGGAACAGTTACAACATTTAGGCTGAGTCCCACCATACTGTATCTCGTTTACAATTGGTCCCCAACTGGCACCATGGCACCAACTTTCAGTCACTACTGAATTTGACTGGAATGAAAGTGGCAAAAGGCTTCGTACCCCAGATATTTATAGAACTAAGGTTTGTACAGAACACCACGAGCACCTACTGTACATATATCTTCACTGCTGTAAAACCCACACCTTCATGTCTGTATAATACTCAGTATCAAGGTGCCCTTTCCGCTGCACTATGATTCACGAGGGGCAGGTGTTGGAAGCTGAAGTTGCCTTGCCAGATGCAGAGTGAGGGGGCTTGGCAAGGCACTGCAAGCCTTCCTGCTGTGTATCTATGAAGGCAGAGATCAGTTTAATAGGATAGCCTCTTATTCAGGATTCAGTGGTAGGTGTACTCAGATGGGCCAGTCGCAGCGCAAAAACATACCGCAATTTGCATTTTCGTTGCGACCCTTAACAAAGTAAAAACTGTACTAAGAGAAAATATGTTAATGAAGACAGATGCAATATACTTTGCTCAAAAGAGCCAACTTCCCAATGTTTTGGTATGTTTACATACCTTTGTCAAGGGAAAGTGTGTTTGAAAACAAACAGTGCAGGTGCTTATAGGTTTTGGATGTCAAGGCAACTACACTCATTTATTTCTATTTAAATCTATTAATGTTATTGTGATGTCACTCACCACATGATGTAGTTGATAATGTAATGATCTACTATTCCTTTCTATTTCAACCTTCAGGCATCCTGGTACTGAGTTTATGTATCCATTTATTTTCTTTTAGTCTTCTATATTGTACATTGTCTAATTTATTCTAAAACTACGAATTTTAGGTAATTCCTGTTCTGCTTGTTTTTTTTGTAAAGTCCTGAACCACTGGTTCATTTACTTTTGTATTTCTTATGTTTGATAGGTGATTCTTTATGCGTTTATATAATGTTGTACCCGTCTCTCCTACATATTTAATTTTAGTACATTTTTGGCAAAATATCCCATAAACAAGGTTGCTAGTTTTGAGTCGATCTTTTTCCTCCGTGCTGATTAGCGACAGTCACACCCTAACGAGTCGATCTTGATCAGTATCTCGACTCTGTGATTGCCAAGTAGAGGCTGACCTACTTCTCTGCCTCCCTGCAGGGTCAGGTTTTCTCTGAGTTAATACAAATGAGTCATGATGTATGTAATGTGAAGTTGTGCCTTTTCCTCGGGTACCTTTCCTGAATCATTGATGGTTCTGTGGAGCCTAAAGACAGACAGCATTGCATCTCATGCTTCAGCAGTTTCAGACGTAAAACCCCTTTATACACAGCCAACCTAATTTCATTTATTTAAAGTCACCTTAAAAGAAAAAAGTGTGAGTTAAATTAAACACATGAGCATCATGTTTCTCAACAGGACTTAATGAAATCACTAGGCCCAGTCTTTGACAACCCTAAGTGCGTTGCCAGAAGTCTGATACTTGTCACTAATTTAAGCGATGTAAAGAAATCTCAGCACAAACAAGGTATTATAGACATACTGTACGCTGACATTTACAGCCTAAGCTACACTTTGCCCTAATAAAGACTTGGTCTAAAATGTTGACATGTTTTTAAATAATACTTCTTCTGTTCAGTGTGTTTCTCTTTTTCATTTTGTGCAGTGGGTTTCCCAATCAGTCATGCAGCGAGACTATATGAATGTAACATTAGATAGAAGTTGGCACTGGTACCCGAAAACAGGGTACCCATCGGGTTTTAAATGACCCGACACGACCTGGGTTTAATTTTACAACCTGATTATCGATTTATTAATTTGAGAAAATATGCCATTGAGTAATTTATTCGTGTACCACAAGCCAGTACTTTGGGTGGCACTAGGGCCCAGTGAAAAGACTAGCCTGCCTGCCTTGGTTGGTGCGCAATCCATTATGGGACGCTGTGATAGAGATTGAATGATTCTTGGTGTTAGATCTCCCTCTCGACCTGTGAGGGCACTGTGTAACAGGAACAGAGTACCCTTAACTGAATGGCACAACAATTTATTCCTTAGGGTAGGTGGAAGTCGGTCATTTAGGAAAGGGACGGAGCTACGTACCCAAACTCAATGACCCAGACGGTAAACGGCGTGGCATCTGAGGATAGGAGGAGCCGATGCGCTCGTTAACCTAGGGGTCATGAGCGAGGGTATAAATAGGGGACATAGTGTAAGTGATCTGTTCCTTGGTAAATGGTTAGTGCTTTAAACCTACAAGGAGTCTGTGTTGCAGTATCGTGAACCGTGAGTTTTGTCTTGTGTTTGTTAACTGTCGTCTGTTTTTTAATAGACTACCAGTAGCACAATCCGGTGCTGTAGCGAAAGCCAGCATAAACCCGGACATCACTTTCACCCCTGCATTTCATGGAGAACTGTAATACACCACTTGTACTTATTCACTATCACTAGGAACTGCGTTTGTGTTTTGTGTTTAGTGTTGGTGTGTAAATCTGGACTTTTGGTTGCGGGTCAAACCCGGGGAATTACAAATATTGAGTGATACACGCCGCTGTATCACTCCAACATTATTATTTACAGGTGTTTGCCGTAAGGCTCTGGACATTGTTAATTAAATCAATAAACACCCTTGCACCTGGAAATCATTGTCTGTCTGTTTTGTATCCAGTCTGCACTGCAAGCACCTGTATTCACTCACCACTTTGCCACAGGCATTCTAAAGGCACAAACAAAAAAAAAATAATCACAGAATCAAGGGAAGCGTGCTGCATTGTTCAAAATGGGCCTGCTAATGACAGTGCGCAGTCGCAGACTGTCATGCTGCTTGAATACAGCATGACTTGAGCTCCACTATAACATCTTTTGCATAGTCTTTTTTTTATGCAATGCAGTGCACCCCGTGGATCCCAAACGGGATTCGAAGCACAGCTTTTAAACTTTTCGTTAAACAGCATTGATACTCAAAAGCAGTGCTGCCTTATTAAAAATGTCTGTTTCAAGGAATGGTGAGTTCTGCTTTACTGCCCGTAGCAGCTGATTGCACAGGTTCTTAGCTGACTGTGCTGTTCAATAGATTGTATTGATGCCAGCAGAATCAGTCAAGTTGACAGTGAATCAATGTGTGTTTTTTATTTTTTTTAATGTACCAGCTGACATTTATTTATAATATTAAGGGTCCCCATCGATTTGTTTAACCATGTACTGTATATACTGCATTAACAGTCCACTCATTGTAAAATAGTTTTCCGGACAGCAACAGAAATGAAATTGCTGTCTATATCCAGTTTGGATTGACACAAACAGATTGTCTCATGTTAATCGTGTTTCTTTTCTTTTTTTTTTATTTATTTATTCAGCAGTTACAATTTGTGCCACCATCTAGTGATAATATTTATGAAGTTTTACTATAGCACTACAGTTACAGTATACTGGGTTGACAAATACATTCTAAATACTGTTCAAATGACATGCATATTAGTTGTTTTAATCCTAGACATGGATCACCACCGTGATCAGCAGACAGATCGCTGCATTCCTGGCTGTATCCCCCCGCTGGCTTGTTCTGTGACACGGGAGAGCCAGGTTCATATGCTGGGATTGATTGCCTTCGACTCTTTAGGACAGAGATCAGTAAACCCAAATTTAAACACTTCTGTCTCTTTCACACTGCAGAATAACAAAGACAGCTCTGTACCGCCGCTGCCAAATAGGACGTTAATCAAGTGATGGAAACTCACTGCAGTAAATCCCACTGTGAACCCAGCACTCTTCAAGGACCAATGAGGCAGGCATGGAAACAGCAGGGATCCACATGCACCCTGCTGCTTCTTCCTGTATTGTATACTGTCTTCTACAGGTGTCAGTGGCTAGAATACGTGTCAAGTGAAACCTGAGTGTACAAGACTGTACTAATGAGAACAGTGGATGCTCAACCCCTTTGATGAACAAAAACCCTGCTTTTACTTTCTGTATCCCCTCATAAGAAAAACATCTAAACACCTTATTAAACTAAGCCAAGGTGACCAAGCAGAAACATCCTTGAGATTTCCATTTCGCTTCCAAAAATACCTTGAAAAACTATTTCAGCTGCATATAAATGGGATACATACAGTACAGTATATACAGCAACTCATGCTTTTTTATTAAATAGATGATGAGATTAAAGGTAGGATTAAACAATTAAAAGTTAATTCTGTATTTAACAGTTACTTGATAAGACCAAGTGAGTTTCAAATGCATTCATACACTGTGGAATTAATGCAACTGCTGGCAGCTGTACTAAAGACACTAAAGTATGCTAACCCAGTAAAGCCCAAATTGTGCAATAATTTCCCTCGAGGATGAATGCATACTGTGCGCCTCTTTATATATCGTTGATCATCAAATCCCTTTCGCTCTTCACAAACACTGCTGCTCTTAGATCAAAACTGAAGTCAGACTGGGACAATCCACTTGCTGCCGACCCTGTGTGACCCTCCCTGTGAATTATTATTTCCCTTTGAATAAAAGTGCATTATTAATCAACCAGTTTACCAGGCCTCGTATGACTCGGCTGACTTTAAACAATTCCTGAATTGAACATGGTGGGATTTTCCTGCCTGTGTTGTTTCAGTGGCTTTGTGATTGTGCTTTAAAATGAGGAAATGATTCATTAAAGAATTCGGAAATAAACTGACCCCTGCTGTGTTGTTTTTCAAATGACCCAGATGATACGATGGGAGCCTAGTAAAATGATACTGTACATGCTGATGGAAGCCTAATAAGATGATACTGTACATGCTGATGGAAGCCTAATAAGATGATACTGTACATGCGTATTGTATGATGATTATTCTTAAATAATCAGTCGTGGTCTGTACTGCATGGGACCTTAGGCCAAGACGCTTGTTTTTTAATTCAATCCCATTTAGTCCATTCTAGTACCAGAACTAAACAGTATAAATAACTGAATGCTGTCGTTACTCATTTAAAAGGCATTTGGGGAATTTTTCTGCTGCCTTTATCAACTAGAACAAAAAAATAAATTAAGGGTGAGGCCCAGAAATAAAGCCAAATGAGTTACTGAAGCAGCCGGGCTGCAGGCATGCACACAGTAACTGAGCAGAGACGGCTTTTGTTTGAATCAGCAAGTGCATTGTGCAGCTTTTTAATGAATCTGTATGAAATCATACATTGTCTGAGTTCCAAGCGACATGGCTTGGAATAGTATTTCAAAGTAAAAAAAAAATAAAGCAAATAGTCAGGAATGTCAAGTTTGCCAATATTTGATGTACAAAAAAATGCAGGAAAGATAAAAAAAAAAAAAAAAATTCCAAAGTTCTTTGCTTTGGCGGAACATGTGCATTTTCTTCAATTACTTTAGAATGCTTCCTGTAAAACAATGGCTTAGGTGGATATTTTAAGAGCTTTTTTATTGATACATTTTAATCATGCTTTATACTGTAGATAATAAACTAAAGTATTATGCATTGTTTCCTTACTGATCTTAAACCCTTAGTACTAGAACTGTAGCAAGGACGAACCAAGCCAATGAAAACAAACTACAAGGTCTTCTGAGTGCTAGAGGAATGGGATAACAGACAGAGTAGTAACACTGTGCAAGCAGTGCACAATTGAGCAGGATTGTGGAACACTGCAGATTTAATTACTGATGTTGAATAGTTTGTGGTATGTTGAATCCTCTGTCAGGCAACCAGTGCTTTGCAGTGTTCACAATGAGTTCAAATGTGTGGTCAGTGTGTTAATTAGCCGCGTAAACATTTTATCTGGACACACACCTGTAAATACACGTGTACAACGTACTGGACTCTGACTCTGACTATTCAGGAGCCTGCCAACAGGTGGCAGCACTCCTGAATCAATGCACTGCTGTTTCTCCAAGGTAGGGCTTCCCATCCCTGCTCCTGGGGACCTACTGTGTCTTCTGGTTTTCATTCCAACTGAGCTCTCAATTACTTAACTGCACTCTTAATTGAACTAAGAATTTGCTTAATTAGACCTTTTTAATTGTTCTCAGCTCCTAAAAAGTTGCAGGGTTCAAGTTACTTACATTTTTTATAGCTAACTTGAAATATACAACTGTTTAAGAGCTGAAAACAAGTAAAATGGTCTAATTTAGCCAATTAATTGAGAGCTTGGTTGGAATGAAAACCAGAAGACACTGGGATCCCCAGGACCAGGGTTGAGAATCCCTGTCCTATGGGTTAGCCAATCCGGAGTGATGTTTGTAAAGCAGTGTGTGTAAATACCATAAGCTAATAGTTTTTGAATGTGCATTTTTGGGCCTGGGAGTGTAATAACTAGCTAGTGGGACTGCAGGTCACTTGAGTACTGTTATGTTAGAATAATGTGTTCCCTGTATCTAGCAGTCAGACTGTACTCTGTGTGTTCTCAGATCTGGTACAGACAATGGCACTGTTTGCAGCATGAGCTTTGTTTCCTATCCTTCCTTGTAGGTGTTACCCCCTCCCCTTTGGAATGCTGCAGTATTGTATGTGGACTAGAGAGAGAGACACACTCTCTTAAATACTAGCTGGATCTTCATTCTGACTAAGCAGCTCATTGATTTTGTATCTCATATGGGGTTTGCTCTTGTTGGCATATATTATTCCTCGTTGACACTCCACATGTGTCATGAATCAAAGGCATTTTATTTTCTGCTGAAGGGATGGATTCTCTGGGATTAGCACACAGATAATCATGCGGCTGTAAAAGATGCACGGTTACCATCAATACACACCAAGGCAGTCAGTGGCACTCTGCTAAGGTCTAGAGTGTGTGATCTGTCTTTGTGCCTCGGGGACCCTAATATAAAACAATATGCTTGTTAGTCAGTACTGGCAAGACCTAAGAACTTCAGTTCATTTTGCCTATAATGCAGCATGCGATAGCTAGTCTGGGAAACAGGTTTGATTAAAGGAGATACAATGTGAAGAGTGTGATAGGATCTCTTGAAAACAGAATAGATTGATAGGACATGACTGGCAGGCTGTTGATTATGCACATTGCTGACTACATCAGGTACTGCACTCCTTTCAAAACACAACAGCAGCTTCAGATGTGATTCTTTTCTTTGAGTCTGTTGTGTGTGCAAGCAAGTACTGCTGCATTGTACTACCTGTAATTATTATCATATTCAAAAGTGCTACAAAATGTGGTGATGTCTTGCAGATATAAAGTGTGAACATTGCACCCTGCTAAATCATAGAAGTATTTACATTTGCCAACAATCCCAATGGCGACATCAGTCCTCGAGATCCTGATCCCAGGAAGAAACTCCCAGTCTTTAGGCAGAGAGTGATTTCTTCAGTATCATTACACATGTAGTGAGTCCTTGTTTATGACGTAGTGTGGATATTTTATCATATTGGCTACTTCAGTACATAAATGTTCCTAACACAGTGATGGTTTATTGATTGTACATGAATAGAAAAGTATGTTCATGTAAATATTTGATACATTTTCAGAGTTGTTATGTATGTCATAAGAGAGACTGTAAATACTCTGTGCCTAGTCGCTGAGCAATTTTAATTTGGCATTGGAGTTTATTAAATATTTATTAAACTATGTTTTTAAAAAACAAAACAGTTTAACAAAACACTGAAGAGTTCATTCAGCTTTCACTGACTGGATCAGACTGGATCTTTTACAGAATTGATAAAGGCTTCACCTTTTAGTACACCTCTTACAACAGATCAATTAGAAACCAGATGGTTGTTATCAATAAATAAGTGTCCAGGTTCCTAGAAACTCCAGTAAACTAGAAAGGTATCACTAGCACTTTGAATAGCTGTGTGCTACATTTACTGCTGGCTCTGGGGCCATGGGAAATATCACAGTAATAATACCCTGCTGTCAAGAGATGTGAAACTGCTATTAGTCAACTAATTACAATTATAAAAGCAAGACAAGATTGTACAAGGAGATGATTTATCATCAGCATTAAACAAACTAGGAAACAGCATTCAAACAATTATCACACCATGTCACAAAGACGGCCGGAGTGGGTGGCGTCAGACCAGAAGCAGGAAATAAAACGACAGAGAGGTGTGGTTTGGTGGAGCTGAGCGAATGGTTTCGCTCAGCATTTAATAAACAGAACAGCAAAATAAAAAGGTTGTAACATACAAACACAAAACAGGACACGGCACTGGAGCCAAAATAAACAGGCAAACAAAACGGACTACACAGACAAAACACGGTGAGCAGATTTAACTACTATTACTATTACAAATATTACCTCCGTCTCCTATCCCGTTCTCCACTCACCGAACACCCAACCCCGACTGAATGAAAACATGCTGCTTTTATGCAGTTGTACTGAGACTCGACTGCTAATCAATCATTCAATTGGAGTCGCGGTACAACTGCACGTGAATCAATAAAGTGCAATTCCCCGTGCTCACATATTACATTTTACTTGCACGTGAAGTGCTGTGCCATCCTCGTGCCTAAATACAAATATACATTTTAAATACTCGTGCTGCACACACCCATTTATATCCCGTGCAGCCATCGCTATACACCAACATTTACACACAACACGTAACATATAACATATAACACAGAAAATACACACAGGGGCGGGCACTTCGTCACACACCACTAAACTAATTTGAAAATACTGGTAATATTAGAATTGTTTTCAATGCACCGTGTTCTGTTTTATTGATTATGTGTTGTATGTGTGCAAGATGTGTGCCCTGTAACCTGCCAGGAAAATAGAGTCCATAACTTCAGTGTATTTCAGTCGAAGGGTTTGTCATTGAATTTACTGAGTTTCCTATAGTATTTCTAATTCCACCTGTGGTTGAAGTTCATCGACAGAGCAGCTGCGTGTATGAGGGTTTAACACATTACATAATAGAAAGAGAAGGTGAATGCCAGACCCCTCCCAAGTACAGAAAACTCAAGTTTGTCTGCTATTTCTCACATCCAAATGTGTCTGCAAGACTCCTTTTCACCCATCACTTAATCATAAAGTGAAATCAACAAAAAAGACTTTATGTAAACATTCCATCGGCCAACTGCTATCCATTAGTGCCTACTGCAATAAGTCATTTTAAAAGAATAAACAAATAATAGTCAGGTAACTTATCAATGTGATTCTCTGTGCAGTTTGCAAAGTGTTTGGTTTTGTTTCTCAGTTGGTTAGCTGTGATTGTCTCGACATGTTCATGGAATTCTATCCAGAGGCTCTGCAGACAGCTAAGGACTGTATCATCTTCTTATTGCTTTCTTTATTAGCCTTCACAGTGGTCCAGGCAGATGAGAATGGGACTCGGGTTCAACTGAAGATAATAGATCACAGAATGCAGTGATCCAGGTAGATGAAAATGGGACTCGGGTTCAACTGGAGATGATAGATCACAGAATGCAGTGGTCCAGGTAGATGAGAATGGGACTCGGGTTCAACTGGAGATGATAGATCACAGAATGCAGTGGTCCAGGTAGATGAGAATGGGACTTGGGTTCAACTGAAGATGATAGATCACAGAATGCAGTGGTCAAGGCAGATGAGAATGGGACTCGGGTTCAACTGGAGATGATAGATCACAGAATGCAGTGGTCTGGGCAGATGAGAATGGGACTCGGGTTCAACTGAAGATGATAGATCACAGAATGCAGTGGTCCAGGTAGATGAGAATGGGACTTGGGTTCAACTGAAGATAATAGATCACAGAATGCAGTGGTCTGGGCAGATGAGAATGGGACTCAGGTTTAACTGAAGATGATAGATCACAGAATGCAGTGGTCAAGGCAGATGAGAATGGGACTCGAGTTCAACTGAAGATAATAGATCACAGAATGCAGTGGTCCAGGCAGATGAGAATGGGACTTGGGTTCAACTGAAGATGATAGATCACAGAATGCAATGGTCAAGGCAGATGAGACTGGGACTCGGGTTCAACTGAAGATGATAGATCACAGAATGCAGTGGTCCAGGTAGATGAGAATGGGACTTGGGTTCAACTGAAGATGATAGATCACAGAATGCAGTGGTCTGGGCAGATGAGAATGGGACTCGGGTTCAACTGGAGATGATAGATCACAGAATGCAGTGGTCTGGGCAGATGAGAATGGGACTCGGGTTCAACTGAAGATGATAGATCACAGAATGCAGTGGTCTGGGCAGATGAGAATGGGACTCGGGTTCAACTAGAGATGATAGATCACAGAATGCAGTGGTCTGGGCAGATGAGAATGGGACTCAGGTTCAACTGGAGATGATAGAGCACAGAATGCAGTGGTCTGGGCAGATGAGAATGGGACTCAGGTTCAACTGGAGATGATAGAGCACAGAATGACATCTCAAATGTTTGTTTTTTCTCTTCCTCTGCTCTTTAGCTGTGCATCCCAAGGGTTGAAATTCTTTCATTATCCCTTTAAGCCAACATACTTTTTTCTTTCCAGAGGGACCGTGTCACCATTGCTGGCAAATGGTTGATTCCAGAAATATCCCACTATGAACTATGGTAGGACTGGAAATCGATGGCTAGAAAGTAACAAAATAACAGCAAATGGTATACAGCCATTATATTGTATTTTAGCTTTTACTGTAGTGGTATTACTAAAATGCCATATAGGTTGATCTGAGCTTAATAGACAACTCTCTGTTTGACTTGGCTGAATCTTTGAGTTCTCCACATTGCTGTGCTGTTACACATTTCAAAAGCTAAGACATGGTTAACTAGAGACTAGGATCTTTTTTTGTCTTATTATTGCGCAGACTGTCTGTGTTCCACAGCCTGTTGGAGGCGATTAGTTTACTGAATAGAGTTTGCCTGTACTCTGGAAAGGAGGATCAAGTTGCAGACACATGTATTTATATAAACTGTTGTGTAGTACATAGCTGACAGAAATACACAAACAGCTCTGACAGCAGTTCGACAGGGTCCAGGACTCAAAATAGGAAAAGAACAGTGATACATCCTCTCACACATAATACAGTTATATCTATATCTATATCTATAGCCATATCCATGATTACATATTTTGGACACTGGAAGTGAATCATTGTCCAGATCTGGAAGTTGAGAAATTGCAAGTTTATAACTCAGAGCTCATGTCTAAGCCCTGTCAGTGTTTATTTCCTCTCACAGCACAACATACATACACACAAACCCTTGGTTGCGCCCTGCCCTTAAAACCCTACTGTTGTTTATTCTATAAATTAAGAATGGGGGGTGGGGAATGAGGAAACGGGAATGGGGGCTGGGGAATGGGGAAATGGGAATGGGGGTGGGGAATGGGGAAATGGGAATTGGGGTGGGGAATAGGGAAATGGGAATGGGGGCTGGGGAATAGGGAATGGGGAAATGGGAATGGGGCTGGGGAATAGGGAATGGGGAAATGGGAATGAGGGCTGGGGAATGGGGAAACGGGAATGGGGGTAGGGAATGGGGAAATGGGAATGGGGGTGGGGAATGGGGAAATGGGAATGGGGGTAGGGAATGGGGAAATGGGAATGGGGGCTGGGGAATAGGGAATGGGGAAATGGGAATGGGGCTGGGGAATGGGGAATGGGGAAATGGGAATGGGGGCTGGGGAATAGGGAATGGGGAAATGGGAATGGGGCTGGGGAATAGGGAATGGGGAAATGGGAATGAGGGCTGGGGAATGGGGAAACGGGAATGGGGGTAGGGAATGGGGAAATGGGAATGGGGGCTGGGGAATGGGGAAATGGGAATGGGGGTGGGGAATGGGGAAATGGGAATGGGGGTGGGGAATGGGGAAATGGGGGTGGGGAATGGGGAAATGGGAATGGGGGCTGGGGAATAGGGAATGGGGAAATGGGAATGGGGCTGGGGAATGGGGAAATGGGAATGGGGGTGGGGAATGGGGAATGGGGAAATGGGAATGAGGGCTGGGGAATGGGGAATGGGGAAACAGGAATGAGGGGTGGGGAATGGGGAATGGGGAAACAGGAATGGGGTTGTAGAAATGGGGACATGCGGCTGTTCTTGACTCTGCAATCAAGTCCCCATCACACAAATGAATACAAACAGTCATGGCAAACAGGGGATTTCTTTGTCATGCTTCAGGACCTTTTCCACTGTCTTCTCATGTAAAAAAGTGCTTGAAACAGCAGATGTGGTATAAACAGGATGGTGCTGGTATATTTATTCATTTACAAACAAAACAAACCCTAACTCCAACCAGGAGTACCGACTAAACATTTACCTATTTTTAACTACTGTATAAACCTGACGGCTATGTCGCTCACCCATGACCAAATACCATAAAAGTATTACAATACCTTGCCGGTCTGAAAACACAGGTCTCTCCCCAAGCCTTAACACTGGTGCCTCAAACATTTCAGACCTGCTATATATACACCTGGCTGCTTAAACACAGGCAGGAGTCCCTCATTGACTTTTAACTTTTAGGTGTTTCCCATCCTGGCTAATACCATGGCATTCTGGGGGATTGCAAGTTTATAACTCAGAGCTCATGTCTAAGCCCTGTCAGTGTTTATTTCCTCTCACAGCACAACATACATACACACAAACCCTTGGTTGCGCCTTGCCCTTAAAACCCTACTGTTGTTTATTCTATAAATTAAGAATGGGGGGTGGGGAATGAGGAAACGGGAATGGGGGCTGGGGAATGGGGAAATGGGAATGGGGGTGGGGAATGGGGAAATGGGAATTGGGGTGGGGAATAGGGAAATGGGAATGGGGGCTGGGGAATAGGGAATGGGGAAATGGGAATGGGGCTGGGGAATAGGGAATGGGGAAATGGGAATGAGGGCTGGGGAATGGGGAAACGGGAATGGGGGTAGGGAATGGGGAAATGGGAATGGGGGTGGGGAATGGGGAAATGGGAATGGGGGTAGGGAATGGGGAAATGGGAATGGGGGCTGGGGAATAGGGAATGGGGAAATGGGAATGGGGCTGGGGAATGGGGAATGGGGAAATGGGAATGGGGGCTGGGGAATAGGGAATGGGGAAATGGGAATGGGGCTGGGGAATAGGGAATGGGGAAATGGGAATGAGGGCTGGGGAATGGGGAAACGGGAATGGGGGTAGGGAATGGGGAAATGGGAATGGGGGCTGGGGAATGGGGAAATGGGAATGGGGGTGGGGAATGGGGAAATGGGAATGGGGGTGGGGAATGGGGAAATGGGGGTGGGGAATGGGGAAATGGGAATGGGGGCTGGGGAATAGGGAATGGGGAAATGGGAATGGGGCTGGGGAATGGGGAAATGGGAATGGGGGTGGGGAATGGGGAATGGGGAAATGGGAATGAGGGCTGGGGAATGGGGAATGGGGAAACAGGAATGAGGGGTGGGGAATGGGGAATGGGGAAACAGGAATGGGGTTGTAGAAATGGGGACATGCGGCTGTTCTTGACTCTGCAATCAAGTCCCCATCACACAAATGAATACAAACAGTCATGGCAAACAGGGGATTTCTTTGTCATGCTTCAGGACCTTTTCCACTGTCTTCTCATGTAAAAAAGTGCTTGAAACAGCAGATGTGGTATAAACAGGATGGTGCTGGTATATTTATTCATTTACAAACAAAACAAACCCTAACTCCAACCAGGAGTACCGACTAAACATTTACCTATTTTTAACTACTGTATAAACCTGACGGCTATGTCGCTCACCCATGACCAAATACCATAAAAGTATTACAATACCTTGCCGGTCTGAAAACACAGGTCTCTCCCCAAGCCTTAACACTGGTGCCTCAAACATTTCAGACCTGCTATATATACACCTGGCTGCTTAAACACAGGCAGGAGTCCCTCATTGACTTTTAACTTTTAGGTGTTTCCCATCCTGGCTAATACCATGGCATTCTGGGGGATGTAGTCCCATTATTCTCCAGGATTACACCTTTCCTCCCCCTACTCTGCCTCAAAGTATAGTGTAAGTGTACCTTTCTAAATCCTTGTGTAACAGAGCGGAGGCTGGGCACGAACCGGCGAGCCCACACACCACAAACAAGTGTCTTAACCACGTCTGCATTGGTAGTTTTACAGCTTTTAACCTCATCTCATCTCATCTCACCGACAGGGGACAGGACAGAATCCACAATGGCAGTGTATCACACAACACTGCCCGTTCCACTTCTGCGGATACAGATATTGTGATTACTGAGCAAATGAAACACGGTGCACATCATTGCAACCCGGACTGCCACTTCAGCGCTTCACTGATATACAGATCTTAAGAGAAAAAGTCACCCAGAATTCCCACCCGAAACTCAGGAGACAGGGAATTAATATGAACGTCAGCACCAAGATCTCTGACAGCTCCTCATGACATCCCTTCAAGCCTTCAGTAGCTATAATGCACCTTTTATACAAGGGCTGATCAGTAAATCCAGTCAGATCAATAGCAGATCCCCAGAGTACATGTGAAAAGCAGACCCTTGCTATAAATGTCATAGCTTACTTTAGCATTTCAATTCAAGACTAAGAGAAACTTTGATGCATTATTTCATTCTTGACTATATGGTCCCTTAAAGCTTAAATCTGTTTTGATAAACATGTTTTCAATCATTCAGCTGCCCGTTACTTCACTTTTTGCTGTTCGTTGTATTCAGAACCTGTTATTTTTGCAATGCATGTCATGCCCGAGGTGGTGAGCACTGCTATTGGAAATAATATCTGGGGGAGGAGTTCCCTGTAATAAAATCTGCACGCAAGCTTTACTCTTCACACTGCAGTCCATGCATCTCTGTATCAAATCTCTTCAAGCCACACTCGCGATTATCACATGTTCTGGGTATCTGCAAACCCATGTGCGTTGGGTGTAAACCATTCTGGAATGAGCCAGATTGTCAATTTGTGCAAACCGTACAGTTGCACTATCCCTTATAGAAGTTGACAGCGGAACTTTGTCATGCTTTCCCCATGGTTATACTATCCATTTAACATCGTTGATCCTGGTTTGACATGTTGATGAATGTGCTTTATTATACTTCACTGGTCCTTACCATGCTTTCCCATGCTTTCACTAGGCTTTGTTACACTTTGCTCTGCTTTTGCTCTGGTAAAGTCTTGTAAGGGATATTTTGCAAGGTTAGAAGTTTGCAGCTGTTCTCAGTTGGTTTCTGTTTCGTTTTGAATTCAATACAGTGCTCTACACTGTATATTGCCAATGCTTCTTGTGTTGAGGTCTTTTTTTTAAATCTGTGATCATTTTGAAATCTGAACAAGAGAACAGAACTACATTTAATGCACTCAGTATTATTATTATTATTATCAAGTAAAATCCTAAACGCCCAAACCCTAATGAGAAGCATCTTTATAACTCATTGCTGGTGATGTAAATAAATGTGGAAATGCAGTGAATTTAATAACTGCATTCCAATCTGATTTAGATTTGCTACCAGTTGTGTTTTGTATTAACTTCAAGCAGAATTTGCTCCAGATGGGAGCTCTGGCTGGTCAGGCAGCTTGAAGCTACGTGAAGCAGCATCTTGCGTATTTTACAGAGCAGCTTCTTATTTACATTGAGTCGGAGACGGACAGTAAAAGAGTGAGCCACCAGATTGGAAACAGGATTTCCAGATGCCACTAAGCCCTGTAACTACATTTTAATAGAATGCACCTGGCTGCCTGCTTCTAGTGAGAGTTCCCTTTTAAAGTAGCCTGTGTGCTGAGTAGCCCAGATGAACCGTTCAGCCAGCAGCAATCACAGAGAGGGGTGTTGCTGAGGGTTCATTAGATCATGCTGACAATAGACAGCAGGATTTCAAAAGGGAGCACGGTTAGATGCACCTACACTCCAACTGAAAGATTTATGCATAAAAAGCAATTCACAAAAATGATCTGAGGACCTGATTTTAAAGGGTTATGAAATATTGTAATATAAATTGCACAACTAGACGTGAACGACTCAAAGTTACCTCTGTACAGCTTCTGCAAGGTTTTGACCTAAAACCTAGTGTAACAAATAGTTTCAAGGAGAGACAAACCTGTTTGTGCTTTGCATTGTGACACAGTAAAAGGGTTAAACTAATGTTGTACCTGTTTGTACTTTGCATTGTGACACAGTAAAAGGGTTCAACTAATGTACTGCAGTGTGTTAACGCATTCATTTTACTACCCTGACACTATTACTGTCCTCATACAACTCTAGTTTCCCATGTGAACGCCATATTTCTGTGGGCTGTTTTCCTACGTAAAAGACTGAGTCAGCCATGTTGTTGTTTAATTTGTGTTTCAGGTTGAGGTGGATTTTTATTTAGATTATGTTTGATGTGTGAGATGAAGGGACCCTGTTTGAAGAAAGTGAAAGGTTTCCCATTTATAAGACTTAGATACGGTACTGTAGGCAGAGGAGGTTTTAGGGGCCAGTAACCAGGGTGATTGCCAGGGTCCCCACTAGGCTAAGTTAGGTCATAGCTACAGAGTACTGAAAAATATAAAGGTAACGCAAAAATGTATAACAGTACCGCATATGTCACCTTAAAGTGGCCAAGCCTAGTTCATGGCACTGTTTAATTTTGTGACAATTGTTAATATAAAATGGTATCATTACTGTTTAACAGGTATGTAACAATAATTAGGCCTGCTGATCTTTCAGGTGGCATTCTGAATATAAGTGATTTATTTACTTCTTATATAAAAGTCATTTTTCAAGAGAAGCAACAGTGGAAGTCATTTATTATTATTTATTTTATTATTAGTTTATTTAGCAGATGCCTTTATCCAAGGCGACTTACAGAGACTAGGGTGTGTGAACTCTGCATCAGCTGCAGAGTCACTTACAACTACGTCTCACCCGAAAGACGGAGCACAAGGAGGTTCAGTGACTTGCTCAGGGTCACACAATGAGTCAGTGACTGAGGTGGGATTTGAACCGGGGACCTCCAGGTTACAAGCCCTTTTCTTTAACCACTGGACCACACAGCCTGGACCACAGTAATGTGATTCAATCTAGTTGCCTGTAGAAACGATTAAAGGTAAATGGAAGCAATAGCTTTAGGGAGTTTTGGGCGAGTGCAGACTTTTCTATTCCATCAAAAGAGCAAAAAAATATATAAAAGTAAAAAATGAAACACTACGGAATTCAGACTAACAAAATGATTTTCAAAATAAATAAATACGTGAAATCAGTTGTTATAAATAAAAGAGTTTAAAAACTGGTAGAAAGAACATAAGGGAGTGTGTAATTATTTAAACGACTACATTCCAGTCAGGGCTCAAACACTTAAGACAAAGGAACTGTTCATAAAATAACTGTCATCTGTTTGTGTGCATGTATGAGTTAAGAATAGGAAACCTTTTTAAAGAAAAAAAAATCCTTGGACAGTTATCTCTGTCTTTTTATTAATCATTTACATACATTGGACTAGATTCTCTAAGCATGCTATGCAAAGGAAAAACAACATGAACAGAACGATGCCGTGGCAAGCAGGTTTCAAGCGGCGAGGAAGCTAACACTTCCTTTGGGAAACAAACTTAAGGTCAAAGCTATGGAAGAATGTGCAGCATGGAAGAGTATGGCCTACTATGGACACCAGTGACGTGTTATTTATACCCCAATCAGTAAAAGGATCAGCTGAAGGGAGGAAACCTTAAAAATATATATTGTGCGTATACTCGACTGTGTTTCCCTACTGTTCTGTTTCGGTTTATTTAATGAATTTATTTTTTAAATGGCTTTCCTTGAGTCAGGTACAGGAGAACCATTTTTTTGTTGCTTGTGGGCAGGTTACAATGTGACCCGTGGAATGTTAAAATCTGTCCGATAATTTGTATTTGATGGCATCGAACCTTTTATTTTGGAAACAGTTTGAGGCTCTCTGATAGAAGCGTGCCTCGGCCTGCCTTGCCTCTGCAATCATGTTGTGGTCATGTGACGTTCTGGTTCCTAGCTGATAAACACCTGACAGTCTACTCCCCTGTGTTCTGTTCATTTCTAGTTTATTTTCATTGTGGTTATAGTAGAAGAAATAATAACTCTTTTGTGGCAGTAAATTTAAATTATAGGGATGGAAATTGCACAGCAGTTTCACCCATGCCACAGCATCTAGGTAACAAGCTCAGGTGTGTCTTAATAAACTGCTAATAAAACCAGGAATGGATGAAACTGCAATGTAATGGGAGCATTATTTCCATCCTTGAATTATAGGTGTTTTAAAATAGTATTCATTTAAAATGTCATATATATACAGAGGGTTTTTTTTTTTATAGTTCTGTATGATTAGCTGTATGTTTTTCCTTTTACAAAACGAACTAGTGCAAACTTTGCACTGGAGTGACTCCTTAGTGACTCTGATAAATACTGTTATGGTAGTGCCTGAGGATATCCCCTTGCCTGTCTATTTAGTACATGCCTGCCTGCTGCCTGCCTGCCTGCCTGCCTCTGAGTGAGTGAGTGAGCCCTGTGTTTGTGTGTCTTTAAGAGGCGGGGTCGACATGTATTGGCATTTCTCAGTCGAGAAGCTGGAATGAAACCCAGTGCCTGAGTGTGATCGTTATGAGGAGCGAGAGAGAGAAGCAGACTACTTTTAAAACAGGACAGAGAGAGGTGCAGAATTAAACATTGACTTAAGAAAACAAGAAAGCCAGCGACAGACGCCCACATGGCTCTGTATGACCCGTCCAGCCTGCCACCCAACGCAGAGGAGAAGGACTTCATCCAGGCTTATGAAAATGTCAGGGAGAAATATAAAGGTAAACTTTACCAAGTACTTTAACTGCTGCTGCTTGAGAGGAAATGCGCTGATAATGTCAAGCAAACATGTGTGCGGAATATATGGTAACATGAGTTCAGTGAGTGTGCGAGATCTGCTTCAATTCAAAGCTGAGACACATGAAATATGGTCTTTTGGTCTTATAGTACAACACATGTTCAGTGTAAATACCAGACAGTGTAAATACCACACACTTATAAATCTATTGCAGAACTAATACAGCACAAATTGCCAACCATATTGGAAGTGCTAAGTTTTGATTTGACAACTAACTGCTATACAACAGTACAAGTTGTTGGACACAGTTCTAAACATTTAGGGTTAGGGTTATGGTTATAGGCAGGGTGTGGTTATACTAAGAAACTACAGTGGTGTAGACAATACAGAATGTATCTACTTTACATCTATATGTATATCAATATACAGTAGGGAACTAATGTTTACACATGATTGATACTGAATAAGCAGATGCAGGGACTAGGCAAACGTTTTAAAGAGAGCTAGTTAAATATCTGGTAGCCTAATACCCTAAAGCATGAACTACAGTAATGGCTGGGCTGCCTACACGGTAAAGCACCTGGACTATCTCCCTTGCTGTACCATGGCACTCAGTCAAACGGCAGGTGACACGGTATATATTTGAGTTATCTTAAACGATTATTGAATGTTAACACATATTTTTTTTATCCTTACTGTATGTTAATGCAGTGCTGGGTCTGGGAGTTTGTTCAATAGCTACATATTACAAGGACATAGCACAGGTCTTGTAGCCGTTTTCGATTGAGTTAATCCCTAGGCTGTCTCATAAATCTTTGTATGCAGTTTGAGCTGAGAAATAATTTGTATTTTAGATATTTCTATCCGAAAGGCTACCAGTTGGTAAAAATGAGTATCCGGCCTGGACATCTGGCACAGTAGCTGGCTACTGGAAATCAATACATTGGAGGGGAGCATGGAGCAACTCGTTCTAATAAAGTGACGTGACTTGTGGAACACTTTGTAACCTTTGCCAACTTTTTCCCATGGTGGTTGCCCCCTGAAGTTCAAGAACCAGGTTGTGTGGGGGGGGGGGGGGGGCTTCTAAAAATAACCCTTAAACAGCGGATTCTGTGTGTGCTGTGAGAAATCCAGTCCCTTTGTATGCACTGATTTCTCACCACTGCACCGTATTGGAGAGGTAGTGTAGAGTATTGGGAGCTGAAGTATACATGACACATTCATTGTCTCTGTTAGCCTGTGTATGTCGTGCCCTTAACCAGAGCTGTAGTCCTTATAAAGACATGCAGAGAGAGGCAGTCATGTTATGAGTAAGCTTTATTTTTTTATCCTTGTCTCTGCATTGTGTTTAACTATTCTATTTCAGGTGCTTGGCGCAGTGGCACGAATCACAAACACATTGCCTTTTCCTCATGCTGGCTAATAAAGCAACTCTCTGTCCTTCAGCTGACTTTAAATTTTAAAAACAAAAAAAACACTAATGAATGATAACTACTTTTTTAAAAGACAAACCAACACAATGAGAATTACAGTTTCACTTTTACACTAGCATTCAAAGAGACCTACTCTGTAATGCTGTAAAACCAGATATAAAAAGGGAGTACTGGGGGTGGAGCATACCTGTCCCTAATTGCTTAGAAGACTGTGACCCTAAAAAACAATTGGCCATTCCAAATTGAGAGAAAATAATAAAAAAATAATTGGCAATGACTAAATAAAAAATAAAATAAAAAAAATACTGTACTATGACTTTTGTGATAATCGATTTGTATTTTCCTTGATTACAAGATGTTAAATAAAAGATCTAAATTATGTTCATTCATTTTTTTTTTAAACCTTGTCTCAGTCCTGAAATTCTATGTGATACAGCACTTTTGGCCATAGCTGTAGACACTGTGAGCGCAGGCTGCTGGGTTCTGTGCTTGTGACAGTGATCCTCTTCATGGGAAGGAGAGCACCCAGCCCCAGGGCTGCTGTCTGTATTAAGACTGGACTGTATAGTCTGGATTAACAGGTGATGCTGACAGAAGAAGCTGAGCAGTTTAAGAGACTGTTACGTGCAGTGTTTGACAAGCTGTATAGAGACCTGTACCGTCTGAAGTATGAAGCCATAGGCGATTAAGCAATGAGAGGGGACTGACACAATGTAGAGGGCCTTATCTTGACTTGAAGCACAAGCACCATCCAAAAGGAATCCAGGCCTTTAATTTAATGCTCACTTTCTTTGTTAACTGTCAATAAAAAACCCAGTAACGTGTTAGCAAATGCCTTTTACTGTTTGCTAATGGTTAGTTAAAGGAATACTTTGTACTGTCTCCATTTTTTTTTTAAAGCATCACAAATAATGATATCAAATGGGTAATAAATTAAATATTATACAAATTTGATTTAAAATATACCTTTAAGAATGTGATTACTTCATCATTTCCAGTTGTGAGTTGATCATATCAGTAACATGGGCTACCCTTTGTTATAAGACATTTCAAAGGCAACAGTACTTTTCAGTTGTTATCTTGCAAGTGTTTGCATAACATTAAACACTCAATGGTAATATATCTAGAACAACTAAATACATGCAGACAAAAACACATGAATCAAGGCTTCTAAAAACATGTTTTGAGTTTTATTCAATAATTAGTAACTCTTCTTTGGTTTAATTTGTTAATAGTTTGAAATAGGGTATACAGGGTTCAAGGTTTGTTTTGACCAATACCTGATTATATTTATCACGTTGGGTTTTGCTTCAGTTCAAGGATTACACCTCATATCTTTTTAGTAAGAATGGTGTTGGTGCTTGTACAGTATGAGGCCCACAGGTTAACCTTATCCAGTCTGGAAACACTAACAGTTGGATTAAGTGGTGTAAACTTGGTAATGTTAAAAAGCTTAGTAGCTCTGACCGTTTATGCTCTTGCTGCAGTCACGTCACACACTTCCATCCTTCACTGGCATTTAATTCCATGCAACACAAATTGCCTTTCAACATAGTGACACTTAAAGGCATACAGCCTGGTGTCTGAGGACCTCACTGCAGCAGGGACCAGCCCAGCCCAGCTGTTCATCACCGGAAGTGACAGGACAGCAAAGCGGGGGCCGGTCGCAGTTAACTGAGCAGAACTGCAGTCCGATTTTAATGTTGCTCAAGTAGGGAGGAACTAGAAATGCTGAGCTACTGTAACAAGCAGTGTTGTGCCTTTACAGAATCTGTCCTGTCCCCTGTCGTGAGATGAGATGAGGCTATAAGCTCTGAAAACCATGAATGCAGACGAGCCCGGCTCTTTTGCATTGTAGTTAAGAGATGCTGGCTTGCGGTACGCGGGGTCGCCAGTTCACACCCAGCCTGCGCCCTGTTTATTATTGAAAATTAGCATTTGTCTATAAGGATGAATCCCAACCTACTGTACCTCTTCCGATGCAGCTCAACTGCTTTGTTAATTATGAATGCATTTTATAAATACCAAATTTTGTTCAATTCAACAAATGACCTTGTTTTCAGGGTTTCTAAAATGGTGTCCCCATAGAACATACAGTAATAATACTATAATAATATGGATAATTCAAGTGGACTAACCCAGAATCCCTCTATCCAGGCCTCCTTCAGCACTACTGATGGATTGGTCTTCTAAACCTTCTGTGGAATATAGGAACCTGGTGGCCTGCAGTGTACTGACTGGCTACACTAATAAAATGGGTAGTGTTCTGTATTTCGAGATGGACCAGTTGAGAACATCAGCATAGCTAAACTGTTTTACTGTATCTAGTGGGTATGAAATCCCCTCCTGAATCTTTCAAATCATTCTTCTTGGTTTGCTTACTGTATAGAAAGGGACGGGGGGTATTATGGAGGCAGATATTCTGAACAGATTTTATTTACTTGTATGTTGACTAATCTAGGTGGCTGTAAGAACTATGTATGATTCCCTAGCATCTCAGTGTAATAATGACAGTATTGTGGATTGCCTGCAAACCTGATCTTTTCGTTCTCCATAGCTGTGGATACTAGCACAGCCTAAAGTTCTTCACAAGTGGCACTCCAACGTGGCCCAGCTGTGACCTGACGTGAAGTCAGTTTTGAAAGATCCAGTTCCGATCATTGTAATGAGTCATCCAGTCCAACAAGCTCATTATTTATTTGTCTTAAATAAGCCTGCAGGATGACATTCTGACATGCAGTGTTGTGCAGTTTGGTGTGGTGATTACAGCAAAGCTGACTAAAGCTGATCCCTGATTCATTGTGTGACCATGGGAGAGCTGCTTAATCTCCTAGTTACTCATGGCAACACATGAGTAACTAGGAGATTAAGCAATGACGTTCATTCATAACTAAGTTATGAGGAACATAAAGACACATTGTCAGTCTACCCTAACTTAGTTTCTTTCAGTATTACTGAAAATATAACATTGCATATCATCTTATCTTGGTACTCTATGCAAGCCAGTTACAAAGTCATTAGACTACTTTTCAATGCTGCTTTAGGCACCAAAGGATGGGCAACAAGATTGTAAAATACAAAGTGGCTTACTGACTTTATAACCACTAAAAAGACTGGACTGTAAAACTGCCTGCTAACCCTGTGCATATTTTTCTCTCTTGTCTTTGCAGGTAAGTTCAAGTCCCTTGCATGCCCTGCTGCAATGTATGGCTGTAGATATCACAGGAACTTACCTGGTAGTGTGTGCGGATGAACAAGGAGTTTGGCGGCAAGGCAAGTAATCTTGAAACAGTTTCTGCTTGCTCCAGTGAGGGCAGCAGACAGGCAGTGTGTATTGAGATGTGCCAGGATAGCGTAGGTGAGTGATGAGTGACAGACGCTGTATGGAGAGGGCAGGGAGGCGGGACTCCTGGAAGATACTTGAGGAGTTTCTCAGATTTAAATATAGAATCACTGATGACAGGCCTTGGGAGATGCTTCAGCTTCGTTAGTTTCTTTTGCACCACATTGCAATGCCTTTTTTTCATGCTAGTCTATTTTAACAGTGATGCACTTTACAGTTGTAATTGAATCCAAGATGGCAGCTTGTTATCTGTCATAGCAGTATTATTTTGTCACTTCGATGAGACTTTTGTTTTGTGTTTCGTTCTTGTGCACGCTTGGATTGCCTGAGCAGAGGATTGCTTTAAATATACAGATAGTGTTTGGAGGCAGCAGACCTGGGGGGAAAACCAGACACACAGGCTTAGGGTGGGTGCAAACTCGGTACCCAGTGATTCAAACCCAGTGATTATATCAGTAAAAAATATCACATAGGTGCTTTAAACTTGTCACCAAGATGTGATATCCACAGCACATTGCTCTTTAGGTGTGTTTCCTTGTTTTCTCTGCAGGGTCTCTGAACCATATCTACAGGGTGCAGATACTGTACAGCAAATGGCAAAGGGACTGGTCTGATTAATTTATGAGAGGAACATTTTTCACTCTGGTGGCAAAAATGTAGAACAGGAGGATGGAAGACCTCAGTTAACCCCACAGGCTGCCGAAAGCAAGGGCGATGCTTGCATCTAATAATGTCAGAACACCAAAAAAATAACCAGAGAGTTAGAGCTTCTGTAAAGTCAATAGACTATTTTAAAATTTGACAGATAAACACCAGCCAGGGAGATGTGTCTGAAACATTGGAAGATTTACTTTGTGTGTGTCTTTTCCACTGGCATTTCACAAGGGCTGGCAACAAGCTCCCTTCCAACAAGTCTAAGCAGCCTTGGACGTCACAAATTGATAATTTATTTGCTAAGAAAATAAGCATCATTAACTGTGAGACGGTGTATTTATACTCATCAGCTGTTTCTGTAATGAAATTGTTTCTGGGGAGCTGTGACCCAGGTGGCTTGTGGGTGATGTCAGACCAGGAAATACACGGACACTGTACTATAGGGATGAAGCGCTGGTTTAATAATAAACAAAACAAAAGGTTTGAACAAAACAAAATACGATACATAAAACAAAACAATATGGTGGCCAGAATAAGCCAACA
Source organism: Acipenser ruthenus (assembly GCF_902713425.1). Classification (NCBI taxonomy): domain Eukaryota; kingdom Metazoa; phylum Chordata; class Actinopteri; order Acipenseriformes; family Acipenseridae; genus Acipenser; species Acipenser ruthenus. Next base: position 3,748,125 of record NC_081192.1, on the reverse strand, counting down.
AGACAAAACCAAGCAAGTAATGTGCTGGTGTAAAACCAGCACGAGTAGCAATTGTTTTTTATATTATAATTTCAGTCATGACTCACGTCTCTCGTTCCACCTCTAACACACTAACCCCGTTCATCAAAAGCTGCAGGTTTTTATATTGATGTGGCTGTCCTCAAACTGGCAATCAATTAGCCAGTGTGAAGACAGCCACATTCTACACGAATATTTCTGGCAGGGAAGGTTTTTAACTCCTTCCCTGCCAAACAAACCATTAATAAATAATACCTAATTTTTAACACAAAATACATTTAAATAATAAGAATAATACTAAAATAACACAGAGTACACACAGGGGCAGGGGTACCCCGTCACAGGAGCTCTCCTGTTTTAATTGTGTAAAAACGGGTGGCTGTTTAAAGTAGGCTTAGAGAGATGTAGCACATTACTGTATGTGTTCATCCAACCGTATGGACAGTATTTTTTTTAGCCATCTTGAAAAAAAAAGAAAACTCGTGTTATCGTGTATATCTCGTCCAGGGAAGGTGATGCATGTAACTGTCTGGAGTGTGGCACTGTAAAATGCATGATATGTACTTGTCTGGTTAAAGATTGATATCAGAGCAGACTTAATCATGCAGTCATTAAGGATTTCCTGTGTATTACTTACTAAAGAATCTTATCATTTATATATGATGGGTGTTTTACAGTTTGAAAATGTCTAAAGCTTTTTTTTCTTCCCAAGGGTTTTTATTTGTTTATTTATTTTTGTAACATGCTTTGAATGCTCTGGCGTGTGAGGAATGGAGTGTCATAACTCTGTTTCTGTTGGTGTGATAGCTTCCTTGTTCCCTGAGGTCTAACTTAAAAAAAATTAAAATGTGTCTGATTCAGGAGAACTTGTTTTGAAGACTTGGGTAGGGCAGGGGAGGCTGAAGGAAGTTAAAAAACCTGAACAAGGTCAACGCAAGAGATTTTAACACAAGATTTTAACTCAAGGTCACTTTGTTCTGTTCTCTAACAATAAGGACTCTGCTGTTACCACTTTAAATTGCTGTTGGTCAATAACACATGCACTGATTCCACAACCCGGAATTAAAAGGATTCTGTACTATATCTTTAAGGCTGCCATCTCCTGTTAATAGTCCTGCAGCATGGCTGCCTGTTGACATTCTTACCCTAGCAGAGCACAGTATTTACAACAGTGGTGGCTGGGAGGCTACGGAGGCCTGTAATTTTGTAAAAGTCAAAGAAAGCTTACCTTACGTCATGCTTTCCAAGGACTACTGTATTGCTATTGGCTAATGTAGCCTCAAAATGGGTGGGATCCTGTGTGTATTCCACCTGCAATCACTCTCTGTCTGTCAGGTTTTACTGTATTTGTATTGGCTACACGATGCAAGTTTGCGGATAGCCTCCACCACTCATAATTAGACTTAATCTTGACGTGTCTGTTGACAGGCAGGTTTTGGGTCACGTGTGGCTGCTCCCTTAAGTTTCGATTTCAATACAGTACGTTGTAGATTTTTTAAGTTCATACGCCATTTTCCTCGCTTTCAATTGAGGAAAAAAGGACCAAAACAAAATTCCCTTTTTAATTGCTCATGGTACGAAAAAACGAAATGGTTGAGTACACTGTGTAACAATTTTTTTTTTTTTTGTTCCTGGGTAGTAAGTGTTATTTCCTAATTGCTTATGCCTCAAAAGTATAGAAAATGGCTATTATTCCCCACAAACTTTGCTTTTGTGACCAGGACATTGATATTTTGAAATTTACCTATTTTCCAGAACATTCCAGATAGATTCAGTGCTGAGTAAACTTGGAGTAACTTCTAGAACTTTCTAGAACTTTCCAGTAATATAAATAGTAGTATAAATACAGGGGCCTTAAGCCCACCAGTTCAGTTTAGTTCCAGCTGCCTAAGTGGATACATATCTGCATTTTTCTGAGATGGCATCAATGTGACCAGTCTGTTTGAGGCAATCAGAATCGCCTGTAACCAGAATGAGTGGCGCCTCTTCATTGACAGCTCATCCAGGAGCCTCAAACCCGTGCTGCTCCATAATGGTAACAAGTACCCGTCTCTTCCCCTGGCTCACTCGGTGCACCTCAAAGAGGATTACAACAGCATCAAGACCTTGCTGGACACCTTGAAGTATGATGAGTATGGCTGGGAGGTCATAGGAGACTTCAAAATGGTGGCATTCCTGATGGGTCTCCAAGGCGGTTTTACCAAGTTTCCCTGCTATCTTTGCCTTTGGGACAGCAGGGACACCAAGGCACACTACCACAGGCGGGACTGGCCACAGCGGACCGAGTTCTCTGTGGGGAGGAACAACGTCAAGTGGGAGCCACTGGTGGACCCCCGGAAGGTGCTGATGCCACCACTGCACATCAAATTGGGCCTTATGAAACAATTTGTCAGAGCTCTAGATAAGGAGTCGGCAGCCTTCAAGTACCTTCAAGACTTCTTCCCTAAGCTGTCTGAGGCAAAGGTCAAAGCCGGTGTCTTCGTCGGACCACAGATAAAGAAGATCCTGGAGTGCAATGAATTCCCCAAGAAGCTCACTAGTAAGGAGAAAGCGGCTTGGAACAGCTTTGTCGCAGTGGTTCGGGGCTTCCTGGGCAATCACAAGGCCGAAAACTATGTGGAGCTGGTTGAGACTCTGGTGAAGAACTACGGCACAATGGGCTGTAGGATGTCCCTCAAAGTCCATATCCTTGATGCTCATCTTGATAAATTCAAGGGGAACATGAGAGCGTACTCGGAGGAGCAAGGCGAGCGCTTCCACCAGGATATACTGGACTTTGAACGCCGCTACCAAGGACAGTATAACGAGAACATGATGGGAGACTACATTTGGGGGCTGATTCATGAAAGTGATTTACAGTATAATCGTAAATCTCGAAAAACTACTCACTTCTAAATCTTCTGTAGTCATTTTTGTATTACCTTAGTATAAATACATGTTAATTTGGATTCATATGTTGTTTTTTTCTGACTTTATGTGAACGAAAAGACACAAATAGGTAAATTTCAAAATATCACTGTCCTGGTCATAAAAGCAAAGTTTGTGGGGAATAATAGCCATTTTCTATACTTTTGAGGCATAAGCAATTAGGAAATAACACTTACTACCCAGGAACAAAAATTGTGTTACATAGTGTAATTAAAGGCACAGTTCCTTTCAATTTTAACGAATTTTAATGCAGCTAAGCTTTTAGCCACTGCTACAATAATTTAATTCTGTGTCTGCAGTTCATCATGAATGAATTATTTTAAAGTGTTACCATTTATTAAATATAGCATTGACAAGGCGGTTCACCCTTCTTTGCATAAAGAAAGTATTTCGTTCCCCTCCACTAACAAGGGGGCAGCAGTAGTTTTAGTAGCTTTTTGAATTACGATTGGCAGGCCACTCATGATCTCTGCATCGTCTCTTTGGTTCACAGCCGCAGCCAGCCTCCCGCTAATTTTCAGAGCTGCGCTGGGCTGTGCGGGATCTGCACAGATTTCAGCGGGTGGAACTTAGTGACGTCACGCAGCAGCCTTCGAAGAACGCGCATCTGTGCAGAACTGTGCAGATCTGTGGAAATCTGCGCTATAAGAACACAACCACTGTTTCTGATTTTTATTTTAGAAGTATAAATGCTCTGGTTATTCTGCCTTTCATTGCAACTGTGGTACCGTTCAGTGAGCGAAAATTGTAAAGGGTACTTTAGCTGAAACCCCCTGACACAAGGGGTACAGTTTCAAAAAAAGGTTGGAAACCTCTGATTTATAGAACTGTCAGCAATGTGGTAGGTAAACACTTATAAAAGTTTCCCACAGTAAAAGCACAGCAAATTGTAATAAAGCCCAATGAAAGCATGGCAAAGCATAGGTAAGCATTGCAAAGCACAGAGAGGTATGGTGAAGCATATTAAAAAGCATGGTAAATGCGTAGTATAACCATGGTAAAAGCATGGTAAAGGTGTGGAAATACCATGGTAAAGCTGGATTAGGGTAACTAGGCAGGCCATTACACCATACTTTGTACACGATGATCTGACTCCATTCTTAACTGTGCAAATGGTTCGAGTCAGTGGCCCCAGTGGAAAGGAGTTGCACCATCTCATTTTCTCTGTTGGGCTGTCCTGTGGAAGAGATTTCAAAACATATTCATTATGTACAGTAAAAGCTGCATGATGTCATAATGTAAATGTCCCCAATGGCTAGAGCATTGGCTTATAAATAACATGAACAGAATATTGTAATATAATGATCACAGGTTCCTGTATCCTCTCCAAAAATGTAATTTCCTCCTGTCTGCCTGAGAAAATGAATCTATTTTTTAAAGTTTTATAAAAGCCTTCTCAAATAAATACCCAAATGCCAGTGTTTTGAGCTGGGGCTATAAGGATAGAGCAGAGGAAGAAGAAACGATCTGCTAGTGGGACAGTAGCGAGCAGAGAGAGCCCAGACTTAGGATAGAGAAGCAGGCTGCTAGCCCGGACTTAAGGGGCAGGCTGGTGCGGCCCGGGCTTGGAAATTAAGATAGAAATAGATCCCCAACTGTGGAGCCGTCCTGCTCGGAGGAGAGGGCTCAGTCTTGAAGGCTGCCAGCTCCAAGGATCTGAAAACACATAAAAGAGCTCTGACTCGGCGGAGGCGCCTCTCAGGCGAGGAAATCGGTCCTGGTGCAGTTTAAAAAATATATATTATGCATAAATAAATATATAAATGTCAAAATAAATAAATAAATAGACAGTTTATTTATTTATTTATGTATTCATTAATGTATTTGTTTATTTGTTTATTCTTCATTTTGGCATAGCAGCTACATTATCCCTTTCATCCTCTAAAATCGCAGTAATCTCTAGCAGCACATTGGGCTCCATCGCCAAAGTAATCAGAGTCACCACATCAGAGCCTTTTTTAGACGGAGCCTGTTTGATAACTCCATTAGGACTCCATTGAAACAGCTGAACCACTATAGATGGAAAATACTCAATCCAACCACATCACAGGGGTATGTTAATTAGGTACCCACTTCATTTGCATAACATTCCTCACACTGTCGGAATTGGGGTTTTCCGACTGTTCACATCCTTCTTGGCCATTTTTGATTTTTGCTCGGAACACGAAAAACAGTTGGAAACAATCCCAACACAAAAGCCCTCCTCGACGGTTGGAAAAGCTTTGATATTCCGGGCCACTGTTTAGATACTACAGAGTTCATGTCAGAGAATTCATGTATATTACAAATGAATCGGTCCATTGGTCTATCAAAAGTGGATTTTCTTTCAACTCTTGTACCTTTCTATCTTAAGCACTTGCTGTTATAGTTCTGTACACAGGGCAGCTGTAGTGTCTGTTGTTTCTATTGCTTGTGGTTGTACAGTCCAGTAATGCAGTTCCACACATAACAGTTCAAAGGTGTGTCTTTTAACAAGGTAGCTGGTCCTGCCTAATTACTCTGACAGTGCAGTTCTAACACACATCACTGTTAATGTGGTTTCTTATATGCCCCCTGATTCTACATGGGGTGGTAGAGGCTAGCAAATCTACTAATGTGCTGTAACATAATCTAGCACATTTCTTCAGACTAGACTCACAGTCCTGTTAGCAAATAGGGTCCTCTCTACCCAGTCTTTCAAATAGCAAGCAGTCACAGTGAGGACATGTCTTAAAAGCAGCTGACGCACATTTCCTATGACATGAATATACTGGTTTTCATTGCAGGTTACATTCTGCTATTATTATCTCTCTCTCTCAATCTCTATCTATCTCTCTATCTGTCTGTGTGTCTCTCTCTCCCTCTCTCCCTCTCTCTCCCTCTCTCTACCTCCCTCTCTCTCCCTCTCTCTCTCTCTCTCCCTCTCTCCCTCTCTCTCTCTCAATCTCTACCTATATATCTCTCTCCCCCCTCTCTGTCTCTCTCTCTCTCTCTCTCTCTCTCTCTCTCTCTCTCTCTCTCTCTCTCTCTCTCTCCATATCCGTTGGTCAGGTATGTGCAAAATGCACTATTATTATGGCTGTATTTCTATAAAGACATTGATAAAGACAAATTGTTACTGTACATACCTGTAGAGATAAAGGTCTACACTGCACATAACTGCAGTTCAAGGACAAAGCCTTGGAGTCAGGTTCAGAGACATGCTGTGTGCTGAGCCAAAACCAGGCTTCATTTTAGAGCAGATAGAAAAAAACACAATATCAGCTACTGCAGAGTTCATTACAGCATGCAGGGCGAGGTGCTGGCAAACTGAGGCATGTTAAGACTTCAAAAAGCTGATTCATTTTATAAAGAAAACAATCTATTTCAAATGGTTTCCTTTTATATGGGGTATCAGAGAGTTTCATTTTAAGAGGACTGAGATTATTAGGTTGTAGTGATTACAAGCTTCACTATCTTTTATTTGTTTTAAATAGAAAGTTCCATTCTGTACTAAAATGAGTAATATCCTGGCACTGTCCAATACATAAATCGTGTTCATTGGTTTTGATGACTCTGGGACAATGGAAATTATTCCTGCCTGACTGTGACAGAGATCGAATGATTCTTGGTGTTAGATCTCCTTCCCGACCTGTGAGGGCGCTGTGTAAAAGGAACAGAGTACCCTGGACTAAGTGGCATGACAGTTTATTCCCAGGGTTAGGTGGAAGTCAGCCATCTATAGGAGGCTTTGTGGTCCAGTGGTTAAAGAAAAGGGCTTGTAACCAGGCAGTCCCCGGTTCAAATCCCACCTCAGCCACTGACTCATTGTGCGACCCTGAGCAAGTCACTTAACCTCCTTGTGTTCCGTCTTTCGGGTGAGACGTAATTGTAAGTGACTCTGCAGCTGATGCATAGTTCACACACCCGAGTCTCTGTAAGTCGCCTTGGATAAAGGCGTCTGCTAAATAAACAAATAATAGAAAGGGGGCGGAGCTACGGTGCACAAACTCAATGACCCGGACGGGAAACGGCATGGCATCCGCGGATTGGAGGAGCGGATGCGCTCGTTAACCAAGGGGTCATGAGTGAGGGTATAAAAAGAGGACGTAGTAAAGTGATCTGTTCTTTTGTAAATGGTTAGAGAAAACCTAAAAGGAGAAAGGTGAAAAACGTGAGTTTTGTGTTTGTTTCATACTGTCTTTCTAAAAACTGTTTGTCTGTTGTTTAGACTACTAACACGATCTGGAGCTGTAGCCAAAGGCCAGCACCAAACCGGACACCAGCACTTCCCTTGTTTCACGGAGAACAGTCTTTGCACCACGAGCACTAATTCACTCACTAAAGAACCTGTGTATGTGTTTTGTGTTACGTGTGGCTGTATAAAGAACGGGACTATTGGTTACGGGTCAAACACAGGGATTATAAATAAAGTGATACACATTATTGTTTACTGTTTGTTTTGCTGTCAGGCTTTGGAAAATACAATCAATAAACACCCTTGCACCTGGATATCGTTGTCTGTCTGTGTTTCTGCTGCACTGCTGTATTGCCTTCACCTGTACACACTTACCCACTATGCCACACTGAGACACAATTTATTTTTTATGGATCCCCAACCTGAATTTATGTACCACATTTAATATAAGTGGCTTACTTTATACGCTGGGATGATGGGAGAAGAAGGCTGAGTGAATGATTTCAGTGCAGAAATGCACAGCAAATCAGTTCTGGAAGTGCTCTATAGATGACAGCACTAAATAAATGATCACACTTAATGTTCATAGAAGTAGCACTTACTATGGGAGATGCAGTAACACAAAATTAAAGAAGCATTTTACTGATAAAAAAACCAAAAAAAAAACCAACTAATCTGCATGGAACAACTAGGGTTAGCCAGCATTAAAGCATTTACCAGTATGCTAATGGGAGAGATAAGGGTGGTTAATATTGTTTATGGCTTTGAATAAATAAAGATTGATAAAGAAATAAACCCTGAAGATATGTAATATGAATTTGCGGAGCTTGTGAATGTTTCAGGAGAAGAGTAGGAAGGATGTGTTTACAAGCTGCCTGTGAAGGTGATGTCATAGTGAAGGTGACGTCATAGTGAGAGTATGCAGGGCAGGGCAGTGTGAGATCTATCCCTGGTGTGTAACATTTCTTTCACTGGTACACCATCAGGTTACTGTGAAGCACAAGCTGCTTTTAATTTTGAACAGTCCTTCTGATCAAAGCTTGAAAAAAGGTTGTAGGTCTAAGTGGATCTCAAAGACTGAAGTATAAAAGCCTGACTGCAGAAAAAAAGTCTCACAGGGATAGCATAAAAATGTGAAACATTCCATCGTATACAGGAAGCAATTGTCATTCCTCAGGAACACCTCCATTCCCAAAACCTCCGCACATTCCAACGGGAAATATGCTTATCTGCAGGTTCTTGTTTCATGCCAGATGAGAAACAACTTTTACACACGTTTATTTTCATAACACGGAGCTTGTAGCAAAACAAAAACAACACTGAATTCGGTTATGAAATTAAATTATTTTCCACAGCCAGGATTTCAAATAACCCGTGCCAGCTTCATCCAGCCTTGAGCCTAAAAAGTCCCCCCCCCCCCCCCCATCATGAACTTACTGACAACAGCTGTGAAGCATGCAGAGCAATCTGTCGGAGTGTTAGCCGGTATGCCTGTATAAGTCAAAAGCTGGGAATGCCACAGCAGGTCGGGCCCAGCTGTTTCAGGTTTATTGAGAGCGTGACCACCCTCCTTACGCAAGGGCTGGCTCCCTGCCACCAACAGAGACTGCCCTGTGGGTCTCAAGGGGAAGTCAACCTGCTATCAGCTGTGGTCAGAAACACTTTGCATTCTGGAGCATTAATGGTGGATCTGAGCAGCTCACTGGCACACTGCTCAGCACAGGGGCCTCTGGTAAAGGAGATCATTGGTCCAGCACTGCTCAGCACAGGGGCCTCCGGTAAAGGAGATCATTGGTCCAGCACTGCTCAGCACAGGAGCCTCCGGTAAAGGAGGTCATTGGTCCAGCACTGCTCAGCACAGGAGCCTCTGGTAAAGGAGGTCATTGGTCTGGCACTGCTCAGCACAGGGGCCTCTGGTAAAGGAGGTCATTGGTTTGGCACTGCTCAGCACAGGGGCCTCTGGTAAAGGAGATCATTGGTCCAGCACTGCTCAGCACAGGAGCCTCCGATAAAGGATATCATTGGTCTGGCACTGCTCAGCACAGGGGCCTCTGGTAAAGGAGGTCATTGGTCTGGCACTGCTCAGCACAGGGGCCTCTGGTAAAGGAGGTCATTGGTCTGGCACTGCTCAGCACAGGGGCCTCTGGTAAAGGAGGTCATTGGTCTGGCACTGCTCAGCACAGGGGCCTCTGGTAAAGGAGGTCATTGGTCTGGCACTGCTCAGCACAGGGGCCTCTGGTAAAGGAGGTCATTGGTCTGGCACTGCTCAGCACAGGGGTCACCGGTAAAGGAGATCATTGGTCTGGCAGTGCTCAGCACAGGGGCCTCTGGTAAAGGAGATCATTGGTCTGGATCTCAACCAAATGATTTCTCTGCTTACAGGTCTGCAGTAAATATATATGTTCTGGTTTATTTCAAGATATATAAAGTAGTCTAGTTTGTGTGGTTGTTTTCAAGGTTAATTCACTGCAGCCAAGTGGGCATGTTCCCAAAACATAGTTCCACTAGTTCAGACTTGCACAGCATTTTAATCTGTATTTAAATCTGTCTGAGATTGGTGTAATGTACAAGAGCTCCCTCAGCATGTATTACAGGTTCAGCAGCGAACAGAGAGAAATGAAAAAGAGGCAAAGGCCTTGCAGAGCGATCTCCTGAACATGGCCCATTTGTTGCTAAGTTGCATGTTGTGTGGTATGTGCAACTCTTTCACTGGCCAATAGATTGTGTAACACTAAATTACAAAAGAGAAATGGCAGTGGCTGAATGTATTTCACTTTAATGCTGTGCCTCAGGCAGCAGAGTAATCCGTCACATAGCCACCCATCACATATCCACACTAACCGTTTATCTGTCATGATCAATCTCTTCAGCAACGTTAGTTTATTATTGAACAGAGAAGACTAGTTCAGAGATTGTAGATCCTACCAAAGTTTCCATGCACCGTGTTGTATGTGCTCCGTGTGTTGCCATTGCTGGTAGTGTCACGTGAGCTGTTCAATGTGTTGATATGTAAATAAATCCTGTTCGCCTGCGGGGTATATTAACTTCAACCTTCATCTCGATCTCCTGCCTGTCACTCAGCAGCAAATGCATGCACCCACACGGCTTCCCTGTCACAAGCATTAATACCCTGTATCTTTCTAAACAAGGGATTTAGGGGAGTGCCCTAATAAAAGCTGAATTTCAAAACAATAATTGTGTGAATATAGTAATTATTACAGCTGTGTATAATGGTATATAAAACAGGATTCATTTATCCACCTTTTTACTCTGGTCCCATCGCAGTCGGATACGTGACGGATTACTGTATTTGTAACATCTCTCGCTACACTGAAATGTGAGGTCATTCATCTTAATGATTTTCTCCTCATGTAATATATATAGAGAATAATGTAAAAGGGAAGTGTGTGAATGTAGTGCCCACCCGAGGGATGGGATGCTACATAAACCCCAGACACAACTAATAAAATAAAACAAATGTACATTCCATGTAAATAGTTAGAATAATCTTGTTTTAGGGTCTGCATGTTTTGGCTACTGTAGATGGTGTCACTGTGAACAGGTTTCATTAATAGGTCAATGACAGAGCCATCGGAAATTCTCACAGTTTCTTTGTGTTCTGCTGCTTCACTGCAATAATATCTGACAATGACCCAATTAATGGGATTGTCCAGTGTGCAGCATCCAAGAACGAGCAGGCAGGCAGAGACAAGGACAGCACCAGAGGGAGGGTACGAGCGGGCAGGCAGAGGCAAGGACAGCACCAGAGGGAGGGTACGAGCAGGCAGAGGCAAGGACAGCACCAGAGGGAGGGTACGAGCAGGCAGAGGCAAGGACAGCACCAGAGGGAGGGTACGAGCAGGCAGAGGCAAGGACAGCACCAGAGGGAGGGTACGAGCAGGCAGAGGCAAGGACAGCACCAGAGGGAGGGTACGAGCAGGCAGAGGCAAGGACAGCACCAGAGGGAGGGTACGAGCAGGCAGAGGCAAGGACAGCACCAGAGGGAGGGTATGAGCAGGCAGAGGCAAGGACAGCACCAGAGGGAGGGTACGAGCAGGCAGAGGCAAGGACAGCACCAGAGGGAGGGTACGAGCAGGCAGAGGCAAGGACAGCACCAGAGGGAGGGTATGAGCAGGCAGAGGCAAGGACAGCACCAGAGGGAGGGTACGAGCAGGCAGAGGCAAGGACAGCACCAGAGGGAGGGTACGAGCAGGCAGAGGCAAGGACAGGGTCTCACACTCACATGTGCAGAGTTTATCACTGGTCTATTCTGACTCCATATGAGAGATATGATAAGTTAAGTAAATACAGTTTCCAGATGATTTTGAAAGTTGCTGGGGAACAAAAAAAAAAAAAGTATAAGATTGTAGGGTCTCAGCACAGCCGCTAGTGGGCTATTGTCTGAATGAGCACAATATGCAGGAGGCCAAACAGACTGATGTCTGAAAACAACAAAACAAGACATGAAGTACATTTTGGGTACCAGTACCAGGCTTATAACATTAATTCTGTGTTTCTTTCTTATGTCCTATTTTCAGCATTTTATATATCATTCTATTTTTTTTTTATTTGCACAGTATTATGGTTAAGAGGGATACATCACTAAACCTCATCTTACAATTTGTGCCAGAATTTTAAAAACACCCTGATACTACATAAGGCAAATGTCAGTAAAACTATGCACTCTGCATAGTTTAGGAGGCAGTGTGGTCCAGTGGTTAAAGTTCAGGGCTTGTAACCAGAAAGTCACCGGCTTAAATCCCACCTCTGCCACTGACGGTGACCGGTTCAAATCCCACCTCTGCCACTGACTGACTCACTGTGTGACACTGAACAAGTCACTTAACCTCCTTGTGCTCCGTCCTGCGGATGAGATGTTAAATCAATGACCTATTGTTTATTTAGCAAACTTATTTGTTTATTTAGCAAACGCCTTTATCCAAGGCGACTTGCAGAGACTAGGGTGTGTGAACTATGCATCAGCTGCAGAGTCACTTACAACTACGTCTCATCCGAAAGACGGAGCACAAGGAGGTTGAGTGACTTGCTCAGGGTCACACAGTGAGTCAGTCGCTGAGGTAAGATTTGAACCGGGGACCTCCGGGTTACCAGCCCTTTTCGTTAACCACTGGACCACACAGCCTCCTATTGTAATTGACTCTGCATATAATGCCCAGTTCACAGCCTACCTCTGTAAAGCGCTTTTTTATGTCATGAAATCTTTGTCAATATAAACGGTCATCGTTCCTTAAGTGGTTGACAATCAATAGTTGACCAAAATCGAAAGCTTCTCTTCCTGTCCTTTGCTATCTGAAGCTGAAAAGCGGATGCATTTCACCCTAACCAAGCTGGTCTCTAGTGTTCGGGAGAGTAAATACTAATATATGGTTACCTTAATGTCACAAATTATTATCTCACTTTGCTTTTTATTATTTGTTTATTTAGCAGACGCCTTTATCCAAGGCGACTTACAGAGACTAGGGTGTGTGAGCTATGCATCAGCTGCAGAGTCACTTACAACTACGTCTCACCCGAAAGACGGAGCACAAGGAGGTTAAGTGACTTGCTCAGGGTCACACAATGAGTCAGTGGCTGAGGTGGGATTTGAACCGGGGACCTCCTGGTTACAAGCCCCTTTCTTTAACCACTGGACCACACAGCCTCCTTTACTAAAACTGGAATGGGTGAATTGAAATGGTCAGACTTGAAGGGTCGTCAGTGGTTGACAGGGCTGCACAGCACTTTATTAGTTCAGTTATTCAACGTACCTTCTTGAAATTACATTGTTTTTCTTCCTAGATTATCAGTAAAGGTGATGTATTAGTATTTAAGTGTTATAGATACTGTGAGTGAACTGCAGTAACCCTTACAAGGCCCTGAATGGATTAGCACCTAGTTATTTGCAGGAGTTACTGACCCCGTATCTTCCAAACCGCACTCTGAGATCACAGGATGTGGGGCTGCTGGTTATTCTTAGGGTAAACAAAAGCAACACAGGAGGTAGGGCTTTTTCTTGTAGAGCTCCTAAATTATGGAATGCTCTGCCTTCATTGGTCAGGGAAGCTGGGACCGTTACAGTTTTCAAGTCAAGACTAAAAATGCACTTTTATAAAATGGCTTTCTTACCTTAGTGGGTTTTAATGTAACTTTAGAATTGCTGCTTTTGTATTATGTGTATACTGTTATTTAAATGGTCTGACTGTGGCAGTTGTATGTGTGACATGCTACACAAATGTATTGTGGTTTGTTCTTTTTTTCTGCTATGTACTGTACAGTGCTTTGTGATACTTTTGTATAAAAAGCGCTATATAAATGCAATAAATAAATAAAAGAAAGAAAGAAAGAAATGAGTAGGGGCTGATGTGATTTGCTTTCAACTTTAGCAGCTTACTTCATGCACAGGCATGTGTGTGGGCAGAGTGGAGCAGGACTCCAGTGCTATCTCAAGCTGTACCTCCCCCATGCATACCCTAAAAGAGCAGAGTGCACTTCGAGTTACTCTGCGCCGGGCTGGCTCTGACCCCTGGATCAAAAAGCAGGAACAGCTGCAGTTCCTTCAGTATCATAGGATCCTATTCCTTTAGATTGTCATTAGCTTGCGCACTGTATCTAGCCAAACAGATGCTAAACGTGTGGTCTACAGCACGTTAAATCCCTTACTCCTTAACAGTTAAAGCTATGATTTTGTTTTTCATTGAGTATTCCCATTTGGAATCTCAGAGCCTGCAAATCAATGCAACTGTGACAAAGGGGGACATGCCTATTAAAACTTGCAAAGTGGTTGATTGCCCAGTTTAGACCCTGTGCCGTACATGCCACCCTTATTCAAAATAAGCCAGCCTTTTCAGTTTGTTACCCACAATATTCCACTTAATCTTCAGCTTCAGAAAAGGTGGGTTATAAAACGGTATGAAGATAAAAGAGCAGTTACTGATCCCAGGGCTAAAAGGTATATGTCAAGAAGGGCACCAAATCTATTTATCCTCGAATACAGAATGATTGAGGGAGACCTAATTGAGACTTTCTGTACACAGAATGGTGACTGTATGTAATTGGTTACCATCCAGTCTGCAGTGTTTCAGATGAGTTGGCATTGGAATAATGTATGGGGTCAGTCAGCTAGAAACTGGACAAGTGCTGATTGCCTCCTCTTGTTTGTAACTTGTTTTATATTTCTAAGTGTAGTGGAGCACCTCTTCCTTTATTCCTCTCCATTGACCTCCCCTTTAGCTGGTTCATTATGAAATCTAGCTGTATTGTTGAAGGTAGAGCTAGCTGAAAATGACAACACACTGTTAAGAAGACACTGCACATTTTGAATGGTCAGTAAAGTGAAAAATGCCACCGGCAGCTTTCCTGTAAGCTGGTATGTTTTATAGCAGCTCTATGGTGCACTGATCTAACGGGGATGGAATGTTTGTGCAAATCACAGGGTGCTGCTGGATCCTGCTGTCCTCTGAGCCAGGGCTGAAAACACACAGCAACTGGGCATGAAGAGCACAGCATGGCATGGCACGGCACTGTCTACCAAACCCAGGCTGAGCAATGAGGAGAGCACTGCACTGCATCTAACAACAGTGACAACCTGAACCCTGTAACTGCTTATGGAGAAGTGGGATACACACAATCCAAACTGTTTATGATTTGCTTTGGCAAGCTGTGAATATATCGTATGCACATTAAAGCAACTTGTGCACAGCTGCTGTTTCTGAGTACCATAGGACGTTACTGATTGCATCCGATGGTTAGAGTGATGGAGTGAAAACAATTATTACTTTTGTTCATTTGTTGCACAATCCATGCAATATCCATGTTCTGCTTTAATCGAGCGTGTTTGCACGGTTATTTCATTGAGACTCTTGTCCAATGCATGTATAGCATGGGTTTTATTAATATATCAGTGCTGGTTGGGTTACCATGGAAAAACATACAGTACTACAATGTAGCAAAGAATCGTGTGCAGCAAATACACACATACTGTAGCTTTAAAGCATTCTGGTTGGTCTGGGTAGTTCAGGTCTTCCATTCCTGGCACACATTTGTAATACAGTAGATATGGATAGGGAGTTTCTAGTACTACTTGCTTGCATGGTTCATGGATCCATCACATTCTGTTCTACTCTTCTATTAACCGATTATATGAGCTGTGTGCGATGCCCTAAAGACTCACTTTAGAAAGATCAATGGCAGCCCCTTTTTCTTCCTTACTGTTTCCTTTGACAAATCGTTTTTTTCTGTTACACATGCTGTCATATGTTGATACACTGCTGGAAAAGGAGCTCATTTTGGATCCCATTGGCTCTCAAGAACAACACAAATTATTATATTGACCCCTCAGTACTGTGTCACGCTTACTAATTGCATTTATGGGACTTAGTTTGTTTTTGGTCATTTGCTGGTTATGGCCCATGGGGAAAATCCCAAAACACCAAGGTGGTTGCAACCTTGAAAAAGGTTTGGAATCACTGTGTGTCAGTAATCAGTACCCCAGCTTTCAAATCCCAGGAGGTCCTTCCATGTGCTATCATTTTCTGACTAGCGTGGCAATATTCCTTTGCAATCTATATTATGACATCTTAGAACTGGAATCAAGTGACATAGGGTGTAACTGCAGTAGGACACGTGGGTTACACATATCCAGCGCAATTGCTTCCCTCTTTCTAATGAGCTCTGTTGTGTTTCTACTCTGAGAAATGAGTCACCGACCCGCTCTGGTCAGAGTGTCTGTGGGCTGACGAGGCACTTTCTCCCCTGAGCCTTCCTGGCACGCGGTCCTGGCTAGACAGGCTCACTAAGTGCATTACTACTATACCACTGTGGTTACAACGAGTGTGGTACCCTCAGTTTGTACTAAAGTCTTAAAATTGAATTAGAAGTTGCTTCAGTGTAACATGTTTGTTTTTTATTAAGATCCTTTTCTTGTTCTTGGTTCTACTTTGTATCTTGCTATGCTCTTATTATGAAAGTTGTACCTATATATATATATATAGATAGATATTTTTTTTATTTAGCCTTTGACATATAATTATTTTTATTTTTTAATTGTTAAGTTGCATGGGCAGCCTTGTGCTGCTGTGCGGTAGTATACCACCAGGCTCATCTTAATGAAAGGATTGGAGTGGTTTTCACTGGGAGTTTATTAAGAATGCAGATTAAATGGCAGGCATGGTTCCCACTTCGATCTGGAGCGCAGATGACAAGGGGCAGATGAATTATTCATTGGGGAAGCTCTTTGTTTTTGTTTCCCAGCTGATTTTGTCCCCTTCCTTTCAGTGTCCAGTCTTTTGAAAAGTATGTGACTAATTAGGGCTTCCTGCTGCTTCTTGACTTTGATCCTCCCCCTTTGAGCTCCTTGCCAGACCTGAAACAGAGGCTGAAGTGTTATAAAAAGAGGGGACCCTCAGTCCTCCTCTACCCAACCCCCAATCACCCCCACTCATCCCCATCCCTCCCTCATCCACTGGCCACCAAGTGAGATCAGTCAACAGGTTGACAAATCTGTACGAGATGACAAATATCCAGAGAGCTTGCTGAATTTAATAGGGTTTTGTTAGAGAACGTGAAGAATCTTGCTTGTTTTCATGTTTTCCACCCCGCTGCAGTTTAGCTGCTCGTCTTTTACTTGATGGAGGGTTCTGACGTTGTGAACACCGAAGAGTTTTAATTAGATTCAGAGATTGTAAACCCACATCATCAACTAATAAAAAAGAAATGTAGCTGATTTTATTTTACTTTTGGTGGTACACAACAACATATGCAAACATGATTGCTGATGGTGCCACGTCAGCCAATAAACTTATTGGTGTGTATAAATACTGCTGCATTTAAAACAGTGGCAGCATTTAGACACCCCTGACAGCATATTACGCCTTGGTTTAAGGTTGGTATGGTTGTCTCGTTATGGCCAACGTTCTGCCAACCAACCAGTCTTGTGTTGGCTACTGAGCAGTGACCCAACACTGGCCCAACCAAGGAAATATTCCAGTGTTTTAACCGTTACAATTTAATGCGTCTCTAAATGTTTATAAAAAAAACAATAACACACGTGGAATGCTATGAAAAATATTTAAAGTTAAGTAGCATGGGCAGTGATCAATATAGGGATGGATTAAAAAAAAAAATTTGACACAGAAAATAATAAGGTTTTTACCACTTTGGAAATCCATTTACAGATTATGATCCTCTTGCGAGCCACAGAGAGAGAAATAGTAATTATCTTAGGTCTAAGCTGCAATTATTTATGTATGAAAAAAATGCACCCTAAAATATACAGGATAATTAGCAACCATGTAGTTATATTACAGTTATTATTTTTCTAGTATTTGCTTCGTTTTGTGTACTTACAAAACAGTTGTGGAAGTTATGGAAGCAAATCCAAAAACCTGCATTTAGGCCAGGATGGTGATTAAGGGTGGTATTGCAAGATTGCATTAACAGAAGACAATCGCCAGTCCATGGTGCCAGGACAGTTATGCATTATTTAAGTGCTCTTCATTGAGAGGGCACTATTTTTATTAGAAAACAATTTGTCTCATTATTTTCTTTAAAAGAAGCAGTTTTTAAAACCTAGTTTTACCTTGAACTTGTCGAGTAGCCTCCGCTGAGAAAAGTTTTAGGAAAATAGTCCCGGAAATATTCATTTATAAATTACAGTTCATAGGTAATGTTGGTAATAATTTGAGAAGTCAATAAAGATAAGTGGTTTTGAAGTGGGATGCAGTAGTACAGCTTCTTAAATTGGAGCGTTATTTATTATTTTTTTTTGCTTAAGATGTTCATGTTTGCCAAAGCTCAAATTAGAAGAAGGGCTTGTAATTAATTTTGAGAGCAAAGGAGCTGTATTAATGTGATTGTCTTCTATAAGGAAGCCAAGTTGTATTATTGTGACTGACTTCTGGAATATGAATCATCTCTGCTGTAAAATAAATTCATACATAAAGTCTTCAGCGATGCTGAGTTAGGGCATTCGTCTAAGTTAACTAAATTTAAATCCTGGGAATTGGTTATGCTCAGCAAAGATCTTGTGGAAACAAACTGCTTAGAAGTTCTTGGAAGCAAACCTTAAAATCAGGGACAGCCCTCAGAGCCAGTTTGTTATCAGAGACTGAAAGGATACTTGAAACTGAGGCTGAAGGTCTTCAAAACTGGTGACAGCATGAGACGCAGAATCTGAAAACGAAGGACTTTGGGAATCACGGACAGCCAAGAGGAAATCATTACTAACTTCATCACCCCACTTTGCCCTGGTGGGATTTCCTCTGGTCCGGCTTCCTTCTGATATGCTTCTGATCTTTAGAAAACTACATTGAGTAGGAGTAGGATTACTGGGGGTGCTGGTTGGCTGTACAGTAGTACTATCATATCTATCTATCTATCTATCTATCCATCTATCTATCTATCTATCTATCTATCTATCTATCTGTCTGTCTGTCTGTCTGTCGATATTAGTTATAAAAGAATAAAGGATTGAAATTCAAAGCTGGAAAAAGGCAGGTTTTGCTTTTCAAGCAGGTTTCCGAGTTTGAATTTCCAGTGACTAACTGCTATTTGAAATGCTGATCACGTTTACCCCAACCTGTTAGGTACCTGAAGAACCCAATAAACAATATACTAGCGAGTGTGTTTTAATCTTTTACCTTCAAACGTGTCCATAACTGTTTTTTTAGTGATCTTAGCATTGTCTAATCTACAGTAAATACTGTCGCGCCACCCTTTACCTGAATATTAGTCCTGTCAGATCTCCCCCTGATGTTTTAATGACACATGTATTCATATCACTAAATGCAATAGAAATACAGTACACAGACCTAAGCAGGTTTCAGGGTTGTTGTTTATTTTGCATTGAGATGCTTTCATGTTAAAGTTCATTAATCTAGACCTTCTGAGGTAACATGTTGTTTCAACATGAACGCCTTGTTATACCTGACATTTAAATGGTTAATACAGTAATATAACTTACCATTGTAGAGTGTTCATGTACAAATGAACTTCAGCTGGTTTGATTTCATGGTTGATTTCATTACATTATTTGACAAGGAGAAGAATTAGATTAAATATATTTTGAGTCTAATACTGGGTATATCCACAAACATGACTGCAGGGATTTCTGGGAAGAATGTGGAAAATGCACTTGTTTTATGCATGACTTAGACCAGCCCATGAAAAACAGAAAGAATGCACTAATGGAAACTTTGCATGATCCAGTCGTACTTCTTTTTTATCTCAAGTGGGCTTGTTGTTGTTGTTGCTTTCAAACGAAAGGATCCATTTATTAAAAGATAAAGATGCTTATCTTTGGGAGTCAACCTCTTTTGCTAGTATTTTTCTGTATTAACCATTTAATGACTTATTTCTTATACATTGTCTTATCTTTATTATTAAGGGTGTTTTTTTTAAAGGCAGGTAAAAGTCCATCACAAAAGTGCTTAAAAAGACTTTTCAGTTGTTAAAAAATGCTAACGTTTTAGTGCTCATTGAGATTCAGTGACAGCACTGAGTGGCTGAGAATGTTCATTGAGGTGGCTCTTGAAAGTCGTGCCCAGTTTTTTCATACCTCATTTCCACATGAAAGGGAGTTTGTGTTGTTTCAGAGTAGCGCTCCAGCTTGCAGTTTCCACAGGCAAGCACGACATTCAACATCTTACAGGGTTAGCTGCAGAGATTCCTTCTGTAGAAGCTGTAGAACACTCCCCTAGTGTGTTAGTGTTCATTAGGGTTACAATGTAAGGAGCTGAAAATACTCTTTGAGGTACAGTATAATACAGGGGGTGTAGAAGCTGCCGGTCCAGTATGCAAACAATGCTTACCACCAGCCAATGAACATAGTGCTGGGGTGCCAAGAACCAAGCCCCTTACCCAGGTACAGGGAATCCAGTTACTGGAACCAGCTGCAAACCGAGAGCACTCATAACAAACGTGCAGATATCTAACAGGCAGTGTGCACTCGTTGAACGATGCCTGCATGTAGGACGCTGTCCTGTGTGAATGGAAACCTGCTACACGGAGGTGCCCAAGGCCAAACTAAATGTTGGTGCTCCCCTCCACCTCCGCTTTGAAACAAAACATCCACTCGCTTAAAGAAAGGGCTCCTTCTTTTAAACTGGAATAACAAAAGCCTGTTATTGTTCTGTAGTTGAAGCACATTTTCAGTCTGTATGTTTATAGCAGAAATGACGCTGAACGTATAGTTCATTTCTCAAGAGGATGGTTGACATTCAGGAAAGACTACAAATACTGATATGTAATATAGTTACTTGTATGTATGTATGTATGTATGTATTTATTTATTTATTTATGTATTTAATTTATCAAAATATGACCCTGTCTACCTAACAAACATGTGGTGTATAATTTTGAACGAATAAATAATAAATTAATTAAAATTAAAAAATAGTGATTGTTCTCCAGTCGGTGTGCCACTTCAGCAATTTAAAAGATCTGTATACATTTGCCATTAGATAATTGTAACTACTGTAATCTCTGCTAAGGCCGGACTTCTATCACAGTCCTCTTTCCTGATGTTGTTACAGAGGGTTTCAATGGGAAAGGGATAGTGGGATCGGGGTTACTGGAAACACCCTCTGTCTGTGTCTCGTTGCTGCCGCATTCTGTGCACTGAGCCAAGCTCTCTGATCAATGAAAGGGCTGGCACTCCTTCTGATTGGATGAAACAATAATCAGGGGAAAAGCCTGGGAAGGGTGGAGGAGGAGGGAGTTTTGTTCCAGCTGAATTCCTGTGCAGACTCACAGCGAGCGAGAGCGCGAGAGAGAGAGGGGCCAAAAGAGAACCATCAGCAAAAAACTATAGTGTGTGTGTGTGTTAACATTGCTGTGAAACAAGAGAGAGAGAACCAGCACCAAACCAGCAGAGAAAGAGACAAAGAGAGAGCGAGGGGATGGATTCCTCCAGGTCCATACAACATGAGATCACTTCTCTGAAAGGTACAGCCTTATTCATCTTTAAACTTTGTGCTAACGTTGGGGTACTCTGCGTGTTTAAAATCCTGTGCATCTCAATGCAAACCAGTAGGTATGTGGTTAAGAATGCTTCTGCAAGGGGTTGTAACATCACAGAGCGAGTATGCGTCTCTGAACCAGGCTGCAAGGACTTGCTTGTTTAATTTCAGTAGGGGAAGGAAAGCTTTTGTTTTTGCTGTAGTAGAGGGGATCAGGAGGTTTGTTCCGTGTTGTTAAGCTGTTGCGTGCTAGCTGGTGCTGTTGCTGAACTCTGCAGTATTATTCCTCTGCACTGAGCCTGTAATGCACTGCATCATAGCAGCATTCTCCAGCATGCCACCACTCCCATGAGCAACGCCAGGCCCGCACCCTGAGCACTGAAACCCCCTTGACAATGGACGTAGGTAGCAACGCTATTCAGGTAACATATTTGTGTTACCTGCTTCATAGTTTCAAGTACCTTGGAGTAACCTTTTTCCAATAACAGTATCGACACTACAGTAATTCAATAATTGGAACTCTTCTGCATCCTAAAACATGAAAAGAGGGTTCTGCTGGAAATGATCATATCAAAACTGATAGTTGGTCCCGTACCCAATACTGTAGGGCCCTATAGACTCGATATTGTCATAGACTCGATACAAAACTGAAAGACAGGACAGGAAGACTTGCATTGATGTGGAGATTGAAAGTCTTTTTTTCAATGTCTTCAGTTGAAGATATTAGTAAAAACCTCTCATTATTCTACCATTGAATGCTTTCTAGTTATGGATGAGAGTGCAGTACAGTCAGGTGAATTGACAGATAGATGTGTGTGTGTGTGTGTGTGTGTGTGTGTGTGTGTGTGTGTGTGTGTGTGTGTGTGTGTGTGTGTGTGTGTGCGTGTGTGTGATGTACCACATAGGAACACTATGTATTATAATGTGCACTTTAATTACTTATGAGCTGCATTTCCAGTTCAAAAGCACACAGTTTCAGTAATGGGATATCTACTATTTTCTTTATTTTATTATAATATAATTTTATAAAATTTTAGCAACACTGGTGAAATTCTGAAACTTGCGGCAGCCTGTGGTAGCTGCCGTATTGGCGTATGAAAAATATGCTTTATGAATATATAGTGGTGTTTGTTTTGGGTAGGTTGGGTAGACAAATTGGTATATATTTTTTTATTGAGTTCCAACTAGAGTCAATTAATGAAGAAGGTTAGTTGTTAAATTCAGGCCGCCTGCTTAGTCATGGGTTCCAGTAACTAAATATGTATGTAAATACTGTAGAGGGGAAGCCTACTTGCTGCTATGGAAGTAAAGGGGATGTTAATTTAGAGGTTAAATGAGTGCTGCACACTTTTATTAATGTATGAATGGGCAGGGCCTGCCTTGTCTTGTGCAGTATAATCAATGCTCATTTCCTTTTGAATGAGCTGCACGATTGGATTCCTCTCCAGTATTTCAGAGAGTGATCTCAGGGGTGTTTGACAATTCTGCACACCACTGGTTTTACTGCACAAATCAGACAAACATGATAGGGGGTTGTGTGTTACTCTCCATTTACACACTGTACTCCCTGGATACTGAATACAACACTAATCAATACAGATGGATGCCTGTAAATGGCACTTCCACGATGATCAACCAGCACATTGCCACCAATGTTACATTCGATTTGTGCTTCACCCAGATTACAGTACGATATGTGGAATCACCCATGTTCAAAGGTCACTGTAAAAGACAAAGATACTATATTTAGTTGTTGTGTTATTTTCAAAACACACAAATACCTGTGTAACAATGTTCAAAGCATTCTGTTTTTTTAACTACAAAAATAATATTACAAGCCTGCAAATGCATTCACATTCCTGCTTTTTTTACTTTACTATTTTCACGTTCGTTCGTTCGTCCGCCCCCCCCCCCCCCTCATTGGTTTTTGCTGTGTTTTGAAAGGTTTTAAAAATAATCAGATTTTTTAAAATCCGGATTTGTCATGCCTATTTATGGAAATATGTCACTGTGTGTGCAACTAAAAGCAAACAAAAAAAACGTTCTGGTTTCAAAGCTGGAGACACACAGATGAAAGGGAGACTCTTTCACTCATGATACTGAGCATTCACAATCCATATTCTTTGACTTGCATGCTGAAAACAGCACAGTGATTTCTATAACCCCCTAACATATGAACTAGTTCATACCAGAGAGTATAGGTTATAACAATTCCTACTATTTTTCAATATTGGTGTTCACATGTATGTCACACTAACATTTTTATGAGAACTGGTAATGAAATGATGATGAATGCGGTATTGCCATTCATTAGTATTAACCTTCAATCTTTGTTTTTAGGAGTTATGGCTTCTGATTACTTGGGTTGATGAAGGCTATGTCTTAGGAACTGGTCTTATGATTTTTTTATTTAAAAATATTTAAACAAACAGTAGCCCTTTATCAAACATGCTTCTTTACAAAAGATAGATAGATGGGACCCCAGTGATACAGAATGTTCCTGCTGAAGAACAGCAAAGTACCTCCACACAATGTAGACAAAATTAGGCCCAGTCCTCAGTTATCCCAGCGTTCTGTTGAGTTGGTTTACTCTGCTAGGCTTAGTTTACTCTGCTAGGCTCAGTTTACTCTGCTAGGCCCAGTCCTCATTTACCCCAGCATTCTGTTGAGTTGGTTTACTCTGCTAGGCCCAGTCCTCATTTACCCCAGCGTTCTGTTGAATTGGTTTACTCTGCTAGGCTTAGTTTACTCTGCTAGGCCCAGTCCTCATTTACCCCAGCGTTCTGTTGAGTTGGTTTACTCTGCTAGGCTCAGTTTACTCTGCTAGGCTCAGTTTACTCTGCTAGGCCCAGTCCTCATTTACCCCAGCGTTCTGTTGAGTGGGTTTACTCTGCTAGGCTTAGTTTACTCTGCTAGGCTCAGTTTACTCTGCTAGGCCCAGTCCTCAGTTATCCCAACATTCTGTTGAGTTGGTTTACTCTGCACTGCACTGCACTGCACTACTGAGTTTGGTTCTCCTCAGGTTTAATCCCTGAAGGGATTATTTTAATTATGTTGTTTTCATTAGGCCTGAATTTGTAGTTACAGTACACACTCCTTCTCTGGAAAATAAACTAATAGTCTGGTGGATGCATCCCTAAGATATCACATTCACATTTCTTTGCTGTGTGTGGCTGTGAGGTTTCTCCAAGTTGCCATGTTGCCATGGTTCTAATACACAGTTTGGTGAGAACTTTGTAGCCTTAGCATTTGTTTTGAGAATTCGAACTGTTATTTTGAGTGGTGGTGTGATTGTGATGGAGATGCACAGTTTAATGTGGGACTAGTCTGAGATTTGTATCGATATAAAAGGGATTACTGAATTTACTATCACTGTGTTCCAGTGAGGGTCACAATTAGGTTCACAGGCTTGCTCAATGCTCAACCATTAATCCTGTACCTCCTTTCTAGCCTTGCTGGAAATGCAGGGATATGATGCATTTATAGGCCTGAGTGATTAGTACTTTGCGGCTAGGCATTCACTTTTTACGGAAGAGTTGGTAACATTTCATTTAAATTCCATAAAGGAGTATTGTATTAGTATAGGGAATTGGTCAATTCTGCAGACTGTACACTTGTTTTAGCCAGTAGACTGCATGTTGAAATCCTGCACTTGTCAAAGGAAGGTGTGACCGCTTTGTACCACATGTCAATAAACAAAGAAGGCAGAATTAACACAACCAAGTTACTAAATTATTTAATGGACAGCTTTTCAGTACCCTAAGCTGTCACCATGGCTAACCATTAAAAATGACTTGAGCAGTTTAAATACTACATACCATTTTAGAAGTTCATCACACTAAGCCCAGAAAGGTATGGTAAAGTGTAATGGGCAGTGTTGTGTGCTGCAGTGAGTGCTGTTGCAGGTTTTGTACCCTGTCTGTGAGATGAGACGAGGTTAAGGGCTGTAGAACCATGAATGCAGATGAACCCGGCTCTTTTGCATAGTGGCTGAGACGCTCGCTTGTGGTGCGCGGGGTCGCTGGTTCACGCCAAGTATAACCATGGGAAAACTGCAAAGTTAACGTGCAAACGTACCATGGTAAACTTTCGTAAGGGTATGGCACCCGATAATTATCAAGGGGATTGATTAATCTGCAAGCTAAAATACAATACAAAGTTTGTAAATGTTCAAAGAATTTAAATTCATATTCATAAGTAACTGTAAAGCCTATAAAGCAAGGCCTCCCAACCCTGGTCCTGGGGACCTCAAGTGTCTTTTGGTTTTCATTCCAACTGAGCTCTCAATTACTTAACTAGACCCTTAATTCAACTAATACTTTGCTTAATTAGACCTTTTTAATTGTTTTCAGCTCCTACTTATAATATGTTACAGCAAACTTGAAATCTGCAACTGTTTAAGAGCTGAAAACAAGTAAAAAGGTCTAATTAAGCAAATTATGAGTTCAATGAAGGTTTTAGTTAAGTAATTGAGAGCGCAGTTGGAATGAAAACCAGAAGACAGGGTTGGGAAGCCCTGCTATAAAGGTTGCTGGTTCCTTTACATTGTGGATTACAATCCCTGCATATTGCTGGAACTTACTGCAATGCAGCAGCACAACAGGGAGGGGTTTCTGCTGGAGGAGAGTCTAAAGCATTGCTTAGTTATGGACCAGGTTAATATATTATGTTTTCCAATTGCTCTTGAGAGTTTAGAAGCTTACCACCATTCTCAATGCTGTTGAATTCGTTTTTTTAAATTTGTTTTTAAGAAACAGTTGTTTCAAGATGAATTATTGGTTGCAGTTTGTTTGAAAGATTAATCTTGAAGAGACTGCAGTGGTATTGAATTCATGATATGATTTAAGGTGATAAAGCTTACTCAGTTTAAGATGTCAGCTTGAAATGCCTTCTTAAATCACTGCTGTGGAAATGCAATTCAGTCTGGGCTGGATGGGGGATCAGTAAGCTTATTTATGGCTGTGACTTAAAAATATACAGGGTGATATTAGAAAGTAAGTTTACCACATCTGTGCATGGTGTGTTGATGTGGTAAGCTTACTTTCTAATCACCCTGTAGAGTCTAGACGGAGAGCAACTTCAAAACAGCTTGAAAATGCCCCCTTGTATTGAAGATCATTTTCAAGATAGCAAGCAGCATGATCTGGAGATTGGTGCTGCAGGAGCAGAGTGAATGTTTTATACAGACAGTGGGCGTGTGTGCAGTTCAGTGAGCGCAACTGGAAAAACCTTCCCACTGGCATCATCATATGTAGGAACGGGCACATTTCACTAAATGCAGTAATAAATTACTGACGATTAGCAGTTTTATTATCAGAGGGTGGGGTGTACAGTACATATAGTATATTCAGAGCAATGATCCTAAAGAGTGAACCTGTGGGCAATTGGTCTGTCTTAGTGATTGATAGTATGGGTGAAGTTGAAAATAAAAACAAGAATTGAGGTTATACCTGTGTATGAAATCCCATATTGTCAGTATGGAGGTATGTTAGTTTGTCAGCCACTTTGCATGCTTGTGCCTCAGCCTTACTGCACCTGTCTGCGGTGTTGAGTGTTGTTGTGAATGGGTTCATCTAGTTAAATACTTAACAGCGTTCATCATTACCAGACAGTCAGGTCTATTGAAAGTCAGTGTTTTAGACACACTGCTTTACCTGAGTTTGTTCATTTATAGTCCTGATGTTAATAAAGCAACTACAATGTAGTAGAATAACTCCCTCTGAGATATTTTTACATATCCGAAGATCCCCTGAACCAATGAAATGGGTTGTGACAGATTCTACTGTATACTCACAGCCTGATTAAAAGATTTCAAAACCATATGACTTCCTGTCTTGAACTCTCCCCTCAATTCTATGGAACCCTTAGGAAAGAAAGAAACGAGACTCTGCGGGATAAGAGGACCTTTTTCTCACTTCTCCTCTGCCTTCTGAGTGTGGAAATGACCTTTGATAAGCAGGATCAATCTTTTCCATACTGATTCTAGATTTCATGTCACTCAGGCAAGTCAGCCAAGCACTCCTGTCATTCAGTGGAATACATTTCTTTAATCAATTCTATCCATGTTTTTCGAATTGTGCTTTATTGTTGCAAGAATGAGGACTGATTAAGGGAGACATCCATGTTTACTAATATGCTTTACAATACCACACTATTGTTTACAATGCTTCCCTATGCTTTACCATGCTTTCACTGTGCTTTATTACACTCTGCTGTGCTTTTACTATGAGAAACTTTTATAAGAGGCATAGAGTACAGTAGCATAGCAACTTTTCATAAGTCCCTAATCTTCTTTCTGTAGATAAGAGGGGGAGTGGTTGTATTGCTTCAGTAAAATATGCACTGAATACCTCGTGTACAAGACAGTGTAAGAGAAGTGCTATGGTAGAATATGTTTGAAACATACAAAATACACGCTAACACTACAAATGTTAAATTTAAAAACTGAGCACCGTCCGCCCCTCCCCCCTCCAGCTCATGTTATCCAGAGGCAAACCTTTAAACCAATAGGATGGGTTGCAGCCCTAAATGATAGTTATCTAGATGTAGTGCTACCAGTGCAAATGGATACATTCCAACAGGCAGGATAGTGCAGGGGCTGCTGTAATGATAATGTATCCAGATCTACAGAGCTTTGAACAGGGTGTTTGAAACAGGGTTGGGAGAAAAACCAAACTGTATTCAAGGTAGCTGAAGCACTTTCAAGTTGTTTGATACCCTTAGTAACGCCAAATGTATTATACACTGGAATAATCACTTTGAATGTGTGCCCTATTGTTTTGCAATTAAAATTTAAATCGACAAATTCTAAAAAAAAAAAAAAAAAAAACTATTTTGAGTGCTTTCAGAGTATCAGTGAGCGGACAGGGGGAGAGAAGACAATATCAGGAAGGAAAGGCTCCAGTGGGAAAGCTGCAGTTCAGTTCTCCTGGATTTTACGAGTGGTTATCCCTTTGAAAGGGGAAGCTTCATGCACTCGCCCTTCATTTCGCGTCCTTGTTGGAAACAGTAAAATTCTTAAATTGTCCCGGTTTTGATATTGAATTCACTTTTTTTTTAAAGTTCAGAACTGTATCAGTGTGCTCAGCAAGTCAACAGTAAAGTAAGTGATTAGGCTATGTTAGCAACATTCAAAAATAAAATAAACATGTTTAAATGGTAATAGCTGATACATATTTTTTTCTAATCTGGCTTTTCGTACATTTAACATGTTTTGATAAGATGACAATAGAAAGAAAACAAGTTGTTGTCATGATCTGTAATAGATACACAGATGTTTCATTTTAAAATTGTGGTGTTTTATTTTGGGCAGCAGTGTGGAGTAGTGGTTAGGGCTCTGGACTCTTGACCGGAGGGTTGTGGGTTCAATCCCCAGTGGCGACACTGCTGCTATACCCTTGAGCAAGGTACTTTACCTCGATTGCTCCAGTAAAAACCCAACTGTAAAATGGGTAATTGTATCTAAAAATAATGTGATATCTTGTAACAATTGTAAGTCGCCCTGGATAAGGGCGTCTGCTAAGAAATAAATAATAATAATAATAATAATAATAATTTTACTGTTATTTTAATGGCTTCAGGGTTGCTGCGGCATTAGTGAATTGAAGAAAAAAAAAAGTCCCAGTTTGTCACTCTGGAAATCTGGTATGAACATCGGCATATTCAGTGTTCTGTCATGCAGTGTAATAATATTATCCTCCTCCTGGTATCTTCAGCCAAACATATATGAAAATCACCATAACCTAGTTTAGTTAGTCCCCACAATCTGAAGCTATGACGGTGAGTTATTGGAAATACTGGCGTTGTATTTTGCATTTGTGCCCTGTCTCTTGTCATGATATTCGGTGCTAATTTAGATTTGTTTCCGGAGCTCACTGATGGCCTTAGGAATCTGTCCTTGGCTGAACTAAAGCTCACACTGAAAACCCCACCACACTTCTCAAAATACAATTAGTGTGTATGCGCTCTAGTGACTTGCACAGTGACAAATGTTTGAGTTTTCAGGGTTTTTTTGCAAAAAAATTAAAAATTCTGCGAGAGAGCAAATCCTGGAGGGACTATTTAGTATATATTTATTTATTTATTTATTTATATATACCCTTAGCAATGATGGACCTGCACTTTTCATACCAGGCTACTTCGTCATTGTTTGCTACTGGTGTAGTGTTATTTTCAGGTACAGTACACAGTAAAAAGTGGTACACTGCGCTTACCTAAACAACTTCTAAAACTTCCGCCAAGAAAGCAGTTTGCTGTTTATGGTCTTTTACAATCTTTATTAATTTAATTTATCATATTTTCCAGTCTTTTACACAGTTTTAATGTAATTTATCATATTTTTACACCATTAACAAAATAGTATGCAAATATTTATCATGTGCAATACATTAGGTCTTGTAATTTTTTTTACTTTGCGGTGGACTTCTGATTTTGTCTTGTTTGTTGTGAATTGTTTTTTCTTTTTACAGAAATTAATTGTCTGTTTCCAGTTTAAGTTTACAAAAAAATAATGTATAATTAATGGTAATTGTACTTCTTTTTGACAATAGGAAAACACCCACCAGATCGCAATTGATTGCACATGTACCAAAATCTGACAGTGTACCACTTTCAATGTGGCAGCATACCACTTTCTGACATCACATGGGTCAGATTTTGGTACACATACCACTTTCTAACACTGCACTGGTAGCAAAATATGATTCCATCTGTAGCTATAAACGTTTTTTTTTTTGGTCAAGTTAAAACGATCCAACAATTCATCTTGATGGTTATATAGAGAGTAGTTTGAAAAGATTCAAAAAAAATATATAGCAGAACTAAAATAATGTAACATAATTAACATTACTTATTTTTAAACTAATATCAACAACATGATCGGAATTCACACCAGGAAATATCTCTAATAATAATAATAATATTAATACTAATAATACCTTTGCAAAACAATTTTACAAAGCTGTACTTAAGGGTTACTTATAGTGTCACGAAAACTCTGTGCTTCAACGCTTGCCTTTTGTCTTTTGCTTTTTTATTATAAAAAATGTACCTATCTCTATAGTACACTTTACCATTCATTAACACTGTATTTAATATAAAACTAATTATTACGTGGAGTAAAATGTAACTTTACAAAACACGCACTTTCTCATCCAAAAATATAGGCAGCAGTTTTTGATGAAAGAAAAACAAAAATCTGGGCATGTGCAGTGCAGGGTGGAAATAGTCTGGGCATGTGCAGTATGCAAAGTAGGAACATTTGATAGGCAGCATACGTTGACGTGACACCGTCATAGATATGAGAGAGAGCTTGTCAAGTAGTAAACAGAGTCCCTACAGTGCTTACAACACTCACAACCTTGTGACAGTCAATGAGTTTTTGACGCCTGTGGTATAGAATCCAGCCTTAATCATTTATTTGTTTAAGCTTCCCAATTAAGTGGCATGTCCTGCCCTTTCACTCTGCGATCTTAAAAGAAGACTAGTGAAGCTGATTTTGAAATCATTAAAATAATGTGTGTATCTGTGTATCATCCTCAATGTCATTCACAAATGATCTTGAAGCTGTTGTTGCACACTCAGTACTGTGCAGCATTACCATATCACTCGATATACCAGACCTGGGATAAATATAGTTATAAATATGGTTTGTGAAAAGTAACTGTTATTTGAAAATAATTAAACACATATAACAGAAAGTAACTACTATTTGAAAATATTTAACTGTGGTTTGTGGAAAGCAATTATTATTTGAAAATATTTAAATATGAGTAAAGAAGTTGAAATACATTGAAATATTTAAACTCTTCAAAGCAGGTTTAGTGTTAAACCTTGTTAACCACTCAATTATCTTTTCAATATCTTTAACCACCGGTTTAAAGGCCTGTTTTGAAGTCATTGAATTGAACATGTTTAGCATTTTCCTCGTTAGAAATCCTTGAATACAAGACTTGGTACATAATTATACATTTAGGGTAATAATTAGGTTTTAGTTTTTGATTATTCATTAACTATTTGGGAATAGTTGAAGATATTTTTCAAATAACATACATATATTTAAATATTTTCAAACAATATTTGACTTTCTGCAATTACTATTTGAATATTTAAAAACAAAATTGATTTATTCAAGCATATATATTTTAATATTTAAACTATTTGAAATAGTTGGTGTTTCCAAATAAAATATCAAATGCAACTATATTTGTCGTAGGTCTGCCCTGGGACAGTTTGGAACAGTGCAGGCTTTTCAGTTTGCATCGCAATGCATTCTGGTATGTTTTACCTGTCTCAGGTACCTTTCACAGCAGGACTACACTTACCAGAATGCATTGGGGTGAAAGTTGAAAAATCTGAACTGTCCTAAGCTGTCCAAGTGTACATGGAGTCATATAGTAACCTTGGTACTGTGTATAAGGCCAGGCAATGAATATGGACATTTCATTGTTCTTTATTTACCATCTCTATACATTAATAATAGGAAAATATAATTGAATATTTGTTGGAAAACACATATTGAAAAGAATAAATAATACCTGAAACACTCTTCAGAAATACATGCCAGCCAGATTCCAAGAGTTAAAAAATACCTCTTAACAGCAAGATAGAGAAATCCCTGTACAGTTATCTGTGACACAGTCTCCTACCAAGACACAACAAGATAAAGGACTCCCAAGGACAGCCCTGTCAGGCTGCATTTCCATACTTGCAGCCTAATATTATTATTATTATTTCTTTCTTAGCAGACACCCTTATCCAGGGCAACTTACAATTGTTACAAGATATCACATTATTTTTACTTACAATTAACCATTTATACAGTTGGGTTTTTACTAGAGCAATCTAGGTAAAGTACCTTGCTCAAGGGTACAGCAGCAGTGTCCACCCCAGGGATTGAACACACAACCCTCTGGTCAAGAGTCCAGAGCCCTAACCACTGCTCCACACTGCTGCCCATAGTTTAACTTCACATAGTTAAACAAGGTAATCATAGTTCAATGCCTGATATAACACTCCATGAACAGTTATTAAAACCAACAACACTGCAAACAGAATGACAGTACAGTGGCTCCTTGTGGTTAAACTTAAATTGTTACTAAAAAAAAAGTTTTCTGAATAGAAAGTATAAGAAACTAATTACAGTGGAGAAGTCCAGTAAGTGCAGTATTAAAAATGTGCACATTATTTTTAATGTTACCGAAAATCTTGCAAAAATTGTCAAAATAGGCAATTTAGTGCTTGTTTAATTTAATTGATGGCTTAATAGGCCACACATGCAATTAATTTAAAATATTCAGAGAAACGGAACACATAGCCACAAATGGTAAAATGCATGAGACTTGTTTGAAGTTGTTTAAGATGCCTAATTAAAGCACAAAGTGGTCTAACATTTTCACACACGAGTGCCCATTGTTTCGATATCACTGATTACTGAGCGGAAATGGAAATTCTCACACCCCGAGGTTTTCATGCAAATACTGTATATAAAATATATAAATGACAATAACAGAAAAACAGCTCTGGTGGGTTATTAATGGAGGAGGGTTTTAAGAGGCAGTGGGGTCATGCTTGGTCATTTGAACTCAGGGATGGGAAACTGAAGAAGCTGTTTTGAGTTTAGAGTGTGTGGCTGGAGTCCCAGCCAGGTGGACAAATGGAGCAGTTTTTCATGCTGAAGACCATGGAGTTGAGGTGAAACGTGACAGCACTTTGACTTGAGAGGTCAGAATGAAGTTTAGGGTAACACATTGCTGGAGAATTGAGACAGATGTGTTTTAGCCCTGGAGAGTTGAGAAAAAATAATTGAATGATTTAGTGCTGGAGAACTGGAGTAACTAGCATGAGTCAGATAAGTTGCTTGGGTTTTTCTAACAACCCTCTTGCTGTGCAAATATTTGATGCTAAAAAGGGGAGCCCCTTGGAAATCAAATAGGGTTCAGAGTTCTTTTGGTCCCTGTTGTGCACACTTATAAAACCACTGGTGTGGATAATCTGTGAGATGAACTGTTAGACATCAGTCTCTTCATCATCACCACTACCTTCAAACAAGTCTCACAGTAACATTACCCCTGCTCCTACTTTGCACTGTCATGTTTCTATAAATTAATAAAATATGGAAGGTGATAAAGGAACATTGTAATTTATCCCAAAGATTATTAAGCCAAACACAGGAGCTGAAACAGAGGGAATTCATCTTTTGTTAAATTCTTTGTTGACAGGGTAAAACAAAAAAGAACAATCATTACCATCTGTTGTTGATCGGCTTCCAGTTTTTTTTTTGTTTCAACACAGTGGAAAATAATCACCATACGCTTTGATAGCAGACGTTTTAAAACTCTTTTTTGTTTGTTCCCTTGGCTTCTCTTTCTGAGAATTGGTCAGATTCCAAAACTAAATATTTTTATTACCATTTACAAGACACTTCCGAATGAATTAGCAGCCTGTGGGGTGTAGTTCCAGGACCGTGCCCCAGTTGATTTGGGTTCATCTGACAGACATGCTGGTGGGTGGCTTAATCAGTAGCCCAGACTTGTCAAAAGATAACATTGAAAGTCTTGCAATGCAGCCAAGTGTAATTCTCTCTGTGTATTTGTAAAAGGAAAATGGGGGTTTGTCGCCAGCCCTGTTACTAATTAAAGAGCGGATATGAAAACCTCAAGATATTGTGAAAGGATCACACTCACCACCGTTCGTTGCCCCTTTAAAAACACTGACCCAATACACGGAAATGGATTTTTTAAAGCGCAGTTGCGCAATTTTTTAATGAAAACACAAAAACAAAATAAACAAAACAAACACCTAGCTCTCTTTGAGCAATAACTAAACAGAACAGGAACCTAAACTAAAACAGGACAGCTAAGCTGTTTACCTGTACAAAACAAACCAAAACACACAAAAAAGGCTTCACTCTACCTTTTACAAATTACAGCTGTACCCACACCAGCACAGTCGGGCCTCTGCCCTCTTCAGCAGCCACCTTGAGCAGACTGACTGCTTTCCTTTTAAACCCTGCACCTGGCTCCAATTTTCAATAGTAGCCAGGTGCAGGTAATGATCAATCAATAAATCAATTAAACAAAAACAATTAAACAATTAAACAAAACAAAAGTGTGCCTTCCGCACATGTTTTTCCAGCAGAGAGGTTTAACCCCCTCCCTGCCATCTCACACATCCCCCCCCCATGTCTTTTCAAGACACCGGCCATACAACGGCCACCTCCCTCCACCTTTAAAAGACCACCCACCCTCAAGTCCACAAATGTCAATTTTCGCCCTCTTCCACGGGCGGGCTTGAGGGTGGGTTGGTCCCTCCGGTGTTTCCAGGGAGGGACCCAGGACCGGCGAGGAGGGACCCAGACGGCTTGTCCAGGGCGACCATAGCGCAGACCGGTGACCGGGAGCCAGGACTGACAGGCAGAGGCGTGCGCCTGTGGACCTGCGCAGCGACCTCTGGAATTCCAGGCGGAGCGCAGCACGATGCAAGGGGAGCGGAGCAATCAGCAGGGGGAACGCTAGTGACCTCTGCCCCTTGCGTAGCGACGTCTGCCTCTTGCGCAGCGACGTCTGGGATTCCAGGGGGAGTGGAGTAAGGGACCAGGTAAGCGACTGTGCCTGGCAGTGCTGCGACCTGGGAGCAAGGTCCAGCGCAGGGAGGTCTGGGCATTCCGGCCAGGTGTCCACGATGACGGGACTGGGGACCTCCCTCGGCAACACCGGACTCAATTGCATGGATGATGGTTCTGGGAGAGGCGGCTCCTCCCCTCTGGGCTCTGGTAACGGCAGCTCCACCCCCTCTGGCTCTTGGGACGGCAGCTCCACCCCCTCTGGCTCTCGGGACGGCAGCTCCACCCCCTCTGGCTCTCGGGACGGCAGCTCCACCCCCTCTGGCTCTCGGGACGGCAGCTCCACCCCCTCTGGCTCTCGGGACGGCAGCTCCCACTTTTGTAGCAGCAGCTCCAGTTCCGTTGGCTCCCGCTCTTGTATTATCAACGGGGCCACGCCCAGCTCCTGTCTCTGCCTCTCCATCTTCCTTATCTGCTCCTCCTGAGCAGCAGTGTTCTTATTAAACATCTCAATTAAATCTCTAATATCCATTTTTGGGTCTCCAGGGGCGCCCACACTCGCTGCCACCATATGTGAAAGGATCACACTCACCACCGTTCGTTGCCCCTTTAAAAACACTGACCCAATACACGGAAATGGATTTTTTAAAGCGCAGTTGCGCAATTTTTTAATGAAAACACAAAAACAAAATAAACAAAACAAACACCTAGCTCTCTTTGAGCAATAACTAAACAGAACAGGAACCTAAACTAAAACAGGACAGCTAAGCTGTTTACCTGTACAAAACAAACCAAAACACACAAAAAAGGCTTCACTCTACCTTTTACAAATTACAGCTGTACCCACACCAGCACAGTCGGGCCTCTGCCCTCTTCAGCAGCCACCTTGAGCAGACTGACTGCTTTCCTTTTAAACCCTGCACCTGGCTCCAATTTTCAATAGTAGCCAGGTGCAGGTAATGATCAATCAATAAATCAATTAAACAAAAACAATTAAACAATTAAACAAAACAAAAGTGTGCCTTCCGCACATGTTTTTCCAGCAGAGAGGTTTAACCCCCTCCCTGCCATCTCACAATATATATATATAAATTATTTCTTAGCAGACGTCCTTATCCAGGGCGACTTACAATTGTTACAAGATATCACATTATTTTTACATACAATTACCCATTTATACAGTTGGGTTTTTACTGGAGCAATCTAGGTAAAGTACCTTGCTCAAGGGTACAGCAGCAGTGTCCCCCATCTGGGATTGCACCCACAACCCTCTGGTCAAGAGTCCAGAGCCCTAACCACTACTCCACACTCAATTGAAATACAAGCGAAAAGTGATAATATAATGAATAGATCTTTACTAAAACAAGTAGAAAAAACAAAAATACATGCTCATATCTCTTATTTACGTATTACTTCCCCGGACTGAACTGACAATGTTTCCCTTTAACTCGTCTAGCACCCCCTACTGTCAGAGAAAAGCTGCTTACTCTTGGTGTAGAGCTGAGAAGAAAAACTTGTAGAGGCATATTATTATTATTATTATTATTATTATTATTATTATTATTATTATTATTATTATTATTTATTTATTTATTTATTTATTTATTTATTTATTTATTTATTTATTAGCAGACGCCCTTATCCAGGGCGACTTACAGTCGTCAACAATTACATTTCAACAATCACAGTGCAAGTAATAATACAATTAAGAGCAAGATAAATACAATGATGAATACAATGACTTTGGTTCAAGCAAGTACAAGTGTGACAAAATACAATTCAATAATACAGCAGATAACAGTGTCAGTGATAGTTACATCAGGATATAATTAAATACAAAATACTACAGATTAAACACTTGACAGATTATAGTACTCTGAAGTACAGGATTAAATGCAGTAAGAGCATGTAAAGCGCATTTAAGGAAGGGTGATATGTGTCCCAGGGGAAAAACAGAGGCGTTCTATAAACTCTTTGTTTTTTTGTATCTGTGTCTTTTGATTTGAGATACTGTAATAGGCTTTGTAAATCTTTGCTGTGATTCTAGAAATTAGGTAAATCTGCTGAATACATTTAAAAAAGTTGTTAAGAGGCTTTCTGGCCCATAGCTGTCTGATCTGATTGGTTCTCAGCGATGGCAAGGATTAGCTTATTTATACCTGTATCAATAATAATAATCATCCCCTTGATTTTGACCAGTTTAAACAAGCACTTGCAAGTATCCTTTCTCGGTGTCTTCTAGATTTTTTTGCAGCTTTTACGACAAATAGTGCTGACTTCTTAAAGGAAACTAATATGTAACCTTCTGAACCAATGAAAACAAATAGAAATGAAGAAATATAAAATGAGAGATGATATACTGTGTTGATAAAAAAAAGCATTACTTGCAACAAGATTAAAGTGTAGCTGACAAAATAATTCCATAAAGTATCCCCGCCATGCACATCCATTTACTGTAATGTGTTTCATTTATAAAGTATCCCCACCATGCACATTCATTTACTGTAATGTGTTTCATTTATAAAGTATCCCCACCATGCACATTCATTTACTGTAATGTGTTTCATTTATAAAGTATCCCCACCATGCACACCCATGTACTGTAATGTGTTTCATTTATAAAGTATCCCCACCATGCACATCCATTTACTGTAATGTGTTTCATTTATAAAGTATCCCCACCATGCACATTCATTTACTGTAATGTGTTTCATTTATAAAGTATCCCCGCCATGCACATCCATTTACTGTAATGTGTTTCATTTATAAAGTATCCCCACCATGCACATCCATTTACTGTAATGTGTTTCATTTATAAAGTATCCCCGCCATGCACACCCATGTACTGTAATGTGTTTCATTTATAAAGTATCCCCGCCATGCACATCCATTTACTGTAATGTGTTTCATTTATAAAGTATCCCCGCCATGCACATCCATTTACTGTAATGTGTTTCATTTATAAAGTATCCCCACCATGCACATCCATTTACTGTAATGTGTTTCATTTTTAAAGTATCCCCGCCATGCACATTCATTTACTGTAATGTGTTTCATTTATAAAGTATCCCCACCATGCACACCCATGTACTGTAATGTGTTTCATTTATAAAGTATCCCCGCCATGCACACCCATGTACTGTAATGTGTTTCATTTATAAAGTATCCCCACCATGCACACCCATGTACTGTAATGTGTTTCATTTATAAAGTATCCCCACCATGCACACCCATTTACTGTAATGTGTTTCATTTATAAAGTATCCCCACCATGCACACCCATTTACTGTAATGTGTTTCATTTTTATATCTGGTACTACACTCGGTTACAGAAATCTCTGTTTGCGGGCCTTGCACTTTCATGGTCATTTCACCTGGAGGGTAAATTTGTCTCCACCCCTTCAGTGCTGACTTTCCTGTCAGTAACCAATCAGCTGCTTCTCCTAATGACTGACATGCTTTGCAGCCAGTAAGATGCTTGACCCTGAAGACACTGCTGAGGTGAAATGAGCTCGGAAGTGAAGCAGTAACATGCTTCCTGGAAGGAAAGGCATGGAAACAGAGAACTTTCCTTAACCCTAGTGTAGTACCAGCTTCCAAACTGCACATTTAAGAGCTATAGAGTGCATAACCCTAGTGTAGAGTGCACGACAGCTAAGCTTCATGAAATAGGTTTGTAAAATACAAACACTTTAACAGGCTATATTGATGACATCCCCTAAAGAAAGTTCCAAAACAAGTTGTTCTAAATCTGTGTCTCTTGTTTTGTATTATATAACCCTGCCTCTCTCTCCACACACACACACACACAAGCGCAGAGTTGCACAGATTGGGTATTGTCATTTGGTTTGACAAGGATGTAATTGCAGATGGATGGCATTGTCATTTGGTTTCACATGGTTGTAATGGTCTTTTCTTTTTTTATGTCTTTGCAGGTAAGAATGAGTCCTTTGTCGTGTGCTGAGGTATTGCTGTTCATTTCAATAGAACTGTCCCTGGTAGTCCTGTGTGGACAGAACAGACTGCTGCAGAAACAGCTTTTAACCCCTGTGAGTATTAGATATTCCATGATGGAGCTTGCTGGCCAGTGGGTTAAATATCTAAGCAGCCACATTCTGATGGGACTAGCCACGACAGTAAGTAACTGGGGTGAACCTACATTTACCACCTGGGTGCATCTCGCTTGGTTGTCAATACATTTCCTCTGGTTTACTGGGTCACCTGCTGGGCTAAATATTTCTGCCATGGTGCAGATGGGTGTTCCTTGCAACATGTTGAAAGAATGCGGAGTGTAGCCAACCATTTACATTATTAAATTAGATAAGCGTCTCAATACAGTATAATTGATTTGAAGCCAGTTCCTTGGGTTACATTGTAAGACATGGGTGTCTTTCTCCCACAATGAAAAAAAAATATATAGTAACTAGCCAACACAAGATGAAATGGGTTTGATTCAGAAAGTCACAACATGTAGCAGTGCAATACAATGGGCAGGATTAGTTGGGTGGTGATCCTGAGTTAACTCTGCGTTAATCTACTCTACTGTCAAACAGATGGTTATCTTCTGTAGGAATGTTGGCAGACCTCCACAGAACAGTGTTATTCTGCCAGTCAGCCAGAGTAGTTACAGTAACTCCGAGATACCCAGTCCTTTACCAGCAAATCATAGAATGGAGAAGGCTTTAAAAAAAAAAAAAGAGGGGAGTTGTTACGCATAAATAAATACACTCATTCACCTCTATCATCAGCAGCATGATGTATTCAATTATAGATTCTGGCCCAATACAATTGCATTTAAGCTGGGAATATTTATTCAGTAATTCTAAATTGATTTAATAAACAGTCCGAAACGTAGAAAGTCATCAAGATTACATTTTAAAATGCATGCTCTTATCAATGACAGGAATGTACATTTTCCTAAAATCCTTTTTTCTTGTAGCTAAAAGGCATAATGATTTTGAGTTATATAGTAGTAGTCCTAACCCTACATACCTGTATATACTCCACGCCATTTACAGGAGACCATCCTGCATATTACAGTGCTCTTGATAAGCAAAAATACTTTCTTTAACACCATCGTAAAGATAAACACAAGTGCACAATCAAATGATTTTTAACCGAATGTCACCTTACATGGTAGTTACAGTACATCGAACTCCTGGTATAGCAGCAACGTCCTAACCTGGCCGTTTTATATCTCAATCAGGAGATGTTTAAGAAACAGGTAAAGTGCCCGTTCTGGTGGTAGTTTCCTGACCTACACCATGGTAAATGCAAGCTTATTTATTTTGTTTATAAACTAAGCAGCTAATAAATTTTACTGAGGTCACCTTCTCATGTTCATTTCATAGCAAGCGACTGGGCAGCCAGGGCAGGTGTAGAAATCCCTACTTCCAGGCAGAACTGCATCTGCTTTAATAGCCAGACACTTTACTAAACCCATAACTTAAAACACTCTGACAAATATTTAAAAACTGAATTTGTAGAAGACTTGCCGTTGCAGTTTTTAGGGTTGGTGAAGGTTTCATGCTTTATGAAACATGTTTTCTTTTTTTTTCTTTTTTATATAGTCCATGCTATGGTGCTTAGGCCTGAGTCCATTGAAGAGTCAGGACCGTCTACTGTAGTTCACAGCTGTACATTGCCAGCCATACCTAAGGGTAACATCTATAGTGTATATGGCAGTGTGGCGTAGCGTGCCGATCAAGGCTGGCACGCGCCCTTGAAACAGTAGACCCACACACGGAAAACTGCAGTTTAGCGCTTCTTCACACACTTTTATTATTTCACAAAACAA
Organism: Acipenser ruthenus; assembly: GCF_902713425.1. Lineage (NCBI taxonomy): Eukaryota > Metazoa > Chordata > Actinopteri > Acipenseriformes > Acipenseridae > Acipenser > Acipenser ruthenus. The sequence continues at coordinate 3,707,710 of NC_081192.1, read as the reverse complement.
ACAGGAACAAAACAAAAGGTTTAAACAAATAACTCATTTAAGCAAAACACTACAAAACAGAAATGTTTCACGTCTTTGCCCTTGTCCCTGTCCTTGCTCTTGCCCTTGTCCATCCTTGTCCTTGTCCTTGTCCTTGTCCCTGTCCTTGCTCTTGCCCTTGTCCCTGTCCTTGCCCCTGTCCTTGTCATTGACCTTACCCATATCCCTGTCTTTGCTGTTGCCATTGTCCCTCTCCCTACCCCTTGTCCTTGTCCTGTACCTGTCCCTTCCCTTGTCCTTGTCCTTGTCCTTGCCTTGTCCTTGCACTGTCCCTGCCCTTGCCCTTGCCCTGGCTCTTGTCCCTATCCCTTGTCACTGCCCTGTCCCTGTCTTGTACCTGTCCCATACCTGTTCCTTCCCTTGTCCGTGTCCCTGCCCTGCCTTGTCCCTGTCCTTGCCTTGTCCTTGCCTTGTCCTTGCCCTTGTCTTTGTCCTTGCACTGTCCCTGCCCTTGCCCTTGCCCTGGCTCTTGTCCCTATCCCTTGTCCATGTCCCTTGTCACTTTTCCCTTTCCATGTCTTGTACCTGTCCCATACCTGTTCCTTCCCTTGTCCCTGCCCTGCCCTGTCCCTGTCCTTGCCTTGTCCTTGCCCTTGTCTTTGTCCTTGTCCTTGCTGCTTCACTCTGCACTCTCCAAACAAACATTAATTTGTCATTTTATAGCATGTGGCCAGGGGTTAATTGACAATCAATCACCATCTGGCCACATTCCACACTTCCAATTAAACAATTTAAACATTTCACACTTTTCTTATTAAGCAATTAAACAAAACACCAAAAAATTAAACGATTTGGCTGTGCAAAGGTGGCCATCTTGGCCCTAGGCTGTTCCTCCACACCTGAGCCAAGATGGATGCCAGCCACAAAAACTAAGTGTGCAGGGCCTCTGCTCTGCACAGACAGGCAACTAGAACTTGGATAAGAGCAATGGGAACCAACAATCAGATGTTTAAAGTCACATGCAAAGCTTGAAAATGCAAATGATGTGCAGCAGTGAAGGGCTGCAATTCTGTTTATCAGTTCATAATTAATACTTCCTTTTTTAAACATCAGTGAAATATATACACTGCTGTGCAAAAGTCTTAGACATGATTCATTTTTCTACTCTGATGCATTATGAGCATCAACAATTTACTCAAAGCCTCCACTAGTGTTGTCTACTATTATAACAACCTTGACTTGCATAAAGAAGGAAAAACATGAAATGAAATAGCTCGCATCACTTGATTTCCAAGGTGTGGTATCTGAAGCATAATCAACAAGTACAGAGAAACATCATCTGTAATTGACAAACCCAGGACTGGAAGACCCAAAAAGCTGTCTAACAAGGATGAGCAATACTTGAAGATAATATCCTTAAGGAATAGAAAGAAGACAAGTGTTGAATTGACAGCAGAACTGGCAGAAGGCACAGGTGTCGTTGTCCATCCATCAACAGTCCAAAGCATCTTTGACCATTGTTCCATAGTCCAATGTCTGTGTTCTTGTGCATATTTTTGCCTTTTAGTCTTGTTCCTCTTTCTTAACAGAGGTATTCTTACTGCAACACATGCTTTAGGTCCTGATTTCAAGAGTGACCTTCGTACTGTTGATTTGATGGACAACACCTGTGCCTACTGCCAGTTCTGTTGTCAATTCAACGGTTGTCTTCTTTCTATTCCTTAAGGATATTATCTTCAAGTGTTGCTCATCCTTGTTAGACAGTGTGACAGAAATACAATGATTCTTGGTTGTCTCCCTCCCAACCTGTGAGGGTGCTAAGCAGTGAGAAGAGAGTTCTTTGGACGGTCTGGTCTGACAGGTCTTTCCCAGGGTCGGGAAGTCGGCCAGTCTGGATGAAGGCGAGATTATGTTGCAAGAACGCATTGACCCAGAAGGTAAATGATGTGGCAGCCGCAGACTGGAGAGGCAGTTGCACTCGTTTACCAAGGGGTCATGTGTGACAGCATACAAGGGGATGGAGTAATCTGTTCCTTCGTTTTGGTTTTGTATTCTAAACTAGAAGGACTGTGAGAGACCCCAGAGAACATAACCGTTTTGTGAGTGTTTTGTTTGTTTTTGTGTCTGTTAGTAATTGTCTTGTTAGTGAATTACCAGACGGCTAACACGTTTCCGGAGCTGTCGCCTTGGGCCAGCACAAAGCTGGAACAACACTTCACCACTGTCATAAAATAAACTGTATCACCCACCACGAGCACTACTGCACGCACCCAGGACTGGTGACCGTGTTTGTATTATTGTGGGGCGGATATTATTGTTTATTATTTGGGACTGCAATCCCCTTGTTATTTACCCCGTGCAGTACACATTGGTGTGTATTGCCGGGGGATTACTGTTTGGTCGCCAGACCTGGAAACCATTAATAAAATCCTTTCCAAACCAGATTACAATCATCTTTGTCTGTTTCATTCACGCACTGCATCACTACTGCACCTGCATCCAACCAGTCACTTTGTCACAGACAGCTTTTTGGGTCTTCCAGTCCTGGGTTTGTCAATTACAGATGATGTTTCTCTGTACTTGTTGATTATGCTTCGGATACCACACCTTGAAAATCAAGTGATGCGAGCTATTTCACTCAATTTTTTTCCTTCTTTATGCAAGTCAAGGTTGTTATAATAGTAGAAACACTAGTGGAGGCTTTGAGTAAATTGTTGATGTTCATACTGCATCAGAGTAGAAAAATGACACATGTATAAGACTTTTGCACAACAGTGTATCTACGAAATAAAAGTTCTGGTTTGGAGTAATAAGACTTTTGCTATTGTTTTATTGTAATGGGAAACCGGTTTGCCCATACTCTGGCATAGCAGTGTGCCCTTCTCTCCAGTTCCCAGGTGTAAAGCATTGTATAAAGCTGTTTTATATTAAGTGCAGCCCTAGCTTGAGAGGGAGTGGAAAGTTCCTGAACAGTGGAGTTAGAAGCGTGACATGTTTGAGTTTACATGAGAGAGTGAGTTTGGGAGAAAGAGAAAGCAGGGAGAGCGTCCTGCAGTTGGAAACTTTGTTCCCAAGGTCTTTCGTGTGACCCCTCCTGGACATGTCGTCATATGCCAAGGATAAAGGTAAGAATCTGCTTGCAAACTCTTTTATGGCTTAGCAAAGCTGCAACTAGATCTTCCTTGAAAAAACGAGGAGCAGTGTGTTCACAAGCTCTCACTTCTTCCTTGATAACGTTTTCCCCTTTCCCTGAGTGTATGCGATTACGCTGTAGCCTGTAGCTAATTGCAAACAGGTGACTGCCTGCTGAAGTTACACTGGTCTGTGAAACTGTTCGAGGAAAGCAATGTGCAGAGACCGCAAGTGGTTGTTTTGTTTGTAGAGCAGGTGAGTTTGTTTAGCTTCCACATAATGGTTAACATGAGCAGTGAGTCGTAGGAGAGCTTTCAGTTTGTTCAGCTACTACAGTAAGCATCATGTGACCAGGGACACAGTGATTGGCAGGGTAGGGGGCACGGCACTATTTAAATGATATACTTTCTTATTTGCATTATTGCTTTCCTTCCTATACACTTTTATCTTCATTTATCAGTAATGGACCTACAAATGTTAATGGTTACACAACAGTAATTAGTGAATTCAGGAAACATATTCCTTTTTAATCAGTTTTAACCACCTAGCAATTTAACTGCTAATCAAACAGCACATTTGAATGAGCACTATAATACATTTCCTAAATCATTTTAGTAATCTAATCATAATATAATATCTAGGAGTTAAAGGAAAGAAAGGAAAGGAAATGGCAGGCTAGATTTAGAAAAATACATCCAGTTGAGTTGGCAGTGTTAATACAGGTTCAAAGCAAATCCTCCATTGCTCGTAGGCAGGTTTGCCAGTGTAGCACAGTGCTGAATTCTCTGAATATTGTGCAAACGAATGACGACATGTACTCCCTTGACAATAGCGCTGGATTGTATCTGAAATAGCATTGCCCGTAGGGATGAACCGGTGTCAGTGGATCTGTACATCCGTGCTGCCATTTATTTCAAAACTATTCACTGAAGTTAGTACAGTACTCTTTCGTGATTTTTAATGATTTAGCTGACTTTTTATCATGCTTTTAACAGATTTTATCATGAATTACCACTTTGCTTTGCCATGCTTTTACACTGTACTAGGAGTAATCATCCAGGTGCATTTGATAGGAGTTAAAGACCATTAACTGTCTTTGTTTATATATATTGTGATAAAGAAGTACCCGTCTGAGTAAAACTTGTACACAGATCGGCTGAGGAGACAAGACCCTTGTTTGGAGACAGTAATGGAGGTTAAACAAGACAATACCTGTATGTTTATTGTGTTCAATACACAGGGTTGTTGGGACAAAGCAAAAGTCCGGTACACAGTTCAGGTTCTCATACAAAGGTGGGTCAATACAGACAATAGTGTTCTCGAAACAGTCCAGGGTCATACACAGTAGATCAATAGTTTTCTCAATATCTTTACACGGCTCTCCTGAGCTGAGAGCCAGCCTCTTTTGAAATAGGTGAACCACACCTGAAGAGCTCCAAAATAAGTAGCACATTTGTGAGCCGTTAACAAATTGCCGTATTATGTGCATCAGACACAGAACAGTACTTAACAAGAAAAAAAAATTAAAAGAAAATGTAATTTCATCAATTGCAGACATACTCTGGGTCTTAAATTGTAGAAATGGTCTTTGGCATAATACTTCATTGGCTATTTAGTGCATCACTGCAGAAGTGGAACATACGTGTCCTTTAGACTAGAGAAAGACATTGAACTTGGTCTTTGTAAAGTATTTTGTTCACATTTTTTACTATATAACCCATAAATTAATGGATATTTTTGTACTTGTTTCCTAACATTTTATTTCTTTAAAAATTGTCCAACATTTGCTCTAGAGTTGTACTAAATTACCCCTACAGGTTCTGAAATACTAAATGTGAGATGTTGCATTACTGAGCCTTACATTGGAAAATATAAAGTATTTACTATGTATTTTAAGTCTCTGTTGCACACAGCAACAAGCTTTAAAAACATTATTGTGCACTTTACTTACAGCAGCAGAGACAACTCCTTTTCCCATTCTCCCTGATATTTTTGCATTAGTCTGCTTTTCTCTTTTTGCTGGAGCGGAAGATGCATCACAAATTTAAAAAGCTGTTTAACAAAAACTAGTCGTTGTTAAAAGGATCACTCCCCAGTGCAACAGCCATGAACAAACGTGCAACAACAGCCCAATCTCTTTTCATTGCTGTCTCAGTGGCACACAGTAAAACATGGAATGGAATTCAGTTTGGGTGTGCTGAGTCTGTCCAGCACTGGATGGGTTACTGATCCCAGGTAACCTCAGGCTGGAAAATTTGCATAGCAGGCAGCAGAGGCAAAGTAACAAACAAATTAACTTGAAACGGAACACTACATTTTACTGTTCAATACGGAACGGTTCCTTAAAATAAGTAACAGGTGGCATCCCTAACCACACCCTTGTGCTCCTAACAGGTGCGTCAACCACACCCTGCCCTCCCGCTAAGGCTTCTGAGTAGTGCAGTCCCTGCGAGCGGCCATTTTGTGGATTGTAGTCCATTTTGGGTAGGCCATTTTGTGGCCAGACACAATCTCCTTAAAATCTCTGCCCTCCTATACTTCCCATCAATCACCCTACCCTTGGGTCTGCCGCAATATATATATTGCAGGAGGCTGTGTGGTCCACTGGTTAAAGAAAAGGGCTTGTAACCAGGAGGTCACCGGTTCAAATCCCACTTCAGCCACTGACTCTTTGTGTGACCCTGAGCAAGTTACTTAACCTCCTTGTGCTCCGTCTTTCGGGTGAGACGTAATTGTAAGCTGAAGCAGCTGATGCATAGTTCACACACCCTAGTCTCTGTAAGTTGCCTTGGATAAAGGCGTCTGCTAAATAAACAATAAACAAATATATATTGTAATATAGCGGGTTGTGAGAGACGGCAGGGAGGGGGTTAAAACCTCCCTGCAAAGAAAAAAAAAAAACATGTGAAAATGCACCTTTTTGTTTGATTTGTGTTGCTTTATTGTTTCATTTAATTTGCTAATTGTTTTATTGTTTAGTTTAATTGTTTTATTATTAATTATCATCCGCACCTGGGCGTTATTGGAAATTAGGCCCAGGTGCGGGGTTTAAAAGGAGAGCAGGCAGTCTGCTCGGGGCTGCTAAGGAGAAGGAGGCAGAAAGGAGTGCTCTGCTTCCTGGCAGTCACGAGGTAAAAAGGTATAGTGCAAACCTGTGTGGTTAAGTTTTGGGACAGGGAAACGGCTTAGCCGTCCTGTGGTAGTTAGGTTCCTGCGTGTGTAGTTAGTGCTCAGAAAGAGCTAGGTGTTTATTTTGTATTTTGTTTTATTGTGTGTTATTAAAAAAATTGCGCGTCAGCGCTGAAAATCCAATTTCTGTGTGCTGGGTCAGATTCTTAAAGGGGCAACGAACCCGAGTGGGTGAGTTCCTTTTACAATATATATATACAGTGCCTTGCGAAAGTATTCGGCCCCCTTGAACTTTGCGACCTTTTGCCACATTTCAGGCTTCAAACAAAGATATGAAACTGTAATTTTTTGTGAAGAATCAACAAGTGGGGCACAATCATGAAGTGGAACGAAATTTATTGGATATTTCAAACTTTTTTAACAAATAAAAAACTGAAAAATTGGGCGTGCAAAATTATTCAGCCCCTTTACTTTCAGTGCAGCAAACTCTCTCCAGAAGTTCAGTGAGGATCTCTGAATGATCCAATGTTGACCTAAATGACTGATGATGATAAATAGAATCCACCTGTGTGTAATCAAGTCTCCGTATAAATGCACCTGCACTGTGATAGTCTCAGAGGTCCGTTTAAAGCGCAGAGAGCATCATGAAGAACAAGGAACACACCAGGCAGGTCCAAGATACTGTTGTGGAGAAGTTTAAAGCCGGATTTGGATACAAAAAGATTTCCCAAGCTTTAAACATCCCAAGGAGCACTGTGCAAGCGATAATATTGAAATGGAAGGAGTATCAGACCACTGCAAATCTACCAAGACCTGGCCGTCCCTCTAAACTTTCAGCTCATACAAGGAGAAGACTGATCAGAGATGCAGCCAAGAGGCCCATGATCACTCTGGATGAACTGCAGAGATCTACAGCTGAGGTGGGAGACTCTGTCCATAGGACAACAATCAGTCGTATACTGCACAAATCTGGCCTTTATGGAAGAGTGGCAAGAAGAAAGCCATTTCTTAAAGATATCCATAAAAAGTGTCATTTACAGTTTGCCACAAGCCACCTGGGTGACACACCAAACATGTGGAAGAAGGTGCTCTGGTCAGATGAAACCAAAATCGAACTTTTTGGCAACAATGCAAAACGTTATGTTTGGCGTAAAAGCAACACAGCTCATCACCCTGAACACACCATCCCCACTGTCAAACATGGTGGTGGCAGCATCATGGTTTGGGCCTGCTTTTCTTCAGCAGGGACAGGGAAGATGGTTAAAATTGATGGGAAGATGGATGGAGCCAAATACAGGACCATTCTGGAAGAAAACCTGATGGAGTCTGCAAAAGACCTGAGACTGGGACGGAGATTTGTCTTCCAACAAGACAATGATCCAAAACATAAAGCAAAATCTACAATGGAATGGTTCACAAATAAACATATCCAGGTGTTAGAATGGCCAAGTCAAAGTCCAGACCTGAATCCAATCGAGAATCTGTGGAAAGAACTGAAAACTGCTGTTCACAAATGCTCTCCATCCAACTTCACTGAGCTCGAGCTGTTTTGCAAGGAGGAATGGGCAAAAATGTCAGTCTCTCGATGTGCAAAACTGATAGAGACATACCCCAAGCGACTTACAGCTGTAATCGCAGCAAAAGGTGGCGCTACAAAGTATTAACTTAAGGGGGCTGAATAATTTTGCACGCCCAATTTTTCAGTTTTTTATTTGTTAAAAAAGTTTGAAATATCCAATAAATTTCGTTCCACTTCATGATTGTGCCCCACTTGTTGTTGATTCTTCACAAAAAATTACAGTTTCATATCTTTATGTTTGAAGCCTGAAATGTGGCAAAAGGTCGCAAAGTTCAAGGGGGCCGAATACTTTCGCAAGGCACTGTATATATATATATATATAATACCTCCAATGTTTTGATTCAAACACAGGCTCCCTTGAGAAAGATATGTACAACATATCGAAACGTTGGACAGCTGACTCTTTGATCTAATATATATATATATATATATATATATATATATATATATATATATATATATATATACACACATGCATGTGCAGCACTCCTCTCCTGCCTTACCTACATCAGTAACAACTTTCATTCTTCCTTGTGCTACCTTGCTTTCAATACACTTTACTGCAAATTTAAAAACTAATGGTGAGGGTACAGTTTGGTTCCCAGGGTATTGTGGACCAGTGGACATCCCAGAAGGCTGTGGCTGTGCCCTTTGACCTGAGCCCAGCAGGAATTCATTCAGCTTACAAGCATAAAGCTTGAGCTTTGAAGCACCCTATTATCTGAGCTCAGAGACTGCGAATGTTTGAAGACAAGTCGTGATGTCATAGACAGGGTACTTGGACAGTCGTTTCTTTGAGAGCTGACAGTATTCAGGCTTGCCCTGGGGGTAAAGCATTAGCAGAATTAAGAACATTAAAGTCACTCGAGTGACGCTCAGTGTAAAACTGAACCAGGCGTGTGAATCGTCTGTCTTTCTCCAGTGGAAGCATGCCTACTACTCAAATCATTTTGTTAAACTGAATACCATCTATAGACTGTAAATCATTTGCTAAAGTAACCGTCACATTGATACTGTTGACCCATGAATTTAAAAACATTGGCCAACAGTAAATTGTATCAGATGCATAGTATTTGCTAAATTAGTGCAAGTGCCCCAAGTAAAGGAAATCAATGAAATTACACCGTTCTGAAGTCTTGACTCAGTTAAAGGAAAGGTGCTATGTCTAAAGTTGAATCCTTTTTAGCACATTCTTCCAAAGTGTATCTTAAGCAGACAGTTAATTACAAATGTTTTGTATACTGTATACACATTTTACATTACAACATTTCACTTGTTTCGAACGATATCCTTACATTTTACATGCAAGCCAGCATTACATTGCACAGTTCAACATCAAACAACAGCACTGGCATTCAAAGTAGCTTTCATATAACACAAAAGCAATGTTTTAAGGACTTGAGGCTAGATGTTGTCATTATAAAGTAACATGCATTACATCATTTTCAAACAATTAGATTTCTTGGAGGAGAAAATATACCTGTACCCAATACTTTAATTTTCAATGGATATTGAAACATGCGCAAAGGCAGCGAGAGATCAGATAATGTCAGGGGTATAAAACTAGCTAGAACTAGTTAGTAGCAACTAAATAAACTAGAAAGAAACCATTTAAAAAGCACTTCTTCTGCAAAGTGTTTTCTTTCTAGGATTATGCAACTGTTGTATTCCTCTCAGAAGATGTGTCTGCCTTTTTACTTTCTTCAAAACTGAACCATTTCCAGCCGTAGCTAACAGCACACCTGACACTGCTATTTTTACACATGTGTTAAACATCTGCATGGAAGCATTTGGAATGGTTGCTTGCAAGTAAATCTTGATAAATCATCCGTAAAGCTTGGTTCATCTTCAAACGTATAGCTGAAACAGGCCGTGACCTGCCACTCTTCTGTCCTCTGACATGGTTCTCTCATACCAGGCTTTTAAAACCAGGCTGTCAGCTAGCTGTTGGAATTTCTTAATGTTTTGCAGCATACTCTTAACCCATTACAGGTTATCTGCTGCATGCAGTGGTACATTTGAATAATGGACATTCCAAAGCATTCTGATTGGCTGTCGACTTTTATTAAACAAGATGCCCATTCACATTCTTACTCCAACTGCTGTAACAAGCCTCCTTGAACTTTGTAATATAAGACTGCAGAACTTAAAATTGGAATAACAATAATAATCAAAGGTAGCAAACAAAGGCCTTGGCTCAATGGCTCAAATATTGCTCATGGTGGATTGACCTTCTAACCCTTTGTAACAGTCAGTCTCCTGAGAATTATTACTTCGGCATAGATGTAGAAAGACGGGCCAGCTGAGAGAATTTGAGTACTGAGCTAAAGATTTGAGCCAGTTGGGAATTCCAACACACACACATACACACACACACACACACACTGCACCTATGCCAATACCTCTATACGTTACAAACTGAAGGAGATCTCAGTGCAGAAATAATTTATTTACTTTATTTAAATGTAATTTATTTGTAACTTACTGGCTGCAGCCTTGTTAGTTCTTTGACGAGTGGAGCAAGATACTGACTCTGACCAGGATGAAAAGAGCTTGCTTGGACCTGTAGCTGCACTGACACCCACACATGACAATACCCTGACATACACTCACACACAAACAAATTACAGAATTAAACTCTATAGTTTTCTCAGTTAGCACATGACATATAGTCGTACCTTCTAAGCTTTTAAACAGGTTTGGAAATTCTCAGTTTGCTCACTAAGGAATATGCACTTTTTATCAGTGACTTTCACACTTTCATCGAGGTGTCTGTAATGAAACCACTCTGAAACCTGAAGTATTGTCTGTTAAACATTTTCCAGTGCCATGGTAAATAATAGAATACTATACCATCTGCTGTGCCTGGGTAATACTTACTGTCATTAGTGTTTTATGAAGACAAATCCATCACTGTAAAGCCATTTTTGAACCTGTATCCTACTGGATTCCGACATATCACAAGGTTTACCAACGATATCAAATCCCTTAGATCAAAACATCTCTAATCAGATTTTGTGCTGGGTTTTGGGTTTCCGAAACAGCAGGCATATTCCTATGCATATAACTAATAAAACAGCAGCCAGGAGCACAGAAAGAGAAGCAAAGCTATATCATTTCTCAGCACATTGTGGAGCAACAGTGCAACATCTCCCTTTTCTGTATACAGTACAATTTATGTAGGTGACAGACAACAAGCCTTTGTACTTGTTTTGTCTGCCCAAAATAGCTCATGTGTACAAGGGCAGCAGTGTGGTGTAGTGGTTAGGGCTCTGGACTCTTGACCGGAGGGTTGTGGGTTCAATCCCTGGTAGGGGACACTGCTGTTGTACCCTTGAGCAAGGTACTTTACCTAGATTGCTCCAGTAAAAACCCAACTGTATAAATGGGTAATTGTATGTAAAAATAATGTGATATCTTGTAACAATTGTAAGTCGCCCTGTATAAGGGCGTCTGCTAAGAAATAAATAATAATAATAAAAATGTGTGTATCATTACCTAGTTTTCTTTTAGCTTGAAGATTTATATGGCCCAATGCAGACTATGGGTAGTCAAATAAGGTGTGTCTATGTTGAAGATAGTTTCTTAGATTAATGGTAAAGCCAGGTCCTGCGTCATTGCTTGCTCAGTTACAGTACATAGTATATACTGCATTCAAACTTCTCCCTTCCAGTTACCCAGTTCTTCTTGTTCCTTAAAGTCCTTCATTAAAACGGTATGCAAGCCAGTCCTTACAGTATTTAAAAGAACCAAACTACCACACTCTTAGTGTGCAAGTTATACAGTATCTTGAGAGTCTTCTGCCCTATTCACTCTTTGGAAATTCAAAATGCAGTTTAAAAAAAGTATATTGCACTATCCTTTATTGCTTGAGTGCTACTTAATGCTTTACCCTCGTTATTCTTCTGAGTCAGTGCTGAATCTGCAATAGATTGAAAAGCACCTCAGTGTGAAGCTGGTGCTGTCAGTGCAGGTTAATACATCATTGCTCTCTGGACACAATGGAAGGTATTATCATTGGATGGTGACATAAGCTTGGAACTTGGACTGATCCACTCAATTATTTATAGGGTTTTCAAAGAAAAGTTTCAAATGTGTTTGAGTAAAACAACAAATTGAATCCATCAATATTGTAAATGTAACAAATAGGCAGATTACAGTCAATGAAATCTCAATATCTTATTTGACTCAGAAATGTCTTCATCTAGATGTGGGGAAGCTATAAAAAAGACTAACAAGATGCTCGGATATATTGTGAGAAGTGTTGACTTTAAATCAAGGGAAGTAATGTTAAAACTCTACAATGCATTAGTAAGACCTCACCTAGAATATTGTGTTCAGTTCTGGTCACCTCGTTACAAAAAGGATATTGCTGCTCTAGAAAGAGTGCAAAGAGCGACCAGAATTATCCCGGGTTTAAAAGGCATGTCGTATGCAGACAGGCTAAAAGAATTGAATCTATTTAGTCTTGAACAAAGAAGACTACGCGGCGATCTGATTCAAACATTCAAAATCCTAAAAGGTATAGACAGTGTCGACCCAGGGGACTTCTTTGACCTTAAAAAAGAAACAAGGACCAGGGGTCACAAATGGAGATTAGATAAAGAGGCATTCAGAACAGAAAATAGGAGGCACTTTTTTACACAGAGAATTGTGAGGGTCTGGAACCAACTCCCCAGTAATGTTGTTGAAGCTGACACCCTGGGATCCTTCAAGAAGCTGCTTGATGAGATTCTGGGATCAATAAGCTACTAACAACCAAACGAGCAAGATGGGCTGAATGGCCTCCTCTCATTTGTAAACTTTCTTATTTAATGTAAAGATGTGTATGTTCAACTGGCATGTTTTGTTTGTATGGTTTGTTTTTACAATGTTTTCTTTTAAATTTCCATTTTAAGTTCCCTCCTTCCTACTTTGGATACTACTGCACAAAAATATCCGTCAATCCCCTGACCCAGGAGATTCATGCAGCATTGTCTGGTGGATCCGCAGCAGTGTAAACTGCAGTGTGCCATTTACAGCCTTCCAGAGTCATTAAAGCACCCAATATATACCAGGGGAACATGTCCCATGCTTCTGTGGTAACGCGTCCCGGCCACGCTGGCTTGTGCCTTTAAACAGCTGAACCAGACACCAGACCTGCAAGTTTAAGCACTTTCTGCACACTTTTATTCATGCAGTTTAAACACTGGAACAAACAAAATACACAAAACCAGAGCCTAACTCCTCCAAGGAGTGCTATCTGAACTTTCACAATTCTAATGATAGAACCAGACGGCTAAGCGATTTACCGGTTAGAAAACACCCTTGTTCACAAAGATAATTTTTACACAGTACACACAGGTTTACACACATGTTTACACCCAGGTTTATTATTATTATTATTATTATTATTATTATTATTATTAATTTCTTAGCAGACGCCCTTATCCAGGGCGACTTACAATCGTAAGCAAATACATTTCAAGTGTTACAATACAAGTAATACAATAAGAGCAAGAAATACAATAACTTTTAACGTTTACACACAGGGTTACACACACTACACACAGGTTTACACACAGGGTTACACACAGTCTTCACCCAGGTTTACACACAGGGTTACACACACTACACACAGGTTTACACACAGGGTTACACACAGTCTTCACACAGACAGCACACAAACATATTGGCATATTCTTTGTTTTGTCCTGAACTTTGTGCCAATAACAGTTCTGCAAGGTTACTGTTCTCATCTTCATAATTATATTGTCAAGAGTATATTGCTTTTTATGTGCATCAGACTTCTTCTCCAGCTTAATGAATCTTGAAAAACTTCAAACAAGCGCTTCTGTTTGAGACCTGGCTAAACTTCTGTGTAAGTTCATTTCAAGTTCACTTATTGACTTGTTTTAATACTCCTAAGCAACATACTTTAATTTAGTTTCAATAGCCATTATAAAGGAAGGGGTTTGAAAAAGATTTAAAAAAGTAGGATCCTAAGACGGCAAAACTGACTTGGCATTACCAGTGTGTATTAGTTTATTACATTGTGTTGCCACTGTATTCAGAACGCCCCTATCTTTTAATAAGTCATCCAGTTCTTCATGTGTCTGTAAATTCTCAAGGGCCTGATTCTGATCCTAATTCTGATTAAAAACTCAGGGTAAATGAGAGCAATTTGCCTTTACCCTGTAATACGATTTTGGTGACATGGTTTACCCTGTAATGTGATTTTGGTGACATGGTTTACCCTGTAATGTGATTTTGGTGACATGGTTTACCCTGTAATGTGATTTTGGTGACATGGTTTACCCTGTAATGTGATTTTGGTGACATGGTTTACCCTGTAATGTGATTTTGGTGACATGGTTTACCCCGTCTTGTCTGTCTGCGTTAGTGCCAGTGATCGGAATAACTTTCTGGGTGTAGCCTTAAATAAAACAAAAAAAACTAGAATCATTTAATTTCAATTTACAATAATCTTTTATTTGCATTGTACACCAATGTGTACAATGCAGCAGCATGATTTATTGTGTGTTACCAGTAGGCTAAAGAATGCATTGTACAGACAACGTTTACATTTAAATAAAACAATGTTATTTTGATTCTTGCATGCATAGACGTTATCCTTCGGGCACCCTCTGCTGCAACAAACCACAACTCACAATATTTAAATTAGTATATTGCGGCTCTTTTCATTAACATATTTTTTCTTAGTACATACGATAAAATGTATACTTTGCGAATTGTCGTAATGAAAATGCAAATTGCGGTATGTTTGCACTGCGACTGGCCCATCTTAGTACAACTACCCCATTGTCTGTTGTTTTGAAGCTATTCTAGAAGATGTACCCCCACCCCTTCAAATCCCTTGGAGGTACTCCCAGTTCCTTCTAAACATGTTCTTACTTTACAGCTGGAACTCATTTCAAACACAGAACAGGTATGACTGGGCAAGGAGATGCTTTTTACATTTCACTTTGCTGTGATTGTTGTGTTTTATTCTGGCTCAGAGCTGCAGTGCAGGGAGGCCAGCCCATTAGAGGTGTTATTGCCTAAGCACTGAGTTTGAACAAAGAAAAGTATTCTAAGCCCTGACACTGCGCCTTTCATTTCAAAGTGAATAAAAGGTCTGACACAGTCCATCTGCCTGTCACACTAGATCACAGCACTCTACACTGACCTGCACACAGACACACTGCATCACAGCACTCTACACTGACCTGCACAAAACACACTGCATCACAGCACTCTAACCACTGACCTGCACACAAACACACTGCATCACAGCACTCTTCACTGACCTGCACACAGACACACTGCATCACAGCACTCTACACTGACCTGCACACAAACACACTGCATCACAGCACTCTACACTGACCTGCACACAAACACACTGCATCACAGCACTCTACACTGACCTGCACACAAACACACTGCATCACAGCACTCTAATCACTGACCTGCACAAAAACACACTGCATCACAGCACTCTACACTGACCTGCACACAAACACACTGCATCACAGCACTCTACACTGACCTGCACACAAACACACTGCATCACAGCACTCTACACTGACCTGCACACAAACACACTGCATCACAGCACTCTAAACTGACCTGCACACAAACACACTGCATCACAGCACTCTAAACTGACCTGCACACAAACACACTGCATCATAGCACTCTACACTGACCTGCACACAAACACATTGCATCACAGCACTCTAAGCACTGACCTGCACACAAACACACTGCATCACAGCACTCTAACCACTGACCTGCACACAAACACAATGCATCAGAGCACTCTACACTGACCTGCACACAAACACACTGCATCACAGCACTCTACATTGACCTGCACACAAACACACTGCATCACAGCACTCTACACTGACCTGCACACAAACACACTGCATCACAGCACTGTACACTGACCTGCACACAGACACACTGCATCACAGCACTCTACACTGACCTGCACACAAACACTCTGCATCACAGCACTCTACACTGACCTGCACAAAAACACACTGTATCACAGCACTCTACACTTACCTGCACACAAACACACTGCATCACAGCACTCTACACTGACCTGCACACAAGCACACTGCATCACAGCACTCTACACTGACCTGCACACAAACACACTGCATCACAGCACTCTACACTGACCTGCACACAAACACACTGCATCACAGCACTCTACACTGACCTGCACACAAACACACTGCATCACAGCACTCTACACTGACCTGCACACAAACACACTGCATCACAGCACTCTACACTGACCTGCACACAAACACACTGCATCACAGCACTCTACACTGACCTGCACACAAACACACTGCATCACAGCACTCTACACTGACCTGCACACAAACACACTGCATCACAGCACTCTACACTGACCTGCACACAAACACACTGCATCACAGCACTGTACACTGACCTGCACACAAACACACTGCATCACAGCACTCTACACTGACCTGCACACAAACACACTGCATCACAGCACTCTACACTGACCTGCACACAAACACACTGCATCACAGCACTCTAAGCACTGACCTGCACACAGACACACTGCATCACAGCACTCTAACCACTGACCTGCACACAAACACACTGCATCAGAGCACTCTACACTGACCTGCACACAAACACACTGCATCACAGCACTCTACACTGACCTACACACAAACACACTGCATCACGGTACTCTACACTGACCTACACACAAACACACTGCATCACGGTACTCTACACTGACCTGCACACAGACACACTGCATCACAGCACTCTACACTTACCTACACACAAACACACTGCATCACAGCACTCTACACTGACCTGCACACAAACACACTGCATCAGAGCACTCTACACTTACCTGCACACAAACACACTGCATCACAGCACTCTACACTGACCTGCACACAAACACACTGCATCACAGCACTCTACACTGACCTGCACACAAACACACTGCATCACAGCACTCTACACTGACCTGCACACAAACACACTGCATCACAGCACTCTAACCACTGACCTGCACACAAACACACTGCATCACAGCACTCTACACTGACCTGCACACAAACACACTGCATCAGAGCACTCTACACTTACCTGCACACAAACACACTGCATCACAGCACTCTACACTGACCTGCACACAAACACACTGCATCACAGCACTCTACACTGACCTGCACACAAACACACTGCATCACAGCACTCTAACCACTGACCTGCACACAAAGACAGTGCATCACAGCACTCTACACTGACCTGCACACAAACACACTGCATCACAGCACTCTACACTTACCTGCACACAGACACACTGCATCACAGCACTCTACACCGACCTGCACACAAACACACTGCATCACGGTACTCTACACTGACCTGCACACAGACACACTGCATCACAGCACTCTACACTGACCTGCACACAGACACACTGCATCACAGCACTCTACACTGACCTGCACACAAACACACTGCATCACAGCACTCTAACCACTGACCTGCACACAAAGACAGTGCATCACAGCACTCTACACTGACCTGCACACAAACACACTGCATCACAGCACTCTACACTTACCTGCACACAGACACACTGCATCACAGCACTCTACACTGACCTGCACACAAACACACTGCATCACAGCACTCTACACTGACCTGCACACAGACACACTGCATCACAGCACTCTACACTGACCTGCACACAGACACACTGCATCACAGCACTCTACACTGACCTGCACACAAACACACTGCATCACAGCACTCTACACTTACCTGCACACAGACACACTGCATCACAGCACTCTACACTGACCTGCACACAAACACACTGCATCACAGCACTCTACACTGACCTGCACACAAACACACTGCATCACAGCACTCTACACTGACCTGCACACAAACACACTGCATCACAGCACTCTACACTGACCTGCACACAAACACACTGCATCACAGCACTCTACACTGACCTGCACACAAACACACTGCATCACAGCACTCTACACTGACCTGCACACAAACACACTGCATCACAGCACTCTACACTGACCTGCACACAAACATACTGCATCACAGCACTCTAACCACTGACCTGCACACAAACACACTGCATCACAGCACTCTACACTTACCTACACACAAACACACTGCATCACAGCACTCTACATTGACCTGCACACAAACACACTGCATCACAGCACTCTACACTGACCTGCACACAAACACACTGCATCACAGCACTCTACACTGACCTGCACACAAACACACTGCATCACAGCACTCTACATTGACCTGCACACAAACACACTGCATCACAGCACTCTACACTGACCTGCTCACAAACACACTGCATCACAGCACTCTACACTGACCTGCACACAAACACACTGCATCACAGCACTCTACACTGACCTGCACACAGACACACTGCAATCTTTTTCTCCACAGTGCTGTAGCCACTGGTCTGAATTGTTCTCATAATAACTGGGTTATCAAAGCTGAAAATGTACTACTTTTCATTTTTCAACTAGAAGCGGCTTCCAGTGAATCCACTGAGATTTATATCGTGTTTGCAAAAAAATAAATCAACAAGGACATGTTGAGAGAGAGTGCATGTGTGTGTGTGTGTGTTTTTGGATGTATCCATTAATCAGTTGATTGTTGAAATTCTGAAAATCTATACACACAGAATACAATCAAGCCTAAAATATATTATGATATAGTCTAGTGGCTTCTGTCAATCACTGGATTCCCAAATCTCAGAAATGGTCCAGTAGGTGGTGCTATTGGGAAGGCATCTAATATCATTCCTCAATCATTACCTTTCCCCTTGTTCTACTTACTATATAAAACCCATGGGAAGTCCCACTGGAGACTCCATGTTTAATAAATAATAAGTTTACATGGACTCTATCGGATTGAAGTCCTCCCTTTTTACAAACAAAGCCCTCCTGAGTATTAGTTTTGTCCCAGGCTTTAAACTTTGAATGTTTGGGGGCTCCTTTTTTTTCTTAATGTGGTTATTGTCATACAATAGTAATGAATTCCATTTCATTGCATATATATATATATGATATGATTAATGACATTTCACTGGGATTATTTTTTTCGACAAGTTGGCTATGCAGGTATAAGGAATTGAGTGTACTTATTCACTTGACAGTTCCATATGCCAACCAAAGCAGTTATTATTATTTATTTCTTAGCAGATGCCCTTATCCAGGGTGACTTACAGTTGTTACAAAATATCACAGTACAAAGTGTCACATTACAGAATATCACAGTACAATAAAATCAGTAGTAAATAAGAGTAAATTCAAATAAGAGAATATAAATACAGTAAATAATTATATTTGAGCGTGATTGACTAAGAGCAGTCAAATTTATATTTGGTTGTAATAGTAAATTCCAATAAATAGATAAGAATGATTTGAATCAAGAGCAATTATGATTGAGAGCAGTAGTAGAATACAGCAAAGTGTGGAGCAGTTCAGTGCAAGTACAAGATGATGGAAGTACTGATACAGGTGGGTGCCATGTAGTCCAGTATAGTCGAGAGCTGTGAGGTTTACAGATGCTGGTTGAACAGGTGTGTCTTGAGGAGGCGCCTCATGTAGGAAACATTTTCCCTTGTGCTGGATTTTATAAATATAATGACCTACTTTCTAAAATACCACAGTAATAATGCACTGTTGATAATAAGCTATTTGACTGTCTGAAAATGAACCGGGATAGCCATGCAAAACATTGAATCGTATTTTGAATCGTATTTGGTTATACTTGTACTTGCTAGAACCAAGGTCATTGTATTTATCTTGCTCTGAATTGTATTATTACTTGAACTTAATAATAATAACAATTAGGTTATTAAAAATGTATTTCAAGTGTGACTATTTAGTCTTAGTTTCACAGTTTCAGAGTGGTGTGATGTTAAAGCATGAGAGTTAACTTGAACATCATTGCAATGACATGTTCTTTTTTTTGTCTTTGCAGGTAAGTGCGAGTCTCTGTCTTTCACCATGTCCTGGTGTATTGCTGTTCATTCCAATGGACTGTCAAAGGTAGTTTTTGTGGAGGGGCTATCCCTACTGTAGAAATAGATGCACTTAACACTTGGGAGCCCGTAAGTATCAGATCACCAATACTGTATCCTGTTTCTATCTATCTATCTATCTATCTATCTATCTATCTATCTATCTATCTATCTATCTATCTATCTTTCTCTCTCTCTCTCTCTCTCTCTCTCTCTCTATATATATATATATATGTGTGTGTATATATATATATATAAAAATACGTTTTTGTTCGAGAGCCAGCTTCCCAACGTTTTGGTATGTTTAACATGCCTTTGTCAAGGGAAAGTGTGTTTGAAAACAAACACTGGCGGTATTTATAGGCTTTTGATGAAATCGTAACCACACATTTATTTCTCTTTAAATCTAATGTCTTTGTGATGTCATTCACTATGTAGCTAATGATGTAACGATCTACTGTTCCTTTCTATTTAAATCTTCAGGCGTCACGGTATGTAGTCTCTTTACCTGTACTTTCTTTTATTCTTCTATACTGTACGTTATCTAATTTTATTTTTTTGGAAAACTACAAACTTTAGGCGATCCATGGTGTGTCTGCTACTTTTTTATTTCTTATATTTGATAAGTGGTTCTGTATTCTTTTATATAATACGTGTGTGTAAAACATATGTTGACACAATACTTGTGTTTTCTTAGGAACCAGTGAAAATGTTTGAATACATACTGGAATATTGATACCTGTCCAACTCAAACACACAGCCACCAGACCATAAAGGGTTAGATTTCGTTTTTTCTTCAGAACTGAAACATACTGTATTATAAGCTTTTACTCCAGTCCATTAACATTAGAGTGCAATGGAAGTCCTTCTACCAGCTGGAATATACTGTACAGGGTCAAACCAGTGTGGTTGTTTAGAGTATGATGGTCGGATTGATCTTGTGAGTTTGCGTGCAGATCAAACCTGATGAGGGACCTGCAGTTTTGTGTGGCCAATGTGAACGAATACCTTTACAACAATAACATGGACAATCACCATTGTTAGATCGGTAGGACGTGAACACAGCCAACACATCAGTGTAAGAACGTGCTTTTAGTCTTGCTTGGTTATATAAATGGACATGCAGTATATTTTGCCACCTACAACCATAATACTCAGCCTTGAGCTTAGAAAAGTCAGTGCCTCTTCTCCTGAATGGCATGAAAATAAAAGATCAAGTCCACTAAACTACGAGTGACGAAGGGAACTACATCTCTTTAGCCTTGAACGAAGAAGGGTCAGTGGAGACATAATTGAAATCCTAATGGAATTGACAAAGTTAAACTAAGTGTATATTTCAGCACAGAGCCCAGCACTACTGTAGGGTACACAGCTGGAAGCAGACTTGCTGTAGGACAGAGGGTATGGAGAGTGCCGATGTGTGGAGGAGGCTGTGTGGTCCTGTGGTTAAAGAAAAGGGCTTATAACCAGGAGGTCCCCGGTTCAAATCCCACCTCAGCCACTGACTCATTGTGTGACCCTGAGCAAGTCACTTAACCTCCTTGTGCTCCGTCTTTCGGGTGAGACGTATTTGTAAGTGACTCTGCAGCTGATGCATAGTTTACACACCCTAGTCTCTGTAAGTCGCCTTGGATAAAGGCATCTGCTAAATAAACAAATAATAATAATAATGTATGGAATGGGTTACCGAGCCACGTTTCTGCTGCTGAATTATTTTGTTCCTTTAAGATCCTTTTAGCCAACTAGAGTTCTGAGTTCAATTAGCTTATAGAAACTGGACAAGCATTGATGACTTGAATGGCCTCCTCCTCTTCAAAAGTTTTTTTTTTTTATGTTCTTTTCGACTCTCTTGAAGATAATGCTGGCAACAATGTCCTGTATGCTGGAAGCAGTTTACCAGTTTCTGCAGGCACATATTTCAATCTGAAACCTCTTGCACTTTGACACCTCTTTTGTAGGAAAGCTGCATATTTTTCTAGGTTTTAACTTGTTCTGCTGCCAGTCCATCAATCTGAAGTCTTGGGGAATGTGGCCTGTGGTCTTTCGCTGTTTAGCACCTGTGTGACAGAGATGATGTGCTTTGCTCGTGTAGATGGAATGCACTCTTTTGCAGGAGGAGATAGTGTAGGGCAGGTCATCTGCACTTAAAGTAAAATTTCTCACACTGCTGTTTAACAACCAAGACAACTTAGAACAGAAGAAAGAAAAAAATAAGCCTGTATTACTTAACCAGAAAACCACTGCCTTAATTGTGTGCAACTAAAACTTTCATGCCACATCACGAAACAGCTACTGTTTACTAGACTAATTCTTTCATCTTTTTATGGAGAACATATTAACATTTTTTAATTTTTATTGCAGTGTTGCCGTCAATGAAGATTTTGTTCCTAGTAGCGTTTATAATTGCAGTCCTCCAAAACTGATATGAGAAAAAAAGTGGCTGTCAATGTGAATTTCTCAAGGTCGGCACAGCTCTGTTCCTAAGTGGGCCCTGTGGAAATAGTTATTTGTTACTCTTTTGTACTAACAACATTCCAAGTAGTTTTATGTGGAACATCAGACTATATAAAAAACAAAGGGTTTGTTACTCATATTCTTAAGCTGGTCTCATGCCAGGCAAGTGAGAAAATTAACCTGGGAAGCAAAAGCTCTGTGTTTAGGTCATAAATTAACAGTCAGGGATCTGTTCATTTTCCTCTGCAGTGACATTGTTCTTTACAAGTGCCTTATTTTTCAGCTATGGCTTTGTGACGGAGCAATAATGTAATTTTGAGAACCACTGTTTAGCTTGGCACCCATTTGGAACTGCTAATATTTGTTTTAGGTGGTGTTTTACTGCAAAACAGGAAAGAAGAAATCCAGCCCTGTATTTAACAAAAGAAACATGAGACCTGCTGAAAATTAGTTCTCAATATAATTGACCGACAACAAACTAATAGAGAGAGTTTGTGATACTGTACCCCCCCCCCCCCCCCCCCCCGACCCCTCCTTACCCACCTCCCGCTTAGTCACTGCTCCATTGCTAATGACTGGGATCGCCCATGAAACCTGTGACTGACAAACATCCTTGGCTCTGAGTGAAAGTGTTCACTTACAGCAGGTGGTCTAGATGAATGTAATGTATATAATCTGTTTTGAAGGCAACTGGTCTTTAAAAACATATGTTATTGTACAACAGATGGCTTTGACACCATCTTAATATATCATGTTTGGTAAAGCCTGGTACAATGTGATTTTACAGGATTGGCTGATCGATTTCAGTTGGCTCGCAAAGTTTAAACATCAGCTAGTTTGTTATGCGACAATCGCATCGGGCAGTGTGTACCGGGCTTTATAGCGGGCAGCAGTGTGGAGTAGTGGTTAGGGCTCTGGACTCTTGACCGGAGGGTTGTGGGTTCAATCCCCAGTGGGGGACACTGCTGTTGTACCCTTGAGCAAGGTACTTTACCGAGATTGCTCCAGTAAAAACCCAACTGTATAAATGGGTAATTGTATGTAAAAATAATGTGATATCTGTATAATGTGAAATCTTGTAACAATTGTAAGTCGCCCTGGATAAGGGCGTCTGCTAAGAAATAAATAATAATAATAATAATATAGCCAGTGTGCCTCAGTGATAGCCTGGATTGGACAGTTACTAATTGTAGTTTGGGCCCCAATTAAGTCATAGTTTGGACTATACATAGGGTTGGTATTTTCCTGTTTTTCCTTTCTGAAAAGATACATTTGTCCAAATCCAGAATCTATTTGTATTATTGCTTGACTAGGGTGCTCCCATGGCAGATTGTGCTTAGGCTCAGTTAGGCTTGGGTTCATTGTTGATCTTTGATTTGCCAGTGAAGCTTTCAGACTGGGGATGAATTATCTTTAGCATTCATCCCAGAGTGGTTCCTAGCAGAGATAGAAACTCCAGGAGATAAAACAAGAACAAAAAACAGAAACAATTAAAAAAACAAGAAAGCTTGATTTAATGCATCTTAAAGGAGTTTGTGAGAAGCAGAAAGAAAAGGGTGGGAGAAAATAAATGAGGTGCATTTATAGTTGGACTGTCCACAGAGTTTGAGAACAACAACCGCAGGCCTTGTTTTCCAGCGCCTCTCGGCTCTCGTGAATTCTCAGAGCCGATTATAAATATTCTACTGACGAGGGAATGGGACCGGGGGGCGCTTGGGAGATGAAAGCAGTCTTTTCAGTGCTATGGCTTTCTCACAGGGTCACTTCTGGATTTAAAGGAATGGGGTGTTGTTATTTATTAGGTGGGTTTTAAAGGGCTGATTCTCCATCATCAAGGGAGAGGTGCCAAGTGCTCCAACGAGGGGGCATTCATCTCAGGGTCAGTTTATTGTTTTTCATTGTCAGCCTGCAGCAATGGCACTTTCTTTCAGCCCCTGTCTTCAGTGATAACTGGATAAGAACACACACACACACATATATACACACACACACACACACACACACACACACATACAATTGAACATACTTTATATTCAAGCCTGTTTATGGTATTTAGGGAGATGGAATTTGTGGCCGAATTCGATTTTCCCACTCACACTTTTTATTGAATGCAACATTAATCATAATACATCAAAATACAACATGTGCAGGAAACGTGTACAGTGTGAAAGATGTCTACTAGACAAAACGAAAGCAGGTACAGCTTCCTCCTCTCGCCAAGATAAGCACCAACTAAGACGTAGCTTTACAGTAAACTAATGAGATCCATATGTGTCTCCATCCATTTACGTTTCCTTCCATATGATGATGTAGATATCCTTCTGTCTGGTGTTAATGGCTGAAGTGTAATGCTGGCTCCAGGGATCAGCTTATTTTGCCTCCCTGGCGCATCTGCACATTTGAAGTGTCATTTGTGTTTGTAGTTAGTTATTTTTTTGGGTGACACAGTATAGGTTACCTTCATTGTAAAGTGGTTAAAGAAAAGGGCTTATAACCAGGAGGTCCCCAGTTCAAATCCCACCTCAGCAACCTCCTTGTGCTCCGTCTTTCGGGTGAGACGTATTTTTAAGTGACTCTGCAGCTGATGCATAGTCTGATATCAAGTCGTTGAGACAGGAAGTGATGTATGTGACCTGCGACAATTAAGCTTTTCAACGAGAAATGCGTTCATTAACGATCTCATCGACTCAAGCATTAACGGATTGATTTAATTAACACATTTTGTTTGAAAATCACTTGCTACTAAGGGCAGGATTTTCAAAAGTTTGTAAATGATAACTCCAGTGTTAGTCATGAAATCGGCATGTAGCATTTATTTTGACATTGCCAAGCGGTCGTTATGTCTGTTTCGTTATTAAATAATCGTCATAATGTGATTTCTGAAGTTATGTTGATTTGTGAAATAATGTTCATACCTTAACATTGGGCAGTGTGTTACCTATAGTCGCAAGAAGCCCTGCTTGTTACGATATTAACATCTTGACTGACAGCATCTTTGAAATTGGTATGAAATTTACTGTAAAGTGACCCACTAATCTATGAATGTTTTTACATTTTTTGACAATTGTTAACAACAATGTATTGCAGTTTATGAATATAAATTTATTACGATGACCTTTTAATGACATTAAAGTAAAGCTTTGTGTCGTTATAAAGTAATTATAAATACCTTTATTCCTCTGTGTTATTGTATTATAAACCCATTTAGAGAAGCATTGTTAATTGGTATTAACAGGTGTGTTGGCAAGAACCTTTCTTCTCAGCTAGACGTACTTGTGATCTCATATGTTAAAAGCTTTGCATGACAGCCAAGAATTAAACCGGCAGTAACAACAGCTAGTGCTTCAAATGGCGGCTCAAGCAGTCAATACTATTTAACATGTTGGAGATATATACTTACAGCTGGTATATGTCTTGGCAGGCAAATAAAGTTTACAAAAACCACATTGCACCACAGGGTTGTGTGCTTATGTATGTGCTAAATATTTTCCTAGGGAAACCACATTGGGAGACACCACCTCATTTACAAAGATACCCTGTGTTAACATTGCAGCATTTACATTGAGTTACATTATACTCCTTCTGCACTTAAATTAAGTGTTAAACAGGTCCTGTCAAACAGGTCCTTCCCAACCTGAGCAAAGACTGAAGCTCTGAGCCTTCCAGTCCAGTTCTTTATTCCTACTGTGTTCTTATTTGTTTAACTGGACAAAAAAAAAGAAATGCATGCAGGTCTTAAAGCAGATCAAACTCTCATTAAACCTGATGTGGAATGTCCTTCACAACTGAAATTGCCCAACCTTGAACTGCAGTTACAACCTAGCTGTTCAGGAGGCTTTTACCCCCAAACTAGCAGACCGTTTAAAACCAATTGGAGGCTAACTGGGTACAGAGAAGGTCACTAAAGGAGAATGTGCAACAGTCTTCACTGCAGAATGTCTTATAAATGTTAAAATAACATTTACTGTAAACACAAGTGGTTTTCACAGGATTGCAGTCCACTCTTCTCTAGGTAATTCAAACCAGTAACTTGTACAAAGTTATGTTCTTATGTGAGTTATAAGACCATAAGAACATAAGGAAGTTTATAGTCATGCTTATGATCCAGACAGTTAACAATAGTACACAGTCTTATAAAAGATGTATTCCTAACCTAATCTTTAACAGTAGTTAGTAACAGGCATAAAAGAGGAACAGAAACAATTTCAGGTATCCAGTCAAATTATCGTTACTGGGAAACCTGAATAACAGGTTGCCAAAGGGATGTGCTTATTCAAACTGCCTCTCATTTATTCAAAATAAAGGAATTACTGTATGCTCTGTGGTTTACTGGCTGTTTCACGGCTATAATTACCGGTTTCTCTGTATATTTATATTTCACTGCATATAGTACTAATAAAAAATAAAACATAAAACATATGTAGTAGGTTTTAAGTGCTTAATATTCATTATTCCTTTATTTTCACGTTTCTTAAAAGGGAGCTACCTTGGGACAAAGTCATTGAGGCTCTGAAGCGTTCACCATTTTAATAAGCCCAGTGCCATTAAACACTGGAAACTCATGGAATAAAATGGCTCCCAGCTTTTGTGAGCTGCATGGCAATAAAAGCAGCCCGTTGATTTAAAATGAATGAATAACTCTATCAGCCTGTGCCAGCCTGCAGAGCCGAAATCTGTTTCCCATGTTCTGTAAAGAGGAAGGAACATCTGATTCATTCTGTCCAGATGGAGGTTTTTTACGAGCGCTGTACCCCCCTAATGCCCCCCCCACCCTTCCACCCAGTCTAAAGACACACACACACACCAGAGCCGCCCGCAGTCGCTTGGCAGAATCACAAGATATCATGTGTCGTTTAGATTACTACTGGCTTCAATGCATTGTAGCATTTAACTTTATTTTTATGAGATCTGTTTGAACGTAAATCAAGCTGCCAGAAGTGCCACAAGGAAGTGGTCGCCCCCTGAATTACTGCACTCCACAGATAGTGTATGTTGTATTTAGGTGGAAAAATAAAATATATCCCTACCTACCAGTGTAATTCCTGCAGCATGCTGAAGAGTAAATAATAAACTGGTGCTGTTCAATGGCTTGGCCTGTAGGGGGCCTGCATTGTCTTCAAGAGGCTCAGGTTCTGGCACGCCCATATAATATGAAAACTTGATACTACTAAAACTAAAAGTACAGGTATATTGTTGGAAGTCAAACAAGTAAATGTCCTAAATGGCTGAGGCTTCAGGGCACATATTATGATTGTAACTGCTGAGTAAATACAGGGACCTAATGCTGTAATTTCAATGCTATTATTTTTAGAATGACTTTGATATTCTGCAGTATAAAGCTACAACCGTAGATAAAAAAAAAGTCAATAAAAGGCTGAGCTTCCTTTGGTTTCAGAAAGGGACGCTGCCTCTTTAAGTGCTGGTTTAGTGTTCCCCAGCCTGCAGTTTGTTTGGTTCAGTTGCTGGGGGCAACAGCAGTGTTTCTTACCACAGACCTTGATTTACTTACCCTGCTTCTGAAATGAGTCAGATTGCCCAGGAAACTGTGGACTGAAAAAAGAGTCCTCGTGAAAGGGAAGCCTCCCCGACCACACCCTGCTTGGGTTTAGCCTGCTGAGTCACTCAGCATCCATTTTGTAACTACACCGGACCGCCAGACACAGGACTTGGTCGGCTGCATGCTCTTCATTTCTTCTTTTTTTTTGTTCTCGTTTTAAGACATTTTATTACCTTTTCTCCTCTTGTGGAAGTAGTGCAAAGTGGGGCAAAGACAGATACTGTAACTGTGGTAAAAGCAGGGTACATTTGACCATAGAAAACCCACAGTCTCCTGCTCTTTCCTGTCATTAATAGCAATACTCACCCAATGAGAAAGAACTGTGCCTGCCATAGGCCTCTCCATAGTCTCTGCCTGTCAGTACCTGCTTCTGATTTGTCAATGTGCATTGACTTAACTGGTGCAGAATATCTCAACTCCCTGCTTTCCACACCCTTCCCATCCTGTTATCTTCCTAATCATCGTTCAAGAGGAAATCATAAAAAAAAAAACATTCAAAAAAACATTTAACCTTGAAAATACGAGTCTTGCAGCCTTTTCAAGAAAGCAGCAGTGCTTTTTTTTTTTTGACGTTGTGCACTCTGCACAAAACCTAATGGTGAAAGTCACTGCTGTGTACCGTGGTAAAACATAGCAAGCAGTGTTAAGCACTGTGTCAGCATAGTGACGCATGGAATTAAACAAAGCAAAGTGAATAAATTATAGTTCTTAATGTGCACATGCTTAATTTACCATGCTAATCTCGTATTAAGGTTGGATTTAGTTGGTACAATTTCCAATTGACAAGATTAACAGGGCATGCATATATATGATCTCGTAAGAAATAAACGTTTCTGTATTCCAGTTACACGCCTGCAATTCAGTATTCTGTACTGGTACAATTCAAGAACAGCATATACGAAGGTAAACATTGGCAAGCTGAAACCCTGTAACGATAAGGAAGTAATAACTAACTTTCCTTTTGTAACTGTCCCTGGCACAAACCCATTATAACTACATTGATTATGTCCTCCTGACACACTGCCGATGTCTACTCCATTTTATTCCTGCTTCGTAGTTTCAATCATATCGTTGTTTAAATAGTTTAATATGTGATCAGCATTTGTCATTGTAACACAATACCATGACAGGGTAAGGGAGAGGGCGAGCTGTAGTGAGTTGTCGTGAAGAGGATAGAAGCCTCTTAGGATTGCAGTGCAGGGAGCCCGAGAAGGCCCGTTTTCACATCCCCATTGACAGCTTTCTGCATTGCACCTCCTGGTCTCTCTGCTCTAACCATTTGTTAAACTGGGACTATAAACAGGACCTCCCTATAAATAGGACAGTTCTACTACAAGATGGGGGCAAGTCCTTGGGATAGCAAACATTATTGTTTAGAACATATGGTCTTTTGATTATCCCTCTGGCTTCCAAACTCGGTTTTCCAAAAACACATTTATTTGAAGTGGATTTTCAAGTCAAACTCATTCCAGCTAAACTACTTCTGAAAACCAGTTTAATGACTTGGAGAGCATCGAGGTGTAAATCAACCTCCGTAAACACATGACAAGAAGAATGTGAATAATGGGCCCTTTTCACAAACCTTGTGAGTTATTTCAAGAAAAATGCAGTTTGATATTTATTTTGTTTCTCTAACTATAGTTAGTTTCTCTAAGTATAGTTTCTTATGTTAGGAATAATAAAAAAAAAGAAAAAATCATTAATTAAAGCTAAATGGATAATAATTGCCTCAAAGACAAATATTCCATCATTATTAATTACCCTTAAATTCATGTAACCCAGTGATGTCCAAATCCTTTCTTTCTTTCTTTCTTTCTTTCTTTCTTTCTTTCTTTCTAATGACTGTAACCACATGTTAATGTAAGTGTATCTTGGACACAAGGCTTCCAGTGTGCCTGCCTGTGTAAGTGGTCCTGTAACAATGTGTGTAGTGGTGTGGTTGGGGGGGGGGGTCTCTGGCTTGGCTGCCTGAGATTTATGGTGCTGTTGCTGCAGTGTGCAGGCAGGAGATGAAAGAAGCCCTTGTTTCTACCCCCCCACCCGCCAGCCCAGGCTGGGAAATGGGATACAGATGGAGGTGGTGGTTTGGGCTTGAGTAAGCGGGGCGACTGATGTACCGTACTAGAGCTGCTCACTTTCCTTAATCAACCGCGCCCGGCGGGAGATCACTGCCAGTGACATCATCGTCTCCAGGTTAGAAACCTCATTTCAAATGGCTGACCCCCTGGGAGATCGCTTCTGGCACAGTGGCAAGAAAGGTCTGTGTTTTTACTTTTCTCATTCAATCCATTGTCAATGCCATCCCTAACATATACTCCAGTTCCCACCCTCCCTCTAACTGCCTAACTTAGACTGCCATTCTCACTCCACACTTACCATATTTCTACTCTGCTCTAAATCCATTTTTGATTGACATTAAATATTAGATTTATAGTTTCTGCTTAGATGCCCAATAGGCTGTCCTGTCTACATTAACATCTCTGTTATCATCAGTCCATCTCTAATACTGTACAAGGGATGCTGAACATGTTTATTCTAAGGCTTTGCCTGCTCAAACTCAGTGTTTGAAACGGCAGTGCTTTCTGAGAAAGTATACTTAACCTCTCTCTCTACAGTGTAGAATGCACTCATTACCTTACGTTGCATCTCGTTCTCATTATAGTTTACAGTGAGGGGCGCAGTGATCACAGCTTGTTTTGCAAGGGCTTTAGATGTGCAATCCAAAATGCTTAATGTTGGATTGGAAACAATTCTGTGCTGGCGTACAAGCAGTAATTAGGAATTAGGGGAATTCTTTCATGTTTTTGGTGGGATCTCACTGGCAGCAAGCAGTTATATATAAACCTCTACTTTGTTGCCAGTTACAGTAGTATTAAAAATTGCTGTTGTGCAATTGGGTTTTCAAAAATGATGGTGAAAGCCTCTTATGTTAGTAAACTTTGTAAGGGCAGAGATTAGCACTAATGGAAACCTGGAGAACTGTAATCAAAACCACTTCAGTCAAAACGATTTAGTCACATTCTTACTTTATTTATTTATTTATTTATTTTTTAAATACAACCCCCAAAACAAAGGGTTTCAGAGATATTTCAGAGATATCATAATGTCCTTTTCCACTGGGCCATTTGGGCTGGCCTGGTCGTATTCATTATTTCTAACATCTACCTGTAAACCACACTTCAATGAACTGAACAACGGCACCCTAAAACCTGTAAATCCACTACATAAAATGACCCTGTCCTAGTTATTATTTATAGTATTTTGGGATGTCAAAAGCAGGATTATTAAAGTTAAAGGTCAGCCTTATGAACTCTTTCAGCACTGGAAGGAAGTTATCTTTCCTAGAGCAGTACCGTTTAGATAATTATAATGGACTCCGGCACTCTTTTCCAATTAGCTTTTCTAAACATTTAATGTGCAGTTAATTGCTCTGCCAAAGGGGGCAGTTCTCATGCCAGTATGTGTTCATCTTGAACCAATTACAGCAAGAGTGACTAAAAAACAACCATTAAAAAGACCGTTAAAACCGAGTGATGAAAATCACATTGGATTTGACTACAACAGTACAGACTAGCTTTTTGTTTCTTTTTCCAACAAAAAAAGCTCCAGTCGTTTCATTTGCCGCCAGGTTATATTTATTTTTAGCCCTGTGTCGGGTGACCCGTGACTTCATGCATTTTCCACACTGGAACAGGAAAAGTTGATTCCATCTGTGACTCATATAGAATTAGAGTTTGGAACGCTCGCTCTCAGTTTATAGAACCGGAGTTTGGAACACTCGCTCTCAGTTTATAGAACCGGAGTTTGGAACACTCGCTCTCAGTTTATAGAATCAGAGTTTGGAACACTCGCTCTCAGTTTATAGAACCGGAGTTTGGAACACTCGCTCTCAGTTTATAGAATCAGAGTTTGGAACACTCGCTCTCAGTTCTCAGTTTTTCTTGGAAGAATTTAGTCCTCTGTAGATGCATATCCCCTTAAAGGAGCAGAGGAATAAGAAGAATAAGGTTGAACAGTTTTTTTATTATGGCTACTATATCTATTGGTACCATTTAAAAAATGAATTTGAAATAGTTGCCATCATTTTGATGTTACTAGCATACCTACATTATTATAGTGTTTAACTATTTCAATAGTTATAGGAGTTTTCAGCCTGAGTTTAAAGAGTTTTATTACTATTGATATAAGTCACCAGGTCGTGCTTTTCATGTTAATGTGCATTTTATTGCAGTAAACAAAGGTTTGCATAGGTGTAGTCAGCCAGGATCGAGGCTTGATAAATCACAGCATCCTTGATCAAACTTAAGCTGTAGATTTTATCATTGTATTTCTTAGAAGGATAGGGTGGATGTTGTAGTCCCAGAGCACACTGGTGATCTAAATGTATGTGTCACTCTTAAAGCTTTACCTCTTAGCCTGGATCCTCTTCCATTTCAAAGTGTGGGTCCTATTCATAGCACATGTCGAACTGGCAGGGCTGTGAGCAGCTAAAGGGGCCTCTTCAAGGACACATCCATGTCAATGTCATAGCTGTCTATAGGGGTGACCCACACTGGAACAAGCCACAAAAGACATTGACAAAGACTTCTTGTTGAAAGTTTGTCATATTGTATTGCAAATGTTTTTTTTGTTTTTTTGACCAAAAGTGTAACTTATGAATAAGAGTTTAAACATAAGGATTAAGTCCAAATATAAATCTGCTGTGCTTTTCACATTTAACCACCACTGAAGTACAATAAAAGTGGTTACTGCAGGAAGCAAGTGTATGCACAGATAACAGATTTCAAAGACGGCACTCGTGATGTGGTCTCATTATATGATTACATTATATGAAGTCAGTTGGTTTTTCCCTCTTTAAGGGCCTGTGTTTTTATATAAACATGTCTGTTTTGTGCTGCTTGTTCTCTGAGTCTGAGTTCAGCCACATTGGTGACAGGCTGCTTAGCTTGTATGTCAAAGGAGGACAATGTCAATGGCAGAGAGGTTCCACATGTCTTATAGTAAATATAATACAGTAGAACCTGTCATATAATAAATATAATACAGTAGAATCCATCATACAATAAATATAATACAATAGAACCTGGCATATAATAAATATAATACACTAGAATCCATCATATAATAAATATAATACAATAGAATCCGTCATATAATAAATATAATACACTAGAATCCATCATACAATAAATATAATACAATAGAACCTGTCATATAATAAATATAATACAATAGAACCTGTAATATAATAAATATAATACACTAGAATCCATCATATAATAAATATAATACACTAGAATCCGTCATATAATAAATATAATACAATAGAATCCGTCATATAATAAATATAATACACTAGAATCCATCATACAATAAATATAATACAATAGAACCTGTCATATAATAAATATAATACAATAGAACCTGTAATATAATAAATATAATACACTAGAATCCATCATATAATAAATATAATACAATAGAATCCGTCATATAATAAATATAATACAATAGAACCTGTCATATAATAAATGTAATACAATAGAATCCGTCATATAATAAATATAATACAATAGAACCTGTCATATAATAAATGTAACACAGTAGAATCCATCATATAGATGGTATCTTACAGGATCGGATGTGACAGGTTCTACTCTATCAGTTAATAGAGGGGATGGTATCTTACAGGATCGGATGTGACAGGTTCTACTGTAGTACTATTTGGATCCAGTTAATTCAAAACCTGAATATATATTTGAATACTGTGATCAATGTTATGCCCTTGCTTTATAGTGCTTTTCAATCAAATGTCCAGACAAAAAAAAGTTAGAAATATAATTCTGCAATTTCTTTTGGAATCCATTCCAATTCCGTTTGCACAAACCAGTCCTTGCATAATGAAAATGTGCCTGTTAATTAAACCCTATTATAAAGAGTTGCATGTACACAGGCCCTGTTTAATAAAGCCAATTTGAATGAGTCTTGTAGGCAGATGCTTCATGTCAGCTGTGGAAAGCAGTGTACGAGCAACTGTTTTAAACCAGGCTGCTCACTGCTGCTCGAAGTACACAGCATATGCATTAGAGGTAACCACAGCAGTTTTCTGAGAAGCCAACTGGTCACCTATTAAGCAGACAAGCAGAATACCTAGAGTTATGGCCAAATCACCACCCTAAGGAAATTAACACATTTTTCTTAATAAAGTCAAATGAAACCCGCTGAATAAAGTTACATTAACACATTGAATTACACATACCGCTTTTTAATCTGGATCAGTAAACGGGAAAATGCTAAGGGGGCTCTCTTGAGGTCCATTTACTACCTCCGGGTTTATCTCAGGATTTGCCAATTGCCTGTTAAATTGCACCAGGATCTTAAATCCCGGTATGTCTCTACCGAGAATTACTTGGTGGGGAAGACGGGGTACTATTCCGACTCGCATGTCCACCACTTGGGCCCCCAGTTCAATGGTCACCACTGCGGTCGGATAGTGTTTAATATCCCCATGTATACAAGTAATCCCCGTCTCGAGACTCAGATCTAATGGGCGATCCGCCAATAACTCCGGCGTGACTGCTGGCTCGGGTTCCCGGGTTTCAGGGTCCGGGGCTGTCGTGAGAGCTCTTCGGCGGTTAATTGCCGCTCAACAAGATCCACAAACTCATTAATGGTACCCGGATCCCCTTGACTGACCCACTCCCTTAGGGCGGCCAGTAGGGACCTTAGATACCGATCAATAACGAGGATCTCCACTACTTTTTCCGCACTTCTGGTTTGAGCCATCTGGTGGCCAGATGGATCAGATCAAACATTTGTGACCTGGGTGGTACTCCTGGAACGTACCCCCCTGCATGATATTTCTGGGCCCGGACGGCTGGGGTCACTCCAGTGCGGGCGAGGATCTCGGCCTTCAGATGTTGGTAGTCATCGGCAACACTCGGAGCGAGGTCGTGGTAAGCCTTCCGGGCCTCTCCTAGTAGAAACGGCGCTATGATTCCGGCCCATTTCTCGGATGGCCAACCCTCCCGGGTGGCAGTTCGCTCAAATGCGAGTAGAAAAGCCTCCACATCATCTTCCCGCATCATCTTCTGCAAGACGTGGGAGGGGCGTATCAAACTCACGTTGGGTTGATGGGGTGACGGACTGTCCAGGCGTACTTTCAAGACAGCCACCTCCTGCCGGGCTACCTCTAGTTGCTGTGCGTGTACCCGGTTAGTTTCTTGCTGCACCCTCGCCATTTCCTGCTGGACAGCCGTTGCCGACACCAGCGCTTTAACCAGCGCAGCTAGGTCCGCCATATTGTTGTACTACAGTGGGTCCGACTGTTTGGTCGTTGGATCCCACCGCTGCCCCCAAATGTGAAAGAGTGGTAGTGTGGTGCTACTGGACACTGGTGTTTTCTTCTGCACAGACTGGAGTAAACTCATTGCTTATTCAGGTGAGTACTTTTATTTACAATATTTACACTTCATCACACTTCAGGAATGACGTGACCCTTGTACTTCCACTGCAAAGACTGTTTTAAAAGAGCCGCGTTCAAACAGAAATAAACAATGCCGCAATACCACAGTCTTGTGTTGCAGTTTCTTGAACCATAAACACTTCTCACCGATATGCAAATCGCTGCTCCTGCAGCTGGTGATCAAACAGTGTTTTAACCAGTCCCAGTCATATAAATAACTCACTCTGCTTGTAGATCGCTGCTCCTGCAGCTGGCAACAAACAGTATTATACACCGTGACTGCGCCACACAGGTACCCAGGCTAACCCTGTGGGTCACCAGTTACAGCAGTAAACACAGTAATTCAAATAATTTGCCACTGCGAAACAAAAGCAAAACAAATCAAAACAAAAGTCTGCCTCACCAAGAGGTAAAACGCGTTATACTAAACTTTCACAAAATAGCCATGACTGGAAAAATCTCTAAGGTTTGCGCAGGCAAGACAATCAGGCGGTGTTCCCCAAAATTACACAAACCCCCCGATTGTTCTGCTCTGCTTAATTTTAAACTGCATAACCCCTCCTTTTAATTAACGCAGAGGTTTCTGGGGCGTGTAGTTTTTTCCCCAGTGACGCCATTCCTTAAAGGCACCACTGCTCTTTCTTCGAAACTAAATGAGAGCAGAGCTGTTATAATTGTTCTCCCTGCAGGCCAGGATTTCATTCCTGATCCAGTAGAGTGTGAAGTGCTTTGTTCTGCTCCTCCTCATTATGTAATTTTTACAGCAGTAAATTGTGTATTATACTGTAGTTTTGGTTGAACACAAGAAGAAAAAGCGGATGAACGCAAAACTTACACTGCATCACAATACAATACACACTGAAACGGGTGTGGAGAATGAAATATCTTCTTTGCTGTTGCAGAGCATTGTGCAGTAATGTGGTCTTCCAAACTGGATAACAACTTCCCTGCAGGACCAATAAAAGCATAGCTTTTCACTCTAATGCGGTTTATCAGCAGTTACAGCGCTTTGTATGGTACTGTTCTGCTAATGCACAGTACTTTCGGAAAAGACAGTAAATAATCGTAAAGCAATTTCCTCTGCCTGACAAGTTTTGTTTTCCATTCCCTGCAGCAATACAATATTCTTCCGCATGATGTTCTCTGAAGCCAGGTGATTCATTCCTTGCAGTGAATAGCATTACATGTTACTTGAATGCAATCGAAAGTGCAGCTGCCCCCCATTGCAGCTGGTGACAGCTCTATTTCAAGATGTGCTAGCGAGGCTCTCCAATGACAGAGGGGGGCATGTCAGTGAGTCTGGGGCTATCTTTAGCAGCCCTGAGAGTCTACCACTTCAGTGCAGGACACAGTTCTGATATTGTCTGTTTTGCACCCGAGCAGACTATTCTTCCTCTAAAGGTCTTTTAGGCTCTAGGAACATGCAAAGTATCAATGGAGCCTGAGTGATGCATATCCCTGGTGAGACAGGTACAGATGAGACCCGTGTATGTAAATGCATATTGTGACAAAGTCTTATCTTGGCGTGTAATTCTGAACACAATTCAGGATCTTTTTCACTGTCTTTGTAAACAACCAGCACTCAAACAACAGATAGGCTTTTTACAAACACCTAACTCCCCCTACTTTATCACAGTATGTATGGTAGCTATACCTTTAGAATATCTGTGGTCGTATACAACAGGAGACACTGCTGCAGATGAGCTTAATTAGGTGAAGCTATAAGCAGTTAACAAGCTCCCCTCTTTCATAGAAGGATCAGTGATTGGGAAATTTGGAAATGTTTGGAGATTACAGCGTTCTATTGTTCTATTCATTTTTGTAATTCCCAACTGCAAATACGTATATGTTATAGTCTCCATAAAAATCTGATTTAAGCAGATTCCATTGACAAAAACGTCACTAGTAGTTGTGGCAGACTAAGAGGAAAAGGAGAGAAATGTAGTCCATGAGGGGCAAAAAGACTACATCCCCCAGATTGCCACGGGAGAGAGCCAGGATGAAGTTCACCTGGCTCTAATTGGGAATGAATGCCACCTGCCTGCAATTATATATATATATATACATATATATATATATATATATATATATATATATATATATATATATATATAATTCAAGAAAATGTTTGTTCTGGGCAGTCGCCAGTGTGTGTGAAGCGAGGCTGTCATGGTGAAGAAACCTGTGTGGTTTAAAAAGGTACTGTGTGGACCTTTTTGTGTTTTATGTGTGTTTAAAAACTGTTTTGTTTTAATCGGTAAACGGCTTAGCCACCTGATTTTAGATAGAACTGGAACCAACAAGTTTAATTAGCACTCCAAAACAGAGTTAGGCTTTGTTTAGTTTTTTTTTCTTTTTGTTACTGTAAATAATAAAAAGTGCATGCCAGTGCTTAAACCTGCAATTCTGTGTCTGGGTCTGTATTTTAAAAGGGAAAAATGAATCTGAGCCGTAAGGCTCCGTTACATATGGTGGCAGTGGTACCGAGCCCTACGGATCCAGCACAATTTTTAATTTTTTTTTTTAATATGGAAATTGAAGACCTAATAAAGAAGTTGGAGCAGTCGACTGCTACACAGCAGGAAGCCAACTGCCTGCAGCGAGAGGCCAACCGAGTACAGAGACAAGAGTGGGGGCTGCCAGACCTGGAGGTCTCAGAACCAGAGGTGTCGGAGCAGCAGCGGGTGCTGGCAAGAGTGGTGTGGCCTGCACCACAAGGATCGCCTGCGGTGGACCAAGAGTCACTGGGGGAGGAGCAAGGATCGCTGGTGGCAGAACAGGACTCGCCTGTGGCAGAGCTAGAGGTGTTACCGTTGGCTACAGACAGGGGGGAGGAGGTGAAGAGCACACCTCCACCACAGCCCCGGTCCCTTGCCCCATACTCTGGGACACCCTGCCGGAATGCCTGGACCTCCCTGTGCTGGACCTAGTGGCCAGGTCGGTGCACCACCAGGCACGGTCGGTCGGCTGAAGCTCCAGACGTCACGGCGCAGTCGGCTGACTTCATTTATGTTCCCCCTGCCTCCTACTGTGTTCCACCTGGAGAATCAGATGTTGCCTCACCGGAGCCGAGACTCCCACCTCTGCCTGCTGCTGCACCCACCAGATTATCAGCCTGTGCGTCAGTCACCCTGGTCACCCCGTTTCGGTCCCCTGTCGCAGGTTCACGGTCCCTTCCCGAGGTCGCCGGAGAAAGGATCGACCCGCCCTCAAGTCCGCCCAGAAAGGATGAATGTGGGACTTGAGGGAGGGTGGTGGAGTTTTAAAGGAGGGGGAATTGGCCTTGGAATGGCCGGTGTGCTGCGCATAAGGGGGAGGAAATGTGGCAGACTAGGGGGAAAAGGAGACAAATGTAGTCCAGGAGGGGCCAAAGCACTACATCTCCCAGAATGCCACAGGAGAGAGCCAGGATGAGAATGAATACCACCTGCCTGCGATTAAAAGGGCAAAATGAACCTGAGCCGTAAGACTGCGCTGCATAGTTTACGTGTCTTCATTAGTGGATAAGGCGCTGTTCCGTGAACATATTTGTTTTTGGGAGACAGAAATGCCAGAACCCCACGTCCTGTCTTTAAATATTTAGTTGGTGTATCATGTTGGCTCTTGTCCCAGCTCTTAGAGCTGCCTATGTCAGAAATTATTACATTCCATTCTAAAGCAAAGCGCCTTAGTGTTGAGACAAGAATGACAGTACAAGCATGTTAAAAAGATATGTTCTGACAAATGATAATCGGACACTTTGTGTACAATCAGCTGTAAAATCTACTCTTTGAACGGCCTTAACTGCAGGCAAATTAATGCAAATTACTTCTGATGAACTCTGCCATGTTTAGCATTTTATTTCAATTGGCATTTTGAACATACTGTACAGTGACTTCCCTTCTCCTCTCAGAGGGGGATGTGCTTGCTTTGCGGTTGAGATCAAGGTTCAAACCTGACACCATTGCAGCACAGTTTGTTAGGCTTGTGATGAACAATAAAAACTTGTACGGACTAGGCGTGGGCTCTTTTTACTATTATTATTACATTTCTTAGCAGATGCCCTTATCCAGGGCGACTTACAATTATTACAAGATATCACACATTATTTTTTACATACAATTACCCATTTATACAGCTGGGTTTTTCCTGGAGCAATTTAGGTAAAGTACCTTGCTCTTGGGTACAACAGCAGTGTCCCCCCCTGGGATTGAACCCACGACGCGCCAGTCAAGAGTCCAGAGCCCTAACCACTACTCCACACTGCTGCCTACATTACTACATTATAGAGATACTACATTATAAAGATTCTCTTTAATGTCGTCATAATTTCAGGATATGGCTTGAAAGACATCACTAATATCCTGTTGGATGCAGGTTCTCAGCCCAGTTGCTTTTCAGAGCTTCAATGCCATCATACTGTATTGGGGCACTTATTGTAGGATACAGTACATGCAGACACATCCTGTTTACTTGTGTACAACACAGTTGAAATGGGATTGCAGCCACACATCATTGACAGAAATACTGTAGCATGTGTTGCTGCAGGAATTGTGCATGCGTATGCAGCATTAGGGTAGAAACGTGTCTAAAAGAGCATTTAGACAATAAATCACAGATCAGTATTCAGTAGTACTGGAAGCAATGTGGTGCTTGGAATAGACCAGAACTTAATTTAAATGCAATATATTTTGTGTGAAAAGATGGCCATTCGTGAGTCACTCTATATTAAGCAATATGACATTTAGATTATTGACAGAGCTATTGAATTTTATGATTGAACGATGAATGAAAGGTTATATAAGGTCTAGAATGCAGCACTTGTTGTTTTTGTACGTTATCTTACAATCTTTGTGCACATCCCACCTCTTTGTGCACATCAAACCTCTAGCTGGGCAGTGTAGGCACTGCAGCCAATCCGCAGACAGCTGTTGCAATGGTGGCTTTCAGATCATATCCATTTGCAGCTGCCTTCAAGCTGATTTATGGACTTTTCCTTGAAGAGGATCTTTGACTTTCTCTGTATACTTCCTTGGCAGTTGCTATGGAGGGCAAAGTAAGCCACAATGTTTTAGCAAGGGAGGATATGTGAGCTGTGTCCATTGACATTTGAGGTATATTTACAGACCTGTATGATACATTCATAAGTGTCAGTACAGAATAGAGAAAGGGGCTGGTAATCTAATAGCACCTAGTGCAGTCTTGGGTGCTGAGTAAGATCATTCTGAAAAGAGAAAATGATGTCCTCTTGTTCCACACCCTTGTGGTTTCACAAGTGATACTGATATAAGATATGTTTTCTGAAGGTTGTTTAACCCTCTTTTAGCTCAGCTCTCATTTTAAATCTCTGTTTCGCAGTGCTTGCCTCCTGTTGCATCAGTTCTCAAGTTCTCAATTAATAGTGAGGGCGGCTCCCCCCTCCATAATCCTCCAAGCTCATATATATCCCATCTGAGGCTTGCACTGCTTACAGTACTTCCATGCAAGCCCAGGCAGCTTCATGCATGGTCCAAGGTGTCAGATTTACCAGATTTACTAACCTCAAGTTTGGAAACACCAGATGAAATGTCACTTACAAATTTCAGGCTACACAGGTCATAGCAACTGATGCCAAACCTTCTTCTCTTCCCTGCTCACAAGCGATCGCAGCATGATTAGAAGTTTCAGATAGCAAATGTGAATCTTAGTTGTTCTGAAGAGTGAAATGAATGGTTGTACACTGCTGTGTATGTGTGCAGTGTGTGAAAATGGGTGACAAGCCCAAACTAAAAAACTTAAAAACAACTACCGGCAACTTGCTTTGATTGCTACCTCATATCGGTGTTCAGAAACTAAAACACCTGTTGCTGTCTGAAGTGCCAGAGGTAAGCCTGTAATCCAAAAATACATGACAAGTGACAGACAGGGCATGTTGTGCCTTTTGTTCCACCCTCTCTCCTGACATTACATTCCCTCCCCTTTTCCTTCCAACAGCCTAAATTTGTCCTCAGGAAGGGGAAGAAATACCTGATTGGTTTGGTGTTGCTAGGCATCTAAATGTCTGCTTGAGGCTGGATAGCATTTGAAGGGTGGCTCCAGTTTTTTCTTTTTTTACTGCAAGGCCAGCCTACTTTCTCCCACAGCGAGCACGTGTTAGTGTGCAGGGTGTGTGTGCGCTCTTTAGTCACAGAGTGGACTGATTCCATGTGTTCTTCTATTCTCTCTCTCTCTCTCTCTCTCTCTCTCTTGCACTCATTCCCCTGCATTTTATTTGCATGCTGTTGCTTCCTCGGCTGCAGTGAAGGTAGGAGGAGCTCAGGGAACACTGTGGAGTGCTCCCTGTCACAGAATCTTTGCTTAGCCATTACCTGCTTACTTCCAAGCAAGGCTGACAAGAAGTACTTTTTAGTTTTAAAAATATTTATATTACAAAGGCACCCAGTGGAAAAGGAGAGAGAAAAGCAAACAGGAGAAGGATTCTTGAACAGAAAGGAGCTGGCAGCAGACACTGCCACTGAAGTTTTTTGATGAGAAGTTAGTTTTTCTTATATTTTTACTTTGAAAAGCAAATTTTTAAAAATTGTATTTGTATTACATTTTTCTTTGTACATTTTTGGACACACATTAAAAGAAGATGGTGGCTGGAATGTTAATGCCATTGGAGAAGTTGCGGGCGATTTACGAGCTGCTGTTTCGGGATGGGGTGCTGGTGGCCAAGAAGGACAAGCGCCCACAGAGCCTGCACCCAGAGGTCCCGGAGCTCACCAATCTACAGGTGATCAGAGCGATGGGCTCCCTCAAATCCAGAGGCTACGTGCGCGAGACCTTCGCCTGGAGGCACTTCTACTGGTACCTCACCAATGAGGGCATCGTCTACCTGCGGGATTACCTGCGTCTCCCGCCCGAGATTGTCCCATCGTCTCTGCAGAGGGTGCGCCGGCCTGCCTCCACCCTGGACGTGGCCCGAAAGACAGCGGGGGTCCAGGTTGTGGAAGGCCCCACTTCTTATGCTCCAAAACCATCATCCAGAGCTGGAGCAGAGGGTCTGGATTCACTTATGGATCGACAGGGGTACCGATGGAAGAAGGTGGCTATGGAGGAAGAGGAGAGTAAGACCCAGGTGTCTGCAGTGAGAGCTTCTCAGCAACCCCGCAAGCCCCACACATCTAAACCAGCAGCTGCTGCTGAAGGATCATCCTCTTTCATGGATCGACAGAGTAGCCACAGGGAGAAGACAGTGGTAGTACAGGAAATGCTTCAAACCAAGAAGGTTTCTCCAGGGAGAGGATCACAGAAGGCCCCCGAGACCCACACTCCTAAATCAGCAGAATGGGGAACAGAGGACCGGGCTACCCTCATGGATCGTCAGGGAGGCCGTAAGGAGGTGACAGCGATACAGGAAAAGTTCACAGTTCACAGTTCTTCAGGAGCAATAACCAAGAAGGCCTCTGCAGTGAGTGTATCCCAGGAGGCCATCAAGCTGCATGCCAATAAACAATCTTCGAGAGCCAGTGCTGAGGCCCCGGCCCCTATCTTGGATCGCCAGGAGACACTCAAGAAAGAGGCAAAAGTGGCAGAAGAAGAGATTAAGGTTCTGAAGAGCTCAGTAAAATATTCGCAGTCACCCCCCAAGCTGGACACTGCTAAACCATCCTTGGGAGCCAGTGTTGAGGCCCCAGCCCCTATCTTGGATCACCAGGAGACACTCAAGAAAGAGGCGAAGGTTGAGGAGGAAAAGATTAAAATGCAGAACAGCTCTGTGAAAGCTTCTCAGCCACCCCCCAAGCTGGGCTCCTCTAAATCAGTAAGCACTGGGGCCCCAGCCCCTGCCTTGGACCAGGAGCCACTGGAGAAGGAGGTGAAGATAGCAGTGGAAAAGATTAAAATACAGAAGAGCTCTGTGAAAGCTCAGCCACCCCCCAAGCTGGGCTCCTCCAAATCAGTAAGCACTGAGGCCCCAGTCCCTGCCTTGGACCAGAAGCCACTGGAGAAGGAGGTGAAGATAGCAGTGGAAAAGATTAAAGTGGAGAAGAGCTCAGTGAAAGGTTCCCAGCCCAAGCCAGTCACC
The DNA here is from genome assembly GCF_902713425.1 of Acipenser ruthenus. Lineage (NCBI taxonomy): Eukaryota > Metazoa > Chordata > Actinopteri > Acipenseriformes > Acipenseridae > Acipenser > Acipenser ruthenus. The sequence continues at coordinate 3,664,301 of NC_081192.1, read as the reverse complement.
CCAAAACCATCTTCGGGAGCTGAGGGCCCGGACTCCATCTTGGTTCAGAATGACATGATGGTGGTGGAGGAGAACATTCGGATTCAGAATGTTACAATAGTGAAAAACAAAGAGGTCTTTAGAAAGACTGAAACCCAGGAGAACACCGAGCTGTACACTGCTAAACCCAACTCAGGATGTGGGACAGAGCCTCTGTCTGCCATTACGTCCAGTAAGAAAACAATAGTGGTGGAGGAAAAGATTCAGGTCCAAAAGATCTCAGCAGTGACTGAAACCCAACAGGCCCCTGAACAGTGTGCCTCTAAACCATCACTGGGAGCTGGTACTGAGGTCCCGGGCTCCAGCTCGCATCACCAGGAACAGGAAGTGACGGTGATGGAGGATGTACAGAAGATCACTGCATTGGAAGGATCGGAAACAAACCCAGAGCCTATCACTGTGGAAGGTTTGTAAAACTTTAAAGCATTTCTGTTTTTCTCCTTGCTGGCTGTGATATCCTTGCCGTTGCTAGGTGTGTGTGTGTATGTTTATGTGTGTGTTACTTCCTGGCCAAAAAAGGGCTTATTTAACAGATCTAAATGTTTACTTAAGTTTCTAGGCTGTTTTATTTGTGTTGTTTAAGGCTACACAGGCAGCATGTCCATTCCATTTTACAATACAGTAATACAGATTTACACTCAGTGCATCATCCCAGAGAATACTTATCCAGTCTGGGTTCCCAGAAGCAACAACTTGCTGCTGCTTTTTTGTCTGAGCTGGCAAATTAAAAGTTAGTGGAATCAGGGAGTCAGGGAACTTACTGTCAGTGGGATCCTTCGACTGGCAAATTCATTTATTACCAACTATCTACTGTGTCTAGAGCCAGAATATTAAAAACAGGGATGTCTGTACCCTGAACTAAGAGACAATACATTGCATTACAGATAAATCAGTACTGAATCCCAGTCTGAAGAAAATACAGCTATGGCCAAAAGTTTTGTATCACCCTATAGAATTAACACATTTTGAGTTGAACAAAAGTCGTATGAGACATGCTGAATAATGTTACATTAACATATTGAATTACATACTGCTTTGCAGTTTCCCAAAAATTGAAAAATGAGACATTTCAAAATCTAAAAATACTGTACTACTAGTATGGCTTCCGGTGGACTTTTGCGATATCATTTGGTAGTTTCTTTGATTTCATCATGTTAAATACAAGATCAAAATTATGTTCATGTAGATTTTGTTTTAAACAATGTCTTTATTGTAGGTGATGCAAAACTTTTGGCCATAGCTGTACTACCACACTGGGAACTATGAAATCCAGGGAACTGGTAACTTAGAGAAAGCAAATTCAGTGTACTGGGATCTCAGGTCTGGAAGTGACTGTTTTTCTTTGATGTCAAATATTGTATTTAAAAAAATACAATAAAAAACAGCTGTTTTTACTTGTATTGCCGTAGAAGCATGACAGAGAACTGTCAGTGTGTGATCCCTTCCTAACATGTGCAAAGACAGATGTGTTAAAGAAGTGTAAGACAATCCACAGCATAAGGTCAGAAATGTGTGGACAGAAATGTTGCAAGCCTCAAGAAATGTGCTGCTTCAGTAGAAAATATTTACAAAGGCGTTTACAGAGTGCTGTAAAGCATGAAAGGCAATTCGAATGAATGAATGAGCAACTTCAGGATTGATGTAACGTGTGCTGTGCAAACAGGAAGCCTTGTGTCGGGCACTGTGTTTCGTGGTTTCTAATTTCTTTTATTAAGGTCAGATAATAGGGTTTATGTAATGCCTCTTTGTCCTTGTAATTTGCTGTCACAGAGAAGAGACGGAAAACATAAATCTTCTGTGCCCCTGTGTTGATGTCCCAAGCCACCAGGATTTCAAGTATATAACTCTATATACATGACATGTACAATATATATATATATATATATATATATATATATATATATATATATATATATATATATATATATAAATGACAAAAGTGTACTGTAAGAATATGTTTGAGACGTCTGTAAGAAAATTACTAGGTGGTGACTCCTGTTCATTAGATTAGTCAGCTTGCCACTGCTTTTGTTCAGACCTGAAGATTATGTTAAACCACAGCTATCGACACCAGCAATAAACCCTGATCCACAAGCAGATGAGCAGCATATATGGAAGCTACTGTAAATCAAGGTCAGTACATTGTCTTGAAACAAAAGTGCTGTCCCTCTTCCTTAATTATAAGATCTGGTACCTTTTTATTTACAAATTAAATGTGTGAAACTAAATGGAAAATGTCACAAAAGCCACCCTTTATTTGAAAGCCTGTTGGATGTACTGAACACTTCAGCTGTCAGCTGTTACTACAGAAAAAGATTATCTTATTTGGAGTGTGGAGTGTTGGAGTTTATTCTCATCTTTCAAACACGCTTTAAAAATAAAGCATTGAGAATGTGGGGCCCTGTGTGAACAAAATTAGAATGGTATAACTCACCAAATCCTTAAATGAACTAATATTATTTTCCTTGCACAAACAGTGGGGCAAACTGATGTTTGTAGTAAAGATTGCATTTCTCTGGTGGTAACAGCATGTTATGGAATATCATACCAGCATGATGAATCCATCTGTTTTACATATTCATGTAGTGACCAGCAGTATTTAGTGTTCTCCACACAGTCAGTGATTTTGTGAACATATGCCTATGAGACCGACTGTAATCTACAGTGTCCTTTATTTTTGTGAACAGACTGAATGACATGGACTGTGCCTCTTTTGATTGATGAGGAAGTTATAAAGGAATTTATGTAAGAAGTACAACATATTGTTTCTGAATGTATAAACTAGCTCGAGATAGTGTTGAGTGAGGCCTGCTCGGTCAGGAAATTCGTTTTGTGGCTGATATAGGGCTGCAACCCTAGCTGCCCTGTCCTTAGCCAGTGTCATTAGGGCTATGTATATATGGTAGGGTTTAAATGAGGCCCCTCTAACTAGACCTGTGGCCTAAATGTGTTTTTGTGCAAGCTGTTTTTTATATGCCATTGTGTTTGTGTGCATTGATGCAGGTAATTTAACAGCAATGCAAATCACCTGTCCTGTGCTTATCAGTCAAACTGTAGTCAATGAATCCACACCACATTCTGACAAGAAAACATCTGATAAACGATCCGTTCTCTTATCTCAAACCAAATAATAACCCCATAGGGTGGACTGTTTATAACAATCCAAAGCAAACTTCCAATAATGGGAGGCATCCAAAGTTACCTTTGCATTACAACTGGCCTTTCCTTTTATGTATGACCACCGTCTGGTACCACTATGTTGCATCTCATGGAGATAACCTATATAAATAAATTACAAATATATATGTATTTTTTAATAAGGGCCGAGGACTGAAATAAAATAATGAACAGCTCCCTAAAAGAAGAACAGCTGCTTATTCATGGCAAGCTGCAGAGAAGCATGTGGGTCCACGTGGATCACTTTCCTTGTAATATTACACCCTAACTGGGTCTTGTAATTATTTCACTATCTAATGAGTTCACTCAGCAGCACTAGGACCCCAACCTCCATGTGCCTTGACATTGAATTCTTTGAGAGTGAGTCTCGCCCCCCAAACAAGTTCTTTTTTTATGTTGCACTAGTAGAAGGTCACATGCACAGATGTCTGGAGTATGCAGGATCTTGTTCATGTAACACACACCAAACCTTTCAATGTGAAGAACATTGGGTCAATCCATTCAGACGTACCATTATTAGTAATTTTAGTAGTAGAAGCAGTTACTGTCTTCTTCCTAACAAACGCATTTGAATTATTCATGTTACAGTACCAGTATGTGTAATGAATGCTGTTCAAGTATTGTCCTCTAGTAAGAGCAGTCTTCTTATCAGTAACAGTAAAGCTTGTTCATAACAGTAACATAGTACTGTATAATAACCAATAATAGTTTAGGATTTTAGTTGGCTAAAGTAAATCAAGTATGCCTAATGTAAAGTTGACCGCTCGATGCCCTGTGCTTTTTTTTATGGCGTGTGATTGGCACACTATACATGCCAAAGGCCAACCATGGAGTCGTCCTGCCTTCAGTAGAAATGTCAACAATGAAAGAGCAGACAGGCCCCATATGTTTTAGTACATGGATCTTAAGGGCTCATGAAAAGATAAATATTGTACATTCAGTGCTGCAATATAGTAAACCATTCCGTGCCGTTGTTTTCATTTGAGGACAGGCTACTTTGTAATTTTGTGAAACATTTTTACGTCTAGCTTGACTGTCCTCAAAATAGGACACAGTAGTTTGTAGCCAAAACAAAAGATTAAAAAAATAAAAAATAACTTCTGTGAAGAAATTGATTTAGAATGTATCAAACTACATAAATACAGCTTGTGTTCTGATTTTTTATTTGGTACATAATGGGTTAACTTGCACTACAATAAACTAATAATGTCCTAAATATCTTAATTGATATGACTTTCAAGGAGGAAATTTGTATCTTCATCAGGGAAAATACATGCGGGAACACAAAGCCACTTTGTGGCTTGGAACTTGGTTTCAGGAGACTAGGTCTTGGGGTTTGATACAGCAAGGTTGCCTCAAACTGGGTCTCCCGGTCTCCTGGAACCAGGTTTCAAGCCACTGCCTGAAAAAGGGGCTTTGTGTTCCCTCAGCTTTACCAAACTGTAAAAAGTGAGAAAGAACATTAGTTACGTTATTTGATTTGTATTCTGCTTGGAGCTGCGTTTTGAGGAGGTACAGGGAAGTATGCAGGGTCACACATCATGTGTCTTACCTAAGAGCAGGGCAGCTGTTATCAAATCAAATCTGTCAAATCTGCTGACGGAACTCAATGGTACAACCTACTGGGCGAGTAACCCATTCCTTTACCCAGCCAGCGCACTAATACATTTACAACATTGATCTTTTTATCAGGTCTTTAGATTTGTTATTATTATTTATTATTTGCCTTTACCCAAGGCAACTTACAGAGACTAGGGTGTGTGAACCATGCATCAGCTGCAGAGTCACTTACAATTACGTCTCACCCGAAAGACGGAGCACAAGGAGGTTAAGTGACTTGCTCAGGGTCACACAATGAGTCAGTGGCTGAGGTGGGATTTGAACTGGGGACCTCCTGGTTACAAGCCCTTTTCTTTAACCACTGGACCACATAGCCTGCTATGTTCCACTGCACATATCAAATTATTCGGGTTCACACAGAAAATTGCAGTTAATAATACTAGCCTCATGAAAACCTGTTCTCGTATTATAAGAGAAAAATACTGACAAACATAAAGCTGTATAGGCCTATCCATACGATTATTTGTATTTATTTATTTTTTTTTACCAGTGCTATCGTGCATTTTAAATAAACAACTGTGCAGTTTACAGTCAGACATCTGTCAAAGTCAGCGGTAGCTCTCGTGGATATTAAAACGTCGCTACTTGTATTTCAGTACAAGTCCTACCCCCATGGTCGCACGTAACGCTTTGTTCATCTGCAAGGTATGTAGCAAAAGGCCACTGCGTGGGAGGAAGCACATACTGAAACCAGAGTACACAGCATTTATGTTGCTTTATTAAAAAGTATATTTTAGCAAGTTTAAAAAATAAAATTGCTTTAGGTTATTACTGTTTAGTTCAAATGCTATTCCTTCGGCATAACGACTACATTTTTCAGAGTTTTTTGAAAATGAAAAAAACCACACACACACACAGAGAGAGAGAGAGAGAGAGAGAGAGAGAGAGAGAGAGAGAGAGATTTTTTTAATAGGGTTAGGGTTTGCAGTTTTGTAGCAGAATGTGCTCGTCTTATTTTCTGAAAAGCAGACTTGTTTCTCATTTTACGACATAGGAATGTTTTCAGGAAACCGTGTCTGATTGGCAACAGTTGTTTCTTTCCTCTAACTGTGAATTGTTCTTTTTAAAGGAAAAGCGTTTACTAAAAAACGAGCTGGCTGGGTGAAGGGCGGTTAACTGGATTTCTTAACCCCCACCGACCCCGCCCCGATGTCTAATCACACACTCACACGTTCATCATTATGCTGGGCAGTGACTGGGAGAGCTTGGCTCCAATCACTAACCCACTAAATACACTTTTTTAAGTTGCTCAAGCCTGCTGGGTAGGGTTTGTTTTGACGTGCCTGTGTAGGTGAGCAAGTTGTAACCTACCCCCACCACCCAGCCCCCCTGCGCGCACACAAACACATGTTTCGTACGTAAAAGAATATATATATATATATCTATATATATACGACTTGGTTTTAAGGAACAGGGAGAAGTATATTGCAGCGCGTGTTTTTTTTTTTTTCTTTGGCTCTGTTGCCGTTTTCTTTTTATATATATTTTTTTCTTATATCTGATATCAACAAGAGATGGATCGTGATGATGGTAGATCGTTTATGGAAGATTTGATTCAGCAGGGTCAAGGTAGGATTCTTACAGGCAGTCTGAGGCGAATGTTTTAACTATTTGTGGGAGGTCCTCCTGTGTAATCATTCATAGTTTCGTTTTTCAGAGAGAGGCGTATTTCATTACTGTCATAGAAACTGGTTTGAACACGAGTTAGGATCTCCCAGCATCAATAATAGTAAAAAAGGTAACCTGGGGCAAAGTGTCACGTGGACCCGTGTGTGTTTAATTGATTTAAACTTTATAATGTTGATCACAGTTTTGAATGTGATTCTGTTCAGACGGACGGATACTGCGGCGGGAAATGCTTTGGTGTGGTACTACATCATTACTTAGGCAGCTGTCTGTAGCATATATATATATATATATATATATATATATATATATATATATATATATATATGTATGTTTTTAAAATGTGATTTTATTTTTAATCTTACTAAATCGGCATGAAGGTGTTTTAATATTTTACATGACTTTGTTGTAACCACCATTGTAAAACAGCAAGGTACGATGTGAAATAGGCTTATCTGTCATGAATTATACAGCAACTTTTTATACAGCATAAAAAATACTACATATTTTAATGCATGTCATTTTTGAGAAGGTGCACTATTATAAAAGGTAGTTTGTTTTAAAAAACAAATTGTTATCAGTAAATGACAGTACTTTTTTATTGACCAGCTGGTTTAAACTCTGAACACAATGTTCAGTATATGCATGTTAATACCAACACTAAACTGGTACATGCTGTAGGACTATATAATTACGGTTAGAAAACGTCTTAGAAAATAAAGAAGCAACAGTAACAGTATCAAGGCAGATACTGAGAAAAAAGAAAAAAACCTGACCAAACCAAATGAAAAAGGTCTGTAGATTCATCAAAGATGTGTTATCAATGGAGGCTGCCAGGCAAATTGAAAGCAGAGCCCTGAACTGAGCCAGTGTTAAAGAAACTGATAAAAAAATAATTAAGTTGTTCATCCCTTTGAAAAAGAGTATGCTAAATAAGTCTTGAGTTCAAAAGAAAGTTAATTATTATCAAAATCAGGAGATAATTCTACCCACATACTCCACTGGTCAGAGGGCCTAGATGGGAAAGAAGACAATCTCACATACTCTCTTCTAGTTTGGAGTAATGAGAACTGAAGAGTCAATTTAGATTTTACTGTAATTATAAACCAAAGCACGCCTCTGTCATCGTTAAGCTGATTTGCACCACACGCAGGAAGCAATACTGCCCACTGAACAGCAGTGAAGGAGTCAGCCATGGTTAACCCTTCACAGCTCATTGTCGATAATCAGTATTAATTCAGCCATGGTTAACCCTTCACAGCGCATTCTTGATAATCAGTATTAATTCATCCATGGTTAACCCATCACAGCATATTCTTGATAATCAGTATTAATTCAGCCATGGTTAACCCATCACAGCATATTCTTGATAATCAGTATTAATTCAGCCATGGTTAACCCATCACAGCATATTCTTGATAATCAGAATTAATCTGGTGGAGTCCCAGCAGTGTCACCAAAGCCCTTGGCAAAGCTGGCAACCTACAAGTGCTCCTGGTCTCCGCTCTACTTTTTCATTCGCACTCAAACCCCTTGTTAATAAACAGTCTTTTTATAGCACGTCAATATTGAGCCAAGCTTTTCCTTCCCTTGGATGCAGCTTGTCTCATCAGTCCCAATTACATCTGCAGGTTGCATTCAGGAATGAAGGCTTTTAACACAACATTGGGCAGCCCTGATTAATTGAGGCGACTGACGTTTAGTTTGCTATCCTTGGCTGGCTTTTTAAAGATGACAAGGCTGTTTAAACTCCACAGGGAATACACACACATGAAAAATGATCTCCAAGCCTTGTAACCACTGCAGTAACTTTAAAATATAGATAAATAAATTTAAAAAAAAGCTAATTACATTTTAGCTAGGAGCCCAGAGATAAAAAGCAACAGGAAATGACTGATATAAATAAAAAAATATAACAAATATAAATTCATCTGATTATTAGAAATTATGTCTGTATTATTTCTGTATATACTGAGTTAGCTGCTCAGACTGATACATCTCTTGCTGAATAATCACAGGCAACCCCACCAGGGATTGGCTGTTAATTCAACACGTGATGACTGATAACCTGTTTTCACATTGGAAGTCTGTTGCAATTGTTCCATAGAATCCAACTAACGTTATTTAATGATAAATACACTTTATTAATAAATACATGTGCTATTCAAATTATTTTACTGCATGTCCCCAGAAAGAACTGTTGTGTCACCTGATTGTTTTGGGCCCGTCCCCATTTTGGGGATACCAGATCCTTGCCCATTTATTTATTGCAAGAGTAGGGCAAGTCTTTTGGTTTCAGGGCCTGTGTGAGAGTGACCAGCCCTCTCTGAGTTCAGCTGTTTATTCTTTGGGCGAGGCCATCTTCAAGGCCATGTTAGGTCAGCCTTAACCAACTCCTGTCCTGACAGTGGCACCTTATTTTATTTTGAGTTAAACTCGCAGTTCTGTAGCATACTGATTTGGGTACTTCTGAGTTCAGTAATAGTTATTACAGTACATGGGGTGATCATATGTGTTACCGGTGTACAAAAAATAATGTCAAAAGTGACACGTAAATGATGAAGCCAGAAGTAAAACAAGTTTAACTTGAGAGAGGCTGCAGTCGGAGTGGCAGGGTGTTCGGGTTAGGTTTGAGGTGTGCTTGCAAAACTCGGTGTGCTTGCCAGCACTGTGCCACTGACTGTAACCACTGCAATTGTCCCTTCACAAGAACTCAATTCACCAACCCTGAGATTTGAGAAACAAAAGACAAAAACTAAATGGTTCCTCTTAATAAAAATGTAAAAAATATAATAGATGAATTTGTTATTTCATTGAACAGGCACAGGGAGATGATACTAAAAGCAGTGGGCTTGTATTTCACAGCAGTCTCATCACAATCTTTGGGTTCATCTGTTCTTAAAACTCAAAAGGATTTAGTACTTGCTACTTTAAGGACTCCTGTGTTGCACTGGGCTCTGCAAAGGTAACAAGAGGGGCTTTGTAAGAGAGTTTGGCAGCTCAAACACTAGTTTCCACGCTATTTAAACTTTCATATTGAGATATTGGTGATGTTTGTATGTATATAAGTGGAATTTCTTAGGTCACCAGGAAAAAGAATACTGCACAACTTCCCTTTCATTCCACAGTGGAAACAAGTTAATTGAAAAATTGCCAACCCAATAAAATCCTCCCTTTTAATGTAGCGATGACATTCCAGTGTTCCCGCTGCTGTGTCAGTGTGGCTCATCACCACGGGGACCCTGTAAGGCAGAATGCAGCTGTGCTGTGCATGGGTTTGCATGTCGTACGGTAGGTGTGCATTCACTTGATAGAGACAGAGCTGGAGTTGTCTCGCCATTGAAAAGGCTGTGATTGCATTCTGATGTGATAGTGAGTCCAAAACCACGAGGCATCTCTATAGCGGAATGTAAGTCTCTGTGGTAGCAGTAAATTCACTGTCACTTCCAAATGTAATTACTTCAGTCCTGGAGGAAGATGCTACTGTACGGGAGAGCTTGATAATTGAAGTTTTTTAAAATCACCTTTAGATCATTGTTCATCATAGGCTGGGTTATTTTAGCCAGTCTTTTACTAATTTATTAGAATAAAAGGGAATGCAGGAGTTGGCAGCTGTAATATCATGATCTTTATTTTGTGTTTGATTTTTTTCCACTGCAGACTGGTGGTACGTAATAACAGGGAAGTGGTCTGTCGCAGAATGTTTATTATATATTAGGAAGATCTGCTGTGTTATATTGAATGAAGTGTAGTAGGATGAATGTGGAGTTAGATCATGATTTAACTGTGTGATTTTCCATCTGGCCATGTATGGCGGGTCTAATTAGGCAGGTTAGCGTGCAAGGACATAGTAAACTCTTTGCTGATTGGCTGTTGAATCTATGTATTATAATGTTAAGTTATATCTGGGAAGGTCCTATTACATTTCCAGGATTGTCGTTATTGCCCTGGTTTGGGTCTCAGTCAACCTTAAAATAAAAACCACCAACATAGAAGGACCATCTGTGTAAAGATGACCACTCCAGTTAATCTCAAATGTATATCCACATGTTAACTCATCTGTATATAGACCATCTGTCTATAAAGACTGCTTCTAGATGGTCCCTTGGGTAGTCATTATAAGCAACCTCTAGTGTACATTGCAAATTTTACTTGTATGAGATGATCTGTGCATACTGCTGTACGTATTAGCTGAACGACTGATGTAACCTCACTAAATAAACTCTGTTCTTTCAAATGAGAAGCTGTAATAAGCTTCAGTGCAGACGCCAGGTTTGTATCATCACCTTCTAACTCTGACAGCATGATCATTGGATATTTTTATCCACCTCAAACTTCCACCCCCCCTCATCGTATGTACAGACACAGAGGAATAAACTGACATATCCAAGCAGAAGGTACGGGCTGTCAAAACTTCAAAAAAGGAGAGATACCAGGCAGAGCAATTCAAACATCTTCTCTTCTCCTCCATTCCTCCTTCTTTCTATCTCCTCTCATCCTGCCGTCCTCCTCCGCCTCTTCTTCCTCTGCTCTCCATGAAGATCGTACCTGGTATGTTGAAATCTCAGGCAGGTTGTGTGTGTGTGTGTGTGAAACTTTTAGAGGGTGAACGGACACCATATCTGTGACGGCCATCTATTTCGAAGCCAAATGTTTTCCATTTTTAAACGTGTCTTCACTATGGCCGACTTGAATTATGTTGAATGTACTTTTTGTTTTATTTTTAAACCACACTGCCTGTGAATGTCACCCTTCCTGTTTCACGATGGCATTTAGGCAGAGGGTGGAGGAAGAACTTAGATTCCTAACCAGATATTTGCGCAGCTAGTATACTGTACACACCTGTTGCGCTAACATAGGTCAGGTTTGACAGGGTTCTTTCTGGTTTCCAAGCAACTTGTTTATGTCTGTTGGGCAGTGTTGGGTTATAAATATTATTTGTTTTTAGACAATATCGCTTTCTTTTACATTCTGAGGGATGCCATCTTTGATTTATTTAATAAACAACATAACTAACACTGACTGATCAGAGATAAAAATCTTCCCCCAAAAAAGTGTGTGGTTTATTTGGGAAAAAAACCCGTCATTCTTTAAATTAGCTTTGTTGTGTTATTGATGGGAAGTTTTTGTGTTGCCTGGGAACTGCGCTAAGATGTTAAAAGTACTGATCTGAGCCAATTTTATTCGTAAACAGAGCTTTTGGAGCAGTAAGACTGTAGTTTCAGATGGGTCAGTCTGACCGAGAGGGGATTCCCTGCGTTTGTTCTACTTTTAAAGGCTTTGCTTTAATGGCCGTCGTCACTGGAAGAACTGGTTGTCCTCTTTGAAACTGTGAGGCACCTTTGTTATTTTGAGGCAGGGGGGAAGACTGCATATGGTTTCATTTAGCCTAGGGCTTAATACACGCTAGAAAAGAAAGGTCACAGAGACTGGAGAGTTTCCAAAAAAAGTTTTTAGACCGAAGCCATTTGTTGAGAGAAAGGAAAGATAGAAAGAAGGAATAAAAAAAAACGTTAGAAAATAGTCTGAAATCTGTATACAAGAATAGTAGTGTAATAAAAAGGAACAAATGTAAAGTTGCTATGTATTTACTCACACTCCAGCTCCCAAAGCGAGGACACTCTCCATAGAACAGCCTCATATATTATTTACTGAGCCAGACGGCAGTGACTCCGCAGCCTGCTGTAATAAAAATAGATGAATGCGTAAACATACAAGCACAGGAGCGGTGCAGGGAGGAAGGATTTGTTGAGAAAGCAGAGCTGAAACACGAGCAGCACACTGTATCTGCACTGCAGACTCTGAGCTGCTAAAAGAAGAAAAGAAAAGGGAAGGGCTGGTAACTACTAACTAGTAGGAGGGAGGGAACAGCACTGCCATCAGTGAGTAAATTGCTGCGAGGAGGGGGGCTCTTTCTGTCTCGCTCTCACTCTCTTGCCTCTTTCTCCTGTCCGAGAGCAAGCAAATTCTGCTTTGCTTTTAAAAACAAAAAGACCCCCCCTTCATCCCACCTGTAGTCGGCCTGCACTCCCCCTCTTCCTCCGGGTCCTCATGCCGGTGAATCCCCCTGGAAACTCTTTCCCAGCACTGGTGGTGCTCGGCCACATTGTCACTTTGGTGGTTGTTTGGCACTGGAGAAAACGCAAGAAGAAGAATAGTGAAGGTAAGTTCTGGGTTTTAATGAAAACAAATAATGTAAGAGGCAAAAAAACAAAACAAAAAACAGTAGCCTTGATCAGAGTACAAAATGTACAATGTCATCCTGTCAGTGCCTCGCTCCCTCTCCCTCTCCCTCTCCCTCTCGGTCTCCTTTCCGCTCTCTCTCTGTTAACCCTGTAACTGCTGGTTGGAATATGTTGAGCTTAAGCGTCAGTGTTTCTTTGCAGACCTTATACATTAACCCATTAGTTGCCGTCTTAAAAAAAAAAAAAAAAAAAATTGTAGTGACTGAGTAGAGCTCAAAAGCAAGCTATTGTACAGTGTAAACTTTATTCTAACTTTTGGATTTTTTTTAAGAAGTGTTTTAAGAACTTTTATTTTGGGTTTGTTGCGAATAGATACTGTGTTATTATGCAAGGGGTGTTGGACACCACCCTTCCCAATTTGTAAATGAGGATTGTGTTTTGGAAGGATGTATTTGCATATATGGAAATTATGATTCATACTTTTTTTTATACACACAATTTCACATCTGTCCATTACAGGTGTTTTGAGAAAAAATACATGTTTTTTTATCTGTAAAATTCATGTTTATTATATTTGTATTATATTTTAACTGATAAAGTATATATTTTTATATCAATTTGTAATTTAACAGTGCAACAAAACAAAAGGGAAGTACAGTAGTGTAAATCTAATTGTAAAATATATATATTGTACTTTTTTATATATCTTTTCCCTGTATTTTAATATAAAGAGGTAAAGAGGAAGTTTGCTGAGAATTTTATGTTGGATGTATACTGGATATCCTACATATTTGATAACAATGTTTTTTGAAGCTGTTTAAAAGAAAGTACCCGTCTCCAGCACTACCTTTTAACCTTGAAGTACTGCACAGGAGTCGTCACTGTATCTGGCTGGCATTTACTTCTGAGCACTGTTGGGAAATGTACTGCCTATTGATTGAATTAGCCCGTTTTCCATCTGATGGCTGCAAAGCATTGGTTTCCTATTCTGTTTTGGCTGGATACTGCGATGCGGGTCCTGGTGTGGGTGGAGGCATTCTTTAATTATTAGACTCAGCGGCTGTGCCACAAGCTGGACTCCCTCCTGCTTCCTCCAGTGACTCACAATAGAGGCTGTTTGCCCTTCGTTGCTCCGTGCGGCATGTTGGATGGTCTTTTCAGACTAGGCTTAAGAGTCAATTCAGTCTGTTTTTCACTAGCTACCATATTGAATGTCCTGGCAGGAGACAGGCAGCATGTGTTGTGATGAACAGCAGGCTCTGCTTGCTCCCAGTTATCTGCTCTTACCTCTAGGCTACATTGCTTTATCCAAGCTAGGCTAAACAAACTTAGTAAGTGTTGATTAGTGGCCACTCACAGCGAATCAATGATTGAAAAGGAAATCCTATGAGCGAGTGACAGAGTGAAAACCCTCACATATCAACAGTGTTTATTCTTGTGATGTATTTGATGAAAATAGCTTATTTATTTGGTACCGGTACTTGTTCTCATTCATTTCCATATTCTACTGTTTGAAATGTGCAGAATTATTCCAGTAACTACAGTTTAAGTGTTTTGTTGCCACTGTGAGAAGCTCATTTCAACAGAATACTGCGAATTGCAATTTTAAGCAATGAAATGTTGGAATTGATTGAAAGGGAACGGGAATGGGGATTGGAATTGGGAATTGATGATGTAACTTAAAAAAGAGGATGATGAGTAAGTAGATTCAAGAAACTGCACAGAGTCCTTTTCTTCAGTCAGTTGTTAGGTTTATTGAAATATGCAGGGAGTCTGGTCCCAGGTACAGGACAAACAGAATACTCGTTCTTACAATTGTTGCATGACATTAAATACCCTTCTGCATAGGTGTCTCTCTCCTCCTCTTTCTCTGACACTTAACCAATAGAAAAGGTACAACTCATTATCATTATGTGTGTGTGTGTGTGTGTGTGTGATCTAGTGTGAAGATCTCTGAACTCAGTGCATTCTTCAGACCCTGGTGCCACAAAGGTCCATACATCTGGTTTTTGTCATCTTCCTTGTTCCTATCTCTCTGATTTGCCTAAGACCCTTTGATCCCAGTGGCACTATCTCTTTGGATCTCTCTGAAGTCTTAGAGCCTGGTCTCTTCTTTTGGTCCCCTTGAAAACTAGCTTTATGACCCCCTCATAAACCAGCTGTATTTCTAAGCAAAAACTTCTTTAACTATTTTTATACCCCAGTGGACTCCCCGAAGGGCAAACTTCTTTCATGTCAGGGCTGGAGATCAAAGGACTTGTTTGTACAGCCGTGTGCTGCTGGCCAGCCATTTGGGGTAACTTCTCTACCACATCTACTTCCAATGTGCAGTTGTTTAAGTATAGTTAAATATACGTTAACTTGGTGTTTTTCTCAGCTCTCTGCTACCATCCATTGCTCAATGAAGCTGCTTGCTTGCTCGGAGTCAATGCAGTGCAAGTATCTATATACCCAGAGTATATAGCCAGCTTTCATCTATCACAGCAGTGCTTGCATTTTTGGAACTAACAGTTTTTTCTATCCAATGTTAAATCACTTTTCAGAAAAATAACATGAATACAGCCGTCATTCCTCGTGCGTAGCAAACTGCTATTCAATACTTGTTCCATGTTTTCCAACAATTGATTTTACAAAGGAAATGGAATTTATAAAAAGGAATTGACCCCAGCCCTGCTTAGTAGCATTGCTTTTTCAACAAACGTCTAGTTTCCTGCCTGATCGCTTTCACCTAATGCTCACCGTGTGTATGTGTGTGAAAGGTGTTTACTTTTACGATGGCCTATGAAGCAATACATATTCAAACAACAAAGCACAGGTGTGTTTGTCTTTGTTTATATTGCTTGCATAGCACTTTACTCTTTACACAGGGTGTTTCCAGGGTGTTTCCAGGGTATTTCATTTGGTTCCATGGTAGTCGCTGTTTCAAGGTGTGTTTTATTTTCATCCTTGTGATAACTCCAAGTTAACCCAATGCTATTTTTCTTAGAACTTGCATGGGCTGGTCAAGATATAAAGTTCTGCATGAGGTCAGTGGAGAGAGTGTAAACTGACAAACAAAGCAAGGTTAATTAATAGTTACTGCGGTGTGGGGGCGGTTACACCAAACTCAGAATTTAAAACGCTTTAGTAAGGGTTAATGTTAGCTTCATTGTTAAAACACATTGCTGTCTTCCAGGGCTTTGGCAGAGTAAATCTGGTCAGCTGTTGCTTTCCAGACACTGATATAAGCTTGATGACCGTTGTAATATTAATTCCTGGACCTGCTATCATCTCTTTTGTGATTCACAGCCTAGATACTGTACATGAAGGGAACTGTGGCAAGAGTACTCCATTATTCCCATTGGCTCTGGAGACCTTTCATAGGCGATCGAGGGAGTTACTTACAGTAACTGGTGGTTATTCACATCTGTGAAAAACTTTTATAGATAGTAATCAGAGGTTATTATTATTATTATTATTATTATTATTATTATTATTATTATTATTAATAATAATAATAATAATAATAATAATAATAATAATAATAATAATAATAATAATAATAATATTGTTAAATTATTATTGTTAAATTATTTAATAGACGCTTTTATCCAAAGTGACTTACAGAAATTAAACAAAATATAAACAGTATATAAGTTGCAGGCAAAAAAATACAAACACATATACATAATATATAGAAAACAAATATAAATAAAGTAAAATACAGGGGCTCCTGAGTGGCGCATCCGGTAAAGGCACTCTGTGTGGAGTGCAGGATGTGCCCTATAGCCTGGAGGTTGCCGGTTCGAGTCCAGGCTATTCCATTGCCGACCGTGGATGGGAGTTCCCAGGGGGCAGCACACATTTGGTCGAGTGTTGCCTGGGGGGTGGTTTAGATTGGCCAGGGTGTCCTCGTCTCATCGCGCACCAGCGACCCCTGTAGTCTGGCCGGGCGCCTGCAGGCTTGCCTATAAGCTGCTCGGAGCTGCGTTGTCCTCCGATGCTGTAGCGCCGAGGTGGCTGCGTGGTGAGTCTGCAGTGTGATAAGAAGAGGTCTGCTGACGGCACACGCTTCAGAGGGCAGTGTGTGTTCGTCTTCGCTGCTCCCGAGTCAGCGCAGGAGTGGTAGCAGTGAGCCGAGCTTAAATAATAATTGGATATCCTAAATTGGGAGAAAATAATAAAAAATAATTGGCTACTAAATTTAAAAAAAGGGAAAATACAAAGATTGAATGCGTGGGTTTTGAGAAGACAGCGGAAAGCAGTAAAAGACTGAACAGTCCTGAGGATAACCAGTCAAGGGAAGAGGATGAGCGAGCACGGGAGGAAAGAGAGTGAAGAGGATGAGCGAGCACGGGAGGAAAGAGTGAAGAGGATAAGCGAGCACAGGATGAAAGAGTGAAGAGGATGAGCGAGCACAGGAGGAAATAGAGTGAAGAGGATGAGCAAGCACGGGAGGAAAGAGTGAAGAGGATAAGCGAGCACAGGATGAAAGAGTGAAGAGGATGAGCGAGCACAGGAGGAAAGAGAGTGAAGAGGATGAGCAAGCATGGGAGGAAAGAGTGAAGAGGAGGTGCAAGCACGGGAAGAAAGAGAGTGAAGAGGATGAGCAAGCACAGGAGGAAAGAGAGTGAAGAGGATGAGCGAGCACAGGAGGAAAGAGAGTGAAGAGGATGAGTGAGCACAAGAGGAAAGAGAGTGAAGAGGAGGTGCAAGCACGGGAGGAAAGAGTGAAGAGGATGAGCGAGCACGGGAGGAAAGAGAGTGAAGAGGATGAGCGAGCACAGGAGGAAAGAGAGTGAAGAGGATGAGCGAGCACGGGAGGAAAGAGAGTGAAGAGGATGAGCGAGCACAGGATGAAAGAGTGAAGAGGATGAGCGAGCACAGGAGGAAAGAGAGTGAAGAGGATGAGCAAGCATGGGAGGAAAGAGTGAAGAGGAGGTGCAAGCACGGGAAGAAAGAGAGTGAAGAGGATGAGCAAGCACAGGAGGAAAGAGAGTGAAGAGGATGAGCGAGCACAGGAGGAAAGAGAGTGAAGAGGATGAGTGAGCACAAGAGGAAAGAGAGTGAAGAGGAGGTGCAAGCACGGGAGGAAAGAGTGAAGAGGATGAGCGAGCATGGGAGGAAAGAGAGTGAAGAGGATGAGCGAGCACAGGAGGAAAGAGAGTGAAGAGGATGAGCGAGCACAGGAGGAAAGAGAGTGAAGAGGATGAGCGAGCACGGGAGGAAAGAGAGTGAAGAGGATGAGCGAGCACAGGAGGAAAGAGAGTGAAGAGGATGAGCGAGCACGGGAGGAAAGAGAGTGAAGAGGATGAGCGAGCACGGGATGAAAGAGTGAAGAGGATAAGCGAGCACAGGATGAAAGAGTGAAGAGGATGAGCGAGCACAGGAGGAAAGAGAGTGAAGAGGAGGTGCAAGCATGGGAGGAAAGAGAGTGGAGAGAAGAATTTTGTGGAGCAGAATTTTGAATAAGTTGAAGAGGGCGAATAGCCAAAGCAGGGAGACCAGCAGGAGAGAGTTACAATAATCCAATCTAGAAAGAACAAGAGCTTGGACCAGGAGTTGAGTGGAATAAGCAGATAGAAAAGAGCAGATTCTATAGCTGTTGATAAGAAAGAAACAACAAGTATGTGTTAGTGAAGAGATCACATCAGAACATTGTCTTTATTAAGTTTTTATGTGCATTTTTAATGAAGATATGGTGTTGATCTGGGAGGGTCAGGATGAGTTTAACCATACATATTCAATACTCTGTGTTGTGCAATGCTCCTGAAAACTTGCTCAAATTGTCTACAGGGAAATGTGTTATTCACATGGATTGCTGTGAACTTCAAAATGACTTGCCCTGCCCTGCCCTGGCTTGAAAGGGCTGTTTGGGCTTCAGGTTTCACTTGGCTTACAGGTCATTTCAGGAATGGCTTAAAATAAAAGTGGTTCAGGGATCTCTATACACCTTGTCTCCAAGAAGCATTCCGTCTCGACCTCCCAGTTGCTGAATGTTTGGTAGCTGTGCCACTTAGAAACTAGGGCCCCTGCATGTTCTTTGGTGGTCCCATGGCTTCAATGAGAACTCTGCTTGGGTTAGGACAAGGCTCCTCTGTGGAGCTGTCCTGGGTAACAAACACGTTGGCTGGATTTTCTGTAGAGAACTATGGGGTCTGTGAGGAGACGGTCTTTTTGTCATGTTTAACCATTGTGACCTTGTCCTGTAGCTAATTAAAGTCTGATTAAAGTTATTTGATCATTTATAAATCTGTGTGCCCCTAATTACTACTGATAAATGTTTACTGCTGTCTATAATGCAACAGGTGGCGTTTCTCATTCCTGAGGGAGTCTCCTAAGAGGTTAATGACTGAGAGCTTTCTTCTCTTCAGTGTGTGTTCGGTGTTATCAGTGAACCAATGTACTCGAAACAGTGCTGTGTTATTCTGAAGAGATGCATATCTGTGCCAGCGAGAGGGAACCTGTTTGGAAGATGCATGTTTCCTGGATACCATCCTAACAGCAATCTTTTTTTCCTTACCACGTTTCACACCATACCTGGTTTCCAGCTGAAAGAATGAGGACCTGCTGGATAGCATGTAGGGGCCAGCGGTAAAAATCAAACAAAGACAAGAATGTTTTTTTCATTTCATTATCAGTACTGCTCTGATTAGTGCTAGTTATGGAGTGGTATACACTGCTGTAGGTATGCAAGCTATGAACAAAAATGACTAGCTTCCAAAAATAATAGCGTGAGGTGCAGACTGCCTTTCAGCTATAGGTGTTCGCTGGTGCTTGCTCTTGCCTAGGGCCTCATGTAGTGGTTGACAAAACAGATGTAGACTGCAAGAGTTCATTGAATCAACTTCAACATTTCATTTAGGCTGTCAAACCACCTCCATACCATGTATGAATGATGGCTTATTTATTATCACCTACTACATCCTAAATCATCGTTCTGCTTTTCTATTTTTGTTAACTTTTCTTTAGAGATGTACTTTGTAAAGCAGTCCATAGCTGCTCAAGTTCTGTCACACTCACTGTCGTCCCCAGAGACCCCAACAGAACTGTCCATTGGATCTGGTTTCAAACCCGATTGAAACCCTGCCTGTTCTCAACAAGTAATTATGTTCCAGGCTTTAACCTTCTCACAATGAACTACAGAATGAACAGATATAAAATACACTCTTTTTGTTGGCTATGCAAACTTGGAACAGTCAAAAAGTTATGCAAAACTTGACACAGGCTTTTTGATTACAGTATCCCCCCGGTTCAAACAGGTTTGATTTAACATGGGAAATATGTAGATGGCCCTTCTCTCTAGTCTGCTGGGAGCTGTGGGGCAGCCTCTGCCTCTAAGCTCACCCTCAGACACGGCTACCCTTCTCTCTACTCTGCTGGGAGCTGTGGAGCAGCCTCTGTCTCTAACCTCACCCTTCGACACGGCTTCCCTTCTCTCTACTCTGCTGGGAGCTGTGGGGCAGCCTCTGCCTCTAACCTCACCCTCTGACACAGCTACCCTTGTCTCTACTCTGCTGGGAGCTGTGGGGCAGCCTCTGTCTCTAACCTCACTCTCTGACACGACTACCCTTCTCTCTACACTGCTGGGAGCTGTGGGGCAGCCTCTGTCTCTAACCTCACTCTCTGACACGACTACCCTTCTCTCTACACTGCTGGGAGCTGTGGGGCAGCCTCTGTCTCTAACCTCACTCTCTGACATGGCTACCCTTCTCTTTACTCTGCTGGGAGCTGTGGGGCAGCCTCTGCCTCTAACCTCACTCTCTGACACGGCTACCCTTCTCTCTACTCTGCTGGGAGCTGTGGGGCAGCCTCTGCCTCTAACCTCACCCTCTGACACGGCTACCCTTGTCTCTACTCTGCTGGGAGCTGTGGGGCAGCCTCTGCCTCTAACCTCACCCTCTGACACGGCTACCCTTCTCTTTACTCTGCTGGGAGCTGTGGGGCAGCCTCTGCCTCTAACCTCACCCTCTGACACGGCTACCCTTGTCTCTACTCTGCTGGGAGCTGTGGGGCAGCCTCTGCCTCTAACCTCACCCTCTGACACGGCTACCCTTGTCTCTACTCTGCTGGGAGCTGTGGGGCAGCCTCTGCCTCTAACCTCACCCTCTGACACGGCTACCCTTGTCTTGACCCAAATGCATATTAATTAGATGTTCTGCCTTTAGGAAGTTTTACTTGATTGCAGTCAATGAAAACATCAAAGGCTTACAAAAATGTATAAGGAGTAGAACGTGACAACAAGGACTGTTTGAAGAGAATAAGAAAACATTCAAACTCTGAAATATATTTATTTAATTATTTGACTTTCTTAAACACATGAATTCAGAAGCATTTTAAACCCTCCCCTGATATCGACTGCTAGTTCTCTGTTGAAGGTAGGGAAAGTAAAAGACGATTGTTCATGGAATAAATGACATCGTGTTTACTATTATGAAATGTTTATTTTAGTCTCCTGATTTAATATACATATGTAAACCTTCAAAACAATGAATATGATGGCATTTGTAAAATATAGCTGTTTTGGGGGTGTGTGAAAAATAATAATTTAAAACTAAAGTATTTGTATCGGTTCAGTCTGAACAGCTTAAAACATAACCCCTTTTTTATATCTTTAAACAAAACACCCTCTCTGCAGCCGTTATTGCATAGTGTAATATTTCGTATAATTCAGTATTTTCAGCTTCTTTGTTTATGGTGAATTGGTTATATTTTATATTTAAGTTCTTGTTTTGTTAAGGCTTATTTTGTTTTTAAAAATGTATTGTGTACCAAGATCTATGCATTTTATGTCTCAATTTTTAAATGTTTATGTGTAAGAAGGAAAAAACCACGGTGTAAGTATAGCGTAGCTTCAGTCATTACATTTACCAGCTATGAATAAAAACAAGTCAGGCGGAGGTGGGTATCAGCGCAACGCTCTGTTGTTGTTTGTTTTAGAGTCGGTTTATTCTTCAAGGAATGGGCAGGGCTTTGAAAGGAAAGAACTATTGTAATTGGATACAGCTGCATGCATGTGTTTTCTTCCCGTAATGCAAAACGAGAGAGAGAGAGAGAGAGAGAGAGAAAAAAAAAACTAGGCGGGTTATAGTATTCACTTCTGTACTATAAAGTTACGGTTGGCCAGTCAAGTTACAAAAGTCAGCGGCCACTTACAGAAATGGAGGGTGCCCAACATCTTACAGAAGCGACAACGCCGTGGCAGCGCACCGTAACACGTCAAATGATTTACGAGAGAGCAAACTACCTGCACGAGATGTCCGTACACGAGACGAGCTGCTACCTGTACAACAAGCTGTGCTGTGCAGGTAAGTACAGCTGCCGTCCTCTCCAAACGGGGCGTTTCCACCGAAAAGGAGGCGTGTTTGGATAATCTCTTAACTCTATGGGTGCGTCAAACGGAGATCATTCTGCTTGCTGACCGAAGTGGCATTCTTAATCGAAAGCGCTCGACAGAATCTTCTTCTTCTTCTTCTTCTTCTTCTTATTATTATTATTATTATTATTATTATTATTATTATTATTATTATTATTGTTGTTTTAAAGAACATAACATTAAAGTAAGAAACATGGTTATTGGTTTATATTTTAATATAGTTCTGGCATATGTTAGCAATTTTAATATACAGTAGACGCATTTGCAGTGATAAAGTGCATTATTTTTTAAAACATGCAATCTATAATGCAAACTGTACGGGCATACTACAGCCATGGCCAAATGTTTTACATCACCCTATAAAATGAACTAATTTGGGTTCATAAAGTCGAATGAAATTCTAAATGGAAACCCAGGACCACATTAGAGTTGCCAGCTTCTCTTCTTTCACCAGATATGTATAGACTTATACATTAAAAAACAAACAAACACACACATTTGACATTTCCAGGGTTTCAAACACACACTTTAATTACCACATATTTAAATTCCCCTCAGAACAGAGTAAGACAAGTCAAAATAAAAACTCATTGAGACAGATTCTTCAAGTAGAACTGTGGTCAAAACAAGCTATGTTCTCTTTCAGGTCCTGCACAGCTGCTCCAAAGAGCTTCTCAATTACAGGAGCACAGTCTCTGCTTGTGTGAGACTCGTGTGTTGGCTTTTAAATTGTATTTGAGATCTCAGGAATTACTTCTAAAAAGTAATAATACAAACACTATTTTCCACTGTGTGAAGGATCACTGTCTACCTAATAAGACACCTAAAAGAAGAATATGTCATATTTAAAAGTATTAATTTTCTACATTTGTTTCACTGTGAACACAATACAGTATTCACGTTCATATATATATATATATAGAGAGAGAGAGAGAGAGAGAGAGAGAGAGAGAGAGAGAGAGATATGCTGGAATAATTTACAGCTTCCACCCAGTTATTTAGTGGCAGTTCAGCACTAAGATGAAAGTTTTAGAGGTAAATGTTTTGATGATTGGAAGCCAGGAACCAGACGGCCAATGGAACTGAATGAGTTTCCTTCCAAGCAGGGCTTCTTGGCACCTTATCTACCAGAGGTTACTGTGGTATTAATCAGCACTAATTCAGACAGAATGATCTGGGGGCATATTCTGAAGTAGTGTGACCCAGAGGGAAAGTGATCCTACCTCCCCACCCAGTGGCAAGTCTGGATCCTAGCACATATGAGATATAGTAATTATTATTTTTTTTATTATTAATTCATAATCTTCTTAGTTTACTGTTCTTACGCCACTTTTTTTCACCTGGTTCCCCATTCAACTGCATCCTTTTAAGTGCAACATGCATTACCTTAAATGTTGCAATTAAAAATCTGGTGGAAAGGTGTGTGGGTGAGGTATATTATTATTATTTGTTTATTTAGCAGATGCCTTTATCCAAGGCGACTTACAGAGACTGGGTCTGTGAACTATGCATCAGCTGCAGAGTCACTTACAATTACGTCTCACCTGAAAGACAGAGCACAAGGAGGTTAAGTGACTTGCTCAGGGTCACACAATGAGTCAGTGGCTGAGGTGGGATTTGAACCGGGGACCTCCTGGTTACAAGCCCTTTTCTTTAACCACTGGACCACACAGCCTCCTATATTACACGTTATTATTTTTTTTACAAGATTATTTATCTGCTGTACTCTGTGTAAATCATACTGACATTCCAGTGTGTGTGTGTGTGTGTGTGAGAGAGAGAGTGCTAAAGCAAAGTGGTGAGGAATTGAGCTTGTAGACAATGATGGAGGCTTGGGTGTTCATTTTTTTATTTTTTATTTGATAAAGCAAGTGTTAAAAGGACTGTTGTTTATTCTTCCTGTTGAGTCAGTTTATTCTGTTTATGTTGCTTCTAATTCCAACCACAACTCTAAAGATAACGGCTCCTTTAATAGCTTTGATTTATTTAGGCGTTGCCATGGAAACCAAGTTACAGTATTTTACCATATGTTTGAGCAATGGAATATATATTCTTGGTTAAAGTTACATAAAAAGAACAACCAAGAAAGAATAGTAAGTATGGAAAGTAAAGAAAGTAGCCACAGTAGTATAAACCAGCATCTGTGATGTAATTTTAAATGCAGTGCATTCAAATTGCCAGCAGAGGGAGTGCTGAATTTGAAGTAACAAGATCTGTCAACAGCAGGGGATTGTCTGCGGTTTGTTTTAAGTACACAAGGCACAGGATCAGGGATTAGGAGCATGTCTGTGTCTCCCTGTTCTTGCAGGTGTTTTTGTAGCTACACCACTCTGCCTCCAAAGAGAAGTGTGAACTGCAGCAGCACGGGTGGGAGGCAGCACATCTCATTGCTGTCTTTAACAGCCTCTTGAGCTGTTTGCTCCCCTGTAAAGTATCATTTTATTGTAATCATTGATACAGAATTTGTAGCCTTTACATGCATGGAATACATGTGTGTCTAATGTAAATAAATATATATATATATATATATATATATATATATATATATATATATATATATATATATATATATATAATTAAACCTGGTTAGCGTCACTTAAGATCCTGTTTCCTGTTGCTGTTCAACACGTCGCATTTTGCAATATATAAATAAACCACAATATTAAAAGGTACATTTATTTATGTGTTCTTGACAAGATGTTAAACAACAAACCGGTAACTGTTTTTGAAAACTAGTTTGAAAAAAAAATTGGTAAAACAGTAAATGCAGACTTTTATGTGAACAAAACTAATGCAGTACTAGAACTGGTGGATCTCGGAGATCTATAAAGCGATCTATAAAGTGAATTCCTGCTTTGTGCCTGTGTGATTTTATCTAAACTCTGCATTCGGGGGCAGGGAGGGGGTGGCCTGAATGCTCAGTGTAAAGTCTTCTGTGTGTTATCAAGCCCTGCATTCTGGTTAAAATGATTCATATCTCTGTAATACATCACTGCTTGTGGGTGTGTGTGCTAAATCATTATTTTTTTGCAAGCATTCCTTTCCCCAGGGCTGGGCAGCCAGCACACGCTCTCGCTTACAGCTCTGATAAGTGACAGCAGGATAGAGCCAGGCACGGTAATGAGCGGTGCGGCTGGGGAATAGAACAGTGTCGACTCTGCCCCGCTGACTGCATCAGGTGGGCACACCCATGACAGGAATGTGAATAAGTAACAGCCGGGGCTATGAAAATATTATCATGGATTCACTTACATAGCGCCACAAGGGCAAATTCTGATCTAGGTCCGAATTGAGCATACCGGTCAAAGAAAAGTATTTTGGACTTATCTGAATATACAGTATGTAAACTCTGTCATCTCTATCACTCTGTCTTTGATAAGTCTTCTTACTTTTACTCTTGCCTTTACAATATAAAAGGCCCTCATAAAGCACTTGTTTCTGTGAATCTTTTTAAACTGCTTAATGATGGTTCTGTAATGTAACCTAGTTTAAAATGTGGGTCACTGGTTGAATAATGATGAAAGTCAAACTAGCTGTTTTTGTTGCCCAAAGCAATCCATTTGGTGTTGTAAATATTACAGGTAGGTCACCTGTGGTACACAATCATAGTTGGTGTGGATTAGGAATTATGTCAGCTACTGATTTCACTCATACTTGTCTGAAATAAGACAACTGGATATAGATATCCATTCACTAGACTGAAAGCTGGATTTAGTATGAGCAGTATTTGAATAGGCACCCTACGTTTGCATGTTAAACAAATCTGAGAGGAAATAGATGACAGCAGAATATATTGGTTTATGTTTCAAATAATGCTTTTATAACATCAGGTAACGCCTTGGATAAAAGGCCAAGTAAATAGATAATAACAATAGGAATAATAAGGTACACTGGTGTCTTTGAAATATATGTTTGATTTAGTGTAACGTTTCCCTGAATTTATTTTGTGAAAGTAGAAGCATGGCATGACCGTTCTAAAACAACCAATAAAACTTATCGCAATGCAGTCGTTTCTTGCTTTTATTGATAGTTTTAAAAATCTGAAAGTTAATTTATTTATTTTTTTTACTCCCACCCCTCAAAACTTTGCCCTTGCTGCCGTCTGTTGAACTCTGCTGTTGTTTTTTGAAAATAAATTCATTTCTACTCGTACTGTACTTGTACTGGCCACTCCATCAATTCCCCTGATATTGCTCAGTTCAAATGTCTTTTCAGCTTTAAAAAGTGCTACTGCACCAACATTATAATTAAGCTAAAAGGTTGCGGGCTACAGTTGTTATTGAAAAAGGGGAGGGAAGTAAAATACTTTATGTAAGGATTCTAGGTATGCGAGAAAGTTACAAAGTAAGGCATGTAGGTAACTCAGTCAGGTAGAGTAAGAATGGAGCTGGTCTCATTGAGTAGACTTTCACACCGTTAACTGTTCATTATTCCCTTTGTTACCACTGTGTGAGTAGGAGTGGTTTTGCACGTACCCCACCCCATAGGTTTCCCATTGTTCTGGTTATTATGGATTATCTGTTGCCCTTTTGATTTCAAGTGAGGTCCATTTACAAAAAGTAGTCACAGTTGATTGCCACAAAGATAACCACGTCACCTTGATTCGAGGCATTGTTGCCTAGAGGTGTTAATCCCCCCCACCCCCTGCATTCACAAAAGTAGTTACTGTCAGGTACTGTGTGCTTTAGGGTTAACTGAGGTAACCTGCTGTCAGTTCCCATGTTTAAGATTTTAACTTTATTGCGTAACCTTACAAGACTGGGATGAGTTTCAACTCGCTTCTGAATAATATAATTATCAGTTTTACGTGTGTGTGAATGTTCACAAACATACTGTTATGTACTAATGTGGCATTTCACACAATTATGGGAGATAATTTCCAGAACAGGCTTGTATAAAGTGTGTTTTCCTTTGTAATTAAACCATGTGTGTAGTTCTTGGAACAGTTATGTAAAGCACACAAATCCAACATGCATAGTCCTGCTTTGTAGTGCTTTAAGCAGTGGACTAGAATAACACCATACAGGTAATGCACTACAGTATGTAGAGACCATGAGACCTGCATACCTAATAGACCATAGAGCACTACAGTATGTAGAGACCATGAGACCTGCATGCCTAATAGACCATAGAGCACTACAGTATGTACAGACCATGAGACCTGCATACCTAATAGACCATAGAGCACTACAGTATGTAGAGACCATGAGACCTGCATGCCTAATAGACCATAGAGCACTACAGTATGTAGAGACCATGAGACCTGCATACCTAATAGACCATAGAGCACTACAGTATGTAGAGACCATGAGACCTGCATACCTAATAGACCATAGAGCACTACAGTATGTAGAGACCATGAGACCTGCATGCCTAATAGACCATAGAGCACCACAGTATGTAGAGACCATGAGACCTGCATACCTAATAGACCATAGAGCACTACAGTATGTAGAGACCATGAAACCTGCATACCTAATAGACCATAGAGCACTACAGTATGTAGAGACCATGAGACCTGCATACCTAATAGACCATAGAGCACTACAGTATGTAGAGACCATGAGACCTGCATACCTAATAGACCATAGAGCACTACAGTATGTAGAGACCATGAGACCTGCATGCCTAATAGACCATAGAGCACTACAGAATGTACAGATCTTCTGTCAGTGTATATTTCTTCATATAAACAGCAGAGAGAAGAAAAATTCCCTCAACAACAAACTATTACTTTATTATTATTTGTTTATTTAGCAGACGCCTTTATCCAAGGCGACTTATAGAGACTAGGGTGTGTGAACTATGCATCAGCTGTAGAGTCGCTTTCAATTACGTCTCACCCGAAAGACAAGGAGGTTAAGTGACTTGCTCAGAGTCACACAATGGGTCTGTGGCTGAGGTGGGATTTGAACCAGGGACCTCCTGGTTACAAGCCCTTTCCTTATGCACCTTGAATGTAAACTACAGTATCAGCCTTCATCACATAATAGGCAGATTCATTAAACTATATTAAAAGGGAGGGATATGACTATTTAAGCTGCCAATTTAAATTTGAATACAGTGGTTAAAGAAAGGGGCTTGTTACCAGGAGGTTCCAGGTTCAATCCCAGCTACTGATTCACTGTGTGTGACCCTGAGCAAGTCATTTAACCTCCTTGTGCTCCGTCCATCGGATGAGACGTAAAACAATCGAGGCCCTATTTTAAGAGACTCTGCAGCAGCAGTCACTTATGACAAAAGCTTCTCCTAAATGACGAAATGATAATTTTACTAATGCGTTGGCCGCCAGTATACTGTAAAAGGGATTAGGATTAGGGAACATGCAGGGTGTGTGAAATGGGCAGGCTTGGGGCTCCATAATAAAGTCCGATTTCCATCTCCAGTTGCTGTAGGGTGTTCAGAATCCCAGGTCTTCTGGTCAGAGTTGCAGTAGTTTAATCCCAGCATGGTTGAGTCTATCTGGTGTGCTCTATTCCCGTGATGGGGAGAATCTTGCAGAATCTTATCCTGATAAAGATCACATTTGAACTGAGTAAAATTGTATTGTTTCTGAAACTGCAATTATTTAGCAGAACACAGAGGTTTTACATCAAAAACATGTGTGTCATCACCTTGCGCTAACGTAACATTTTCGGTTGGAACACTGTAGTGCAAATTGGAATTGTTAAATTCAATACAGAAAACTGGCATAACAGGGTTAATTTCTTAGTAGCTGCCTTCTTTAACTAGAAGTCTGTGGTGAGCTATAAAAGGGAAGTTCCACTGGAAAATGAAATCCCACAATTGTACGAGGGGAAGAAAAAGCAACCTGGGAATTAAAAGCTATGCTAGTGGGAGTGGAAATGAAGAATTCTATGGGAAACACCAGCTTCCGGAATTCCTTCAGCAGATCTGAATGTACGGAAAGGGGACTTTACAGTTTGACATCCTCCTTCTGACTAATCCATTTGGTAGTGGGAGAATGTGCCTGCACAATCTACACAATCGCAGAGAACTAGGGGAAAAGAATACCACATCTGTTTCATATTTGTCTGGGTCTGTGACCTAAAGGCAGATTCATGTGAACCGATCAGAGATTTGTCTGGAGATCATTTTAAATGGTGTGATACTTACTTCATGTAGCTGTTCATTATGTAGTATTCTGTATACTACCTAGTAGTGTCCATCAATCAAAGCCATGGAAAGTACATTGTATTTTGTTTCAAAGAATCCTGAGTCTACCTGTGACCTTTCCAGACATTTTGGATGAGAACTATTGCATTTAAATATAGGACAGTGAATCGTCTTAATAAAGCAAAGAGGCTGCTTAGTTGACATGAAGTAGTTGTACTGTTAGATTAGTGTCTGCTGAGTACAGTAGTTATCAGGACTTTCAATGGCATACATCAACGAACCCAGTATTTGTTAGATTAGTGTGATTTGTAACCCAAATGAACCACAGTGATGTTTGTTCCACTGCTTTTTGCTGTCCTTTGTTGCTAGAGACTCGAGCAGTTTGCAGAGGGATCCTGAAACTGCATTGTATATCCTGTTGTGAGCCTCTTTGCAAACGACAGAATCTAAAAGACAAATCATGCAGTCAGATTATATGCTAATCCAAAGGTTTTCTGTGAGGGGGAGGAACTACCAGAAAGTGAAGTCACCTTGCAAATACATATTCCCAGTCTGAACTTTTATACCAAGGAAAATATATGAACGAAACCCTGCTGTAATGTGTTTAAAAAAAAAAACTGTGCTATCTGTTAGTTGTGAAAGCATGTGGCAAAATGGCCATTTTTAAATCTGTAGGTCTTTGTCTTAATGCTAGACAACACAATATGAAAAAGGTAGTGGAGGGGCGGAGCAGTGAGGGAGGGGGACGGTGGTGTTGATAGACATGGACAGAAAGGTATGTGCGTTGGTTGAGATATTCAACTCTTTCGTAAAAACGTTGCCCTTGGTGTGAAATTGAAAGGCAGTTGATGACAGACTGGGAGAGACCAGCAGCACAGCACACCTGCCTGCCAGTCTGCGGGTCTGACCTTGGCAGCATGTGAAATTCTGGAGCACTGGGTTTGATGTGTGTTAGCTGGAGTGGGGTTTGTTATTATCAGAAACACTTGGGGCTAGGGGTTTGAAAAGCCATGTCATTACTTAGCTACATTATCCAGTAGATTTTGTTCTACGGAAACAATCGTGCTACTCTGAAGCATGGCTGCAGGGGGAAATTAATGTTGCAATGTTTTTACACTGTTCACAGCAGAGCACACCTCAGGTAAAGATGGCCTCCAAGGACAGGGGTTAGAAATGTCTTGAGTCAGAGCAGTGATGTCTATAAAGGCACACACGTATTCAGCTGGTGACATTGAGAAGAAACGAAAAGATTTACAAAAGCTATAAAAGTATTTCCTTGTTCATTTTTTTTCTGTATCACTGGTTTAGAGTTCAATACAGTTTATGTTATTGGACCTAATATTAAAACCTATCTCCACTGCCCAGTGTAAACACACTTGTTAAAAAGTATGTTGTGTTTTTGGCGTTCTCTCTTTGTTCTTGTTGGTAGCTGTTCCTCTGCAGAGACTAAGGAGCCCGTTCCCATTCTTGAAGCAGCATCCTCCCTCTACCGCGGAGGTGCATCATGCCACTGTAATGCTCAATAAGGGCACTCTCAAATACCTTGGTCTTTAGCAGTGTGGTATAAAAGAGCCAAAAGATTTAAAATGTTTTGATAGACTGCAAAAGTCTTTTCATCCGCTGTTCTGTCATTCTCTCAGCTGGTTTCATAGACCCCAATTAGCACTAATCATTACCTAAAATAACATTAGTTAGTAACAGTTAAAGTCTGTAGAACCTGCCATCACGCCTACACATTGCCAGACTACTATGACTAGAAGGCCTCCAGGCTTAATCTTGATTTTTATTCTGTCCCTCCCTCTCATATATGTTCTCCAAATAATGATTACTTTGGACGTTGCTCAAAGGTGAAGTTACTGGGAAAAAAATATACAAGAATTCAAATGATGATAGAGCACTGGTTGACAGCTGTTCTGTATTGAGATGACTTCAGAATGTTCTTATTATGTCCAAGTAGCATGCACCATGGGTAATATAGTTTGTGTATCTTTTGCCGATGTGCTTGACATTGTCTGTAGGCTGTATTCCATCCCTGTCGGAGTCTCCGGTCTCTTGGCACATCTTCTATTTGAGTGTATTATTGTAACATCACTCTGATTTGTAGGTGTGTATTAGAAGACTACAGAGGCAGGTGGTATTGATCTGCGAGGGCGGAATACAAAATCATTAAAGCAGATAGTCCTGGTTTTGGTCAGGGTGTGGCCATGTGGTCAAACGCGTTTTTCAAATGTTATTGTCCTGAATAAAGCACATGGTTTGTTTTTTCTAGTGCCCTCCAGCACAAGTCTGACTGCCAAAATATTTCTACGGGTGGGGGATGACACAAAGTCTTGTTCGTTAGATGTTTTACTGTAAACAATGCATTAAGAGGGCCAGGCATCCATGCTTTACCTTTTACATTTGTAGGTTACTTGGGTGGGGGGCGTTAAACAAAGGAGTGGTGTTATTGAAGCTTGTTTTCGTCCCACACCATGAAGGCTGCAAGACGTAGCCTGTCGTAAATTTTTCTTGAAAAGCAGCTTGTGAAAATTCTGTAGTGTTGGTGTAACGGAACAGGGGAAGATCTTGCGGATAAACCGTTGGTTTAAAAAAAAAAAATTGTTGACATTAATCATTTGGGCTGCCGAGATCACACAGCAAGTCAGTGACTGGGCTGAGAAAACTGAGCCTGGCATTGCCTGTTTGATTCAGTCTGACTGAATCAGTTCCAGTGACCACAGTGAAGAATAAACCACAGGAATGAGCTTTTAGTAAAAGTTTTATGAAGTGTTAATGACTAGTAGTAAGAATTTAAATTAATCGGCAGTTTTTTTTCTTTTTTCAATCAGACTAAAAAAGCAGTCTAGTCAATCCCCTATGTGGACGCTGTACCTTTAGGTAATTTCTTTCGTAATATAACATTTAGAAATCCCTGTGGTCACTCAGTGAAATGTTTACTGCTACCACACCTTGCTCGCTCACTCACTCACTCACTCACTCAGACACTCAGCCTCCTCCCCTAAGTCCACACCTATGTGACAAATCGAGGGAGGAGCCATAGAGAACAAGGATGTGTTCCATTGCAGCAAAGAAGGCTGTTAAGGCAGGCCCACAGTGTTGCTTGCAGAACATTTAACAGAGAAGAAAAAAGGGCAGAGCTTAGAAGAAAGAGCGAGCGAGAGAGAGAGAGGGAGAAATTATAGGTTAAGAGTGAATTGAAGCCTAGAGAGCCATACACACCCACACAAGGGCATTCACTGTCCCATGTTTTCAGTAGCTGGAAGATATTAAGATTAACAAGAAGGAATAGCAGCAGCTCGCAGTTTCTGGTCTGCAAAGCTAACTAGTGTAGATACCAAAAAAAAAAAAAAGTTTTGGCTGCTGTATAAAAAAGAAAAACAATTAGCAGAAGAAAAAGAAATGTCTGGATATGATCGTTCTAAAAGTCGTTCCACGGATAGTCTGGGCGGAGAGAGAGTTGCCTCGGAAGAGGGGTATTACCAGGGGATGCTCAAAGCCACAGATGCGAGGAAAGGTATCAGTATTTTGTGGTTATTTGGTTCTGGAGGTGGAGCTACAGTTAGAGGGAGGTGCAGTTGCATTTAAAGCGAAGGCTGAGTATGCACTGGCAGTTTTGTATTCTGAGTGTGGTAAGGGGTATATTGCTTTTGGAATTGTAACAGTAACTGTTTTTTTTTCCAAGCTTAGAATTGCTTCTCACAAATTCAGCATGTTTTTTGCTTAAGTGTTTTTTCATCTCATCACACTTGCGTGACATCTCAGAGTGAATCATAAATTGAGTGCGAGGTTCCGTTCTGTTGACACATGGCAACTGGTTGTTGTGTTCTGGTGAACAAACAGTGCCGAGGACTAAAAGTGAGAATAACTAAGCGCAGCCACAGACATACTGTGTGGCACTTCATTGGTTAGTCACACATCCTTATTCGTCAATAGAGAAGTAGTTGAATAACCCTACTGCAGTACACTAATACTGTATAGAGCAAGTAAAGACTGGCTGATTTAAAAGCTTTTACTCATGATAATGTTAAGGTTTGGAGTTCTCTTATCCACTCTCTTGAAGAGAGGGGGTGTTTAAAGAAATGAGCTGACCATTTAACCCTTTCAGTGCCATTGCCCTCATTTGAGGACAGGCTACTTTGTAATTATTGAGCTTTTTTTTTAAGTGGCATCTACATGTTTTGATTTTCTCGTTAACTATAATTTTATGATAACTTTGTTAATTTTGTAAACGGTAAAGTTAAGTCAGTGTAATTTATCAAATTACACAAGAACAGTTTGTGTGCTGATTTGTTTCAAAGAAAAATTAACTTGGTACTTAATGGGTTAATGCGGAATGGGCCTTATATCTAGGCCTCTCCTCCCAAATGTATATGGACTAAACGTTTACCTTGGCCTATACTCCCAAGTTTAAGGGCTTTTACAAAGTGCCTTTATTTTGAAGTGATACTGTGTGAGACAGAGCCAGTAAAAACTGAAGTTACTGCTGGGGGAGTGGCCAATAACAGAGGCATTCAAGCAGTTTTGATGAAGCTCTGTGGGCTGACGAGTGGAAAGCATGCAGGCTCATTTACTTGTGCAGATTTTGGGGGCAAATCTTGCCATGTGAGCAGTTAAGCAGAAAACCATACGTATGTGTCAGCCTGGTGTGACTGAAATGTAGCAGTGCCCTCTTTCAGTAAAAGTGCAGTAAACTGTTTCTTAAAAAAAAAAAAAAAAAAAAACCCTGAAAAAACCTTCCCCCAAAAACTACTCCCACAGAATGCTGTAGATTATTCAACATTGTGCCTATTTCAAATTCCAGCCCGGGTCTCACAGACTGTCTAAACAAACCGATGATTAATGGCACATTCCAATCTGGGGATCTGTAGTTTTTGTTTCTTAAGTTACACCACACTTGTTTTGGACAGAGTTGAGGTAAGCGACTTTAGATTTGCCTTGATACAGTATAATGCCTTTTTAATGATGCATTGGGATTAAGTATTTCTGGAGTGGAAACAAAACTCCTATTCACAACAGGAATGCTGAACCCTTTTAAGAGCTTGGGAACCCTTTTAAGAGCTTCAGGAGAGGTCTTGGAAATTGTAAACCGTTCTGGTTCCTTTTACTCTGTGGTGGTTAAACCAGATCTCCATAATGACCTACGTTCCTAATCATTATTGCTTCTCACATATCTGACCACTGTGTTTTATATCGGGGGTGGGGATCTTCAGTTCTGGAGTGCTGTTCCATTACGACTCCCATTGCATAGCAGTTACACACATTCCAGGTTATACTACGAGCTTGATCAGCCACAGTGTATAGGTAACAAGCTCATGTGTGTCTTACTAAACTCAAAGTAAAACCAGGAATGGATCAAACTGCTGTGCAATGGGAGTCTTATTTCCATCCCCTTTTTTGAAACTGTTTAAAGACATAACTATGTTGTTGTACATTATGACCATTTCTGGTTATTCAGCATCAATATTAGTGTTTGCAGCAGAAAACCATGCCTTTGTCTGTAAAATACAGCACAGTGTTCCATTTGCCCTTTACAGTGGAATCAGTTATAAGGAGGCACACAAACACTGTAGCACAGTATCGTAATGAAAGCTCCCAATTACAGCATATAGGGGCAGCACATTACAGTGTCATTGAAAGAAGAGGGATGGAAATGCATTGCTGCTGTGGTTGTCTTCCCCACAGCTCGCTTACATTGTGTGTGTGTTTGTGTTTTCTAAGCATGCGTTTGTGCATGTCGGGTGCTTCCTCACTGACCCAGTAAAAGCCAGCAATCAGTGGGTGGAAATGCAGTAAGTTCACTTTCAGAGATGGGGCTGAGGTCAGTTCTTAGTGTGCCTGTGTGTCGGCATGAACTTCGTTCTGTGTGTCAAAATCCATTTATTTTCCTTGACTTGAGGGAGTGGTCCCCTCCCCACCCAGGCATTGGGAAACCGTTTATAACAGATCATTACCCAACAGTCGCCAGAGGACCTTTTATGTCCTAATGTCTCGACTACCTGCCTACAGCCTGGGTGTATCTGAGGCCATTTCGTTTTATAACATATTTATGCTACTGGGGTAACGAGTTCAGTTTACCTGCTCATTTTAAAAAAAGGCCCTGCTGTCTTGCTGCACAAACTGTGCGAGCAGCAGGTGAAGATACATTTCTCCATAGTGTAATGTATGCCTGTCCCGAGACGGACAGAGTATATCAAAGCAGTGTATATATTGTCCACATTAACCCCTTCATTGGAAACCTGGTTAAATCCCTTTTCTCTCGTTGGCTAATCTGGTCACGGATTTAGGAAATTAAGGTTCATTCGCATGGGAAGTGCAAATGCTCTCGTCACACTTTGTAGGCCATTGAAATTCTATATATGTTATTAAATGTGTATGTAATCGTAAGGTTTGCATTATGCATTCCCGAATATGTCTTGGCATAAAGACAGCAAATTCAGTAAAAGTATTACTGCTGATCCAAGGTTTTCACACCAAGCTCTGGATATGAACTGGGATTCTGCTCTCGGTCTGTCTGGAGCCTTTCCTCTTTAATCCACAGATTTCCCTGCTTGCAGGACAGGTGGCAGCTGGAGCCTTTGCAGGGTTTGGACCGCAAACCACTCTCAAACGCCTGCAATGTGTAGCAGCAACCTTTTGTTTAAAATGACTGTCCTTCAGTCGACTCATTTCGTTATTTATTCAAGTGGTGTCCCTGACATTCTGTAATTGTATAAAAGCTGCACCTCCCTGTTAAAACTTGGGTTCAGTCGCGATAGGCAAGACAGAACATCTGACAGACTTTGACAGAGGGGTGACAGTACTGTACAGTAGGTGCTTGGTTGAAAGGTGTGGGCTGGTCTGGAGAACTGACCTCCCTGTGAATCAGTACCCTCCTGGCTGCCCATAGTGGCTTCACGTAATGGCTCAACATCCCTTGGCAGGTGTTTGCAGTTTATTATACAATACAGTCCAGCAGGTCAGCAGGTGAAACAGGTGATATGCTGCAGTACTGCCAGCCAGATTAACAGATTCTCTTTCTAGCTGATTCAGCACATGTGTTCTGCAGTACTGCAGCAGCAGCATTGTGGTTTTGATCCCTGTCCTACCCCTAATCTCTGGTGCTCCGTGTTTGCAGCATGTCTGTCGTGGCCATGGACCCCCTCTCTGCACATGTCAGCAGGATTCCTGGGGGGAGCTCAGGTGTGGAAACCTGGCAGGGTGTGTGAACTGCACCCTTTTTCTAGTTCTTGCCAGTTTGATTTCACTGTCAAGACATGAGGTGTACAGTATGTTCTGTTATGAAAGATGTGTCGTGTGACTCAGCAGCTGTTCATGCCTTGTTTGGATGTCACCTGGACCCTAGTTGACTGCATCGCACCAGCACTTGATGAGGCATGATGATTTATTAATAGGGATAGGCCTGTTCCAAGGTACCACAATCTGGTCTATAGGGAGAGTGGGTTGGGCTTGGTGGTGCGTGAGGAGAGAGATATAACGCAGGATACAACTTGACAACTTTTTCTTTTTCTTTTCAACTATTCTGGATAACGAAAGGGCAACCATATGAAGGGTTTCTGAATGCGGCAGGGCTAATTATGTAGATCTTACAGCTCTAGCCTTGTCCTTTTAATAGGCTGCTTACTTTATCTTCTCCTTTTTTATCTCTTGCAGATGAACGAGACAGAGTGCAGAAGAAGACTTTCACGAAATGGGTGAACAAGCACCTGATGAAGGTAAGAGCTCTGTGCAGTGCAGCAGCCCATTCTGCCCACATCCACACAGTATGTGACTCTGTGCAGTGCAGCAGCCCATTCTGCCCACATAAAGACAGTATGTGACTCCTAGCACACATGGCATGCTGTGATGATTGCATATAGGGCTGTACCTCTTGAGGAAGGGTTCACTGTCACAACAGGGATGCTGAACCTTTTTAAGAGCTTGGGAACCCTTTTAAGAGCTTCAGGAGAGGTCTTGGAAATTGTAAACCGTTCTGGTTCCTTTTACTCTGTGGTGGTTAAACCAGATCTCCATAATGACCTACGTTCCTAATCATTATTGCTTCTCACATATCTGACCACTGTGTTTTATATCGGGGGTGGGGATCTTCAGTTCTGGAGTGCTGTTCCATTACGACTCCCATTGCATAGCAGTTACACACATTCCAGGTTTTACTATGAGCTTGATCAGCCACAGTGTATAGGTAACAAGCTAAGGTGAGTAATATTAAACCAGGAATGGACCAAACTGCACTGCAATGGGACTCTTATTTACATCCCTGGATTACAGGTTTAATGAAGGTATAAGTAAATAAATAAGCTGTATTTAAAATGATTAAGTTCTTTAGGAACTGGTCTGAGGTTTAATGTGCTTGAATTCTGGCATTGCCTTCCCCTGTTTTACTCTCTATACCTTACAGTTCTGTATAAAACAAGCATACGGTACACATAGTAAAGACGTTCGGGATTGCAACAGTAATATATATTTTTTTCCACTGTATCTATGGTAAAGGAAAGACCTACTCAACAGGCTATTATGACCTCCCTCACACTTCATTTCTGTTTTGGCAAACGTAAAGACAGGTGTTTATTATACCTGTTGTATGCCGGCACAGCACACTGGCTGATTACAGTAAATATAGTATTAGTTTACCTTATATTTAAGTATATTTTAATCTCGCTCCTTCCAAAAGCTGTATATACTGTAATTCATCAAACACCTTATCAAGAACTTTATAACCACAGACTAACGGCGTAAGTACAAGCTGCAGTAGTAATGGTCAAGTTTATAGCCAGGGCTTATTACAGCTCATCCTGCAGCCTTAGTAAAAAAAAATACATTG
The DNA here is from genome assembly GCF_902713425.1 of Acipenser ruthenus. Lineage (NCBI taxonomy): Eukaryota > Metazoa > Chordata > Actinopteri > Acipenseriformes > Acipenseridae > Acipenser > Acipenser ruthenus. The sequence goes on along the minus strand of NC_081192.1, from coordinate 3,626,365 downwards.
TTTTTAAATAAAACATCATAGTAAGTTAAAATAATGTTAACATTGTAATAAATGAGAAAGCAGTGAATGTGGAAATTGTTACCAATAAGAATAAAATGTTATATCAGTTTATTATTATTATTATTATTATTATTATTATTATTATTATTATTATTATTATTATTATTATACACTGTTCCCTTTACATGTCTCATTTTACACACATCCCAGTCAAGGGTCTTACGATTGTAAGTCGCCCTGGATAAGGGCGTCTGCTAAGAAATAAATAATAATAATAATAATAATAATTCACACACACACACACACACACACACACACACACACACACACACACACACACACATATACATATATATACTTAATTAATAAAAAAAAGGGACATAGCTCTGTTCCCCTGCTGACAGCTGTGTCACAGGTTGGTATTGTTCGATTGTTTCAGTGCTCTGGGCGTTGGTTTCCAGAATTTAAGTTGATAGCCAGGGAGTTCCTGTTGGCTGGTTGTGGGTGTGGCATGTTGCTGTGATCTGTTTGGCAAATGCAAAACGCTTTTCCATTGAAGTGGTTTGGTCAAATGGTAAGATCAAAGAAAACCAGATTCCCTTCATACCGCCTTGTTTCACTCAGCCTTATAACTGGAAAGAAGCAGAAATTAAAAGAATATACAGTATATATCCACTGACAGGGTGGCCTTTATTGAGAAACAGAGTTCAGCATCTTCTGATCCAACCAAATTAATGTCAGTGACAATCTGTTGGCATATGCAACCAGACAAACGTACAAACAGCACAGGAAATACAAAAATATAAAAAAATTGGACCTAAATACTAAAGTCTTCAAATAATCTTTACCGTTTACCTAAAATAGAGAATACCCCCATGATGGCAAACTCTGAATGTGCCCTCTAATAATAACTTGTGAACGACTCGCTGCAGATTTCTGTGTGATTTACTGTACTGATGAGGACATAACCCAATGTAAACACAGCTGCTCAAAGCAGGAGATCAAATCATTAACAACATGCAATGTCAGTGAAACCAAGGGCTTTAGAGAAATAAAACCAAAAAAACATGAGCTGGTTTGGTGATTAACTGAATGTGTTTCTTTAAAAAGATAAAACAGTGTAAATTATTGTATTATCTGTTCATTAGCAGTGAGCTTTAATGTCTTGTAATAAAAGCTTTGTGACAGGGATATATATATATTATATTGCTCATTGTTTTTTTAACAGAAAAGGAGTTTATCTCTGTACAATAAACCACAGGAAACAGTGTCCCTGACTGCAGAACACCTGAGAAAAGAGGAACTGTGAGACAGTCGCATCAAAGATAGCCGAGAGGTGATAAAGCAAAGCTGGCAAAAAACTGTATTTTCAAACGAAGCACCCAGAACAATATCATAATAGACAGACAAAGGCTGCTTGTAAAGTGTAGCCCCTGTCTGGATGGTGCCACCACCCACTTCGCTCACTTAACTTGATTGCCCTCTGGGCAGGGTGTTGACGGCAGCCCGACAATGAAAAAAATTAATGCAGCATTTTGATGATATGCCATTAAAAGTGTCTTCTTTCCAAACCAAAACAAGTGAAGTCTTGTCTACTTGTGGGCAAAGCCATTGTTAAATATGTGTCCGAAAGGACAACACCCACCACCAGTGTTAATAATAATAATAATAATAATATGTTTTAATTGGTTATGTTATTTAATGGTTAACATATCCTAACATATCTTGCTGATCCAAATCTCTTCAAAAATTGTAAGAAATCTCAACAGAAATATTTATGTTCTCCTGACACACGTATATGACAGTGAAGCGCTTTATTTTAACACCATAATACTTTTACAAATGTCCAAATTGCCCATCTTGTATCTGGTTTCCAATACATGATTAACTAATAAGCATATTTGATCCTGATCAGCAATAACATTTGACATATTCTACCGACATGAGTCTGTAAGAGCCCCTGGTGCAGCATAATGTACATGCTGAAAAAACAGGAAACGGTCATGCAGAGAGGTGGTGCCTCCTGCATTTATTAGTCTGTTCACCTCTACATTGCTATCCTTCTCTGCACAAGTGTTTGGGATGTAATTGCTTTCTGCTGCAGTGGTGGGCATTCTGTACTGCGTGTCATAATCCCAGTGAGCACACGCATCATCTGTACATTCTTTACTGCGTGTCATAATCCCAGTGAGCACACGCATCATCTGTACATTCTTTACTGCGTGTCATAATCCCAGTGAGCACACGCATCATCTGTACACTCTTTACTGCGTGTCATAATCCCAGTGAGCACACGCATCATCTGTACACTCTTTACTGTGTGTCATAATCCCAGTGAGCACACGCATCATCTGTACACTCTTTACTGCGTGTCATAATCCCAGTGAGCACACGCATCATCTGTACACTCTTTACTGTGTGTCCTACTGTTAAATGGCCTACAAGAATTTCAAAGAGAGGAATAGTTTGTTATCCTGAAAAAAAAAGAATACCACCAAATAAAAAGGATATTAGCAGCACAATAAACTGGTTGTTTACCACCAGCACCCCAGCTCTTTGCCATTTTCTTTTCTATTTGCATTTTTTTTGTGTAAGCATCTGGATTCCCTTTAGCTCCCTTAAGTGCCAGACTCCATTCCGGGCGCTCCTCCAGCAGCCAGCGGACAGTAGCACGTCTGTTCCAGACACCATCCTGCTGCACGGGGAGGTAAAGGGGGGCTCCCCTCCTCTCCCTACAGCTCAGCACAGACAGAGGGGCTCCCCTCCACTTCCCTCCCTACAGCTCAGCACAGACAGAGGGGCTCCTCTCGCCTCCCCTCCCCTCCCCCCATACAGCTCAGCACAGACAGAGGGACTCCCCTCCCCTCCCCTCCCCTCCCCTCCCCTCCCCTCCCTACAGCTCAGCACAGACAGAGGGGCTCCTCTCACCTCCCCTCCCCTCCCCCCCTACAGCTCAGCACAGACAGAGGGACTCCCCTCCTCTCCCCTCCCTACAGCTCAGCACAGAGGGCTCCCCTCCCCTCCCCTCCCTACAGCTCAGCACAGACAGAGGGGCTCCTCTCACCTCCCCTCCCCTCCCCCCTACAGCTCAGCACAGACAGAGGGACTCCCCTCCCCTCCCCTCCCCTCCCTACAGCTCAGCACAGACAGAGGGGCTCCTCTCACCTCCCCTCCCCTCCTTACAGCTCAGCACAGACAGAGGGACTCCCCTCCCCTCCCCTCCCTACAGCTCAGCACAGACAGAGGGGCTCCTCTCACCTTCCCTCCCCTCCTCCCTACAGCTCAGCACAGACAGAGGGCTCCCCTCCCCTCCCTACAGCTCAGCACAGACAGAGGGGCTCCTGTCACCTCCCTCCCCTCCCCTCCCTACAGCTCAGCACAGACAAAGGGGCTCCTCTCACCTCCCCTCCCCTCCTCCCTACAGCTCAGCACAGACAGAGGGCTCCCCTCCCCTCCCTACAGCTCAGCACAGACAAAGGGGCTCCTCTCACCTCCCCTCCCCTCCCCTCCCTACAGCTCAGCACAGACAGAGGGCTCCTTTCCCTTCCCTACAGCTCAGCACAGACAGAGGGCTCCTTTCCCCTCCCTACAGCTCAGCACAGACAGAGGGCTCCTTTCCCCTCCCCTCCCCTCCCCTCCCTACAGCTCAGCACAGACAGAGGGGCTCCCCTCCCCTCCCTACAGCTCAGCACAGACAAAGGGGCTCCTCTCACCTCCCCTCCCCTCCCCTCCCTACAGCTCAGCACAGACAGAGGGACTCCCCTCCCTCCCCTCCCTACAGCTCAGCACAGACAAAGGGGCTCCTCTCACCTCCCCTCCCCTCCCCTCCCTACAGCTCAGCACAGACAGAGGGCTCCTCTCCCCTCCCTACAGCTCAGCACAGAGAGAGGGCTCCTCTCCCCTCCCTACAGCTCAGCACAGAGAGAGGGCTCCTCTCCCCTCCCTACAGCTCAGCACAGACAGAGGGCTCCTCTCCCCTCCCTACAGCTCAGCACAGAGAGAGGGCTCCTCTCCCCTCCCTACAGCTCTGCACAGACAGAGGGGCCCCTCTCCCCTCCCCTCAGCTCAGCACAGACAGAGCGGCTCCCCTCTCCTCCCCTCCCTGCTGCTCAGCACAAGCAGCTGCAGCTCATTTTAGTACTATAGATTCAGTGTCTGGTTGTCAGTGCCTCTGTTGAGTCTGATAGAATTCATTTCATTACCACTTTAAAAAAATTAAAAAGCTGTCAGTGTATCTAATATCTGAGTTCTGCTTGTGTAGAATTGAAAGGCCATTTTCTAGTCGACTTCCCAGAGCGTAAACCAACAAAAAAAAACACAATGCCTTGCTCAAAGGCTTTCTGCAGGTTTTACCACCACTCAGTTGGGTGTTTACCCCAGTTTTATGCAGTCATTTTAGAAATCATTTTACCTCAGAATACAATGGGACAAGCAGGTTTTTTTTTTTTTTTTTTTTAAGAATTGATTAGTGCTATTTAGTGAGTCTACAGAAAGCACAATCTACACTTTTTTGAAAACTTGACTATGTCAGGAATAGATTAGTCACAGTCTAACTATTCTTAATATTTGCATTATTCATGCAGTGTGCAGGGTGTGGCCGTGTGCAGTTGTAAAGGAATATTGGGTAACTCCTGACCAAGCCACAGGAATTCAGGCCCTGTGCGTATACAGGGAAGTAAGCAGGGGGACTGTCTTCTACAAAAGCTCTGCAGCGTGATATGTTACTTATCTTGTAAATCACTACAGAGAAAGAGGCTCCCTGTTTAATTTTTTTATCTTGATCTTGTAATACAGTTATCACTTTGTGACGTTAATGATGTTCCCCAACTATCAATATGGCTAGCTGTTATTTCTGTTTAGATTTTCCTCTAGATAGGATGATATTGTATTAACCATCTCCAATTGAATGTCTACATGCCTGTAAAAGGAGTGTCAGTGTGTAGGAGATGGGCCTTTTATGCAGTCCTTGGAGTGCTGTCAGTTTATTAAACATGCAGAGAAGGGAATGACCAGATAAAGAGTACACGGTGAGATGAGACGACGGTACAAGCAGGTGAAACTAGGCTCTGAAAGGCTCTAAAACTATCAAGGGTTGTTCAGGGCTCGTTTGCACATAATGCTTGACAACACATACACATTCATAAACTGCACACTGAAGTACATCTACAGCTACGGCCAATAGTGTTGTATCATCTAGAATTGTAGGATTGTGACATTAATAGAAAAACAAAAAACAAAAAAAAAACTATATGAACATAATTTAGATATTTTATTTAACATCATGTAATCAAGTAAACAACAAAATTATATCGTAAGAGTCTACTGAAAGCTACAATAGAACAGTGCGCCCCCTTTATACTGCGGAACAGGTTATAAGGCAGTACGGTCGTGGCCCCCATTTGCCCCATAATGCCATTACACTAGCACTAGTATTCTCGTTATAAGGCGGAACACAAGTAGCACGGTCTCTTAACTATGGCTTCCGACTTCAGCGTTATAAAAGGAGAGTACTGTAGTACAGTATTTCATGTTAGATTTCAACATTGTCACATTTTAAAAAGTTAGTTTTTTGTTAAGTATATGGAAAACTACAAAGTGGTATGCAATTCAATATGTTTACGTAACATTATTCAGCAGGTTTCCTTCAATTATATGAAGCACGATGAGTTAATTCTGTAGAGGGTGATGCACAATGTTTGGCCATAGGTGTAGGAACTGTGCACACAAGCAGCTCATATTAGGGCTATTTAAGCGAGATCTTTCAGGGTCTGTCTTCTCTGTCTGTGGGAGCTGGAGTGTGTTAAATACGGCTTAGCGTCTTCCATTTAAACAGCTCTCATATAAACAGTGAACACTGCTGACATCTTGTTAAGGGTCTGTGGTTCAGAGGCTTGCAGTAAAGAAATCCCTCTCCTCTGGATCCACTCAACGGGTTCCGAGGCATCTGGCAGCCAAGCACTCTGATTTCTTTGGTACCTGGTCTGTGGATTAGCACAGAAACAACAGGGCCCCGATGGTGGGGCTGTGAGTCAGGCATCCTGTGCAAACCATTTCAGCAAACCACTGATTGCTAGATCATCACAAACGACCTTAGAAACGATTTGGAAACTTCCAAACAAAATTATAAAAATAGCCTTGCTTGGGTCTCTTAACTTCCTTTCTTTCTTTGTTTAAGCTTCCTTTTTTTAAATCTAGGGCGGCCCAAGGTTTCTTGTCTTTTTCCCCCTCGAGTAAGAGTTTGGGTGCAATTATGCATGCACAAACACACACGCACACTCGCCTCTTTCAACCCTTGAATTAATATAGGTAGGCAAACTAACACGTAGAGTACAATATAGAAAAATAAATAAATAATGTTCATATAGAACAGCAGTGACCCCTGCTGGCTAAAATTGATTTTATATGTGCACATATCTCTGTTGCTTCAGGTTCTCTAATATTCCTGTACATTCCTGAATGTGTGTTTATTAATGTGTGTTCATAACGTCATATCACCATTCACAGAGCTTCCATTGAATACAACTGAAAGAAAATGTGCACAGCTGCATTGTTGGCTGATTCATTTAGACTCAATAAAACCTTCTAAATGGGACAAGCCACTGCTTGTTTAAGCTGTAGATGCAACTGATTCCCTGCAGAGGTAGCTGCGGTGCAGTGAGAGGTACCCCGGGTGGCGTTCTGAAACACCTGAAACTTCACTTCCTCTAGTAACATTCCTGCAAAATTGTTACAATAAAAACCTGTGAACCCTCAGGCATCAACATCCAATCCAATAAAAGTACATGAAAGGTCCAGAGCAGCGGGTTTCTCAAGTTTAGACTGGACTGGAGTATAAAAGACACTTGCTTTCTGCTGATTTTAAAACTTTTTTTCTTTTCTCTCCTCTGTCTTAAACCCTTCATCCTTTCCCTCATTTTCTTTTTCTTGTTTCATTTTTCCATTCTTTTCTCCTTTTTCATTTACACTTTTGGCTTTATTTTTTCCCTCTTTTCCTCTCTCTCTCTCTCTCTCTCTCTCTCTCTCTCTCTCTCTCTCTCCTTCCTTTCCCTCCTCTGCACCCTCCAGCACTGGAGAGCTGAGGTATGTGCTGTCAATAAATATGCCTGGGATGAACAGTTGAAAAGAGTGCTGTATGCTCCACATTCTTCACTGCATGTAGACCAGTTGCCTTTCTACTCATTTAACTGTTAACAATGCTGAATGAAAGAGCTGTGCCGACCCCTGTCCCATCACAGAGCTGCTCAGAGCCCACTTCTTTTCTTGGGGCTGCAGATTCCCATCCAGCCCCTGACCTGTCTGCAACCAGACAGTCCTACGGGTGGTGGTTTGAACTGGAGCACATAGGAGCAGAGCCTAGGCATTAACTAATTAATCAGTTTCTGCTGTTTGGCATGTGTTGTGTTCTGCAAGACCCTCACCTTGCCTGCAGCACTCTATTAATATAGTTCAGGCTTAATGTAGGACTCCCACTGAATAGCAGTTTGATTAGGATGATTACACTTTTGTACACAAAAAATGCTGGAATGGCTCAAAAGGCCATGCTACAGGACTACAATTATTCCATTAAGCAGTTGTGGGTTACAATATTAGTATGTGAGACCCTACAGTATACAGCGAAAGAAAATGGATCAAAAGAAAAGTAACTTCTTTCATTCAGTATGTGCAAACAGACATGTATAGTTTGTAGTTATTATTTTGCAAGGTTTTTTTTTTTTTTGTAGCTAACTTAAGCCAGCTTTCAATATGTTATGGGTTTGCTTGTTTTTTTATTCACTAACCATTTTTAAGTCTGAGATTGTTAAGGTGACATTAAATTCAGAACTCAGACGCAATGGGATTCTTCATGCTCAGAGGCACAAGGGATAACAAGTTATGCAGAACTAGCCATGGTTTTGAGAAGCCAAATTGTGTTCTACACTTGTGCTACACATATATTTCTGTCAAGAAGTTTAATACTTAGATTTTATACAAACTTTGATTGTTTGATCATGTGTAGAATCTCACATTTCAGTTCACTTTGCACATGTGTTTGCGTTTTGGAACTGCGAATGTGCCATGCATGCTTTGGTAACAAAATAAATCTATTGTGCTAGAATGTGAACGTGGTATCTTTTATGGCGAGAGTTTGGTTCAGTACATAGATATTTGTAGCTCTGTAATCTTAAGGGCATATACTTAATGACAGAAAGTTTGTTAGTTTGTAAAGAATTTGCAATTTTCTGGGATTGATTCAAACTGGAATTGCACTTTGCTGAAATAAAAAAAAAAAAGGCTGCCCGTGTAAAAAAAAAAAAACACCTATGGAAGACAGCTTGAGAAACGTACACAGTCCATGAGCACAGCTGCCTGGCATTCCACGTGCAGGAAGAGTCATGCACTAGTTCACACTATTTGTATAATTTCTGTAACAGCAAAGGTAGTTTTCCTCCAGGGAGATTTGGGGAATTTGGTGGGCTTTTTTTCTGAAATTTTCATTTGAGGTTGCATGACCCCTTTCCATGAGATTGCAACAGCTGTCACTCGCAGAACATATTGACTGCCGGGAGCACCTAGTAATCCATTGCAATGCCTTCAGTAGTGCATTCTTTACTGAAGTGCTATCCTCTTCAGGTAAGTATCAATCTGTCTGCAGGATACAGAAAAACAAATCTGCTGCTTTCGGATTCAAGTCCTGGTTGTAGCATAAACTCAGAACCAGCCGATTAGAGAGTTTGAATTTACTTATGACATCTGTTTACCAGATTTCATGTGGATCCAAACTTGCTCGGTTATAATCGAAGTCTGTCAAAGTTACAGTCTATCGAAGTTACATCCCTGGTACCTCAGCCCTTACATTTCCTCTACCACAAAAGAAATGGATAGCACTCTATAAATATTGTTCACTTTTAAGAACTATTTATTCAGCCCAAACATTAATTATTAAAAGTTATATTTTTGCAAGATTTGCAAGATCTTAAAAAAACAAAAAACAAACATTGTACGTGATACTGCATTGTGGAAAAAGGTAGTAACAATTAAAGATTCCCGGTTATGGCTAATGATTTCTGTCTGTGCAATTTATTTGTCAAAGTTCACACAGTAAGTCTTTAGGTATGGTTCTAGGATTTCTCATTGCATTGTTCTGATGAGTTTCACTTCCCATGTCCTGTCCCTCTCCTAGGCCCAGCGCCACATCAGTGACCTGTATGAAGACCTCAGAGATGGACATAACCTGATCTCGCTGCTGGAGGTCCTCTCGGGGGAGACCCTGGTGAGTCCTGGTGGGGTTTTAAAAGCTTTCGGCTTCTGCACCTCTTCCTCCAGTCACCTCCAACCACCCCTACCCTGACTCCTATCCCACACTGTTCTAAATGGCTCCCAACTGTGTTCCAGACTGCTATTTCTCAACACTTAACTTCCAGTTTCCAGCAGAGATACAATTAGTGTGCAAGTTAGATTTTCGAGGCTGTACAGGAGGTATCAGCTACTTTTATTTAAGACTGCACCAGGTTCTATTTAGCAGTAATATTATCTCTGTAAAGCAGCTGCATACCTTAAGCACATTCAGTCTCTTCTGCTAGGCTCTTACTTATACAGGCTGTTGCACAGGGCATACTGTGCACAGTGCCTTGTGACATGAAAGGTGCTCTATTTATTGTACTGGATTTGGTTAAGCATTCTGCACATAGCCCAAGTTTCTTAATCTCAGCTGTGTAAATTAAATTTCACACTGCGGTCTCCAGACTTTCAGGGTATCTGTGCTGGTTCTTTCAGTTTGCAACCCACCCCTCCCCTCCTCACCCTTTCCCCCTCCTCCTCGGAAACAGATCCCACACTAAAGTTCTTCTGTATTTCCTTACGCGCTTCACAAACGTTTGGAATTTATTCAGCATTTCCAATGGTAGCAGATAGCCACCAAGGATGCGGTCTTCTTCCAGTAGAAACTATGACGTTCAGTAATTTGAGTCCCTGCTCATTAATTTGAGATAGAAATTGAGTTTAAAAAACCCCCAGTAAATAATGAATATAAATAGTTACCAAAGTACTACATGTTCTGCGTGAAATTATATATATATATATATATATAGAGAGAGAGAGAGAGAGAGAGAGAGGAGAGAGAGAGAGAGAGAGAGAGAGAGAGAGAGAGAGAGAGAGAGAGAGAGGAGAGAGAGAGAGAGAGAGAGAGAGAGAGAGAGAGAGAGAGAGAGAGAGAGAGAGAGAGAGAGAGAGAGAGATTTTTAAAGGGTTTATCAAAGCAGGGGAACAACACAGAGTGCTTCTTTGAGAGTCGGAGCACAGCCAGGTAGCCCTTGCACAGAGTGTGCTTCTTTGAGAGTCGGAGCACAGCCAGGTAGCCCTTGCACAGAGTGTGCTTCTTTGGGAGTCGGAGCACAGCCAGGTAGCCCTTGCACAGAGTGTGCTTCTTTGAGAGTCGGAGCACAGCCAGGTAGCCCTTGCACAGAGTGTGCTTCTTTGAGAGTCGGAGCACAGCCAGGTAGCCCTTGCACAGAGTGTGCTTCTTTGAGAGTCGGAGCACAGCCAGGTAGCCCTTGCACAGAGTGTGCTTCTTTGAGAGTCGGAGCACAGCCAGGTAGCCCTTGCACAGAGTGTGCTTCTTTGAGAGTCGGAGCACAGCCAGGTAGACCTTGCATAGTGCCTTCTCATTCATGCTGGGCTGGCCTGTGAGGGTGGCCCACTGATTGTGCGTTGTTAAGTCCCATTGCAGGCACAGTGACTGTGGGGGCTGTTAAGTCCCTCCTGCATCCTGGGTGGTGTTTCAGATAGACAGTGGAGTTCCATAATGAGGAAGGGGTTCAAATGGGGAAAATCTATTAAGTTTAGCTATACGGTTTAAAGACGCTTTAGGATTTTACTCTTCCGTATTATTTTCCCTTGTCTCTGCTCTGGTGTGGTTACTCGTAATTGTTTTCCAAAGACTGCTTTGATTCCTTAACCACATTAACCTTACTTTGCTTCTTTTTGTGAACTGTGTGCCCTGTTTGACTCCTGGTTTTCCTTTTATACCTCCTGTTTGCTGACCTCTGCCCTGACCTTTGCCCTATCGCCTTTGCCTCCTTTCTTGCACTGCTCTTGCTGGGGGTAGCCGAGGGAGCGAGACGTTATGAGGAACTTACGGTTGGTGAGTGGGTCTGCACTTAGGCACGTCCTTGCTATGGCATGGTTCACTCTCACTGGCTGGGCTGCATATGATGTCACCTCCTTATTATGATGTCACAATTAAGTGTTTACACAGGAGTCTTCACCTATTTATGTATAATATAACATTTTATACAATTTAAATATTTGAAACATTCCCAAATCAAATTAAATACATATTAAACAATTTAACTAAATATATGGAAATGCAATGATGTGACATGATCAAATGGACATTTAAGAGTATTAAGGTAACGCAGTACTTGCAAAAGCATGTACGTGTAACAGTAAATAATCTAATTTGGTAAATATTTCGGTTCAGAAACATTTGAAATTTGGTCCCATAAAAGAAGATATTTTCTCCCATAGAGAGCCTTGCTTGTGACACAATGCAAACCCAGCCAGTATGAGCTTCACTAATCCTTCAGCTGACACTTGATTGGCTGGGCCGTAGACTCGTTGCATGTTCATGTAGGTTGAGACCATGGGGGAGTGGGGGAGTGGGGGTGGGGGTGGGGGGGCAGTGTAAGGTGAGACTTTTGTCACTGTAGAATACGTAGAGATTTGAAGACCACCTGGACTTTGTATGTTTTGGATCTGATTGATGGTGCAGTGCCACCAGAGGGAGTTCCTAGCAACGCCAACCCCATGCTGGTCAGCCCGGCAGAACCATTAGACAGTGAAACTTAGATCTTCAAACGCTGTTAAAGGAGGTATACCCTTACCTTGCCACCAGGCTATGCTGTAGAATTCCAACTAGTAATTTCACCAAATGGTTGCCAGCAGTCCTCCAGAAATCCTAGCCATCATATACAGACCAGAATGGTTCTAAGTTCACTTGGCCTGATCTGCTGGTCATGTGTTTCCCCGTGAAAATGTTCTGCTTTAAAAAATAATTTACGAAACAGCAGCACAAATTTGCCAGCTGACTGTATTAAAACATTGTTGCTGTGGCTTGAGCAGTTTTTTTTTTGTTTTGTTTATGTGCTCATGGCTGATCCCAGCATGAACACTAAGAATTTCCCAGACGCTGGATTAATCTGTTGTAGATTAATTAAATAGGTTAGTTTAAGTTTGTGGCCATGTTTTTTTTTTTTTTTAAACCTAGTAATATTAGGACATACAATGCTGTAAGACATACAGTTCATTCCACTTACAAGAACTGTACAGAAAATTAGGATCTTTGAGACATGTTGAATCGAGAAGAGAGACCCTTCTGTGTTGGGTTCATCCCTACCAGTGTTCAGGCTAGATGTTTCTATCAGATAGCTCTGTGTTGGATATGTCAGCTGAGCGGCACATAAGATTCACCATGCCTTGGCAGTACCATTTAGCTGTTTATTGCAGGAACTGCACACTTGGAGAATATTTTATTTGCTATAAATACAACCAAATTTGAAGTCACCCTCATGGTTTATCTGAGAGAAGGTACGGATTCACCCCGGTTCATCTCTCCAACACCCCACCCTTTTCCTTGTGCCCAGTTGTGCCCACGGACAAGGGCTGCTGGTGAGGAGAGGGCAGCACCCCCACCCCTGTCTAACTCCCTGCTTTCTGTCTCTCCACAGCCCCGGGAGAAAGGGCGAATGCGTTTCCACAAGCTTCAGAATGTACAGATTGCACTGGACTTCCTCAAACACCGCCAGGTAAGACTGACATTGGAGATTTCAGGGACACCCGACTATCAGAACAGAATGAGTGTCAGTGGAGGAGCCTGGTTGATTAACTGCTCACTGTCACAGGACCCCAGGGAAAATGATTCTGCAGGCTTTTCTGCATAGTAACTTTGAATTCAAAGCATGAACAATCTCTGCTTGTTATTTTGTTTTTTAGGTTAAACTCGTGAATATCCGAAACGATGACATTGCAGACGGAAACCCCAAGCTGACCCTGGGGCTGATATGGACCATCATCCTCCACTTCCAGGTCAGCATGCTACCTGCTGGAAAAATAACTTCCTGTACAATTAATAGATCAGACACCGCCATGAAAACTGCTTCCTGTACAATGAATAGATCAGACACCGCCATGAAAACTACTTCCTGTACATTGAATAGATTTGACACCGCCATGCTTGACAGTCCAATAGCATAGAGAATGACATGTACTGCACAACTTCCCGCTCCCTATCACCCAACTGTTTGTACCCCATTATAAACGGGGGCTTCATACCTATCCTCTTACGTAGCCCTTCAAGAACCCTTCCAAAGCATTTTCAAATCAGAACCCACTAGTTAATACTAGTTATGACTTTGTGAATTGGACTTGTCCATTAGAACTTTGGTTAAGGCCATTAGAACTATACTAGGGATACGAGGTTCTGTTTACTGCTAGATAAAATCTGTAGTCCTATAGAGTCTAGAAAGGTCCAATGCAATAGAAAGGGTTATCATTTCACAGTTTATTTTAGATAAACCAATGTTGAGGTTCACAGTAAACCTTTCAGATGCTATGCAAAAGTCATTGGTAGCATCTCCTCTGGGTAAACGACAGCGCTTCACCACAGCTATCACACAAACTATAATGTAATGTAATGCAATGTATGTATTCAGATGAAGTTGGTTATGAGTTTAGGGTTGACTAACCAAAGTTTCCATATATACGGATGTGCAATTTGATAATTAGTCATTTTTCTATTCAAGAGGTCTGAATCACTTGCTATTATAGGCCCGTCTGGATATCTAATCTGTGATCAGACCATCTGATGCAGTGAGTCACACTTTCCTTAGATGAGGGTTTAATGAAATAGAGAGAAGGGTGGAGGCACCATGACTCACTGGCACAGCCAACGCCCAGTACTTTGGTACAAAGCTCTTCGCCATTCTTATTCCCTTATGGTATTATTATGTTATACAGCACTGGCACAAATTATTGCAACAACTAATGCTTTACAGCAAGACTAGGGATGTTGATTGTATTGCCCATTTTCCCTCACTCAGACCCCTTGATTACTAAGTACCCTGGTATCTCTGAATAGATAATCATCTCATATGTTAAATATTTTAATGAGAAAGGCATCTCACAAGTACCGAAATGTTCTCCTTTTTCTAGGAAAGCAGTACAACTAGGGATGGGGAGTTTGTTGCCGGATAACTTCACGTGACTACTTGCCCACTAAATATCTTGATATCCCTGAATAGGGGATTTTAATGAACAGTCTCTCTCACAAGTGCAGTGGTACCCCAAATATGATCCAGTTACTACCAATGCAGAATGACTGGGAGTGGCATTCTCTCTTCATTTTACCCTCAGAAATAGGTTTCTGACTAAGGTCTGCAAAGGACCGCTCAGGAAGATCATTTTTGGGGTAAAATAGAGAACAAATGCTCCACCGATCATTCAGCATTGCCGTAAATGAATCATGCCGTAATTGATGCTGGTACTGTATGTTATTATAATTATACATTTATATTGAGCCAAAACTCAGTCCACTGGTGACTCAAATCACAAGGATGACGCTTACGAACTGTAGAACCTGGTCAAGTCTTTAGTGCTGTTTGCAAATGTATACATAGTTACGCATTCTAGTTTCTCAACTGAACAGAAACATGTGTTCTTGTGTGTGTGTGTTGTTTTTTTTTTTTTAGTTCTCATTATAAAATCAGTTTATGGAGCTTGAAATGTATAGGTTTCGTCCAGTTCCTCAGGGGTTAAACTAACTCAGACCCATGTATTAAGTAAAATGTCTTTGGTTTTATGAAAGAAAAAGGAGGGTGGGGTGCTTTCATCCCGCAAATGAGTCACCCTATCCGCACCGAAGCAGATTTCTTTCTTTTCAAGAGGGGGAAATAACTGCAGCTTTGATTTCCATCCACCGTTCTGCAGTGCCAAGGGAGGCTAGAGAGAGCCGGTGCCATCCCAGAGCCCGTCAGATTCCTCCAGACTGCTGTACAGTCTGCAGAGCAGGGAGACTTCTAATGCCCTCGCATCACGGAAAGTTCCAGAAGTTGTAGAAATTGCTCTGGCTGCCGGTCACATTTTTACAAGAAACAGTGTACTCTTGTTTCAAATTAGGTTTGGTCTATTATGCAACCTGTACCCTATGGGTGATTGGCTAAGGTTCCTGCTTTTATTTTCCAGGCTGTCTCCTTCTCCTCTGTTTCTTTTTTCTTACTTGTCTTGTTACAGTTTAACACTGAAGAAAAACAGAATAGTTGATCACCATGTATAATGGTCATTTTATTGCTTGGGGTTCCCCCCGATAGAAACTGTGTCTGTTTCTTGTGGTCTCAAGAGTTCCTCTTTATGTCCCAACTAGTTCTCTCATTTAGTTATGCATTGCTGGTTCGCTGCAGTCCTGTGAGTATGGTTAGCGGGTTCTCTTCAGTCTATAGATTTCCCTCACTGAGTCCTCCCGTGGTTAATGAGCTAAACAATATCAGATTGCTTTTGGAAATGGGACCTGGAAATAGCATCATACTGTTATTTTCTGAAGTGCTACTTTAGCAAGCAGAAGTGCATTATTACAGAAAAAATAACATACACAGAAAACCAGATTGAAGCAGTTGTAATTCTAGTTGGTGTTTGTTGCGGGAATACATCTATAACAGACTTTTATTTACAAGAGTGCCACCTAATGCAGAGTTCAAAGAACCACAGGCTGTGACAACTGGAACATTAAAGCTTCAAGCTAATCAAGCACTGACTTTCTCCAAGTCTGCTGTGCCTTCCTATTGAAATTATACTTTACAGACTCTCTTTGTAAACTACCATTTTCCATACTTATGACCAAACGATGTTCACAGTAATGTATGTGCTACTAAGAAAAATGGATAATGAACCCTTTACTGCCCTGGATATGTTCCCATACCTGTTTAATGTCTATTTTCTCAATGTCAAATATATCGGACACTGGGCAGCAAAAAGTTGAACTACTTTGCACTAAATCTCTCTCTCTCTCTCTCTTTCTCTCTCTCTCTCTCTCTCTCTCTCTCTCTCTCTCTCTCTCCAGATCTCTGATATCCAGGTGTGCGGGCAGTCAGAGGACATGACAGCCAAAGAGAAGCTCCTGCTGTGGTCCCAGCGAATGGTGGAGGGCTACCAGGGTCTGCGCTGTGACAACTTCACCACCAGCTGGAGGGACGGCAAGCTGTTTAACGCAGTGATCCACAGGCACAGGTGAGGGATTGGCCAGAGTCACAGTGACAGGGTGTGCATTCAGTGTTGAAGCTTGAAGGGTGTATCCAAGTATAGAGGCAACTTGGGCAACCATACATGTGTAAATGATACACAACCAATATAAAGACAATGTACTGTATATACAAGTACGTAGGAACTCGTAAAAACCAGGACTAGTTAGATATACTAAATAATAATAAAAAAATGTATATACACATACACGCACACACGCGCACACGTGCACACACACACGTGCACACACATTATATATATATATATATACACAGCATTTAACTGGGAGGGGGGGGGGATAACTTGAGAGGCCCTGGGCACTTGGTTAATATTAGCCATCACTTTCAATTTATTACTCTGCAGATAAGAGCAGGAATGTGAAATCTCTAAGTGTTCAGTCTAAACCTAGTAAGACGAACCTGTCTTAGCCTGCATTTACTACAAGTCCAAAAGATATTAAAGTACATTTGTTTAAAACAGCCGTAAGTCACCAACTGAACATTGCTATACTCTTTGAATCAAATCTTTATATGTTTGCATTTTACAAAGCATATGTACACACTTAGGTATGTTGTGCACAGAACAGGGTCTTATTTGAGCAAAGCAGAGATTGATTAGCTGTATGGGGCTTTCCCCAAGCGCAGTGTTTATGTGAACCACTTAGCCTGCTTGCAAGTACAATGTGCATCAAAGTCCACGTTGTTTTGACCACTGTAAATATGAACAGGGTTGAAAGTTATTGACTGGTGGGTTGTTATGGTATGGAAGAATTTTAGTCTTGTTTCTCTTTAAACAAAAGCACAAAAGCCTTTATCCTGACTCTGCACTGCACTACTGTAAGATAAGTGATGTCAATGCAAGTATTGCCTGATAGCCTATAATTAGAGCCGTCAGTTCTTCACAGAATTCTTGTACAGAATTAAAAGAATCCCTTTTTCTAATCGAACAGCTAATATTGAACTATTTTTATATATGTACTGTATCTTATCAAAATGGAGAACACAAACAAAAAAACCTGTTTTATGAGGTAAAAGTGATGTAAATCTGGATATCTTAAACATTTTTTTATTTTTTTTTTAAAGTGCGTATGTGACCTGATTTTTAATAACGTGGGCATAACCTACCTTTGTTTTTTCACACTGGAGAATTGGCAGAAACCAGCCAAACCTCTTCATTTCGAACACAAGCTTGGTCTTTTTTTCTGTGATGCTCCAGACTCATAAAAATTGTTTTAACAGGTAGACGGGCAGGCAAGTAGGATTTTTAGTCACGGTGTTGCAGTTTTAGGGGGAAAGCGTGTTTGTTGGAGGAAGCGAATTCTGGTCCTGTCTGGGCTTGTCGTTGGGTTAGGGGTACAAATATCTTTCTCGAGGGCCATGGTTTTATAATATTGATGAACTTGTCAGAGCTTCAGGCTCCACATACTTGAGAGGGGTGTTATCCAGGTTGTAGTGGACGATAGCAAACTCCTGCATGAATAGAAGCAGTGGAGAACATAGAGGAGCATTATATTGTATGAGTATTGCTATTGTAATCTGAAGATACAGTCCATGTTATCATCAGACTCAGGGGGGTAGTCTGCTTTGAACCTGGTTTATAAGAGAGAGAAACACGCTTTTGTGTGCAGGGCTTAGTGGGGCCCAGACGACTAAAACCAAATGAATATCAGTCCGCTTCACATCAATGAGAGCAACTCAGAAAAAGATTTAGAACTCATCTCAATAAAAATAATATTTAATGTCATATTTCCTGTATATACAGTAATGCCCATAAATATATTATTATGTAGCATTCAATAGGTATTTCAACACTGGGGTGGAAATATATTGGTTCTTGGCTTATAAACATCTCCAGTTCCATTGAGTTTACCTTTGTAATTGAAACATTGCCTAATAAATGTGTGTCCAACGCAGGAGATGGCCAATCGCTTCATTCACAATCCCGCTTCAGAGCGTGATGATCTCGAGAGGGTTCGGGTATATTTCTTGCTCTTTTTTTTTTTTAAAAGTCTCTTTAAATTCATGTGCTGTTGTACTGAAACGTCGTCGTTTCTGAGTTCTGGTCATTGTTGAATGTCCATGTCTTTATTTTGAATTTATTATTACTTCTCCGTTGTGCTGTTCTTGTTGGGGAGAGAGTGATAATGGTGACCGCTTGTTTTTAAATGAATTTGCAGACCACGCATGTCTTCTGTGGTGTGGTCATTTGTGTTGAAATGTCTGGCAGCAGGAGATGCAGACGTGTGTATAATTCTTACACTTCGTAGATGTTCCACGAAGCGATCAGCTGAACGCTGTTTTGTTCCTCTGATGTACAGTTTGTTACACTTGAAACAACCAATGCAGTATACTGTTCCTTTACTGGTGCAAGTAAAAGCCTCATGAATAGTGAATGAAGATTTTGCCCCTTTTGATTATTGTGTTGTTTTGGACATAGCACAGCGCAACCTGTTGCATGGAAATGAGCCTTTAAATTGGTCACAGCTGGGTTGCATTATACTATGGACTAAATATTCTCTTTGATTTTTATCTCTTTGGTAAGACATCAATGGTGGATTATTAAAAATAGGAGCTATAGAGGGATCTTGTTGGACAATACTAAAATGTCTTTGTATGATTGTCACAAAGACGGCCGGAGTGGGTGGTGTCAGACCAGATGCAGGAAATACACAGACAGAGATTTGGGGTTTTGGTATAGCTGAGCGCGTGACCGCGCTCAGCATTTAATAACAGAACAGAAAATAAAAGGTTGGAACAGACAAAAACACAGGACACGGCACTTGCGCCAAAATAAAATAGACAAACAAAACGGACTATACAGTGCACGGACAGACACACAAACAAACACGGTGAGTTTTAAATAAACAAGTATTGTGCTGGTCCTACCAGCACGTAATAGCAATTGATATTTTAAAGTTATTTCTCCTCTCTCTCACCCGTTCTCCACTCTCGAACACCCAACCCTGAGTGCAAGAAATGTGCGTCTATATATACTGTTGTGCTGGGATTCAATTACTAATTAATTATTCACTTGAATCCCAGCACGTGAATTAATTCTGTGCAACCCCGTGCTCACATATTACATTTAACCAGCACGTGAAGTGATTTGTGCTCTCCTCGTGCCTAAATACAAATCTACACTTTTTAAATACACGTGAAACACAGACCCGTTTATATCCCCGTGTACCAATCTATACACCAACATTAACACACGCACGCAACATACAACATATAAATGCACACAGGGGCGGGGCGCATTGCTACATATACCCCCCCTTGTGCGCAGCACACATGGCCTCAACGGCCACCTCCCCCCTTAAAAATCCAGCAGTCCAGGCCAAAGTCTCGGGCTGGGAAGGGAGGCTTCAGTGGGCCCATGGCTGGCAATGCTGTCAGCACCCCTGCCGGTAGTGGCACGGCTGACAGCCTTCTGGTCCATGCTTGCAGCGAAATTGCTGTGGGGGATGCTGGTCTCCTGACCTCTCCCCCTGTCTTTGTAGCTGGTAGCTCCCTTTGGTGGGGCTCCGACCACAGTACTGCCGGCAGCGAAGAAGCTGCAGTGGGAGCAGGTCTCCGGACCTCCCCCACGATCTCCGGCAGCGAAACTGCTGCAGTGGGAGCAGGTCTCCGGACCTCCCCCACGATCTCTGGCAGCGAAACTGCTGCAGTGGGAGCAGGTCTCCTGACCTCCCCCACGATCTCCGGCAGCGAAACTGCTGCTGGGGTTGGTGGTCTCCAGACCTTCTCCCCCTTCTTCGTGGCCGACAGCTCCCCTTTCTGGGGCTCCGGCCACCGTACTCCCCGTGGTGGAGGTATGGGAAGCAGAGACAGCTCCTTCAGCACTGTAATTAAACACTATTTCTGAGGTGTGGCAAATCTGTCAGAGAAACATTACAAAAATAAAAAATATGTGCCTGGAAGGGGAACTTTTTTTGTGTGTTTTGAAATGTTAGCATGTACCTGCAAAGGACAGATACGCCCAGCTGCCAGAGCGAGAGGATTCAAAGGATCATCGGCGTGTTTGCCAGGAACACCCACAAAACACTGCTGTGGGAGTCTGAAGTGAGCTAATGTTTCAGAAGAGATGCAGCTAGAAGCTTTCTAGGGAGGGTCTACAGAGCTTCAAGCTCATTTAATGAACTGCTGACTGGCTGCTGTGCATGGAAGGACTACGTTTTGGAAACTTTTTAAAATGATTTTATTGTATTATATCCCTGACCTGTGTGGCCTTTGGCCCTGAGATGCAAAGGAGCTTTACTTGATGTGTGGATTGGAGTTCAGTGCAGTGTGGTAGTCTGGTGGAACTTCAATGGCAAGGTGTATATTGAGAATCAGATGCAAGTTTGAATGTTATATTGACTCTCCGGGTGAATTGGATTAGGTAAACCACTGAAGAAACTTTTTTTTTTGCTGTAAAGCTAAAGCTGTTGATTCTGCTTAAAAGAACCACCAGCTGATCTAATAAAGTCTTTCCTTATTTATAATTGCTCCTGTCAATTTGAAAGGGAAAGGTCATTTAAACCCTCCCAAAAAAAGTGATTTGCAAGTGGAGCTTCCAGATCAGATTAAGAATAGTTCAAGAATAGTTGAACAGACAAAATAAACTATTTCCAAGCAATGTCTTAGTTGAAGAGGAAGATGGCTGGCTAATCTAGTGCAAAAAAAACCAAGAACAAGCAAGAAAGGACAGTACTCCTGTTGGTCAGCCTTCGTATAGCCCCCCGCTGTTTGAAGAGAAGCCGTCTGTTTGTGAGCAGCCATGCTGAGCCTGAAGAGGAAGCCGAGGGTGAAGAAGAGGCGCACCGGCTCGACAGGGAGCCATTCGGGCACCGTCTCAGACCTGGAGGACCGGGTGGTGATGCTATGTGAGGACATCCCCTCGGAGTGCTCCCAGAGCTCCTACGACTCGGGACAGGGGACCCAGAGCTCGGACTCCTACGGCACGGAGCCGAGATGGGGTCGGGAGCACCAGCTAGCATTCCGAGGAGCACAGGGCACGGAGCAAGAGGCAGGAGGGTATTCAGTCTGCTCCACGGTTCGACTGCGAGAATTGTACGGAAAATAATGCATTCTCTAATTTACTGTAAAATAGGAAAAAACGAAATCTCAAATGCACAATAAGTACAAATCTTGCACTGGAGCAGTTGTGTTTATGAAATGTTTTCTTGCTAGTTCTGGGTTACAGCTCAGTTATTAAAGGGGATAGCGCTATGTATGTAACCATGTGGGAAGTGCTAGCAAGGAGGGTACAGTGTGACTAGTGGTGCATACAATGTCATTTATGTTTAAGCCATACAGCAACGCCATGGTTAGCGCTCTGACAGTTGTCTTTGTGTGTTCCTATAGGCATGTACAATATACAGTTGAAAGCTGCATCATATGTATTATGTATTGTGGTCAGACCTGAGTTTTCATTGCCATTATTTTGTGTAGTTGATGTTATTGACATTTCCTGGGCTTTCATGTAGCTGCATGCATGAATACTCTTCAGTGTTTCACTCTTTGCAGTTACATGTCCTGAAAACAAAAAAACAAAACAAAACAAAATTGCCTTTCATATAACAACCCTACAGAGTCTAGAGACATCAAGTAATTTGTGAAAATTAAAAATCTATTCATTTTAACAAATGTCGTGGAATCTATAGATTATTTTAAAAAAAATAACAAATGGATTTAAAGTGAATTGCTTTAGGTTATGATCTGGGGGTTCTGGTGAATTCATCATAAACTGCTCTTGTGGTTTATTATGTCACCAGAACCCCCTGATGCAGTTATAACCTTGTAATACTGCAGTCCATTTATTATTCTCTCTCTATGTACTAATAATACTATAATATATATATATATATATATATATATATATATATATATATATATATATATATATATATTATATCCCTTGAATCCCTTAATATCCCACATTTAACTGAGCCAGTTGTTAGACAGAGGGGTTGATGGTCACATGCACTGGGTAGTCGTTCTTTGTCTTGTTTCCATACTGGGTCCTGTCCCTTTCCCTCTCTCACCCTCTGATTCCCTCTTGAATTCAGGCCAATGCTGATTGACATGAACAGGGTGTACCGACAGACGAACCATGACAACCTGGAGCAGGCCTTCACCGTGGCAGACAGGGAGCTGGGGGTGACCCGACTGCTGGACCCAGAAGGTATCCTGCAGGGCTTGCCTTCAAATAAAATGACATATTACAGTAGCTTTGTTAAAGATTGTGTAGATCTATTTTACTATGATCTATAGTATGTGTTTCTAGTAGTACTTAAGTAACTTAGGTTGGTGTCCTCAGTAAATGGTGGATACTTTGTTAAGCAAATTGCAAAGCAACATAGTACATAAGAAGCAGTTAAGGTACAGTTCAAAGCGGTCTTGTGCTAGGTTTTTAACTTAAAATTATTAAATTATTCTCAGAAAGTTTGTCTAACATAAAATAGGGCCCAGTGTGTGTTAGCACGCAGTGTACTGTAAGGTACATTCTCCTATAAATAACAAATAACCACTGTTTGATGAAGCTATGGTCATGAAAGGAAAGTGTGTTTCATCTCTCAATGTGCAAATCCAGGACATGTGTCTTTATAATGTAGTAATAATCTTCTGGAGCTTTGAGACCTATGATTTCACAGTTTAAACCATATCATGATCAGTAAAAAAAAAAAACACACGAAGTTCTACTTCACTTGTGAAAAAACCTGTGGAAATATGTGTCCAGTTGTCAGGATTCCACAAGAGAACAGGTAAGGGATCTCAGTGGGGCTGTGCTGGTGACACTGATCGCGTGGATGTGTGTGTTTGTTTTAGATGTGGACGTCCCCCATCCCGATGAGAAGTCCATCATTACATATGTCTCCTCTCTCTATGATGCCATGCCACGCGTCCCTGACGTCCAGGATGGGGTCAAAGCCAACGTGAGTATTATTATTATTATTATTATTATTATTATTATTATTATTATTATTATTATTATTATTATTATTATTATTATTATAAAAAACATTTTTAGGCACAGAAAATGTCGGACAGTTTTGGAATTCCCACACAGAAGCTAGACAGTCATTCATCGGCGACCAAGAAAACAAAAACACTGCAAACAAAACTGCCTTTGTTACAAACCTTGTGAAAACATAATGTGATAAGTAGCCCTGGATAAGGGTGTCTGCTAAGAAATAAATAATAAGAAGAAAATAATAACAGGCTGGAGAGTCTGGAGACAGCGAGTCATTTGTAATGTTTTAAAATGAATAACCTATTCATTTGAACAAATGTCGTGGAATCCGTTTATTATAAAAAAAGAAGAATAACAAATGGCGCTGAAGTGAAATACTTTAGGTTATAACTAAGGAGGCTTTGTGGTCCAGTGGTTAAAGGGCTTGTAACCAGGAGGTCCCCGGTTCAAATCCCACCTCAGCCACTGACTCATTGTGTGACCCTGAGCAAGTCACTTAACCTCCTTGTGCTCAGTCTTTCAGGTGAGACGTAGTTGTAAGTGACTCTGCAGCTGATGCATGGTTCACACACCCTAGTCTCTGTAAGTCGCCTTGGATAAAGGCGTCTGCTAAATAAACAAATAATAATAATAATAATAATAATAATAATAATAATAACTGCATCTCTGGGTTCTGTGAATTCATCATAAATGATTCAGTCTCGTGGCCTACCTGCTGATTTTACCTGCTTCTAGGCACCAAAATATCTCACAAAAAGGGAAAAGTGAGCTGTTTTAAACCGGTAATCTCTAACATAGTTGCACCTGCAGCCCCGCATCCTGTGATCTCAGAGTGCGGTTTGGAAGATACAGGGTCAGTAACTCCTGCAAACAGCTAGGTGCTAATCCATTCAGGGCCTTGTAAGTTAACAGCAAAATCTTAAAATTAATTCTATACTGCACAGGGAGCCAGTGTAAAGATGCCAAAACAGGGTAATATGTTCACTTTTCCTGGTTTTAGTCAGAATTCTAGTGGCGGTATTCTGAACAAGCTGCAAGCGGGATACCACAGGTTTTGGGACACTAGAAATAAGTGCATTACAATAATCAATTCTAGATAAAACAAAGGCATGTATTAGTCTCTCGGCATCAGATACGGAAATAATTGGTCTAAGTTTGGCTATATTTCTCAAATGGTAAAAAGATACTTTAGTAACTTCCCTAATATGAGTCTCAAATGAGAGGATTGATGAGAGACTGCAAGGGTCAAGTTCATGTTATCCCACATTTCCTGTTAGTTGGTTCTGTGAGCCCACTAGCATAACCTCTGTTTTATCTGAATTCTATATTAGAACATTGTGAGACATCCAATGCTTGATGTCTGTAAGGCAAGTAGCTAATAACACCCATGCAGAAGAAATTCCTGGCTTTAGGGACAAATATAGCTGGGTATCATCAGCACAGCAATGGAAGTTCACTCCGTGTCTGCAGATAATGTCGCCTGACGGTAGCATATATAATGAAAACAACAAGGAACCTAGAATGGAGCCCTGTGGAACACCACAGACTACTTCTGATAATGCTGATTTTACATCCCCAATAGAGACGAACTGAAACCTATCAGAAAGATAAGATTTGAACCAGGATAGGACAAGGCCAGACAGTCCTCCTGTGCTTTCAAGATGATTCAGTCTAATGGAATGGTCTACAGTATCAAAGGCAGCACTTAGATCAAGAAGAATTAATACTGATGGAAAGCCAGAGTCAGAGCTTATCAGCAGATCATTCACAACTCTTACAAGGGCCGTTTCAGTGCTATGTGCAGCACGAAAACCAGACTGAAACTTCTCAAATATACCATTAAGAGTTAGAAATGTTTATAATTGAATTGCAACAACTCTCTCTAGAACCTTATCTAAGAATGGTAGATTGGAGATTGGCCTATGAGGTCCAAATTGTGTTTCTTAAGCATAGGCTTTACCACAGCTACCTTAAGTTGCATTAGCCATCATTTTAAATCAACGGTGCCAGAGTAGAAATTATTTTGATCAATAAATTGAATAAAAAAATAAAAAAAACACACTGTGATCCGTGTGTTTATGTGAATTAAGCTCATAAGCGACCAGCAAGTCCTGCGTGAAGGTTAATAACACAACACTCTGCATGCCTGTAAGCAACTGTTTTCTCTTTATCTGTCTGTCTCAGAAGCAGCGCCTGGGTTAATTAAATAAGTAAAACTGGTATGTAAGTAAGAAAGTAAGTTAGAAAGCAAGCAGACGAATCCATGCATGGTAGTGAAAGCCCCATTCTCTTTGTCCGGCTGCAGGAACTGGAGCTCAGATGGCAGGAGTACTACGAGCTGGTCACCTTGCTGCTGCAGTGGATTCGACACCAAGTCATCGTCCTGGAAGAGAAGAAGTTCCCCAGCAGCTACGAGGAGATCGAGGTCAGTTTCACTGCTTTGGGGTCCAGGGATGGGACTGTAATGCAAAGTGCTAATGTGGAACCATAGCTATGCTGGCTTGTT
This sequence comes from Acipenser ruthenus, assembly GCF_902713425.1. Lineage (NCBI taxonomy): Eukaryota > Metazoa > Chordata > Actinopteri > Acipenseriformes > Acipenseridae > Acipenser > Acipenser ruthenus. The sequence continues at coordinate 3,600,639 of NC_081192.1, read as the reverse complement.
ATTATCTCACACTTTATTCAACAAAGCTTTGGAATGACCTGCTTCGATAGTGTTACAAATATTCTAATTAACAGAGGGATATCTGTTTTATAACTAAATGCACTGTTCTGTTTTGAGTTTTGATCAAGCTGTAGTTTAGAATGTGTCATTAAAAGCTGCTCTGGACTGATATTGCATGTTAATTTTAATTCACATCTCACCCCTTAAAGTAAAGAAGGCTTTAGGTTAGGTTGAAGACAGCAGTGAATCAATGTGGGACTGAAACCATGCCCCTTGGCTTCAGTACTCAGCACTGTCTTATAGATGACCTGCACATACAGCTTCAAGTGCAGGAAGACCATTTATTACATAAAAAAGTAATTTAAGCCTAATTCAAGTTTTAAGGATTGCCATAGATCCCTGTATTTGCAGCACTTTGTTACTCCCAACAGAAACTGTAGTTTCAGACCAGATCAAACGGAGCTGGGGTCTTTTCTTTTCTTGGGGAAATGTAATGGTGTTTAATAGCAGGGCGTTGTTTGGGTTGAACTCAGCTGGGCGGAGCCAATGCTTTGTTCTGCGTGTCCCGACCCGAGAGACAGAAGCTCAGTAAGCTGACAGATAGCCCTTTCCTTACCATTCTCCGGGACGGATTCACTGCCAGGAGGGTAATGGTCAGCTAATCTGGCCGAAGGCAGAACATTCTTTAGAATCATGTTACAAGATGACTGGCCATAATTTTACATTTTTTAGAAAATCTGTCCTGAGATAATAATCACTCAAGGGAATTGTTTTTTTAACCCCATGAACTCTTGGCTCATGCTGTACATCTTCACTATAAATTTCATTAGCGTCAAGTTTTTAGACTTTCCTTGACAGGGCTGATCTCAGGCTGGTTTATACTTCTCTTTACAGCAAGGCCTGGGGATCAACCACAATCACCACCAGCAGTGCAGTGTGTGACTAGACACGGTTCTCCCTTTCATTGCCTTCTTTCTTGGAACTCGGTTTAATTCTTCCTAGTAGGCTCTTAAAACCAGCATTTTATAAGGCGTTACAGAACCAGCCATATTAGGTCATTGTAAGAAAAACAAAGTTGTGTTTTATTTTCTAAAACCCCCATAAATTCCTCTGGGACAAAACAGGTTTACTTCTACTCGCTAGTTTTTTTCTTTTTAGTGACTCTGTTGAACAAAAGATACCATACTGAATTCCCCCCCTGCCCCTCAGTGTCTGGCTGTAAGGGGTGGTGGTCGGGGGGGGGGGGGGCAATATGTATTGGCTATTTAATATTTATATTGTTGTATTTATACTTTTGTGTAACGATGCAGCGTTGATACTTAACTGTTAAACACTCGACAGTGCTGAATTTAGAAGTACAGTAGAACCTGCTTTATATGATGATTGCCGTGCAGGCGTAATTCGTGATATAAAGTGGGTCATGATATAAACTGGGTTTCACGTTTGCCTGTGACAGCACATTACGAGTGCGAAGGGAAAAAAAGAAAGAAAACTAACAGTGAATTAAAGAGCCGTGTTTTAATACTCTACATGTAGTCGTTCTTTACATTTAAACAAATGCATACAGTTTACTGTACAGGACAAATATGTTTTGTATCATTAACTGGAACGAAACAGCTTGTGTCATTATCTAAAAAAGGCATGAATTGTCGACTGATGAGAGCTATCAATTTGGTGTTGCACTTGGTGGTTTTTTGTGTGCATTTGTATAAGACTGACTATGTTAAAGAAGATAAATTTGGTAACGTTGGTCTTTTGTAACTGAACTGTATCCCGTTAAGACCCACGCAACATTTGACAGGCTGCACAAAATGTCAGTTTATCAGCCGAGATGATTATTGGTCGCTTTGGAAATTAATTATATCCTATGGTTACTTAGTAAAGCCCGGCCTGACAGGCTGCACAAAACGTGACAATAAGTGGGTTTGTGAGATGATACTAAGAGAGGTAATTTCTCAAAGAACCTATGGTGCAGGCGAGTGGTACAAAAAGTGATATAAAACGGATTCACCTATACTACTAAAAGAAACTGAAATGTAATGACAAACAACATTTTGACTAGAAGTCTTTTTCAATGTCTTCAAAAGCAATGCAGCATTGAAAAGGTGTTCAGTAAAGTGTCACCCCAGCAAGAGGTTGACAAGTTTACTGTGATCTGCTGCGTTAATTACACAGGCAATGCTTGGAAAACCACACACGGGTTTAATGTCCTGTTTGGTCATTGATGTTTGTCCTCTGCTCTTGTAACAGTGTATTTAAATAAGTACTCTCTTTGCTGGGTCTTCCCAGTGGCACAGACATAAAGGAAGAAGAGAAACCAAACTTCCTGCTGCTCTGTATTGGTCTCCTTCACACATCCTGGCAGTTAGAGAGATTGTTAAGCAAGTATGCGCACTGGGTGTGTCAGTGCATGGTTGAATGAAACTTTAGTGTGTCAAGTGAAGGATCCTGATAAAACTGCAGGAAGTAATCAAATCGGATACATTGTGTTTCTGCAGATCCTGTGGCGGCAGTTCCTGAGGTTTAAGGAAACTGAACTCCCGGCTAAAGAGGCTGACAAGAATCGCTCCAAGGGCCTCTACAAGTCCTTTGAGGTGAGCTGTACAAACATGACAAACGCGCTGTGTGTGATAGACATGCTTAAAATGTAGCTTACACCAACGGTAAAAACATGTTGTTAGTCTTCCCTGTTGTTAGTCTTCCCTGTTGTTAGTCTTCCCCTCCAAAAAACAAAAACAACACCACACACCAACGCATCTTAATTTCAGTTTTGCCTTCAGCTTCTTTTCAAACTGAGTTAAAGTGTTATAGCGGTATCGAGACACTGTGCATATTGTATTGTCACATGAATACATACACACATTCTTTGTTTTTGGAGCTCTTTCCTATGCAATGCCAGCTAGCCGCTGTATTTAAACACATGGAACACATTGCAGGATGCTGTGCAGGCCGGACAGGTCAAGGTCCCTCCCGGTTACCATCCCATCGACGTTGAGAAGGAATGGGGCCGCCTCCACGTGGCGATACTGGAGAGAGAGAGGCTGCTCAGGACAGAATTCGAGAGGTGAGCTCAGTGACGTGAAGAACAATCATCTCAGACAATAGCACAAACGGAGTCAGAGTTCTGCACATTATTATACTGGTTTATAGTTAAGTAGTGTAGTGCATTCTTTTTTCTGTGGCTGCGTCGAGGGCTGTCTGTTTGTGTGTATCAGTAGCTGCCGCAGGAACAACATAGCATTTATCTCACAAGCTAGGAGTCAGATGACATGGCGCTTGGTAGAGTTTACTCCATACCCTGAGGGGACTGAGGAGTACCATCACATGTTGTGCTGTTGCCAGTATAAATGGCATGTTTTTGCTTAGAGAGCTGACTACAGGAAGCCGGAGGAAATTAAATAAGCAAGAACATGCTGTACGGTACAAAGAACATTGAATTACAAAGGACTTCTCTGGCAATCCACATCCTGAACAAATACACAGTGTTTAAACATGCTCACTTACAAACACAGTGTTTAAACATGCTCACTTACAAACACAGTGTTTAAACATGCTCACTTACAAACACACAGTGTTTAAACATGCTCACTTACAAACACACAGTGTTTAAACATGCTCACTTACAAACACACAGTGTTTAAACATGCTCACTTACAAACACAGTGTTTAAACATGCTCACTTACAAACACAGTGTTTAAACACTGTCCACTTGTTTTTTGTTGGGTTGAAATAGATACGTTTTATACAATATATTTTATGATACGTTTAAGAATTTTAGGAGCAGGCAGGTTGCTGATGGACTGATCTATTAGTGATCAGATTGCTGCTGGTGAATGGGGACTGCATGGGTTAACAAACGAGAGAAAACAGAAGACTTTCACGGGATGCAGTAAAACAAGGCTGCATATCAATAACATCTAATGCGAATGAATTATTTCATGGGGCATTAAGATGATAAAAGTCATTTTCCATCTCAAGAGAAATGCAACTGCAAGTGCAGATTAACGAGAGCTATCACAAGACTGCTGGGGCTCGATCAGCCTGCAGTTTTGTGTTTAGGAAACTGGCAGTGTAAAGAAGACCCAGCAGAAAGAGCTTGTGCACTGTCATATGGTTTGTGCTGCTCCACGCCTCCACCCAGCCAAGATTTCATCCCTTTCTCAGTCATAATCACAGGGGGATTTATAGCCAAACATTTCTTAATATGCTGTGTAAAAAGAGAGAGTCTGGCATGGATTTTGTTACTTACAGTCTGAGTTTACAATACTTGGTTACTTCGCAGAGGCAGTAAGTTTTCACTTTCTTCACTAACCGACTAACTACATTTCTAAATTGCTATTTAGATATCATTTCTGCTGAACTATAATTTGACTGTAACATATACTGCATTGTATAAGAGTTAACGCTCATTATAGCTAAACTAGACCATCTATACTGTACATATATAACTTGCACCTAGATTATATAACCATAATCTACTTCTTCAAGGTGTAAACCATTTAGAATTTACGCTGCCAGTACATTATTTTTAAAAGTACGTTTTAAACATGTATTTCAGACTTCCATTTATGCTGATATTGCGCATTTATTTTGTGTCTGCAAACATGACTATATAGAATAAAGAGCTTTACTAAACAAATTATTGTAGAACTGTACACAAACACTACAGCCAACAGGTCTCGTTAGTGGGTCTTTACTTAAGATTCACTTATTTGTGCCTTTAGTGGACTATATATGTAGCAACAACTCTGTTTGTGTCAAGTCTGTCAAACAAAACTGATTAGAATCTGGAACAAAGTTGACACAGTCTGCACTGCAGAATAAATACAGTGTGCAGAGCCCAGTGTGTCAGCTTTTATTATTGTTTAGTAATGTTGCTGTGTTTTTTAACTATTACTGCTGCAGCTGGACTTCTCTTCTGACTTGACTTGTCTTTCCTCTCTGTGGCAGGCTGGAGAGGCTCCAAAGAATCGTCAGTAAGATCCAGATGGAGTCCGGGGTGTGTGAGGAGCAGCTGAACCAGGTGGACTCTCTCTTACAGATGGTAAGTTAAATACACAAGTCAGAGCTGTTTATTCCATTCGCAGTTGCCGTCATTGCGATCTCTTTAATAGCTTGTTAGCTTAGAAGTGCCAGTAAAGGACCTGCTGCAGTTACAGCACGCATTATTATAAAACGGTTTGTCTCAAGTACAGCATCACGGCAGGTCATTGACTGCATATCTCTTGTCAGGATATCCGTCTGATGAGTGCTGGGAAAGCGCCTCAGAACTCGGGGGAGATCGAGAAAGAGCTTGACAAAGCGGACGGGATGATCCGCCTCCTCTTCAACGACGTGCAGGCCCTGAAGGATGGGCGCCACCCCCAGGCTGAGCAGATGTACAGGAGGTAAGAATAAGGTGCAGGGCAGGGGGAAAGGGTGGCTGCTGCTCCCTAGCGTTCCTATCTAGTTTTCACTATTCTGCTTTTCCAACTGCAGTCCCTTAACGTACGCTGACGATACGCATTTTGTTTTTGCGATTCAGGGTTTACCGCCTCCATGAGCGCTTGGTGGCTCTACGCACCGACTACAACCTGCGTCTCAATGCTGGTGCTTCACAGTCTTCGATCACCATGACCCAGCAGAGCATGACCCAGCAGAGCATGACCCAGCAGAGCATGAGCTCACGGCAGAGACCGGAGCTGGATGATGTGACGCTGCGCTACGTTCAGGACCTGCAGGCCTGGGTGGAGGAGAACCAGAGGCGCATCGACGGGGCTGAGTGGGGGGTCGACCTGCCCTCTGTGGAGTCCCAGCTGGGCAGCCATCGTGGCCTGCACCAGTCCATCGAAGACTTCCGCTCCAAGATCGAGCGGGCACGCGCTGACGAGGTACAGTAACACGCAGCTGGACAACCACTGTCGCTGTCGAAGGGCGTGGGATATAAAACTGAGAGACCTGTGGGAATTTAAAATAATGGGGCAACTCACAGGGCTAGCTCCTGGTCTAAAATAGCAGAGACGTTGGCGAGGGCATTGGGCTATTCATTACTGTAACTTGCAGAACCATTGACTCGGTAACTTGCATTCTCTCACACAGATTCACTGACATATATACACATATTCTTACACACTGTTATTCACCCATACACTTTATTTTCTGACTTGCATATGGTTGGGCAATCGCTCTCACTCAATCACTCATCGGCTGTTTTGTTATTTTCTAGAATCAGCTGTCCCCTGTCAGCAAGGGATCCTACAGAGAATACCTTGGGAAGCTGGATCTGCACTATGCTAAGCTGCTGGTAAGAAACTATTTTACAAGCTGTACAAATGACCAAATTACAATCCTACTGTAGTAGGTATGCCAAGTGCCCCATTCCAACAGAAATACATGTTTTCTTTTGTTTCCTTTAGAATTCCTCCAAGTCACGCCTCCGTCACCTGGACAACCTCCATGGCTTCGTGTCTGCAGCCACCAAAGAGTTAATGTGGCTAAACGACAAGGAGGAGGAAGAGGTGAACTACGACTGGAGCGACCGCAACACCAACATGTCGGCCAAGAAAGACAACTACTCGGTACGGCACTGCCAGTCAGCCACGGCTACTCTGAGCAACTGCAGTTTATTATGAAAAAACAGACACATTTGAAAGGCGTTGCAGTACTGCATTATAGTGCCATTCTGCACTTATTATAATAAAATGTGACAGGAGTTCTGCAGAGTGCAGCGATGTTAAGGAGTCTGTTGTGTTTTCTGAAGGGTCTGATGCGGGAGCTGGAGCAGAAAGAGAGGAAGATCAACAGCACTCAGGCCACTGGAGAGCAGCTGCTGAAGGAGGGCAACCCCGGCAGGAAGACTGTCGAGGTGAGCTTCATGACCAAGAGGAACTGGAATAACCCTTGAGCTGGGGAGGGGGGAGGGGGGGTCAGCTTCAACCCCGGCAGGAAGACTGTCGAGGTGAGCTTCATGACCAAGAGGAACTGGAATAACCCTTGAGCTGGGGAGGGGGGAGGGGGGGTCAGCTTCAACCCCGGCAGGAAGACTGTCGAGGTGAGCTTCATGACCAAGAGGAACTGAATAGCCCTTGAGTTAGGGGGGGCAGCTTTAACAGCACGAGAACTTGATTAGAGCCAACAGCAGTATCTTCATGGGGCCCCCTTTAATACTCCTGCATGTCTCTCTTTCTCCAGGCATTCATGGCAGCCCTCCAGACCCAGTGGAGCTGGATACTGCAGCTGTGCTGCTGCATCGAGGCGCACCTCAAGGAGAACACGGCCTACTTCCAGGTACAGAGCTCCCGATTCTTCATTGGTTATCTTGTGAATGCGGGATACACCCTGCATTGAGCAGCACAGGCCCATTTTCTCCTGCAGTAGTTTAATGCCATCTGTCTTGCTCCCTCTTCCTTGCAGTTCTTCTCGGATGTGAAAGAGTCTGAGGAGTACCTGAAGAAGATGCAGGAGTCCATGAAGAAGAAGTACAGCTGCGACCGAACAGTCACTGTCACCCGTCTGGAGGACCTGCTGCAGGATGCCATGGTAAGCACTGCATGCCTTCCTCTGCTTTCTGAAGTAATCCTTGCAAAAGTTTAATTGGGATCATTACAAAAAAAAAAAAACTGTGTGCCTCACCCACAATTATTTTGCAAAACGCCGTACAAAAACGCATAAATAAAGTAAAACAAAAGTTCTACGATGGCTTCTAATATCCACTTGCTTTCACATTAATAAAGAAAAATCATTCTCAGATCATCATAAAAAAACAACGCTTTTGCAAACAATCATATTGTTTGATGGAAGGGATAGCAAAAAAACAAAACACATTCATTATTGTTAACAGGTCATTTAATAGCAGGGTTTTTTTTATCTTCTTCTGTCCGTCTCTGTTCCAGGATGAGAAGGAGCAACTCAACGAGTACAAAGGACAGCTGGCTGGTCTCAGTAAGCGTGCGAAGGCCATTGTTCAGCTCAAGCCTCGCAATGCTGCCAACCCTTTGAAGAGCAAGCTTCCTGTCCAGGCAGTGTGTGACTTCAAGCAGATGGAGGTGAGGCCCTTGGAGAACTCTCCTGCCAGAACTACGCCTGTGGAAACTTTAAAAAAAAGTTATATATTAATAGTATTAATAATAATAATAATAATAATAATAATAATAATAATAATAATAATAATAATAATAATAATAATAACAATAACTGTTCCTTTTCTTCCACCCTCTTAGATCACTGTTCACAAGGGGGACGAGTGTGTTCTCCTGAATAACTCCCAGCCCTACAAGTGGAAGGTGCTGAATGCTTCCGGTAACGAAGCTGTGGTGCCGTCTGTCTGCTTCCTTGTCCCACCTGCCAACAAAGAGGCCCTCGATGCAGTCAGCAGGTATGGAAATGGACCCAAGCAAGCATTGCACATGCGTGACATAACAAAAAGAAGCAACAGAGCAGAATTGAACTGTTTCTTTACCCTGCTACTGTTTTAATCTTGTTAAAAATAATGTAGTAAAAACTATTAAAGGACCTGATTCTTGTGTATATTTCAAAATGTGTTTTTGGTTAAGTGACATTTTTTAAGCGAACATCTAACCATCAGATCAGGGTTAAGTATTTTGAAGTCCCTGATTATTTGAACCCATTCTTTTGTATTTTGTAGCCTGGACTCCAGCCACCAGAAGCTGGTGACCATGTGGCATCGCCTGCACGTCGATATGAAGAGCATGCTGTCTTGGCAGTACCTGATCCGGGACATTCAGCAGATCAAGTCCTGGAACATCACCATGGTGAGGAGGCCTGCATTGTTTTTGTGGCAGTCAGGTCTGGCTACTGACATACGAACACAGTCAGCGGTGGTCCATACAGGTCCTCCCTGTACCTCAGCCAACCAAGGTCTGCTTAACCTGACCTTTTATACCTGGCTCTAGTTAACCGATTGTCAACAAAATCAGTCCCTCACTAATGGCTGAGGCATTCTGGGAAATGTAGTTCTTTAGCTCACTTTTAAATAGTAGAACTACGTTTATTTTCCCTGTTGTTTCAACCCATCTTAACCTACAGAATACAGACTCTGCATCATCCGAGGATATGTGTACCTTCCTTCTACCACTTTCCCCCCAGACTCTGCTACACAGCCTACAGTTAATTGGATTGGGCCCTGGATGTCAAGAAGTATACATAAACGTCATTCTTAGAAACCAAATACAATACAGTTGAAAGCATAAGCATATACCGCTACTAGTCTGAACTAAAGAAAAACATATACTTTGTCTGCTTTGAGTAAGAATAAAATGTGCCAAACTGCAAAAAATGTAGGTGACAAAAAAAGGGTACAACAGGGTGTAGTGAGGGATCCAGTAGCTGAGCATGTATAACAAGGCCCTTGCGCCTGTCACCCCCAGTTCAAGACCATGAAGCAAGAGGAGTACATGCTGATCCTGCGCCAGCTGGAGCTCCACTACCAGGACTTCATGCGGGACAGCCAGGACTCGCAGCTCTTCGGGGCCGATGACCGCATGCAGATAGAGAGCGAATACAGCAGGACGTCGCAGTACTACGAGAGGCTGCTCCGCACGCTCGAGAAAGGTGAGCGCCAGCCAACACGGCTCCACAATGAGCTTTCACCTGACTCCTCCAGTCTAAAACATGCACTGATGTGTTACAAAATGAATTAAACAAGTACTACATTGTTTTGTATACTGTTATTTTGCAAATGCCCAAAGGTGTCGGTAAAGTTCCTGCGGTAGACCTGATTGAGCTCAAGGACCATTTTGAAAAGCTTGTTGGGAAGTTACCGTTCCTAACCTGACTTGCTGAATGTACCTCAATCTATTCCTCAATCTTAAGTCCTATCGGACGGCCTGTAAAGATGTATCCAATGTGCCATTGCAGAAGCACAAGAAAGAGAATGAAACAATGGTTAACTGTTCATTTCACATTCCAGGGTATAAGCGCAGCTGTGAAGGTGAGTGCAGTGTGCCTGTTCATTTGTGGCTCACAAAACACCAGCACAGTTATTGACTTGATTGGGCAAAATGAATGCTTGGAACCATGTGAACTAGACCCCACATATCCACTTGCATGGTTTGGTAATTCACCATGTGTTGCACCTCCTGTTATTTTAATGCTCAATGTGTGTCTGGTGGATTTCTTAGCTTTTGGAAACACTGAGCACAGATGACCATGATTATTCATTCAGGATGTGTTTGGCAGTGTTTCCTTTGAACAGTTTTAGGGCAGCAAGTTTCGCAACAACTTTTTTGACTTTGACCTGTTTTTTCAGTACAAGCATGACAAGCTTTGACTGCATTTCACTTGCAGCAAAAAAAACAACTTACAGCTTTCTTCACTTGGCCACAGTGGTGTCTTGATGTATTAAATATACATGTTATTCCGGTACTATATACAGCACACTGTAAAATCCAGGTAGTTAAAGTCATATTGCAATATTAATTTAAACTGTTATGGACATTGGTGTCTTCTTAGAATTAATGTATTCTTATGCCCTAATGTTCTATACAAAAAATGCTTATATGAAGTTGATAACAGAATTTCATATGCCAAGCCCTACTTTTTTTTAAAATTATAACACAAAGCAAAATAATAAAAACACAAAACCATTAAACTGATTTACTAATGGATTTCAGTCAACCGTTACAATGCTGTGCCACACATGTGAGGTTTTGTGTCAAACTGTGTGATGAACAAGCTTACCGTTTTATTACATTCAGCCATGAATTATGCATACATAAGCAACGTTTCCAACGAGTCCATTCACAGAATTGCTGATATGCTGTTACAGCACTGTAAGGATGTTATTTCAATAAGTGTCTCTGCATTGTGTATATGACATCATTGTTGGTCCCCAGGGGAACATGATGAGTCCGTGTGTAAGAGCTTCGTCACCCAAATCAAAGACATCCATCTGCAGCTGGAGGGCTGTGAGTCACGCACCATCAACAAGATCCGCTCCCCCCTTGACAAGGACCCCCTGAAGGACTGCTCCCAGAGGATCACTGAGCAGAAGGTAAGCATGTGCGCTTGGAACAACCTCCCCAGGAAAACAAGGGTCATGGAATAACTGTCCCAGGAAAGCAATGGGTCAGGGTCTTGATCCTCTTGTGAAGTTAACATAAACTGATCTTCTTAACAGAGTAGGGGCAGGGAGAGAAAAAAAAAAGAATGCAAGGAAATTGGTTGAAACAATGGGAAGGAGGAAAATTGCGCAAAGAAACAAGACAAAAACATTCTCCACATTCCTTCCCTGCTGAGAGCTACCAATTGGCACCAGAAACAAAGTCCTATAGTGAGTAACTAAGAAAGAGCGAGGGCTGGTGCGTGAGGATGTGGAATTGCATTGCTGCCAGCTGCCCTCACAGATCCATGGTATGGTGTAGCACAGCCATCCGGCCGAGCAGCCGTACTCCTCTGTACTGGAATCCGCTGGGCTCCTCTCCCTCCTCCTGTCAGTGTTGGAAGTGCTGGAGCTGCAGGGGCTCCTCTCCCTCCTCCTGTCAGTGTTGGAAGTGCTGGAGCTACTCGTGTTATTGCTGCTCTTGAGCGTTGACCTTTTGGGGGGATTCTACCCCCCCGCTGAGGCTCAGCCGAGCAGGAGAGGCTGTGAAGGAGTGGCACACGTATCTTGCTTTTATTTGTTTATTTATTTATGCATCAACTAAGGTAACGTTTTACAGATAGTTGATGAACATTTGGATTATTATTAATAATAATAATAATAATAATAATATGATGATGATGATAATATAATTTGGAATGTGACAGATCAAGGATAATTTAGTATAAATTATCCTTGATTAGTATATGCATATTTGTTCTTGCCTGCTGCTTTATTATAAAATGTAACCCATATATAAACCCTTTGGATGCAAACTCCAGTTGTCTCCTCATGTCTGTAGAAGCAGCAGTGATGAGTATAAGCTCAGCCTTTGCCATTTTTCCACAGCAAATTCAAGTGGAGCTTGAGGGGATCAAGAAGAACCTTAACAAGGTGACTGAGAAGACAGAAGCCGTCCTGGCCTCTCCCGAGCTGTCGGGTTCTGTCCCGGTCCTGCGTTCTGAGCTGGACATCACCCTGAAAAAGATGGACCAGGTCTACAGCCTGTCCACCGTCTATCTGGACAAGTACGTCCTGCTGCCTTTACAAGCATTGCCTCATTGCCTGTCCCGTTCTGAAGGAGCGAGTCCTGTAACTCTTCTCTCTCTTTGCTCTCTTCCACAGGCTGAAGACCATTGACCTGGTGATCCGTAGCACACAAGGGGCAGAAGAACTGGTCAAGAAGTACGAGGACCGTTTGAGGGAGGTAAACAACGTTCCCGCTGACGCCAAGGAGTTGGAGACCTGCCGCACGCAGCTGAAGGTACTGACTAGCCACAAAATACATTTACAAACACGTATACACATGGCCTTGACGCACGCTCAATCGGACCAAAAACAGCATGCAAACTTGCATGTGCAATTTAATCTTTTCACACAGGCACACAATACCTGTTCACCGATGACATCCTTCAAATAGGCTAGGAATGTTCTTTTCCAGAGTAGCATTTCATAGTGGCATTTTGACTGTATTACCGGAGTAATTTCAAAATACTAAATCGGTAAACAACAACAAAAATAGATCTAATATTGCCTCACGCGTGTATTTTTGTGCTACAATCAAGCAGCTGTGTACTCACCCGCTGCTCTTTTATCCCTATAGAAAACCCGCAGCGAGGCTGAGGGACACCAGCCTGTGTTTGATGGTCTGGAGACTGAGCTGACCAGTGCTTCAGCAGTGAGCGAGCGCCTGTCCCGCGTGCACAGCGAGCGTGATGCTGACCTGGATCGATACCGCCTGTGTGTGAACGGTCTGCTGGAGCGCTGGCAGGGCATCTTTGCACAGATAGACCTGCGCCAGCGTGAGCTGGAGCAGCTGGGCCGCCAGCTCCGCTACTACCGTGAGAGCTACGACTGGCTCATAACCTGGATCGCAGACGCCAAGCAGCGACAAGAGAACATCCAGGCTGTGTCCATCAGCAACAGCAAGACGCTGAAGGAGCAGCTGACCCAGGAGAAGGTATGTCTGCACACTGACCTAAGGAGAGATCAAAGGATTGCTTCCTTGTAGTGCAGACTGATTTTCAGGTGTCATTTTATCTCTCAAGACTCTTGTGAAATGGATGTAAAAATACGGAGAACTATTCGGGGGCGGGGGGATAAGAAGTCCTGCAAAATATCTAAATGCTTTGACTTTGTATAGATTTGATAAGAATATGCATAAATGTACATAATCCATTCATTATTTAATTAACATATTCATTCACGGTGGTATATAAAGAAACCGATAAATGGAGAGAATAAGATTTTAAAATAGATTGAGATGCTGACCCAACACTCTGTCTCTCATGTACAGAGACTACTGGAAGAAATCGAGAAGAACAAAGACAAGGTGGATGAGTGCCAGAAATACGCCAAGGGGTACATCGATACAATCAAGGTAACAGATGCTGCTCTGTGCAGTCTAGCAATAGCATCATTACCTCGCACCTCTAATAATATAGCTAACACCTACAGTATATCCTTCCACACTTTTCTGTTCTGCATGCTAAGCTGTTGCAAACCTGTATCTTTCACACTACCCTGAGCCAGATAGATGTGAGCTCAACGTCTTTCTTTCCTCAGGACTACGAGCTTCAATTGGTGACATACAAAGCCATGGTGGAACCATTGGCCTCTCCTGTCAAGAAGGCCAAAGTGGAATCTGCAGCTGATAACATTATCCAGGAGGTGAGTTTCTTAAAACCATTTCTTACTCCAGTATTAGACTAATTAAATGATTGTTTCCCACCCTACTGTATATTAGAAAATGAGTCAGGACCATCATCAATCAGCTTCCAGCTCTAGCGGGCTTCTATCAGATGGTAGATGCCCGCTACTATGCCACAGGATCAACTGTGAATTAAATTTAAAATCAGCCCGTGCAAGTGTCAGTTTTTTCATTTTGATTTGCCGTAATGAAAGTTTAGTTTAGTTTCTTTTGGACAGCAAATACTAAACAAAGACACAATTGGTCCAAATATATTTTACATCCACCAAAACCAGCCCATTAATACTTGTATGAAAGCAACCAGTCCTGTATCCGTAACTGACGAGTCAGCCAATCCCAGCCTGTCAGCTCGACCGGAGCTCAGCATGTTTCAACAACAACAAACCGAGACAGGGACAGTTCAGTAATATTGCTCCATTTAGATATCTGGCACTGTCCAGATAAACTATAAGCAACTCTGACGAGCAAAAAAGCTAGGATTATTTTCCCACAACCTTTCTCAGCGGATGAGTATCTGACAAATCATTACAAGTTCAAAGTAAATCTAGTGTTTGTCTTCAACAAAATAATGAAAAAAGTGTTCTAATAATGATAGTGCTCTCTCGATGAAGACTCCACCGCGTGGTAGTTGACCTTGATTTTCATTGGCACCTGCGCCTTGAGCTTGGGACACATAACTCCTGTCTTTGTCAACTACCTCATGGTAAAGCCAACGGGCACTATCGCTTAATGATATCTCTTAATTAAAGTAACTGACGTAAGGGGTCAAATTTCGTGATAAGACATGTGGTCACTTTTAATAATCCAAACTAGTCTATTGTAATTCCCTATTGTGTTAATAATGAGATAACATTGTGTTTCTTTTTTGCCAGTATGTCACCCTGAGGACCCGCTACAGTGAACTGACTACCCTAACCAGCCAATACATCAAGTTCATCACAGAGACCCAGCGACGCCTGGAGCAGGACGAGGTACGTGACACTGCCCAGGAAGCACAGCTGAAAACACACCCTGGGAGAAGAGAACATTATCTTTTTACTATTAGTTCACAGCTTATAGTGAACTGATTATCTCACAGATGAATAGAACAGTCTGGCAAAAAGCAGTGATCTATTTGTAAGGGTAGAGGGTGCCAACCATTTTCTGTGAAACTTAGTTCAGCTTTGAGCGTAAATTGAACAGATCCTAAGCAGATCTCAGACCGCTTTTATTGGCATTTTCAGCATTTGGCATTGGTGTTGACCAAGAAACTTTAACTTCTGTTACTGATTATATCTTCTTTTGGGTTCTATGTGATAGTTTTGCACATTATCCCTTTGTTGGATTTTCTGGTTTGCGTACCGTATGAATCCTAAAGTACCTGAGCGTCGCCATTCAGGGTCTGTCTGTTCAAACCTTAATCTAATGAGGTGTCCACTAGGATGAAGAGAATACCAGTGCTGCAGTTCACCTCATTGCTCAGCAGTATCTGTCTTCCTGTCACCAAACCGTACCAGCGCATTCTTCAGCAGAATGAGACACTTCCCAGATTCACTTAGTACAGTATCTCTTCAGCCTGAAGCACACAGCATTCACTCTATTAAAAAAAATATTGTTATGCTTCAGAGGAACCAGTTGGCCATGAGGCAATGTTAAAAATCATTAAAAAGCTGCCCCCTGTGTTGAGAATATAAAACCCTTTACTTGCTAAGTTATTGCTGGGTTAAAGCCTATCATAAGTTTCAGCGGACAGGTCCTGCTTGTCTATGAAATATTCACAGGGGCTCTTGATAGGTTCCCATTTGGTTACTTGAAGTCCTGCTCTAATTGAAAATCTTGTCATTGCATTCCAGTTTGGTGTGCATGACCAAGATTGAAAAGACCGTGTGCTTCGGGCTGACCATTTCACTCTTTTGATTTTTCTTTTCAAGATTAACACTTTATTTATTTATTTATTTATTTATTTATTTATTTATTTATTTATTTTCCTTTCTGTTATAACTCTAACTTAATTCTTTTTTAAATTATTATTTTTTGCTTCTCTAAACTGCTTGCCAGTGCTTTGTCATGATGATTGTTTGTGCTGATTGGGCGCTAAAGAGGTAAATTACCCACTATGCACCAGTTTTTCAACTGACCACCTCTGCATGACCCTGCCCCCTCACATACCACCAGGCTTAGAATCCTGACAAATAGGGTGAAACGACTTCAGTCAGAACAGTATATATATATATATGTGTGTATTATTTTTTAAAATAAAATATGGGTTTCGATTTGTGTTTTATATGGTGTGGTCCTACAGCAATATTCAATACAGCAACATGATTTCTCATGCATGCTCTGGGATTGTACAGTTTTGTGATGTCAGCAAATTTAAATGACTACAGAGTTCTGGACTCAGTTACCTGTTAATCCAGTTGCTGTGTTGGATAGTGCTACAGAACCTCAACATGTAAATCCATTTGTTTTATTTAAAAATGAAACTTACATTTTAAAACATACTACACTAGGAGGTAACAGCATATAATAACCCTGTTACATTTTTAAAAAAACCACAATATTCTACTTTGGCATATTTTTGGTGCCAATTTCAGTGGAAGGAAAACAAAAGATGAGTCTACTTTGATTACTGTAGAGTTCTCACTAAAGACGTTTTACTGAATCGTATGTGTTGCAATACAGTTCATCAGCCATCTTTTCATAACTTGTGCTCCCTTGCATGAGTAGTTTCTAGTGCATTGAAAAAAAAAAAGATTGAGCATTGGGGAGGTGGCTGTGCCCTGCCTGGTGCCTAATCTCTGTTTGAAACAGACAGAGCTTTGTAACCTAAAGCACCCACTGTTTAAATATAAATATAATACAAAGGAAGACTGCTCTATTACAATCAAATTTGGTAAATGCTTAAAAGTATCCATGAATGCCATAGAAAGATATCTTAAACTAACTTCAATTAGCTGCCAGATTAACCAGCACTTGTATTTGTTCTGGGCCCATTTTACAGATATGTAATGTAATGACTAACAGATCAAATATAGGGGAATTTGTTTCGGCTGGAGTAATCTTTTCAGCACGCCACACCCATCTAATGGGGAGCTTTACTTGAATTTTGGTTGTTTTATTTGGGCTCCCTTTTGAGATACAATGTTTCAGTAGGCGTGTGAGAGCATTAAGCTTCATAGTGAAGATTCTTCTCTTTTAAAGCCACCCCAATGTCCTGTGCTGCATGCTTCATTTCAGTTCAGTTCAGAGCTGTACTAAGTGGTGTGAAGTAATGTCCCGTTCTGTCTTCCATACATGAAATTAAATGTCTCATGAAACATCCTCAGTTAAAAAACAGACAGTCTATGACTGTCCATGTTGGACATGTTAACATATTTATTTAACTGCTGGCTTAATGACATATTTGTGACATATATATTGTTTTTAAGTTGCTCATTAACTTAATAACTAAAATCTACCCCGTGCTTATTTTTAATTTGTGCTTTTTTTTCTTTTTTTATTGCAATTTTTTCCACCGTTACTAATGCAGAAGGCAGCCGAGAAACTTAAAGAGGAGGAGATGAGAAAGATGGCAGAAATGCAAGCTGAGTTAGACAAGCAGAAGCAACTGGCTGAGGCTCATGCCAAAGCTATTGCCAAGGCTGAGAAAGAGGCCCAGGAGCTGAAGCTCAAGATGCAGGAGGAGGTCACCAGGAGAGAGGCGGTGGCTGTTGATGCTGAGCAACAGAAGCAGAACATTCAGCAGGAGCTGCAACAGCTCAGGAACAACTCGGTCACGGAAATCAAGTCCAAGACCCAGCAAGTGGAGGAAGCCCTTTCGAGCCGCACCAGGATTGAGGAGGAAATCCGGCTGGTCAGGATTCAGTTGGAGACTACCGTCAAGCAGAAATCTAATGCTGAATCTGAGCTTCAGCAGCTGAGGCAAAGGGCCGAGGAGGCGGAGAGACAGAGAAAAGCCGCCCAGGAAGAGGCTGAAAAGCTCCTAAAACAGGTGAAAGAAGAGTCCCAGAAAAAGCGTCAGGCCGAGGAAGAGCTAAAGCAGAAAGTAGAGGCAGAAAAAGAAGCTGCCAGGCAAAAGCAAAAGGCCATGGACGACCTGGAGAAACTGAAAATGCAGGCGGAAGAGGCAGAAAGAAGGATGAAACAAGCAGAGATAGAAAAGGATAGGCAATTTAAGGTTGCCCAAGAGGTAGCACAAAAGAGTGCTGCGGCGGAGCTTCAGAGCAAACGCATGTCCTTCGCTGAAAAGACAGCACAGTTGGAACAGTCTCTTAAGCAGGAGCATGTCACCGTCACTTACCTTCAGGAGGAGGCGGAGCGTCTCAAGAGGCAGCAGGAGGAGGCAGATAATGCCAGAGAGGAAGCAGAGAAAGAACTAGAAAAATGGAGACAGAAAGCCAACGAGGCCCTCCGGTTGAGGCTCCAAGCAGAGGAAATAGCCCACAAGAAGAGCCTGGCACAAGAGGATGCTGAAAAGCAGAAAGAGGAGGCTGAGCGAGAAGCCAAGAAGAGAGCCAAGGCCGAGGAAGCTGCCTTGAGGCAAAAAGAGGTGGCAGAGCATGAGCTAGAGAAGCAGAGACAAATTGCAGAGGGCACCGCTCAGCAGAAACTATCAGCTGAACAGGAACTCATCCGACTGAGAGCTGAGTTTGAACATGGTGAACAACAGAGATCCCTGCTTGAGGAAGAGCTTTACCGCCTAAAAAAGGAGGTCAATGAGGCAGTGCAACAAAGAAAACTGCTGGAAGATGAACTAGCCAAAGTTAGGGCTGAAATGGAGATCCTTCTTCAGTCAAAGTCTAAGGCTGAAAAAGAAACGATGTCTAACTCTGAAAAGAGCAAGCAGCTGCTTGAGGCTGAAGCCGCTAAGATGAGGGAGCTTGCTGAAGAGGCCATGAAGCTTCGGTCTATCTCTGAAGAGTCCAAGAAACAGAGGCAACTAGCAGAGGAGGAAGCAGCTCGACAGAGAGCAGAGGCTGAAAGAATCCTAAAGGAAAAGCTGGCCGCAATCAATGAAGCCACACGCTTAAAAACAGAGGCAGAGATCGCCCTGAAAGAGAAAGAGGCTGAAAATGAGCGCCTGAGAAGGCAGGCAGAAGATGAGGCTTACCAAAGAAAGATCCTGGAGGAGCAAGCATCCCAACACAAGCAAGATATTGAGGAGAAGATTAATCTTCTGAAGAAGTCTTCTGAGTCTGAACTGGAGAGGCAGAAGGCTATTGTGGATGAGACTTTAAAACAGAGGCGGATTGTCGAGGAAGAGATACGGATACTAAAGATCAGCTTTGAGAAAGCCTCATCTGGCAAGCAGGACCTGGAGCTGGAGCTAAACAAACTGAAAAACATTGCAGATGAGACTCAGCGTAGTAAGGAGCAGGCTGAGAAAGAAGCTGAAAAGCAACGTCAACTAGCTCTTGAGGAAGAAAACAGACGCAAGGAGGCAGAGGAGAAGGTGAAGAAGATTGCGGCTGCTGAGGAAGAAGCTGCCCGTCAACACAAGGCAGCTCTGGGCGAAGTTGAACGCCTCAAGAAGAAAGCTGAGGAGGCTAGGAACCAGAAAGAACTTTCTGAGAAAGAGGCAGAGAAGCAGATTCAACTAGCACAACAGGCTGCCGAGAAACGCATTGCTGCTGAAGAGAAGGCCCATATTGTTGTCGTGCAGCAGAAAGAACAGGAGCTAATGCAGACCAGGATGCAGGAACAGTCAATCCTGGATAAGCTGAAGGAGGAGGCAGAAAAAGCCAAGAAGATGGCAGAAGAAGCAGAAAAAGCCAAACAGAAGGCACAGCAGGAAGTGGCTCGTTTCCGACAGCAAGCTGAAGAGGCTGAGCGTCAGAAGCAAGCAGCTGAAGTTGAAGCCACCAACCAAGCTAAGGCCCAAGAGGATGCCGAAAAACTGCGAAAAGAAGCAGAGCTTGAAGCAACTAAGCGTGCCCAGACTGAGGCCACAGCTTTGAAACAGAAGGAATTAGCAGATGCTGAGATGGAGAAGCACAAAAAGCTTGCAGAACAAACTGTGAAGCAAAAGGCTCAAGTTGAGAAAGAACTGACAAAGGTGAAGCTTCAGCTAGAAGAGACAGATACACAGAAGGGCCTTCTGGATGAGGAGCTGCATCGCCTCAAGGATGAAGTTACTGATGCTGCCAAGCAGAAAGCTCAAGTTGAAGAAGAGCTGTTCAAGGTCCGAATCCAAATGGAGGAGCTCATAAAACTGAAGATCAGAATTGAGAATGAAAACCAGATGCTGATGAAAAAAGATAAGGACAACACCCAACAGTTCCTGCAAGAGGAAGCAGAAAATATGAAAAAGCTGGCAGAGGAAGCTGCCCACCTCAGCGTGGCGGCCGAAGAGGCTGCTCGTTTGAGGCAGATAGCAGAATCTGACTTGGCTCAACAGCGGGCCCTTGCAGAGAAAATGTTGAAGGAGAAAATGCAGGCCATCCAAGAGGCATCCAGACTGAAAGCAGAGGCAGAGATGCTCCAGAGACAGAAAGACCTAGCCCAGGAGCAGGCCCAGAAACTCCTGGAGGACAAACAGCAGATGCAGCAACGACTGGAAGAGGAGACAGAAGGGTTCCAAAAAACCCTGGAGGCTGAGCGCAGGAGACAGCTGGAGATCACAGCTGAGGCAGAGAAGCTGAAGCTAAAGGTGTCTCAGCTGAGTGATGCTCAGTCCAGAGCTGAGGAGGAAGCCAAGAAGTTCAAGAAGCAGGCCGATGAGATCAGTTCTCGTCTCCATGAGACTGAGCTCTCCAACAAACAGAAGTTTACTGTGGTAGAGAAGTTGGAAGTCCAACGACTCCAGAGCAACAAAGAGTCTGATGACCTCCGCAGAGCTATCACTGAACTTGAGAAAGAGAAGGCAAAACTGAAAAAAGAAGCTGATGACTTACAGAAGAAAGCAGCAGAGGTATTTCAAATTGGCTTTGTTAATATAAGTATTTTAACAGCAGAATTTATTTTTAATGATTTCTGTTTAGATAATCACAACTAATTGTTTTTACTAGCAGCTCATCTCAAACTAACATTTAATACGTTTAAAACAATTTTCAGAATTTCTAGAGTTTTATTTAAAAAACAATATTGGCGTTGCAGCCACAATAAAACCATGGGCTCTATTTTGAAACAAGGTCATTGGCAAAGCCAAGTTTTCAGCGAAAGAAAATTGAAATGGTATGAGGGAGTATATTTTTGGTGCTTAATAGTTGTGACTTTTTATGGTTCAGTAACTGCATGCCTCTGTTTTCTAGAACCACACATTTTAAAACTAAAACTTTTTTTGTATTTTCCATTAGATGGTAGTTGCCCAGCAGGAACAGATCAAACAGGAGACCCATACTCTTCAAAAGACTTTCATAACAGAAAAGGAGATGCTCATAAAGAAGGAGAAATTTATTGAGGAAGAGAAATCAAAGCTGGAAAAACAGTTTGAGGAGGAGATGAAAAAGGCCAAGGCTCTTAAAGATGAGCAGGAGCGGCAGAGGAAGCAGATGGAAGAGGAGAAGAAGAAGCTTCAGTCCACCATGGACGCTGCTCTGAAGAAACAACAAGATGCCGAGGAGGAGGTCCGCAGCAAACAGAATGAGCTACAGGAGCTGGAAAAGAAAAGACTGGAGCAGGAGAAATTGCTGGCTGAGGAGAACCAGAAGCTACGTGAAAAATTGCAGCAGCTCCAAGTGGTGCAGAAACCAGCCCCAGCCCAAACCCACACAAGGGAGATCATGATCCAGACAGATGATGTTCCTGAAGAAGAACTGGTTGCCATGACCCAAGTGGGAGTCCAGAGTGTAAATGGCCGGGACACAGTCGATTCAGTGGGCAGTCCCAAGCAAAACGGAGAAGCAGGGCCAGCTTTTGATGGCATTCGTGAAAAAGTCCCTGCCAGCAGACTTCTTGCAGTTGGAATCTTGAGCAAAAAGCTTATGGATAAACTGAAGAAAGGTAAAACCACTGTGGAAGAACTCGCCAAGACTGAGAACCTGAAGAATTACCTGAAAGGGAAGAACAGCATTGGGGGAATCTTGCTAAAGCCTAACAAGAAAATGAGTCTTTATCAAGCTTTCAAGGATAGAATAATTACACCAGGGACTGCCATGATCCTGCTGGAAGCACAAGCTGCCTCTGGGTACATTATTGACCCAATAAAGAATGCAAAGCTTTCAGTCAATGAAGCTGTAAAAGAGGGCCTAATTGGACCAGAGCTGCACACCAGAATGCTCTCAGCTGAAAGAGCAGTCACAGGCTATAAAGATCCATACACAGGTAGCAAGATCTCCCTTTTTGAAGCCATGAAAAAGGACCTGATTATAAAGGAACATGGCATTCGCCTGTTAGAGGCACAGATAGCTACAGGTGGCATTATTGACCCAGTGAACAGCCACCGTGTACCAATTGAGACTGCATATAAGCTGGGCTTCTTTGACTCAGAAATGAACAAGATCTTGTTGGACCCTACTGATGACACCAAAGGATTTTTTGATCCAAACACTCAGGAAAACCTCACTTACCTGCAGCTGATGGAGAGATGTGTAACAGATCCCGAAACCGGTCTTTGCCTCCTTCCTATAACAGAGAAAGCAGCCAAAAGTGAGCAAACCTACACAGACGAAGAAACGAAAGATGTGTTTAGAAAAGCCACTGTCTCAGTTCCATTTGGCAGATTCAAGGGCAAGACTGTCACCATATGGGAAATCATCAACTCTGAGTATTTCACAGAGGAACAAAGAAGGGATCTCATTCGGCAGTACAAGACAGGGAAAATCACTGTGGAGAAAATAATCAAGATCGTCATCACAGTGGTGGAAGAGGGTGAGAAAAAGAAACAAGTTGCATTTGAGGGTCTTAGGGCTCCTGTCCCTGCTAATGAACTCTTGGAGTCCAAAATCATTGACAAAGACTTGTACAACCAGTTACACCAGGGCAAAACATCTATTAAGGATATCTCTGAGCTGGAGCCAGTTAAGAAGTGCCTGAAAGGTACAAACAGCATTGCTGGGGTTGTGATCGAGTCAACCAAGGAGAAATTACCCATTTATCAAGCCATGAAGAAAGACTTTCTGCGACAGGGGCCTGGACTTGCTCTCTTAGAGGCCCAAGCTGCCACTGGCTATATTATCAACCCAGTCACCAATGAGAAGCTTACTGTTGATGAGGCTGTCAAAGCAGGTCTTGTTGGCCCTGAACTGCATGATAAGCTGCTATCTGCAGAGAGAGCTGTAACTGGGTACAAGGATCCTTATACTGGAAGCACTGTCTCCTTGTTCCAGGCCATGCAAAAGGACCTGATTCACAAAGACCAGGGAATCCGTTTGCTAGATGCCCAGTTGGCAACCGGAGGTGTCATTGACCCGGTCAAAAGCCATCGTATTCCAGTGGATATCGCCTGCAAGCGTGGGTATCTTGATGATGAGATGAACAAGATCCTCTCAAATCCAACCGATGATACCAAAGGTTTCTTTGACCCTAACACACAGGAGAATGTCACGTATCGGCAGCTGCAAAAAAGATGTGTCACTGACAAAGATACTGGTCTGTGCTTACTGCCCCTCTCAGAGCAAGCTATTAAAGCCAAGGAAGAACAGACACACTCTGATATCCAGACTAAAGAGGCTCTGAACCAGGCTACGGTGGAGGTACAATCTGGACCCTTCAAAGGAAAAAGAGTGACTATCTGGGAAATCATCAACTCTGAATATTTGACAGAAGAACAAAGGATTGAGCTGATTAGACAGTACAGGACAGGGAAGGTGACTATGGAGAAGATCATTAAGATTGTGATTACTATCATTGATGAAACAGAGACCAAGAAACAACAGCAGGTTAGCTTTAATGGCCTGAGAGCACCAGTCCCAGCTAGCTCGTTATTTGACTCCAATATTATTGACAAAGCTACATACAGCCAGCTTCAGCAGGGAAAGAAGACACCAAAGGAAGTCTCAGAAATCGATTCAGTGAAGAAATACCTGCAAGGGACCGACAGCATTGCCGGCATCTATGTAGAGCCTACAAAAGAAAAAATGACAGTTTACCAAGCTATGAAGAAAAATTATATAAGACCAAGCACAGCTCTTGGTCTGCTGGAAGCACAAGCAGCTACTGGATTTGTAATTGATCCAATCAAAAACCAGAAGCTCACAGTGCATGATGCTGTCAAGGCAGGTGTTGTTGGCCCTGAAATGCATGAAAAACTTCTCTTGGCTGAAAAAGCAGTAACTGGTTACAAAGATCCTTATACTGGAAATACAATCTCTCTATTCCAAGCAATGCAGAAGGATCTAATCCTAAAAGAACAAGCAATTCCACTCCTGGAAGCTCAGATTGCCACTGGGGGCATCATTGATCCAGTAAACAGCCACCGTGTGCCTATTGAGGTGGCCTACAAGCGGGGGTATTTTGACCAAGAAATGAGCAAGATCTTCTCTCACCCTTCAAATGATACCAAAGGTTTTGTTGATCCAAACACTAATGACAAGCTCACCTACCAGCAGCTGAAAGAAGGGTGTATTAGAGACCCTGATACTGGACTATGCTTTATCCCACTTAAAAAGACAGAGGGACCATCAGTGGTGGAAAAGACTTTTATATACACTGAAGAAGAAACCAAGAACGAATTTGAGAAAACCCAAGTTGACATACCTCTTGAAAGCCAAGCTGGGAAGTCAATGTCCCTCTGGGATGTCATGAACTCTGACCTTCTTCCAGAGGAGGAAAGGATGAAACTTCTGCAACAGTATCAATCAGGCAGTATCACAAAGGAACGCATGATCATTATCATTATCGAAATTATTGAGCAGAGAGAGATCATTAGGCATGAACAGAGCATTACTTGCGATGTTATCCGACGCAGGGTTACTATTGAAGAATTATACAGTGCCAGGATCATTGACCTTGAAACCTATAACTTCCTTAAACAAGGAAAGAAGACCATAAGAGAAATCATGGAAACTGAGATTGTTAAACGTTACCTGTTTGGCACTGGCAGTGTTGCTGGTTTTCTGGCCTCCTCAAAGGAAAAGGTCAGCATCTATCAGGCAATGAAGAGAGGTCTGATTAAGCCTGAAGTAGCCTTTGGTCTTTTGGAAGCTCAAGCAGCAACTGGGTTCATGATTGACCCAGTAAAAGATGAAATGTTAACTGTTGACGAGGCTGTTAGAAAGAATGTCGTTGGGCCAGAGATCCATGATAAGCTCCTCTCAGCTGAGAGAGCAGTCACGGGTTACAGGGACCCTTACAGTGGGAAAACCATCTCCCTTTTCCAGGCCATGAAGAAAGACTTGATCTCTGAAGAGTATGCCCTCAAGTTACTTGAAGCTCAGTTTGCCACAGGTGGCATCATGGACCCAGAATACAATTTCCACTTGCCAACAGATGTTGCCTTGCAACGGGGGTACATGAATAAGGAAACAAATGAAAAGATTTCTGATCCAAATGGGGATGTCAAAGGCTACCTGGACCCCATCACCGAGGAAAAGCTTTCCTATGCTCAGCTGCTCAAGGGTTGCAAGATTGACATAGGCACCGGCCTCCGTCTACTATCTCTGTCAGATAGGAGGTTGATGTTTAAAGGCTTGAGAAAGCAGATTACCATGGAAGAGCTTGTGCGTTCTGAGATTATAGACCAGAAGACAGTTCAACAGCTTCAGGAAGGTTTGACTACCATTGAAGAAGTAAGCAGGCAACTTCAAAAATACCTGGAAGGCACCAGCTGTATTGCTGGAGTCTTTGTTGAATCCACTAAAGACCGCCTTTCAGTATACCAGGCAATGAAGAAGAACATGATTAGGCCAGGGACTGCTTTTGAACTTCTGGAAGCCCAAGCTGCTACTGGATATGTGATTGACCCAATAAAGAACCAGAAGTTGACAGTCAATGAGGCTGTCCTGTTGGGAATTGTAGGCCCTGAGTTCAAAGATAAACTGCTGTCTGCTGAGAGAGCTGTAACAGGTTACAAAGACCCATATTCTGGCAAAATTATTTCTCTGTTCCAGGCCATGAAAAAAGGACTGATCTTAAAGGACCATGGCATCCGTCTTATTGAAGCTCAGATTGCTACTGGAGGTATCATCGATCCAGAGGAAAGTCATCGCTTGCCAGTAGAGGTGGCGTACAAACGTGGCCTGTTTGATGAGGAGATGAACAAGATCCTCTTAGACCCCAGTGATGACACAAGAGGTTTCTTCGACCCGAACACAGAGGAGAACCTGACTTACCTACAGCTGATGGAGAGGTGCTTCACAGACCCTGAGACAGGCCTGGTCCTACTGCTTCTAAAAGATAAGAAACGGGAAAGGAAGACTTCCTCCAAGTCTTCTGTCCGCAAACGTAGAGTGGTTATTGTGGATCCTGAGACAGGCAAAGAGATGTCTGTGTACGAAGCTTATCGCAAGGGGCTTATTGACCACCAGACCTACCTTGAGCTTTCAGAGCAGGAGTGTGAGTGGGAAGAAATAACCATCTCTTCCTCTGATGGTGTGGTCAAATCCATGATAATCGACAGGAGATCTGGTCGGCAGTATGACATTGATGATGCTATTTCCAAAGGCCTCATCGATAAGTCTTCCTTGGATCAGTACCGCTCTGGTAGTCTCTCCATCACAGAGTTTGCTGACATGTTGTCAGGCAACATGGGTGGGTTCCGTTCCAGATCCTCCTCCATCGGATCATCCTCCTCCTATCCAATGAGTCCCCTCCCATCAATCAAGACCCCGGCAACTACATGGAATGACCCTACTGAGGAAACGGGTCCAGTTGCTGGAATCTTAGACACTGACACATTGGAAAAGGTATCCATTACCGAAGCCATGCACCGCAACCTAGTAGACAACATCACTGGTCAAAGACTCTTGGAGGCCCAGTCTTGTACAGGAGGCATAATCGATCCCAACACTGGGGAAAAGTTCCCTGTGGCTGATGCCATGAATAAGGGGTTGGTGGACAAAATCATGGTGGACCGCATCAACCTGGCCCAGAAGGCCTACCATGGATTTGAAGACCCAAGAACCAAGACAAAGATGTCTGCTGCCCAGGCATTAAAGAAAGGCTGGCTATACTATGAAGCTGGCCAACGCTTCCTGGAAGTCCAGTATCTGACTGGCGGGTTGATTGAACCTGATGTGGCTGGCAGAGTCCAGCTGGATGAGGCCATCAGGAAGGGAACCTTGGATGCCCGCACTGCACAGAAGCTCAGAGACGTCAGCGCTTACTCCAAATACCTGACCTGCCCCAAAACCAAACTGAAGATCTCCTACAAGGACGCCATGGACAGGAGCATGGTTGAAGAAGGCTCTGGGCTGCGTCTGCTAGAGGCCTCTTCACAGTCATCCAAAGGGCTGTACAGCCCCTACAACGCCAGTGCCTCTGGGTCAGCCTCCGGATCCCGGTCCGGGTCCAGAACTGGCTCAAGAACAGGATCAAGACGGGGCAGCTTCGATGCCACTGGAACTCCATTCTCCACGTCCTTCTCTTCATCCTCCTACAGCTCCACAAGCTATGGTCGTCGATACGACGCCGGGCCTCACAGTGGATTGAACTTGGATGAACTTGCACAAGCCCTATCCGCATTGAGTAGGAACTGCAGTCTTGAGGAAAGAGCGATCTTCACAGCAATACAACCACTGCACTCTGCAGTGGCATAGTTTGTAGGAAACATGTTAAAGAAACAAGAAAAACACATTATTTATTCTGCTCTACATGTAGTTGAGTTTATTCTTTACTAGTGCTATATAAATATTACTACCTTTCTGAATATTATTTCTATCTGTTCATCCTCTATTCTAAACCAAGCCACTGGCTCAAAGGAATCTGCATTCAGTTAATAATACCTGTTTTTATTGTTCTGTTTTGCTGGCCTAATTAGTGATAGTATTTTAATTAGTTTTAACTTTGAATGAATAATATAACAGATTTTTGTGACTGACTACAATTGTTTTAACACATGTCAGTATCAGATAATTTCCCAGCTGTCGATATACTACACTTCATCAACCAATAAAACATATTACAGCCTTCATTTATTCTTCTTCTTCAAAAAAAAAGAATATTTTCTCATAGCCTCTAAGTACTTCAAATTTATCCTTTAGATGACAAGACAAGAAATATATATATATATATATATATATATATATATATATATATATATATATATATATATATATATATATATATATATATTGGTTTGTATTGGGGGGGAAATGAATACAGATCAATTAAAGATATAAGATTGAATAAGAAAGATTTAATTTAGCCAAGCAAACAAAAATAAAAAAAATAAAACTCTTGACTATCTGCAGAGCAGAATAAACATACTAGCCACATTTGGGAAAAGGAAAACACTGAAAATAAATGCTTCAAGACACCAGGCTTTTAGATCTGTAATATAATGCAAACTCAACTACCCTTCCATGATTAACCCTCTGCCAACCCAAAGCACCGTTCACTGCCCTTTGTGCTATGATTATGTGATGTTTTGTCTTCTGCCTAAGCTGCCCACTTACTCTGCAAGACACAAGCAATTATGTGCCCTAAAAACTCATGGCCAGACTCTTCAAAACATCGTGGGGAAACACAAATTACCTAAATTCATGTACGGCAAGAAGTATTATCAACATATAACCCTCCCACACCCTTCTCAGGAATCCCTCCTGTTCTCTGTAGAAATAAATGGGGAATCTCTACCACTGAGGCCAAAGGACAAATCATGCCTGCTGTAGCTCAAGAAAGCAAA
The DNA here is from genome assembly GCF_902713425.1 of Acipenser ruthenus. Lineage (NCBI taxonomy): Eukaryota > Metazoa > Chordata > Actinopteri > Acipenseriformes > Acipenseridae > Acipenser > Acipenser ruthenus. The sequence continues at coordinate 3,572,150 of NC_081192.1, read as the reverse complement.
TAAGACTTTGAAATGTTGGATTTCTGGCTTCAATGAATATGGATGCAGTAGAAGCAGGAGCTCAAAGGCTCTTCAGACCCTCCTTGGAGATACAGTATGATGATGATGATGGTGCTTGTAAGTAAAGTCAAGTAGAATTCCTGGATTGTTTCCTCTAGCTGCTTTCACTTTTATTCTTTACTCACTTTTATCTTCACAACTTTTCACTCGGCATGGCTCCTCTCTCTTCCACCACTTACCTGAGTGAGATTAGAAGCTGCCCAAATAAAGGTGCCCAGAACAGGGTGGCTGCTCTGCATGTGAGTCTGTCCTCTTTCTCTACTGTATTTCTCTATCTGGGGAGTGGCTCACATGTCCAAAATATTACTCTAATCAATTAAAAGGTGCACTGGATACCAGCTTACCTGCATGGTGATGGTGCTTTCTGTTGATCTTTGACATGATGGCCTTTTATTTTGGGATTGTTTTCTTAGCATGAGATTTTTATGCACAAGTACTTTAAAGAACACGTGGTGGGACTTCACAATATGTTGTGTTTTCTGTGCATAGCATTCAAATTTAGCATGTCAAGGAGGTAATCATGAAATGGGAGATTCACCCCTCTTTTATTAGCATGCAAACCAGAAAATCTTGAGTATTAGAAACATGCAAGGTGTTAGTTTAGTGGGGACCCCTTTCTTATTTCTTTTGATTTCTATAAGTTTTTTGTTTTTTTTATGTTGGTTCTAGGTGTCCCTCTTCACTGCTTTACTCCAAAGACAAGGAACAGAGGGTGAGACTCAAAGATGGATATCTGAGGTTCAGGGTCCTCGGACTGACCTAAACTGCAACATTACTATGAGGATTCAACTGCCTGCATGTCCAGAGATTCGGGTAAAAATGATCACCATGGTTCAACCCAAAATGACACCTACAGCGACTTCATTGTTGCTTTCTGACACCAGATTCATCTGATTTGAGATCTCAAACAGCTGCCCTGAGATGCTCTTATGTATTTTTCTTTTCGTTATTGCAATAATCTGAAGATTATAATTTCTTCGGAAATCCCATTGGCTGTTTTCACACCAATGCAGGATGTTGTAGTAAAGAAGGGGGCTGTTGGATATCTTGCTGTTTTTCCATCACAAAACTTTTTTTTTTGTATTCATTCCATTGATTTGAAATCATGTTTTGTTTTATTTTAGATCTTCATTCAAGTATTACCCTTCTTCTCCCACCTCATCTCCTGCCTGAAGAGAATTGAGACTTATCACACCTTTGAGATTTTGAGAAGCCTTGAGATTCCAGGAATAAGCTGCATGCCCCATGTCCTGACCTGACCTGACCTGAACCCAGAATCACTATAGAAACTTCAGCACACCAAATAGACTGATACCCAGTACATGCCTTACCTTAAGAAGCTGCTCAAACTGCACAGATATTCTCAATGCTTAGTCTTCTGAGGCTTTCAAAGCTATGCTATATTACATTGGCCAATAAAATGTGTTCTGACTAAGAATGTGTCACCGCATGCACTTTACAGGACCAGCTTAGGGTTAAATATTGACTGTTCAGTGTATGGTATATACCCAATATGTAAAATGACTTGTGGTACTGTACATAACAGTAAATGGTCATGATAGACATGGAGGCCACTTTACAAAATGGTAATTTACTTTGAAAATGTCCCCATGCGATGATCATTGTAAAGAGTCTCGCCATATCAAGTTACGCTGCTGTTATACTGTTGTGTGTCTTAGATTTGAAATATTTCAACATGAGTTTTGCATTTACAAGAACAAGAAAAATCAATTGCATAGTACTGTACATGTCATTAAAAAGCTGGAAAGATGAAATGTTACAATAACTGGACTTGTAGTTTACACTTTGAGGTAGATCAGAGAGGCAAATGTACTCCCTTTCATCCATAATTCAGTGTGGCAGACAATGAACCAATAGGGCTCCCTCATGTGTGCCTATGCATGTTGTGTTTGGTCTATCAACACGTTATAGATAAGGACGTTACTCCACAAAGAAACTATGCCTTCTATACAAAATACTGTCAAACTAGAGAAGGAATATTGCTATCAATTGCATGTTTTAATTTTTTTTTGACCTTTTAATCAATTATTTAACAGCTACTGTAGTAATGGATATCCAATAATATTATAATAGTTATAAGAAGAATTTTAAATGCAATAATACCCTGTTCACTAAAATTTGCCGTTGCAGCTAAACAGTATTGAGTGACTGTAATAATTGTCATTCATGACTTGCTAATTTAGTTTACACCCATTCAAAAACTTTTTTTTTTTTTATTTTGCTGACGGCTATGTGATAATATACAATATTATTATTTTGTTTTAATCTTTAAAATGTGGTATTACATTTTTTTTAAATTTAATGTTTTATAGTTAACCCTTATTTTAAAATATTGTAATCTTGCAATCAGTTTTATACAATGAGAAAAATCAATCATGGTTTAGTACTGGTTTGCACCATTGGGCCACTGGAGGTTTAAGAAAGTATATAGATCTACTACATACAGTATGCTTCAAAATAACTCGTATATTACATATTATGATTTTCTGTGCTACAAAATGTCAAATTGTGTGTGAATTGTAATTTATCACACAATTTGTGCCACACATTTTCTCCTTGATGCTAAATCTTAGTGAACTAGAGTAACTATGCCTGTCCCACATAATAGCCAACACTCCTTTCTCAAGCATCTGAAAGCTTTAAAATGTGTTTTTTTATAGTTTGCTGATCCCATGTGCTTTCCAAATAGCAATAAGGTTGTCATTTATGTACTGTTGCTCTCCTTAAAAGTACTTCTGTAAATCATGTCATATTTTTTCTTTGTTTTCGTCATATTTTTGATATTATATATAAGGATATTTTTGCTTTGCATGTTTTACTAACTAAAATATATATACAAAAGAGTAAGCTAATAAAGGCATTAAGTATATCCATATCCACTTTGTTGAAACTGATTTATATAATTAAAAATACATAATTATTCAGAACGAACTGGTTGGTTTTGCCCATAATAATGAGTTTGTGTTGTTATGGGGCATGATTATAAAGAAGAGACATCTGGTGTATTTTTGAGTATAACACTATAATCAAATGTAAATAAACCAATGTGCTGTAAACAAGACGTGTTGTCATTCATCTGTTGATCAGTACGAGTCTCCTCATGCCATTCATCTGTTGATCAGTACGAGTCTCCTCATGTCATTCATCTGTTGATCAGTACGAGTCTCCTCATGCCATTCATCTGTTGATCAGTACGAGTCTCCTCATGCCATTCATCTGTTGATCAGTACGAGTCTCCTCATGTCATTCATCTGTTGATCAGTACGAGTCTCCTCATGCCATTCATCTGTTGATCAGTACGAGTCTCCTCATGCCATTCATAAGAACATAAGAAAGTTTACAAACGAGAAGAGGCTATTCAGCTATTCTTGCTCGTTTGGTTGTTAGTACCTTATTGATCCCAGAATCTCATCAAGCAGCTTCTTGAAGGATCCCAGGGTATCAGCTTCAACAACATTACTGGGGAGTTGGTTCCAGACCCTCACAATTCTCTCTATAAAAATGTGCCTCCTATTTTCTGTTCTGAATGCCCCTTTATCTAATCTCCATTTGTGACCCCTGGTCCTTGTTTCTTTTTTCCGGCTGAAAATGTCCCCTGCGTCGACATTGTCTATACCTTTTAGGATTTTGAAAGCTTGAATCAGATCGCCGCGTAGTCTTCTTTGTTCAAGACTGAATAGATTCAATTCTTTAAGCCTGTCTGCATACGACATGCCTTTTAAACCCGGGATAATTCTGGTCGCTCTTTGCACTCTTTCTAGAGCAGCAATATCCTTTTTGTAACGAGGTGACCAGAACTGAACACAATATTCTAGGTGAGGTCTTACTAATGCATTATAAAGTTTTAACATTACTTCCCTTGATTTAAATTCAACACTTTTCACAATATATCCAAGCATCTTGTTGGCCTTTTTTTTTATAGTTTCCCCACATTGTCTAGATGAAGACATTTCTGAGTCAACATATTATTATTATTATTATTTATTTCTTAGCAGACGCCCTTATCCAGGGCGACTTACAATCGCAAGCAAATACATTTCAAGTGTTACAATACAAGTAATACAATAAGAGCAAGAAATACAATAATTTTTGTTCAAGTGTGACAAACCACAATTCAATAATACAGCAGATAATAGTGATAGTTACATCAGGATATGATTAAATAGTGATAGTTACATCAGGATATGATTAAGTACAAAATACTACAGGTTAAATACTTGGCAGATTACAATATTCTGAAGTACAGGATAAAATGCAGTAAAATAGGGGGCAGATAAGAGCAAAATAAAGCACATTTAAATGAAGGGTGATAGTGTCCCAGGATACAACAGAGGAGTTCTACAGGTGCTGTTTGAAGAGATGAGTCTTAAGGAGGCGCCGGAATGTGGTCAGGGACTGGGCAGTCCTGACATCTGTAGGAAGGTCGTTCCACCACTGCGGAGCAAGGGTGGAGAAGGAGCGGGCTCTGGAGGCAGGGGAGCGTAGCGGAGGTAGAGCCAGTCTTCTAGTGCAGGCGGAGCGGAGAGGTCGAGTGGGGGTGTAAGGAGAGATGAGGGTCTGGAGATAGCTGGTTTTTTTTTTTTATAGATTCCTTCTTCAATTTCAGTATCTCCCATATGATATTTATAATGCACATTTTTATTGCCTGCGTGCAGTACTTTACACTGTTCTCTATTAAATGTCATTTGCCATGTGTCTGCCCAGTTCTGAATGCTTTCTAGATCATTTTGAATGACTTTCTGGGGGAAATTAATGTGGCTTCTCCTTTGCTACACGCATTTCTATTGTCATTGTATAACAGATTATTTTGCTCTGTATATGAATTTGGCGGTCTATAGCATGCCCCTATTAGTATGCCCTTTAAATTTTTGTCCATTATTCTGACCTATATTGATTCTACGTTGTTTTTTCTTCCAGATTTAACACCTGGGCTTCAAGACTATTTTTGATGTATAGCGCTACCCCTCTGCCTCTTTTGTCCTGCCTGTCTTTCCTATACAGTGTATACCTACTAATATTGTATTCGTCTCCATCACTCTCGGATAACCAAGTTTCTGTAACACTTTTTAATTTCTGCCCCCTTCCTTTCTAGTTTAAATGCTTCTGAACCTCCTCGAGGATCCTTTCTCTGAGCAGATTGGTTCCCTTTTTATTTAAGTGAAGTCTGTCCCGTCTTTATAGATAGTCCTTATTGTAGAATGTGGACCAATGCTCAAGAAAGGTGAAGCCTTCCTATGTGCACCACATTTTCAGCCATGCATTTAGACTATTTATTTCCAGCTGTCCGTATGCTCCTTTGCAAGGTGCCAGCAGTATCCCAAAAAATACCACAGTTTTGGTCTTTTAATTTCCTTCCTAGATCTCTGAATTTGTTTTGCAGGAATTTTGGTCTGTCTCTTCCAATATTGTTTGTACTGATGTGGACGACTACTACCGGGTCGTCTCCTGTTCCTTCTAGGAGCCTGTCCACGTTCTCAGTGATGTGTGTGACAAAGGTTCCTGGAAGGCCGCACACTGTTGTAGTAATGGGGTCCAGACTGCTTACTGAACTTGCTGTGTTTCTCAATATGGAGTCCCCAACAATCATGACCTCCCTTCTTTTTGCTGCCTGGCCAGCACTGTTTATAGGGTCCTGGATGTTGTTCCTTTCGTTCTCTTGATGTTGGTTTTGGTCATCTAAATGTTGAAGTGGCTCAAATTTGTTGGATGTTTTGATTTCTGGTGCTTGTGTTTGATGAAGTTTCTTTATTTTCCCTGCTTCTGCATACCTGAACCCAGCTGTTTCGACCCTCTTTTATCTCCCTGATGGCTTTCTGTCTGTTAGGGGTGCTGACTTCCATGAATTGTGGGCGTGCCACACTGTCGCTGGAAGAACTGCCTCGCTTTGTTGTGTTCTTTTGTGCTGGTAGCTCTGCCCCGCCCCCGTGTCTCAGAACGGCGCTGAATTTGAATCAGCTGCTCTGAGTTTCAGTTTGTGATCAGAAAAAAACACGCAGCTGTTAGAATTTAAGCTGCATTAGTTTCCCAATTAATGTATTTTCTGTTGCTGTTCACCAAAGGTCCCCATCCAACTTGACGGAGCTTTAGCAATTTTGCAAAGAAGAATGGGCAAAATTGCAGTGTCCAGATGTGCAAAGCTGGTAGAGACTTATCCAAATAGACTCATGGCTGTAATTGCTGCCAAAGGTGCCTCTACCAAATATTGACTCAAGGGGGTGAATACTTATGCAATCAATTATTTTCTGTTTTGTATTTGTAATTAATTTAGAACAATTTGTAGATTTTGTTTTTCACTTTGACATTATGGAATTTTTTTGTGTTGATCACACTTATAAAGCACCTTTTACAAACAAGCTCAGTGTTGTAAAAGCCTGGTTGCTTGCAGGGTATATTCCAGCATTTTAAAATAATGTTATTATTTAATCTATCTTTTCATTAATGACAGAAATAATATTGTAGCAAGACGGTTGTGGCAGTGGCGAGTAAAGCTAGGTGCTAAACTCCAACTTGAGCTTTATTGAAGAAGCCAAATCATACAAGCACAAGAACAGGAGCAAGCATACAGCCGACAAGCAGCTCAAAGGATAGCTCTGGAGACCCCGATCAAAAAACCAATAGTAACATCCTAGTAACATACCCCCCCCCAACCTCAAAACACCTTGTTTTGCAGCAGTCCTTCAATCCATAGCGCCGCTCCCCTACAATATACAGAACACTAAAAGTCAGTTAAAAAAAGGGTGAAATTAAAACCAGACTGGTTGAAGAAGTGACCTGGCACAGCGGTTTAAAGCACCTAGATTTCAGGGTTCAAATGTTATAAATGGGTTAAATCATCTCTTTTTCACAGGGATGCTTATTTAATTCTATTATATGCTGTACAGTGTAGTTGTTGGTGCACCAGTACAGTCTTTAACGGGAACAGACGGCACAACCATTAAAAGAGGCTTGTTCTTTCAAGCGAGAGGGTAGATAAACGTTTTAGTATGGTCATTTACAACATGCTAACATACAAATGACACTGTCTTTTGCATTGGTTCATGTTTCTTTGTACACTACTGTAATGCATGGTTGGAGATTTGGGAGCTGAGAGTGAGCCTGTGATGAAGTGTTTTCAGCACTGCACAAAAGTGCAATATTTCCTTTAAAAAGCATGTTGCATCACCACATCTTAGCTGTAGGGGGCAGTCACATATCAACACTCACACACCTCTGCTGTTGCCATGTGCTTCATTTTATGCATTAATGTTTGACTGCAAGCTTAATACCTATACAGTCCTAAAGTATATAGACCTTAGATTCCAGTAAATCCTATCTAATATAAATTACCATTATTTTGCAGGCCTCACACTTTCCTATTTTTGTAATGTTATTTTGTTTTTAAATGTTTTTTTTTTTTTTTTTTTTTTAAGCAACTAATTAACCAAATTAACCAGATATGTCTATGCTGCAATTCTGCTGTGTGACTCGCTTCATTTTAGTACAATCACTCATATGAAGGAACCAGAGAGACTGAAAACAAGAAAATAGAAGAAAAAAAAACACCCTCATTTTTGTTAGAAGCAGAGACAAACAGGGAGGCTTCTAGAAGTTTGAGTTTTAAACCCAGAAGCTGACATGTGGTGATCGGGGGTAACATTGGAATAATACTTTGTATTTGTGTAATACATGTGTAGTGTTGAAAATGAATTCAAGGAGAACCTGACAGGACTAGCACCTAATGTACCATATGAATCTGTGGTCATTATTTTACAGTGGAACTGGCTTTGAGTCTCTATGTTCCTTCACAAGACATTTGTATATTTTGTTTATTAGCAGCTTCGAAAAGAAATACAGTCTAGTTGTAAGCGCTTCCACTACCATATCAAAACAATACCAAATAAACAGACTGAATTGATAAATGACCAGTGATTGTCTCCATTGACAGCATGGTGTGAATCCAGTGGCTGAGCTTCCACAATGTGATCATCACTGTCACTCTGACTCTGAAAATCTGAGCGAGCTAGCCCGACTGCAAGACACTTGTCGGGACAGCCCAGGCGAGGGAGCTTCTGAGGGGCTACTGCACAGGAGGGAAGTGCTTCCTGCAGAAACTAGAAGTGATGCTGCTCTGTCCCCAAATATGCAAGACAGTCCCAGTGAAGAGGAAGCAATGGAACAGGGAAATCCAAGGGAATGTGCAGACATTGACAGTGATCCTGTACCAGAAAGGACTAGTAAAGAGAAGTCAACTTCAGAGCTCGCCAACTTACCTTCACAGGTAAGAAGCTGTAGCGAGTATTTATATAAAAATGCAATAATGTAGCCTGCATGGTTGTGTGACACAAGACCGGGAGAAACAGGACAACCGGAATAGCTTAGTTTAAATGATTTATTTCCAGGCAGTTTACAATAAATACGCAAAGCAACTATCATAGCATTATGTAGTACAAAAACAGGAGCGCTGTATATTAAAAGAAAATACAATAAACCAATGTTAAAAACACAAAGAGAAAATATACAAAACACTATCATAACAACCACATAGTAAAAAGACTGGAGCTTTGTATATTAAAATAAAACACAAATAAAAACCACCACTAGAATACAGAAAGTAACACAAGAGTGCACAGATACAAGGGTGATTATAATCACTTTCCTCATATGGTTAAAACTGATGAGATATTTCTACTAATAGGGATTTAACAGCATGGCGAAGTTTACAAACAAAGTCCAATCTATAATACAAGCGGCTTCCACGAGACAGGAGATTTAAGCATGGACCGGAATGCCAGCGCAGCCTGGAAATCCTGGTAGTTTCGTTACCTTAAAATAAACAGAGCAGGAGGAGCAGGAGGAGCAGGAGGAGCAGCAGCAGCAGCTGCTGCTGTGCTGACGAGACTGATTTTTAAAGCCACCCCAGATTGATCAGCAGGTGAATTACTTAATTAGCAAGTAAGCTGGTTAAAGACGGGGGTGATTAGCAGTGACAAAAAGGTGCAACTACTCGAAATACTACACGTGAATATTACAAAATCAGATCAACAAACCAGTGCACAAAGCAAACGTGAATAAAATAATAAACATGTCCTTTATATAATAAAATCAAAGTGTGCTGTCATCGTTTCTTACACAAGGATTTAACCCTGTACCTTACTAAGCTGAATATATCTGTTTTAGGAGCAACAAGCTGAAGTTATACAAGAACTCCAAAGATCTGCCACAAAAGAAGATAACAGGTATGTGATATCCAGGATGTGGTGTTTCTGCTCCTGTATAACAGGTATGCGATATAAGATCCAGGATGTGGTGTTTCTGCTCCAGTATAACAGGTATGTGATATAAGATCCAGGATGTGGTGTTTCTGCTCCAGTATAACAGGTATGCGATATGAGATCCAGGATGTGGTGTTTCTGCTCCAGTATAACAGGTATGTGATATAAGATCCAGGATGTGGTGTTTCTGCTCCAGTATAACAGGTATGTGATATAAGATCCAGGATGTGGTGTTTCTGCTCCTGTATAACAGGTATGCGATATAAGATCCAGGATGTGGTGTTTCTGCTCCAGTATAACAGGTATGCGATATGAGATCCAGGATGTGGTGTTTTTGCTCCAGTATAACAGGTATGTGATATAAGATCCAGGATGTGGTGTTTCTGCTCCTGTATAACAGGTATGTGATATAAGATCCAGGATGTGGTGTTTCTGCTCCAGTATAACAGGTATGTGATATGAGATCCAGGATGTGGTGTTTCTGCTCCAGTATAACAGGTATGTGATATGAGATCCAGGATGTGGTGTTTCTGCTCCAGTATAACAGGTATGCAATATGAGATCCAGGATGTGGTGTTTCTGCTCCAGTATAACAGGTATGCGATATGAGATCCAGGATGTGGTGTTTCTGCTCCAGTATAACAGGTATGTGATATGAGATCCAGGATGTGGTGTTTCTGCTCCTGTATAACAGGTATGCGATATGAGATCCAGGATGTGGTGTTTCTGATCCAGTATAACAGGTATGCGATATGAGATCCAGGATGTGGTGTTTTTGCTCCAGTATAACAGGTATGTGATATAAGATCCAGGATGTGGTGTTTCTGCTCCAGTATAACAGGTATGTGATATAAGATCCAGGATGTGGTGTTTCTGCTCCAGTATAACAGGTATGTGATATGAGATCCAGGATGTGGTGTTTCTGCTCCAGTATAACAGGTATGCGATATAAGATCCAGGATGTGGTGTTTCTGCTCCAGTATAACAGGTATGCGATATGAGATCCAGGATGTGGTGTTTCTGCTCCTGTATAACAGGTATGTGATATAAGATCCAGGATGTGGTGTTTCTGCTCCAGTATAACAGGTATGTGATATAAGATCCAGGATGTGGTGTTTCTGCTCCAGTATAACAGGTATGTGATATAAGATCCAGGATGTGGTGTTTCTGCTCCAGTATAACAGGTATGTGATATGAGATCCAGGATGTGGTGTTTCTGCTCCAGTATAACAGGTATGTGATATGAGATCCAGGATGTGGTGTTTCTGCTCCAGTATAACAGGTATGTGATATAAGATCCAGGATGTGGTGTTTCTGCTCCAGTATAACAGGTATGTGATATAAGATCCAGGATGTGGTGTTTCTGCTCCAGTATAACAGGTATGTGATATAAGATCCAGGATGTGGTGTTTCTGCTCCAGTATAACAGGTATGTGATATAAGATCCAGGATGTGGTGTTTCTGCTCCAGTATAACAGGTATGTGATATGAGATCCAAGATGGATATACAGTATAAGCAATGATCATGTTAACAAGAATAGAGGTACAGCAGTTGGCCTTCAACCCAAACCAAAATTTTTAATTTAGGCCATGCCTCCTGCTCTAAAACCTTTGCCCATGTGCACATTTGTCATGGCCAAGTCTAAATGCAATCCATTAATTATATTTTCAACATTGGACACCATGCCTACTGGTTTTGGATGTGGGCCATGCATTCAGGTGCATGCCAAGTTATACACTATGTTAGGCATCATGCCCACCAGGTGTAGCCCGCATGTGACTGAATGGCCACATATTACAGTCACTCAATTGTTGTTGTTTTCTGCATCGCCAACAGCAGGATATGCTTAGTAATAAAAGAAATATTTTTTTGCAATAGATCAATTAGGCTTTGTAATTCTTGGCGTGTTGGCTTCCTGAAATCCAAACATACGGAGCAATAGACCAGATAAGGGGAAACTGGTGTGATGCCAGTTTATCAGTGTGAGGCTGTGTGTCCATGTGCAGTTTATCAGTGTGAGGCTGTGTGTCCATGTGCAGTTTATCAGTGTGAGGCAGTGTGTCCATGTGCAGTTTATCAGTGTGAGGCAGTGTGTCCATGTGCAGTTTATCAGTGTGAGGCTGTGTGTCCATGTGCAGTTTATCAGTGTGAGGCTGTGTGTCCATGTGCAGTTTATCAGTGTGAGGCAGTGTGGACCACAGGACACACTGTTTTAAGCAAGACATTTTCAGTTATTATAGGTCTTTAATCATCTGAGTAGCGGTATCACTTGAAGCAGCAATTCAAATATGTTATCTATTCCTTTATAAAAATTTACCACAGTATTTTTGCAAGACAAATTTGCAGTTTTTTTCTTGCTCTTTCCTGGTTATACTATCCATTTTTCATAGTTTACCATGATTTGCCATGTTTTTTTTATTTACAATTTATGATTGAAGTCAATGAAATAACGTTTACAAAGTTTGGGCAAACAGTTTTATAAATTCTGGATACACCGTCTCTAATACCAGTTTTTCCATTAGGAAAGAGAATGAAGATTGGCTGCAATGGCGAGCAGAGTTTAGAGATCAGATCAAAGCTCTTCGGCACTGGCTGGAGGGGATGGAGAAGAGGCTTCCTGCTGTGGATCCTGAGGTTAGTTCCCTGTCCCAGGCTTTTTATGGGTTAGGGAACCCCTTTTTAAAAAGCAATATTGAATAAGTACCCCCAACTAATCGCTAACAACAAACAGAAACTGTACTGTCGTGAAAGTTAATATTTAATGCACAGGGCATGTCTTTCAGCAGAAGACAGCATCTTGAACATGAAATGAAGTCTCAGAAACATTCTGGGGACCCTCTAGGCTACCTCTAGTAATGCAGGCTGCTGAATTAACAACACTGACAGCAGCATAAGACATGCACTTACCTCTCAAATCCAGAGCTTGCTGTTTAGTTGAATGGTAAGTCGGTCGTCTTTGAACCATATGGTTTGTGGGCCAGGTCCAGCCCTCGCCTTTCCATTCAATTCAATGGGCTGAGATGCCAATTCACTATACTCTGTATACCACAGTTTGAGAACAACTACTGATTTGAAAGCTCTTTTACTCTCAAACTAGGTAACTTAAACTGTTAACATGTAATGCCCCTTTTCTTTTAATACATTTTGGGGACATGGAACACTTTGTAAACATCGAAGAAAGCCTTCAGTGTGCAGGAATCCTCAATCAAACACACTCAGTACAGGACCCTTGGTGCCGACTGCAATTATTCTTCCATGATAGCATATTTATAACCAGGAAGCTTGGGTATTCACTAATATAGTAAGTAAGTAAGAGCTTACTTATTAAACCTGGTGCACTGCCTGTGGCTATCCACCTAGCCAGACAGCTTACAAAACAAGGACATGTGATCTAATTGTGGTGCCAAATAACCCGATGTGACTGCAGGTGAAGATACAGCGGGATGTAGCCCTGCAGTCAAGGAACTGTCCCACATGGTCATGGAAAGTCATGGGCCAAATCTGAGGCGCTACAAACCTGTCATAGTAACTTGTATATGTCATTTCCTGAAGCTAAAAAGTTTAGGTTGCAAGCAAGGATAACAACAGAGAAAAATATTCAACTAGACAATCTTTAATGCCACAAACACAGAAATGAAGCAGAAAATAGAAATCCATATTTCATATCTTAATAATTTCTATACAAGAGCAATATGTTTTATTTAACCTCTCATTGGGTATTGCTGCTTTATCAAATCTTTTGGAGTTCTTATTGGGACATTCCAGACCTCCTCATGGTAACAGACAAAAACCCAACAAATTCACCAGAAAAGAAGTGGAATTGAAGCTGGTGGGAGCAAACATTTAACCAGAACTTCATGAATAGAGGAAACACAATAGAGGGATTCCATTCTCAGCATCCTTTAAATTTCATCACTGTGTAACATGTGCTTGTTTTTATTCTCTCTCTACAGTACCTGTTCTTTCCCATCTTTGCACTTTATTTAGTGGCTGACAAGTCATTTACAAAGCATTGTGACACTTTGACAGAGTATAGTATTTGCAGTACTCCTGTGCAGTGTGGTATATGAAGTGTTTTATACAACCCAATACAGTGCGTCAATGTCCCAGTATTAGAAATTATATTTTAGAATTGCTGAATTACATTTTGGATCAGCACACACATTTATATGCTTTTAACACAAGAGGGTACTGTACTCAGCATGTAATCAGTGCAGTTTTTTCACTCGCTAACCAGAGTATGGGCAATTGCAGCAAGAGCACGAACATCACACTGTCGGGTTGCACTTTTCAAACTGTAATTTTTGTATATGTTAATGCTACAGTTCTGCGTTTAAACAGCTCTCATTAACATTTTATTGTCATTAATCTCCTTATAATTGCTTTACCTGCTTTACCTTTACACTTTTGAGTTTCTGGTGGTTTAGAAGTCAGCAGGCACTATGAGGGAGAGACAGGGACACAGAGAGGGTCAGGGTATCAGGAGGAGGAAGGAGGAGGGGGTGGGGGGTTCAGTGTCTCTGGCAGGTCTGTACGATGGAGAGACAGGGACACAGAGAGGGTCAGGGTATCAGGAGGAGGGGGTGGGGGGCTCAGTGTCTCTGGCAGGTCTGTACGATGGAGAGACAGGGACACAGAGAGGGTCAGGGTATCAGGAGGAGGGGGTGGGGGGCTCAGTGTCTCTGGCAGGTCTGTACGATGGAGAGACAGGGACACAGAGAGGGTCAGGGTATCAGGAGGAGGGGGTGGGGGGCTCAGTGTCTCTGGCAGGTCTGTACGATGGAGAGACAGGGACACAGAGAGGGTCAGGGTATCAGGAGGAGGGGGTGGGGGGCTCAGTGTCTCTGGCAGGTCTGTACGATGGAGAGACAGGGAGACAGAGAGGGTCAGGGTATCAGGAGGAGGGGGTGGGGGGCTCAGTGTCTCTGGCAGGTCTGTACGATGGAGAGACAGGGACACAGAGAGGGTCAGGGTATCAGGAGGAGGGGGTGGGGGGTTCAGTATCTCTGGCAGGTCTGTACGATGGAGAGACAGGGACACAGAGAGGGTCAGGGTATCAGGAGGAGGGGGTGGGGGGCTCAGTGTCTCTGGCAGGTCTGTACGATGGAGAGACAGGGACACAGAGAGGGTCAGGGTATCAGGAGGAGGGGGTGGGGGGCTCAGTGTCTCTGGCAGGTCTGTACGATGGAGAGACAGGGACACAGAGAAGGTCAGGGTATCAGGAGGAGGGGGTGGGGGGTTCAGTGTCTCTGGCAGGTCTGTACGATGGAGAGACAGGGACACAGAGAGGGTCAGGGTATCAGGAGGAGGGGGTGGGGGGCTCAGTGTCTCTGGCAGGTCTGTACGATGGAGAGACAGGGACACAGAGAGGGTCAGGGTATCAGGAGGAGGGGGTGGGGGGCTCAGTGTCTCTGGCAGGTCTGTACGATGGAGAGACAGGGACACAGAGAGGGTCAGGGTATCAGGAGGAGGGGGTGGGGGGTTCAGTGTCTCTGGCAGGTCTGTACGATGGAGAGACAGGGACACAGAGAGGGTCAGGGTAGGAGGAGGGGGTAGGGGGCTCAGTGTCTCTGGCAGGTCTGTACGATGGAGAGACAGGGACACAGAGAGGGTCAGGTTATCAGGAGGAGGGGGTGGGGGGCTCAGTGTCTCTGGCAGGTCTGTACGATGGAGAGACAGGGACACAGAGAGGGTCAGGTTATCAGGAGGAGGGGGTGGGGGGCTCAGTGTCTCTGGCAGGTCTGTACGATGGAGAGACAGGGACACAGAGAGGGTCAGGGTATCAGGAGGAGGGGGTGGGGGGCTCAGTGTCTCTGGCAGGTCTGTACGATGGAGAGACAGGGACACAGAGAGGGTCAGGGTATCAGGAGGAGGGGGTGGGGGGTTCAGTGTCTCTGGCAGGTCTGTACGATGGAGAGACAGGGACACAGAGAGGGTCAGGGTATCAGGAGGAGGGGGTGGGGGGCTCAGTGTCTCTGGCAGGTCTATACAATGGAGAGACAGGGACACAGAGAGGGTCAGGGTATCAGGAGGAGGGGGTGGGGGGCTCAGTGTCTCTGGCAGGTCTGTACGATGGAGAGACAGGGACACAGAGAGGGTCAGGGTATCAGGAGGAGGGGGTGGGGGGCTCAGTGTCTCTGGCAGGTCTGTACGATGGAGAGACAGGGAGACAGAGAGGGTCAGGGTATCAGGAGGAGGGGGTGGGGGGCTCAGTGTCTCTGGCAGGTCTGTACGATGGAGAGACGGACACAGAGAAGGTCAGGGTATCAGGAGGAGGGAGGAGGGATGAGGAGGGGGTGGGGGGGGGGGGCTCACTGTCTCTGGCAGGTCTGTACGATGAGCTGGAACAGCAGCCAGTTTCTTTTGTATGGTTCTAGGCAGGGAGGATTCAGAGCAGGCCTACAACAGAGGCCCCCTGCACACATGACAGCACACTCTGAAAAGGAATTAGGTTTGATTTGTGGATCAGAAGGAGAAATAAGCTGAATCTGACAGATGGAGCTCTGATGATCTGACTGAAAAGGTTTTTAAAAAAAAATTACAATTTGGCCTTAACGCCCTTCTACCATGCATGGGCACAATTATATTTATTGTTTCATTTTTACAAAGGCATGACTAATTGAAATTCTCCTCTCGAATATCTATCTATCTATCTGTCTATCTATCTATCTATCTGTCTATCTATCTATCTATCAGTCGGGCACATTACTAAAAAAAGGAACTTATTACTCTTTACTCGTTTCTTCAGAAACATATTATATAAGGTCCTTACTTATTACTATAAAAAAACGTAGCACGCTATATTACTCGTTACATGTTACTCGTTATATTTCTTTCCTTTGTCTTGTCCTGTGAAAAATAAATTATTGACTATTATTTACTATTGTACTGTATGTCTGGTAATTAATGTATTACATGTGTCAAACAGGTTTTTACCATTTTTGTAGTATAAATACATTTCATTTTTGGCATGTAAACAATGTACCCGACCTGACCAAACAAATCCGAACCCGACCCGAGCCCGAGGCCTTCCAGTCTCGTCCGTGCCCCGGGAGCAAGGTCCGGCACTTGGTTGACCCTGCTTCCGCCAGCTCCACCTCCTGCTCTTCCCTCCAGGTGCAATACTGGCAGTCATCCGCTATGCAGGGCCTCCTCCTGGACAGCCCATCGGCGTTTTGGTGGGCGCCCCAGCTCTGTGCTGGATTGTATACTGGTAAGGCTGGAGTTTCTCTATCCAGCGTGCCACCAGCCCTTCGGGCTCTCAAAAGGACATGAGCCACTGCAACGCCGCATGGTCAGTCCGGATCCTAAAGGGCAAGCCACACAGATAGTGCTTAACGTGTTTCATCGCCTCCACCACGGCTAGCAGCTCCCTGCGGGTGACACAATAGTTGCGCTCAGGTTTGCCGAGTGTTCGACTAACCCTCTGCAGTCCATTTATTAAGTGCGTGTCAGGCGCGTCAGGTCCAATTTATTTTCACACGCGCAGTTAATTCTAGACGCACTGTTTAAAAGTATTTTTTTTTCACAGTCAAACGGGTTTAAAAGGCTCTGCATATCAACAAAGCACTCACTAGGCATGTCCAGCCCCGCCCCACCCTTTCGTTCACTATAGCTTTCACATATGCTAAGAAATAAATAATAATAATAATAATAATAGTCGTACATACCGATCAGTCATCTCCTGATCACTTGTTTTATCACCAAACTCCTCAATAATGCAATCCAAGTCATTATTTTATTACTATAACATCTCAAAAAAGCTCTGCAAATGTCCATGATAGTCTCTGTGCGCTGATGCAGTATCAGCCAGCTTGTTTCTTTATGACTGCCCATATGGGATGCCAGGGGCAAGTATGACTATTTATGAGATCCGCCTTTTTTTTTTTTTATTGGCTTGTCTCGGCTCCTGTCGCTCCCACTCGGCCATTGAATGGTTTTCTCAGCTTTTTCCAGAGAAAAAACGACTAGAAACCCGTTTTTTGCGTTTTTTTGATGATGTCGGACAGGGTCCGACAATGGACCGGATAGGAATAATTGCAATGTCGGACCAGATCCGACAATGGATCGCAAAGGGTTAAAGTAAGTTACAACTCTCTCTCCTTCTGGAGTCTCCTGGGCCAACACGCCTCTGATCCCCCGTCACGGGCGTCTGTGTTGAGGATATAGTGTTGCTGAGGGCGGGGGCGGTTAGTACCGGAGCCTCACATGAGGCCCTTTTTAGCGTGTCGAAGGCCTCCTGTTGTTCCGTATTCCACTCAGGCTATGGAGGGGAGTAGCAGCTGTGGCAAACCTGGCGACAAAACGGTGATAGTATGAGGCAAGGCCCAGAAAGGCTCTCAACTGCCGCAGGTTAGCAGGGGGCGGCCAGTCCTTCACGGCCGCGACCTTATCCTCCTCAGTGGTAATGCCCGCTTTGCTCACCCGGTGCTCCAGGAATGACACCTCCTGCCTCAGCAGCTTGCACTTTTCGGGGTGGAGTTTGAGGCCCGCCGATCGGACCCTGGTCAGTACCTGCCTCAGTGTAGGCAGGGCCTCATCAAAGTCCTTCCCATGCACAAGGAGGTCATCCAGATAGACCAGACATCAGGCCGAAGGTACTCCCGCCAACACCCTCTCCATCAGCCGTTCAAAAGTCGCTGGAGCATTGCAGAGGCCGATCGGCATGGCACGGAACTGCCATAACCCTCGCCCCGTGGAGAACGCAGTTTTGGGCCTGGCTTAGGGGGTCAGGGCTGCCTGCCAATAGCCACTTTTCAAGTCCAGGGACGAAAACCACATTGACCATGCAACCAGGTCAAGTGATTCATCGATCCGTGGTAGGGGGTAAGAGTCCTTGAGTGTCACCTCATTCAGCTGGCAGCAGTCCACACAGAACCTCCACGTGACGTCCTTCTTAGGAACCAGGACCACGGGCGATGTCCAAGGCTCGATGATACCGACAGCCCTCATTTCCTCCAGGGCTTGGTCAGCAGCAGCCTGGTGAGCTTGCGGCATCCGGCGGGGGTGTTGTTTGATCAGGCAGGCATCCCCAGATGAGGGCATCCCCTCATGGCGGTTTCTTCACTGGTCACTGTGGTCAGCGGCGCTATTGCTTGTTCCAGCAGCGTGCCCTCCAGCAACAGGTCAAGGTGCAAGAGCGTTATGGTGGACCTGGTATCCAGCAGGGCATGACAGGAGACACTTTCGATCAGAATCACCACGTAGCAGTTGTCCCCCCCTGTGTGGCAGCGGTTGGACCAGGCAGGGTCGTGACTGGGTCAAAGGCTGTTCACTTGGGGTGTGATGAGGTCTGGTCTAGCGGGTGGGGAAGAAGAGGCGGAGCGTGGTAAGATCGTGACGTGCCTCAGGGCCGGTGGTGTCCCTCCTACACCGGTCCGGGCTCGTTTCCCTGTGGAGTGGGTGGCAGGGCGGCAAGCGAGGCCCGGCAGCGTCCTGTCCTGTGTGTCACTCGCTCCCGTACCAAACCATCCACGAGCGAACCAACAGACTCAACTGCACAGTTCCCTTATATCCCTTATATACTGTATATACCCCTAGCCCATTAAGTCGTTACTCGATCAGCTGTTGCTGAAACCTCGGTGTTAACTAGCAGGAACTTAGTACACCTGTGTAGCCGACCTCTCCAAGGTGGCCGCCTCAACCGGACTCTATACCTACTGTATGCTCCATCTTATTGAGGTCTTGTCAGTCGGTCAATCTAGCGCCTCGGTCTGTCAGGAGGCCAGTTTTTTCAACCCTCCATCTTCCTTCACCCTGGCACATAAGGATACACATTTTTTTTCCTAGTGCCTAGCCTTATTCAATGACATGGGTCAGAAAGACTGATTTGATTGCCCCACGGCTTATTATTGCCTGAGACATCCCGGAAGAGAGATCGCATCATCGGTGCTGAGACACCGACATTAAAGCAAAAGAAATAAAGAGATAAAGAAAAGACCACTAAAGTAAGTACAACAAAGAAAAGGTAACGGGACAAACCTTTTTTTTTTGTGGAAAGTAACTGTAATATTATTACTCAGATTAAAAATCCAATGCGTGATATTACCTCGTTATTGACAAAAAATAATATTATATATTGCGTTACTTAAGTAGAGCATTACCCCAGCTCTGACCATTTTTAATTGATCCAGCTCTTTAATGGCTACACTGCTAACTGTAGTCAAAGGAACTGCCAGACATCAGTTGTGCTGTTAAAAAGTGTAATAAGGCCGATGTAAAAAAAATAACTACGAACATTAAAAGGCTGCTCTGTTTAAATATCTTGACTTCACCATCCCAACAGCTGAGGTAAAGGTGCTTACTGTACCTCACAGGGCTGTTCCATAGAAACTATTTCACTTTCATAGCATGGGAACAGGGCCTGTTTAGGTACAGCAATTAATCCCCATAAAAAATATCCTCAGGGTCGGCCAACATAGGGTGAGAAGGAAAGAAACAGCAGCTTTTCTAATTGGCATATATTAGGCAACTGTATACAAATCTAGCAGGAACTCATGCTGAGCTGAAAAATGTTACCTCTGTTCTAAAAACAAAAGAATTAATTTGCATTTCAACATTTGTCCTCACATAAATCAAGTTACCCCACCACCCCTGCCCCCAGTTTCCAGGGCATTTATTACAGTGCTACAGGTGACCAATCCTGCAGGCTAACAGCTAGTTCTCTTCCATGGGAATTAACTTTCTGTACAATTATTGTTTTGCTCCATCTGTAGAAGCCATTTTAAAATTACCTCTCGATCGATTAAATGTGAGACGTTCTCAAAAGAAAAACCCCCAAACTCTCTCGTCTTCTAATAATTTTGTCGTGTTTGTTGTCAACCCAGTTTCCTTTTATGCAGCAAAAATAAATAAATTAACATTTGTGTATGGTCGGGTCATCTCAATAAATTTGGGGGTATTCTACTATATATAGAAGTATATTTTGCTTTAAAATACATTTCTGTACATTACTTTTACAGTGATCATTTGTTTTCTTTTAAAACCTTTGCACATTTGTGTTATTTTATTATGCTTCTGTATGTTAGAATATATTTACCACACTTTTACCATGCTTTGCCTATCCTCTTTCACCTGTATACCTCTACCTCTCCGATCCTCTTTCACCTGTATACCTCTACCTCTCCTATCCTCTTTCACCTGTATACCTCTACCTCTCCGATCCTCTTTCATCTGTATACCTCTACCTCTCCTATCTTTCACCTGTATACCTCTACCTCTCCTATCCTCTTTCACCTGTATACCTCTACCTCTCCTATCCTCTTTCACCTGTATACCTCTACCTCTCCTATCCTCTTTCACCTGTATACCTCTACCTCTCCTATCCTCTTTCACCTGTATACCTCTACCTCTCCGATCCTCTTTCACCTGTATACCTCTACCTCTCCGATCCTCTTTCACCTGTGTACCTCTACCTCTCCGATCCTCTTTCACCTGTATACCTCTACCTCTCCGATCCTCTTTCACCTGTATACCTCTACCTCTCCGATCCTCTTTCACCTGTATACCTCTACCTCTCCTATCCTCTTTCACCTGTATACCTCTACCTCTCCGATCCTCTTTCACCTGTATACCTCTACCTCTCCGATCCTCTTTCACCTGTATACCTCTACCTCTCCGATCCTCTTTCACCTGTATACCTCTACCTCTCCGATCCTCTTTCACCTGTATACCTCTACCTCTCCGATCCTCTTTCACCTGTATACCTCTACCTCTCCTATCCTCTTTTACCTGTATACCTCTACCTCTCCGATCCTCTTTCGCCTGTATACCTCTACCTCTCCTATCCTCTTTCACCTGTATACCTCTACCTCACCTATATGCTCAAACAGCGCTCCAGATAAGGTTTTGGGTCTGGGAGTAACTTACCCTCTAATTGAAAGAGTAAAATGCATTTTCACGGGGCAAAATGCAACATTACCTTGAAGTCATGAGTAATCTTGATAAGTACTGCACAATCTTTAATAGTAATGGGGTAGGCATTAAAAAAGAGCCTTCCATTTTAACTGCAATGCTACTTTGACCTACTGTACAACCACGCGTGTGTTCTACAAGGTTCTTTATTGGCTCAGCACATTTTTTTCGAGGTATTACACTGACTCTGCAAATTAATTATGTTACTTATATTTTAACATGAAATTCTTAAACTCAGTGAATATGTTAAAACTTCAATATAAACCCATACAGATAAATACAATAAGGAAATGCATTAACAAGTTATAAAACAGTTAGTTTAATATTACAGGCACCTTTTTTTAGTGGTTGTCTCTGACGATGGTTCCAGTTGGATTTGTAGCTGGACTGGGGTGTTTATGCTTCAACCTGTGTAGCTTAGAATTTTTCTTACTCTTACAGTGATTGGCTGCAAAGACAACAGGGCTAGCCAGAGATTGGATATGTCTGTTGGGTTGGTTTTTCTTGTGAACAGTTTGCTATTAACTGAAGCCATTGTATTCTGGGAGATGTAGTTGTTAGTGGAAGTTTTAGGGGAGGCAGGAAGGGAGGCAGACAAGCTGTGCAGCACAATTGCTCTGCGTGTTTTTTACACATTCCATTTAAATGGGGTGCGTATTTCAGATTTTTTTAATGAGTAAAACCGGCAGGTACGCAGCTTGTCTGGACCGCTGTGCTCAAACATGCATTTCTTTGCTGCTCTGTGCTTTGGAACCCTCTTAAACCCCACATTTCAATACACTTTACAACATTTTAACTGGGCCTTGCTATGCTTTTACAGTGGGTTGTTAAGGCAGTAATGATTAATGAAGGAACCAGAACAAATACTTTCTGAAGATTCTAGTTTATTGTGAGGAACTAAGCTGCTAATTTCCTGGTGCACCTGCCTCACCCAGGACTGGTAAGTGACTTGCTACTGCAGAGAGAAACATTTCACTCAGCCAGTGACAGACTTATCCTTACAACCATTCCTAAACTTCCACAATCCATGCAAAACCTCAGGGCAACAACTCAGGTAAGACAGCCATTAAATGTATCTGTCTAAATGGTAGAACTTGGAACTTGAAGCTACTGCACTAACAAGTAACTACGATGTGATAGGTGTTACAGAAACATGGTTATCTGAGAGTGATGGAGACGAATATAATATTAGTGGCTATACACTGTATAGGAAAGACAGGCAGGACAAGAGGCAGAGGGGTAGCGCTATACATCAAAATAGTCTTGAAGCCCAGGTGTTAAATCTGGAAGAAAAAAACAACGCAGAATCAATATGGGTCAGAATAATGGACACAAATTCAAAGGGCATAATAATAGGGGTATGCTGTAGACTGCCAAATTCAGACACAGAGCAAAATAATCTGTTATTCAATGACATTAGAAATGCGTGAAGCAAAGGAGAAGCCATATTAATGGGGGATTTCAACTTCCCCTATATAAAAAGGGAAAACCCGGTGGGGAGCATGACAGATGAAATTGAAATGGTAGAAATGACAAATGACTGCTTCCTAATGCAATTTGTCAAAGCACAGACTAGAGGGGAGGCATGCCTTGATTTAGTCTTTTCAAATAACGAAGACAGAATAACTAAAATAGAGGTCAGAGAACCATTGGCAAACTCAGACCACAAAACATTTGAAGTGCTTTTTAAAACCCCAAAAGTAATGACTAAAGCTAATGTTTACAATATTAGGAAGGCAAACTATGAAGGAATGAAACATAGACTAACAGAAGTAGATTGGAGTAAAATAGAGAAAACATCCATGTTTTTTAAAAATGTAGTACTAGAGGCGCGAAACAATTACATCCCAAAAGTAGACAAATCTAAATCTAAAACAAAATTGCCAAAATAGTTTAATAGATAAATTTAAAACATATTCAGAGAACGAATAACAGAGCATGTAAAAGGGACCAAGAACAAAGCACACAGAAAGAGTACTTGGAACTGCAAACTCAAATAAAAAAGGAAGTTAGAAAGGCCAAGACAGAGATAGAAATGAGCATTGCTAAGGGGCTAAAACCAATTCCAAAAAGTTTTTCCAATATTATAACAGCAAAAGAACATTCAAGGAGGAAGTAAAAAGTCTAAGAGATACAAATGGCAAAATCATAGATGAAGAGAAAAAAAATATCAATCTTTATTTTATATAGCATCTCATAGTGGACCACCATCACAAAGCACTTTACAAGATACAGTAAAAAACAATACATATTATTATTATTATTATTATTATTTATTTCTTAGCAGACGCCCTTATCCAGGGCGACTTACAATTGTAAGCAAATACATTTCAAATGTTACAATACAAGTAATACAATAAGAGCAAGAAATACAATGACTTTTGTTCAAGTCGTAACACATTAAGTATATATATATATATATATATATATATATATATATATATATATATATATATATATATATATATATATACACAGCAGACCTGGGGCAAATATATTTATAAATATCAAATACTTCAAGATTTTGTCCGCACTCAAATATGTATTTGAAAATATTTTTATATAAAACTAAATAGATGTTCTTATAAAACTTAATGTGTTATGTTTCACATCATTGCAACACATTTATAAACATATATGAAACATAAATCAACACATTTCAATAGTTATAAAAATTATTTGAAATATTTAAATAAAATCATTATTTATCCCAGGTCTGGAGTAGAACATAGCGCGTCTTCACCCGGTGTATCTATACAGCAATTGCTATCTAATTGGAAAACATTTTTGGAGTATATATATATATATATATATATATATATATATATATATATATATATATATATAGACAAGGGAAAAAACTGAGAACAAAGCCCTCCTCGACATGACCTTCCTCTATTGTTTTTTTTTAAATCCTTTAAAATCCCAGAGAGAGTTTTTCTGTGACTCAGGCAAAGAACAGCTACAGCTCCCTGCAGGAGGCCCCCTTCCATTCATAAAACTGAGCTGCTCTGGGAAATTATAGCCTTGTTGATAAATGACTGCTCAAAGAATTGCAGTATAGTTTTGACCTATAAAAAGGGTTTTGTGTGCCATTTTTACATGGTGAGTGAACTTGGTAATGAGCATACACACGGGAGTACCTATCCTAGCTTCAATTCAATTCTGAAGAAAGAAGGGGGGATGGAAGGATTAGCCTGCTTTCAATTCTTTCAATTACTCACACAGAGATGTTTTTATTAGATTTTTTGTTGCTGAATAGACATGTATATCCAATTCCCTTTCTCCTATGTCTATTATCCACAAAGAAATCTACTGCGCAGTGTTTCACTGGATTATTTTCATCACTCGGATTACATATTTCTATCTCTACAATGCAGTGGTCCTGTAGGGGCAATGGTAGCACAAGGACAGGTACATAGAGTAAGATATTGGTAAAATGATACCACAATAAACAAACATTGACTGGAGTTTAGGCTTATAGTGGAAAACAGTTGTCCCGAGGGTTGAAAAGGGCAATAACATGGGCTTTGTTGCTGCTATCATTATCTGTTTTATTAAACTGCTATTTATCCAGATAAATCCAGAGGAATCTGTGATGTTGTAGGCCATTTTGAAGAAGCATGGGTTACAAGTTTCATCAGCTGGAATGCTGGTCCTCCCATCTGCACGCCAGACTATTTGCAACTTGAATTAAGAACCCATCAATGAATGGAGTGTACTGTACATACAACCTCAACTCTACAAACAAGAATGTCTTGTGCTGATAACTGTGCAGACGTGGAGGACTCTAGTCTTGTGTCTGATAACTGTGCAGACCCGGAGGACTCTAGTCTTGTGTCTGATAACTGTGCAGACATGGAGGACTCTAGTCTTGTGATGATAACTGTGCAGACCCGGAGGACTCTAGTCTTGTGTCTGATAACTGTGCAGACGGGAGGACTCTAGTCTTGTGCCTATAACTGTGCAGATGGGAGGACTCTAGTCTTGTGTCTGATAACTGTGCAGACCCGGAGGACTCTAGTCTTGTGCTGATAACTGTGCAGATGGGAGGACTCTAGTCTTGTGCTGATAACTGTGCAGACCCGGAAGATTCTAGTCTTGTACTGATGACTGTGCAGACCCGGAGGACTCTAGTCTTGTGCCTATAACTGTGCAGATGGGAGGACTCTAGTCTTGTGCTGATAACTGTGCAGACCCGGAAGATTCTAGTCTTGTACTGATGACTCTGCAGATGGGAGGACTCTAGTCTTGTGCTGATAACTGCAGACCCAGAGGACTAGTCTTGTGCTGCACACTGAGGCTGGGAACCAGACAAGATTTACCTTAAATCCAATCTTACATGTACGTTTTATTTTGCAGGTTGTAAAATGCCTGTCGCGGGTTTACGGGTTTTAATGCGAAATGCGGGTCACATGGGTGGTCTTATGAGTCAGGGGGCACTACTGACCGCAGATAGACTGTTTTTTGGGCAACAGTACCAATTGTTAAACCCTAAGACTGAAAGTCAAAACCCTTTTGGTTAATACCGTGTCACATGACCATAACTAGCTTTTGCTTCTGTTCACAAAAAGAGGTCAAATAAAAAGGGAACCAATCTACTTGGAGAAAGGATCCTCAAGGAGGTTCAGAAGCATTTAAACTAGAAAGGAAGGGGGGAGAAATCAACAAAATAACTGAAGGGAGACTACATCAAAACAAGGGCAACAACTCAGGTAAGACAACTATTAAATGTATTTGTCTAAATGGTAAAAGTCTCAAAAACAAAATGTTAGAACTTGAAGCTACTGCACTAACAAGTAACTACAATGTGATAGGTGATACAGAAACATGGTTATCCGAAAGTGATGGAGACTAATATAATATTAGTGGCTATACACTGCATAGGAAACACAGGCAGGACA
The DNA here is from genome assembly GCF_902713425.1 of Acipenser ruthenus. Taxonomy (NCBI): domain Eukaryota; kingdom Metazoa; phylum Chordata; class Actinopteri; order Acipenseriformes; family Acipenseridae; genus Acipenser; species Acipenser ruthenus. Next base: position 3,546,000 of record NC_081192.1, on the reverse strand, counting down.
AGAGGCGGAGGGGTAGCGCCATACATCAAAAATAGTCTTGAAGCCCAGGTGTTAAATCTGGAAGAAAAAACCAATGCAGAATCAATATGGGTCATAATAATGGACAAAAATTCAAAGGGCATAATAATAGAGGCATGCTGTAGACCGCCAAATTCAGGCACCAAGCAAAATAATCTGTTATACAATGACATTAGAAATGCGTGCAGCAAAGGAGAAGCCATATTAATGGGGGATTTCAACTTCCCCCATATAAAAAGGGAAAACCCGGTGGGGAGCACGACAGACAAAATTGAAATGGTTGAAATGACAAATGACTGCTTCCTAACGCAATTTGTCAAGGCACTGACCAGAGGGGAGGCATGCCTTGATTTAGTCTTTTCAAATAACAAAGACAGAATAACTAAAACAGAGGTCAGAGAACCATTGGCAAACTCAGACCACAACATGATCTAATTTGAAATGCTTTTTAAAACCCCAAAAGTAATGACTAAAGCTAAGGTTTACAATTTTAGGAAGTCAAACTATGAAGGAATGAAACACAGACAAACAGAAGTAGCTTGGAGTAAAATAGAGAAAACATCCATGTTTTTTAAAAATTTAGTACAAGATGCACAAAACAATTACATCCCAAAAGTAGATAAATCTAAATCTAAAACAAAATTGCCAAAATAGTTTAATAGATCAATTCAAAACATTTTTAGAGAAAAAAGGCACTTTACAGAGCATTTAAAAAGGGACCAAGAACAAAGTACACAGAAAGAGTACTTGGAACTGCAAACGCAAGTCAAAATGAAAGTTAGAAAGGCCAAGAGAGAGATAGAAATGGGCATTGCTAAGGGGGCTAAAACCAATTCCAAAAAGTTTTTCCAATATTATAACAGCAAGAGAACATTGAAAGAGGAGGTAAAATGTCTAAGGACAAATGGCAAAATCATAGATGAAGAGAAAAAAATATCAAATATATTAAATGATTACTTTTCACAAGTTTTTACAAAGGAGGATACAGGCAACATGTCCCACATGTCGACCTGTTCCGATCCAGTTTTAAATAACTTTAGCATAACAGAGGCAGAAGTGTTAAAGGGACTAGGAGCTCTTAAAATAAACAAATCCCCTGGGCTGGATGAAATACTCCCAATAGTACTCAAAGAAATGAAAGAAGTTATTTACAAACCGCTAACCAAGATCATGCAGGGGTTGTACAGACTGGAGAATTGCAAATGTAATACCGATCCACAAAAAGGGAGACAAAATCAAACCAGGTAACTACAGACCAATAAGCCTGACTTCTATTATATGTAAACTTATGGAAACTACAATAAGATCCAAAATGGAGAATTACCTATATGGTAACAGTATCCTGGGAGACAGTCAGCATGGTTTTAGGAAAGGGACTAACCTGCTTGACTTTTTTGAGGATGCAACATCGACATGGTTTATTTAGATTTCCAGAAAGCTTTTGACAAAGTTCCGCATAAAAGATTAATTCTCAAACTGAATGCAGTAGGGATTCAAGGAAATGCATGCACATGGATTAGGGAGTGGTTAACATGTAGAAAACAGAAAGTACTGATTAGAGGAGAAACCTCAAAATGGAGCGAGGTAACCAGCGGTGTACCACAGGGATCAGTATTAGGTCCTCTGCTATTCCTAATCTACATTAATGACTTAGATTCTGGTATAGTAAGCAAACTTGCTAAATTTGCAGACGACACAAAAATAGAGGAGTGGCAAACACTGTTGCAGCAGCAAAGGTCATTCAAAATGATCTAGACAGCATTCAGAACTGGGCAGACACATGGCAAAAGACATTTAATAGAGAAAAGTGTAAGGTACTGCACGCAGACAATAAAAATGTGCATTATACATATCATATGGGAGATACTGAAATTGAAGAAGGAATCTATGAAAAAGACCTAGGAGTTTATGTTAACTCAGAAATGTCTTGACAATGTGAGGAAGCTATAAAAAAGGTCAACAAGATGATATATAGTGAAAAGTGTTGAATTTAAATCAAGGGAAGTAATGTTAAAACTTTACAATGCATTAGAAAGACCTCATCTGAATATTGTGTTCAGTTCGGTCACCTTGCTACAAAAGGATATTTATTGCTTTAAATTATTCCATGTTCAAAAGGCATGTCATATGTAGACAGGCTTAAAGAATTGAATCTAGTCAGTCTTGAACAAAGAAGACTACGCAGCGATCTGATTCAAGCATTGAAATTTCTAAAAGGTATAGACAATGTCGACCTAATGGACTTTTTCAACCTGAAAAAAGAAACAAGGACCAGGGGTCACAAATGGAGATTAGATAAAGGGGCATTCAGAACAGAAAATAGGAGGCAATTTTTTACACAGAGAATTGTGAGGGTCTGGAACCAACTCCCCAGTAATGTTGTTGAAGCTGATACCCTGGGATCCTTCAAGAAGCTGCTTGATGAGATTCTGGGATCAATAAGCTACTAACAACCAAACGAGCAAGATAGCCGAATAGCCTCCTCTCGTTTGTAAACTTTCTTTTGTTCTTATGTTCTTAAAACACAATTTTTCTCTGCCATCCAGTCTCAACTCCAGTCAATAATCGTATACTATTCTTGGTAATTTATCCCTTCATTAGCAAGTTGGGATGAGCTAGCATTGGTTTTGATCTAATAGTTTAATAATGGTAACTATTTCACACTTTTAAATATCAACTGTATTACAATGGGGCCAATACACACTTAGTCCATTGTAGTGTCATGGTACCATACCAGTAACAGGGTACTACCGCATTCAATTGCCATTGTTGGTAATGCTGTCATCTGCAGTTTGTGTTCTTTTTCAGGTCACCTGTATGATATTGTATTCCAGGTTATTTTTTCATTTTTATTCTGTAAAGGAAGTTTAATTGGGTGATAGAAACATTAATGCATTTTTTTAAGGTCACGCCTGCTGGGAGAGGTGCCACTGAAGCAGCCATGCAGCCACTGATACAAGACCTGTTCATTCAGCAGCTGAATCAGCATTGCCATGGATTAATCAATGAAGGATATTGTATTGCCAAAGGGGAGGGAGCTATATTATTTCAGTAGGACCGCAGTACTCTCACTATTGTATACTAAATTACTTTTTCATATAAGGGTCAAACTGGGATTGAAGTGGTGGGTTATTGATTGAAGGTTTAAAGCATGTTTGTAATCCCCCAATGACAAAAAGGAGATTATTTCCGCTGGACCGCCTGACAGAGGTGGCTCCTGCTGAATATGCAGTTGTATTGCTGGGAGGGACTGGGACATAAGAAGGTGAAATAACTTGACCGCAGGGTCACTCATTTTGAAATAACTTTCCCAGGATGGCTGCTGCACTGAAATGCCCTGTCACGTTTGCACCCACGGAGGTCATTTGACACGACTGCTCCCACAGGGTCAAGGGGCAGCTGAGTTTTCTTTCTTCTTTCCTCTTTTTTTTTAATGCCACCAGACGGTACTTTTAAACACATTGGCTTGACGTAAACAGAGTAACTGTTTCAGAGATCGGGCAGGAAGGTATAATAAGTCTGTTTGGCTTTAGTTTTTAGGATGCTGCAACACATCTCTAACTGATATGTAACATTTTAGTTTTCAGTGGGGTTCCTGTTTACATGTCATTTTACAAGCTGAGATTTTTTACAAGCTGAGATTTTTTACAAGATAAAAATGAAACAACTTGCTGTCTGCTCAGAAAATCAAGCACAGTGATCAGAGCCCAACCTGTTAGAACACCACAAGGCTGGGAGGTCAGTTTACATCTGACAAAGGCCTTCTGGGGACTAACATGTATTTATAGACTATGCTTAAATGTTGTTTTTACTTCACTTAAACAACTTTAACTAAATAAAATCACCCTTGCTGCTCAGGACATGACAAATTAATAGGAAATGTTCTCCATTGCTTACGTCTTAGTCTTTCAAACTGTGTGACACAACATAACACACTGCTGGAACAAAGTACACCCACAGTAATCCCTCACCAAAAAAAAAAAAAAAGTTTCAAGGTTATAACAAAACAGGACCTGAAAAGTTCTGGTAGAAGCTGGGCAAAGCATTTACAGCTCTCTAGCGTAATGTATTAGGAAAGAAACGGTTAACTGGGATTAGCAGCCTGTCGTTTGGCACAGCGGATGAAGATCTCTTGCTCTCCCTGTTGTGTGTCTCTCTTTCTGTCTCAGTGACCAGTGGCTGGATATTCATTAAGCTCTTCTCTCCCCTGACTAATCCCAGCAGACTTTTCCTCCAGTCTGAAGACAGCAGGTTGGATTCATTGACTCTTTGCACATTATTAGGAAAGGTAGGGGGTTGCGGAATGAAAGAGGAGTCTGGGAAAAGCATTGTCAACTTCAGCTTCTTAGTGGAATTGCTGGGCACCTGTCCACACAAGGCTAACAGACAAGAAGATTACAAGGATTCCTTTGCAGTGCCAACTTTTTTTTTCTTTTTTCTTCATTTTCTTTTTTTTTCTTCAGGCTGGGAGTCTGAACTGTTACAATGAAACTTCTACATTCATGTGAATTAAAAGAAAGCAATTTCCCTCTGAGGAAACATAACCCCCAGATTACACATGTTATGTGGGCCCCAAAATCTCTTGAGAAGATGGAGGCCAGAGGGTATTGTCTTGGGTGACATCAACTCAAGCAAAAATACAATCTTTTTTTAAGAAACATTTTAAATTTTTTAATTTTTTTTTTTTTTTTATTGCAGCTGCATTGTTCCACAATAACATTTTCACAAACTCAAATATAATTAATTGAGTAATGAATTTCTGTCTGACTCTATAGATGAATGACCCCCCCCCCCCCCCACACACATACACAATCAGGTAAAATTAGCAGGAGTAAAATTGAGAAATTGTACCCTAACTTGACCCCACCTTACAAAGGAGCAGTTTTTGCTCTGTCAGCATGACTAAAACCTGGCATGGGGAATGTGTTATTGCAGACCACCCAATTGAACCGCACATTGACATTAAAACCCACGGACCCGCGACAGTCATGTCCATATCTGTAAGATCAGTGTTTGGATGATGTAAAAAACAGAAGCTTGTCATTATCAACATACGATTGCATGTACACTCCATTCGTTGATGGGTTCCTAATTCAAGTTGCACATGTATGTCATTTAAATGAACCAATGGTGTTGTTTTCTTTTATTGATTCGAAATGCAATTTTTATCATTTAGGTCAGATTAATGTGTCCAAAATGTTTTCGAGGAAGGGAATACTCCAAACTTTGGTGGTTGAATATATACAGTAACTAAGCGTACAATATTTGAACTTAAAATAAAGGGAGAAAGTAAGTGACCTCATGAAAAGCCTTAGATAAAGTATTCCAACAGGGATGCCAATTGGAGTTTAGGAAGCCTGACCCGAGTTGAAAAACAATCAGGGTTTTTACAGTAATTCGTTTTCTTTGTCATTGTTGCCTCGGCTGGTGAACTGCTTTTCAAAAGAGAGGGGAGTTCCTTCTTTTGTGCCCCGAGCTGCCTGCTTCTGAGCTCACTGCAGGAGTACGAGGGGACTGGGCCTGTAGCGGCTATCACTTAACATCTGAATGTACCGGGAGTTCTGCCTCTATTTTGTCTTTCACTGAGAGCAGCATGGAGTTTTTAGGATAAAGAAACTTGGGGGAGGGGTTATCCAGAAGAGGTGGGTTTACTGCCTGGCATTCTGGCAGAGCTGACAAGGGGCATAGAGACCCTATCAGCAGGAAAGCACTGGATAGCAGAGAGGGCTTTGGAAAGAAACAAAAAGGATGGAGGGACCTTTTTGGTGTAATATTTCTGGTATTTCTGGTATGTATGCATCCGATCCTTTGAGCTGAAAATCTGATTTACAGGGAACTGAAGGAGACAGTCAGTTTCAGAAGAACAAAAAAAAAAAATAATAAAAAAAAGGGAAAAGTGTCCAAGAGCAAGTGGCTGGCGAAGGGGCTTGATTTGTGTGTGTGCGCGCCTTTGCGAACAGAGCATTTGATAAGTGGGTGTTTGTACAGCCAGGATTCTGCTCCAGTGAATGGGAAAGCATACTGACAACGGAAAGGGTGATACGGTGGATATACACAGCCTTTCCATCAGTGTAAGTAAATACATCTCTTTGTCATAATTAAAAGCGGTAAATCAAGGAACTTTCTTTAAGTTAATAAATAGGGAGTGCAGTACTGTATGTTTTAGAGGGCAGTTTTCAGAGGTGTCACCTCAGAACATTATGCACAGTTCTGAAATTTGAATGTTCCTCTACAAAAAAGTTTTGTAAGACATTCTAATGGGACTGAATTGTTCCTTCATATCGAGCAGGTATCACAAACTTAACTGATTGCATTTGTTTGTAATATCAGTGTTATATCTTTCAGTAGTAATTAGAACCCTGCTTGCTGGTGGTTTTCAATATTGTTGCATAAACTAAAATAAGTATTTTGGAAACACTAGCTGCTCAAGCAACGTAAATCACAACTGGGGTGGATGCTCTTTGCAATATTATACTGGAGTCAATGTGCAGGTGCTGCCAACTGACTTAACTGCAGTAAGTACATATTGTAGTAAATGGTGTTTATTTGCACATTGTAACTCCAGGTAAAGTGTGGAATAACCACCTTAGAAATGCACTCTACCCTCAATAAAACAAGTAAGACACTTTTTAAAGGGGGCAGTGTAATACACCATGAGCTTCAGTTTGAACCCATTAAGTGCCACTGTCCTCATTTGAGGACAGGGTACTTTGTAATTTTAGGAGCATTTTTAACTGGCACCTATCTACCTATTGTATAAACTTGCTCTTTAACTATATTGTTATGATAACTTACTCTAATTTTGTTAATCACAAAAGTTATGTCTAAATGTAATGCATGAAATTACATAAATATATATGTCTAAATATTTATATTAATTGGGCATTTAATTGTTGGTTTTCACTGGCTTGCTGACCTGGTAGTATTTTGTTTTAGTAGATGGCAGTGCTTGATAAAATAAGTATTCCTATTGCATTTCCTCTTAGTAATCAGTGGCTTTATGGCACACACACTTCTGAGTTGATAGGCTTTGGGCTGAATGAAACTGCCTGTTTTAAATGGGTTATACACAGTTGTTCTATTTATTTCAATAGATATATATTTCTTATGGCCAGGACAACAATTATCACATAGGGGACAGCTGGCGCAGTGGTCATGTTTTGTTGCATTAGTATAGGGTGCTTACTAGCTAGCCACAGCAGTGCACAGCAGATTGAGCTCCAGCAATAGGAACAATACTTCCCATCTCTATTAGACCTCTTTAATATCATGGTTTAAGACAGCACATGACACTGACCCCAAAACTGATACTGACAGGCAATGTCTTGAGTGGGTAGCTGGTTGATACACCATCCATGTTCCTGAAGCCTTCATTTCTGTTAGCTTTCTGTTGTACACATGTGGGGTAGTGGTCCGCGGTAAAAAAAATAATGAAATATAATATTTAAATTAAAGAACAATTTTGTATGACAGACACGCCTTATAAAAATATTGTACCATATTTAATTCACCCTTTATTTTCATAAAAATTAGGTTTGACATTTGTGAAACTTTCATAGAGAATGTATTTTTTTTTTCTTGAGTATCAAAATACTCATACCTTAGAAACAACCTTGTTTACATGAATGCCTGTTAATTCATTTTTGGCCTGTGTCAGAGGACAGCAGTTGTGTCAGACAATGATCTGCAGGAATGTGTGTGAGTCAGGGGTCCTGCTCATCCGTTGCTTCGGTTATTTAATGACTGCCCTTGCCGAGCTATTGCAGTTCTTTGGAGAATTTAGAAGTGTTTCATTTGCATTCTATAGAACAACTCAGACTCATTTATCAGCAGGAATAACGGAATCACATTTCCAGATGGTGCAAAAACTGTGCCCTGATGCTACTGGTGCTTCTATTAGCATCACAATGAAATCCGCCGACACAATTGAATGTTGATGCTAACCAAAGCCTCAGTGTATGCCATCCAATTGAGCCAGTGCCCCTCCTCCACCCCATTCATTAAAGGTTGTGTCAACATAAATGGTGTGCTCCACTGCATTAGCAGGAAGGCACTGCTTAGGGACAATTTCAACATGTTTTATATTCTCTACAAGACAGGACTCTTTAGACCTCCGGTACCACAGCACAGTGCACACAGTTACTTTCACAAAGTAGGGGGTGTACCATAGAGTATCTGGGCCAGCACTGCTATTTATTTCAAATGTAGCTAAACTAGAAACTAACATCCCAGAATACCAATTGTCCCACATGTTGCTTTTTTTTTTCCTAAGTACATTTTTTTCTTTCGCCATTTCAACAAATAATGTAAACCAAAACAACACTGCTGTATGTAAAAGGGTCCTTCCACTGGGGTTTCTGGTTGCATTAATAGACCATAGTGTACCCTGAATGGGATTACAGCCTTAGCATGTACAGCTGGTTGTACATTATTATTATTATTATTATTATTATTATTATTATTATGGTGGTCCCAACCCCAGGAAATCCCTGCACATTTCTGGATGATGTTGATCCTGGATTTGGTTTGTTGCTAGAATATACAAGATGCTGATGGTTGCTGAGGGTCCGATCGTGGGTGACTCTTAAGTACCTTGGTTTGTAGTTGTGCACAAGCGGAGTACCACAGAACATCATATTGAGTGATTTTGTGGCCTCAGAATTGTTCAGGTGGAAAGCGGAGACTACAGTTTCGTCCACATAGATGAATTTGTGAGATGTGGTGGGTGGAATGTCTGATGTAGAGATGGAAGAGGTCCGGTGAACGGATCCTTGTGGGATTCCGTTGTTCAAAGTCTGTCTGTGGCTGGTTCAGTCACCATGGTTAACATGGAACTAATGGTCGCTCAGTATTGCGTTTATTAACCAGATGGTAGGTCGGCACTTGAGGGCCATTGACAGCTTCAGCAACAGGCCCTTTACACCACACAGTGTCACAGGCAGACGAAAGGTCAATGAAAGCCATTGCTGTTTTCAGTTTGGATTGGATGCCATCTTCTATATGGCATGGCAAGGCCCGAACCTGATCACAAGCATTTAAAACACAACAAATGACTTCTAGTGATTATGAAGTATAAAGTGTTTTGGTTTCATCCGAATCTCTATTTTTCACAGCTACAATAAGGTTCATTATTTTGCAGATTATGCAGATACAGGTTATGCACTGTACCACACCCAATATAAGCTCCTGTGTGTGGTTTACTATAATGGAAGTGAAGAATGCTTATTTTATTATTATAGGAAAAATCACAGAAAGTGCATGCACAGTAAGAAGCATTCTGCATTAAAGAGGAAGTCGGTTTCTCTGGATTTGCTGACCCTTTCTTCCTTACAATCTTCATGGATTGGACAGGCAGCATCCTGCGTTTACTGTGTTCAAAATCACAGCGTGGGAAATATGGCAGGACAATGCAAGTGCTCTTGAGTTTGCACATTGTGTTCCATTTTTTTAACGTTCATCAAAATTGGGCTGAAGGATTTTTGTTTTCATTTTTTGCTTTGACAGACTTTAGAAGACCAAAAGAAATGTTCTGATTTGTATTTTTCTTTCATCTCTCTGGGGATTCTCTTGAACTCGTGAAATTGTCAGACTATATCATGTTAACATTACCAAAATTATACTAATGCCATTTGACCAATGTAGCATAATCTTCCTAATGCTATTTCAACCCATGTGACTTCTCAATTCTACAAGCCAGACTTTGAGCTTACTTTTTTTTGTTTGTAATAGCAGAGCATAAAGAATATCAGAAATATTTGTTTATGTTATTTTTAAAGGCACACTTCCACTAACGATTAATACAAATGCTATCAAACTCCCATTTCCTTTTTACAACAAAGTTCTTGATGATGGTGTCGGTATTACTGCAGACGATTCTCATTCAAATGCTCTGCTGAAAGCTAACCAGGACAAAGACTGAATTCTTCATCTTCTTCTTCTTCTTCTTCTTCTTCTTCTTCTTCTTCTTCTTCTTCTTCTTCTTCTTCTTCTTCTTCTTCTTCTTCGTATAATTATTATTATATGCATTGGTATAAAAAATGGAACATTTTGAAAGAAAACACTTTGTAAACAGTGAGGTTTTATTTTTATTTTGTCCCCAAATTAGATTGTATTTCTCAGACTCAAAACACCCTAACAATGCACAGTGTCTTCTGCTTCAGTGCACCAGTAAATCTCTTTCCACTTGCAAGCCCAGCTGTTTCAATCACCCTGCCGGTGATCCGCAATGACCTCCTCAGTGTGAGCACAGTTTAAAACCAGACATTGGTTTGAGATGTGGAGTCAGCGCGAGAGGCAGGCCCTTCTGTAGCTGTATAACCCATTCAAACCCTGAGTACCCTGAGTACTGTACTGGTTCTCCCATACGCTACAATGTGTGAGATTTGAACTAAACCTGGGGTCATGTGGTTATCATATACAGGACCTGGTTTTACTGCATTTACACAGTCAGCACTCTAGCATAATGTGTTGGCAGGAAGATACCGTAACGTGTGAAATAGAACATATACACAACATAAAACACGCGTGACTGTGCATCTCTTGTGTAACATGCACCTTAAGTATAACATGTTATACCTAAAAATGAATGTTTTTGGTGTTTCGGAGATATACATATAATCAATATATTTATTTATTTACATCTATAAAAATTGCATAGACAAGTATTTCTTTACTTTATTGGTTAAGTGTGTGTGGGGGGGGATCAATAAACCATTTTTTTTTTTTAGCAGTTTCAGACTTTTATTTGGAAGATTACCATCATGCCAGATAATAGAAGTAATAATCTATGGTAGTTCGAAATGAGTTAAAAGTAAAAACCAAATCAACTTGACACTCCACTCTGCATGCCAGAAACAGAAACCCTATTTCATATTGCTATTAGTGATAATTAGGACTGCATTTTTGTCACATTAAAAAATACCACATTTCTCAGTCTAAAAATAGGCTTTTCAAGTTAGTTCATGATTAAACATACTCTTTATTAAAGTAGAACAAAAATAGCGTTGTCACGTTCAAAATGGATAATGTTCTCTAGTTATTGTACAACAAATGTTCCTAAATATTTAAATGCTTACCTGAAAGAGTAAATACTAAATTGTAGAATATTTCGTTTTTTATGCCCATCTTTTAAAGACATTTTATTTTTTACCATCAGTGAATTATCAAACAAAATAAAAATGTAAACACATGTAAAAATAACAACAGACACGTGAAATGTCTTCTTCTTGTACTGCACAGAGCGATCTTTAGCAGAAATATTTCTGATCTGTGATGCAGCTAGTGTCTTTTTCGTTGAAGACATTTTAAAGAAATCCTGCAGCTCTATGCAGTGTGTGTTCAATCAAACTAAACTGGCTGCCAGGTTCCTAAATGCAGTGTACAGTAACAGGTAGTGCATCAATAAGACAAACGTTTGCTGTATTTATTTTTAAATAATAAAAAATGTACATTTACAGTATTCTTTCAGAAGTTTGAATTTTCACAGGGAACTACATATTACATGACAATGGGTAAATTTAATGGAAATCATGAAATCCATGATAACCGTGAACAAAATGCTTGCAATAATGCAGCCAATGCAATGCAATGCCAGGCGTGCTCCGATAAGCAGGGTTTTGCGATGGTAACCAAGACTCTTAAAAAAAAAATAAAACAAGATAAATGTCATACCAATCTCGACAGCATTGGGAAATAAAATAAAGCATTTTATGCTTGTCATATTTGATCATGGTATAAATAGTTGCCCATTGACAGTCTGGCCAAGAATTCCAAGCTTGCCTGCCAAGCAGAACACAGGGTAACCATTTTGAACACTGCCCGTCAAGCAGAGCTGTCTTCACATTTCTATACCGAGAAATTGTCCTCAGATGTTTCTTTTTTTGCTCAAAGAAACTGCCAGCCAAAGAGACATCCTTCAGTCTGTGCTATTAACCCTGTAATGCCCAAGCATTTTTTAAATGAGAAAAACTACTTTATTTATGTAACTACAACTATGGTCAAAGTTTTGCTTCACCTAGAGTTTTAGGATTGAGACATAATTTAAAAAAGAAAAAGAAACTATATGAACATAATTTCGATATCTTATTAGTAGTTAGATCTCATGTTAGATTTAAATGTTAAAATATGTGATTCAATATGTTAATGTAACATTATTCAGCAGGTTTAATTTCACTTTATGAAGCAAAATTTGTTAATTCTATAGGCTGATGCACAGTTTTTGTCCTGTCCGGCAACACATAATGGAACTGCTTCTAAAAAATTCTGACGTGAGACTAGATTTAAAAAAGAATAATACTGAGGGTGACTTATCATTGTATCACACTGTATGTGATACAGAGATGGGCATTACACTGTTACAGAACCATTAGAATCATCCACAAGTGTAGATACACTGCGAAACAGCATTAATTCATATTTGTACATCTTGAGCATACCTATGATCAAACAGATTACTGCAATTTTTTTCTGTATTGATAAATAGTTCATATTGGGTTACAGGTGGTCAGCTAAATGTGAACATTGGTAAAGCTCATAATTAAAGGGCCAACACAAATTTGAAAAGAAGGATTTTCAGGCTACAATCCTTTTTTTGAAGCTTGACATTTAGTGGATGACACATATTATTATTATTATTATTATTATTATTATTATTATTATTATTATTTATTTCTTAGCAGATGCCCTTATCCAGGGCGACTTACAATTGTTACAAAATATCACATTATTTTTACATACAATTCCATTATTTTTACATACAATTACCCATTTATACGGTTGGGTTTTTACTGGAGCAATCTAGGTAAAGTACCTTGCTCAAGGGTACAGCAACAGTGTCCCCCACCTGGGATTGAACCCACGACCCTCCGGTCAAGAGTCCAGAGCCCTAACCACTACTCCACACTGCTGTAAAAGTGTCTCCAAAAAAGTTCCACATAGTTAATTCAGTTCCCACTCTGTTGTGGGTAAGACCAGTGGCTGTATTTTAAAACTAGACTAGTGCACAAAAAATAGGCTGAGAAAAATCCAACAATAACTTATTAGGGAGAAAGTTGCAATCAATGGGAACTAAAATCTAATTCTAAGTCGATAATCAATCCCATATTTTAGGATGTATTTTTACAATAAAAACTATTTTCTCTTACCAATTCCAAATTGAATAATCTGGTGAATTATTTTTGGACCATTTATCTCTAAGCAGAAGACAACAAGAATTGTATCCTTGGCATTGCCAGTCAGCTACACTTCTGCACCTGCCAGTGCCCATCTGCTCTCCCAAACGCTCTATAGAATCAGGCTTTTACTGCTGGCAACGTCCATCTGCTATTCAGCTGGAGATCCATGGGACATAACAGTGCCCCTCCTGGACTGCCTCTCCAGATATTTTATTCTGGCCAAGAATGTTTACTGACTCTCAACAGCTAGCCTAGCCTGTATGGCTCAATTTAGACTCATATTCATACAACTCTTGAATCGTGTATTTTAGATTTTGCACAGCGGTCGATTAAAAGTGTACCATCAATAATCCATATAAAATGTGGCCATGTACTGCAGATGCAAGTGGCTTTGCAGAATGACACAGTTGTATTTCTGCTTATTGATTCTGGATAGACAATTCCAGAAATAGTACAGGTTAAGAGTTGATGTCCTTAAGGTTATGAAAACATTACCTAGAGATCTCCCATACTATTGAAACCACAAAGTTCTGTCGACCTAGGAACAGACAATTATACATGCAGGGACAGAGGGAGATCTCAGAGTTAAAGCAGCTCTTTAGAGACAGGGGCCACACCAGGGAAATATTGTTGATAAAAGCACCTATTTTATCAGCAGATGAACGTATTGCCTAAGCAATACACTTCTCCATGATTTCTCGGTCTAGAACTCAGATGTACTAATTTCAAGCACAAATTCGATAATATTTGCATTTTGAAATTCCTTTTTACAAGTGAAACATATTTTTGTTAAAAGTTGTAGAACAGTTTCAACTTATTAACATTTCTACTTATGAAAGAAAAATATTTAGGGGAAAAAAAAAACAAAACATTAATCCCATGTGTACCAACTGTTAATAATCACCAATTAACATAACAAATGTGCATCTTTACTTGTTAAATGCAGATTAAACAGAGTTGTCAGCCTTTGCCAATTGTAATTATGGATGTCCTAATCCGTTTTTAATGACTGGTAGACTATTCCTTATTGTTCGATATTGAACAGAATGGGGACTGAATTCCAACAGCAGATTAAACTGGACATTATTACCAGTGCAGATGCTTGTCATCAAAGTCCACACTTACATTGAAAATGTATTTTCTCTGTTCTATATCCAATTGACAATACCCTGCATTGAAATAATACCTTAAAGCCAGACTACCCCTGATCCTTACCCTAATTGTACTTGCTAGAACCAAAGTCATTGTATTTATCTTGCTCTTAATTGTATTATTACTTGTACTGTGATTCTTGAAATGTATTTTTGTTCATGACTGTAAGTCGCCATGGATAAGGGCGTCTGCTAAGAAATAAATAATAATAATAATAATAATAATAATAATAATAATAATAATAATAATAAAGCATATGCATTATAGTTCGTAAAAGCATAACCGAAATGTATTAGCTGTATATCTATTTAGTAGTTCCAAAATAAGCTCCTCTTCATGAGAATGTTCCTACAGACTACCCCTGATCCTAACCCTAATTATTTTTAAAGTGTCACCACCTGTTCCATTCAGGCATAGCCAGCCATGTTTTAAATAGATGTCTATTGTCATATGCTGTGGGTGGGGGAGGAGGAGGAGGAGGAGTTGTGGGAGCATGCTTTTTATTCATCTTTGTTTTACCATGGCCTTGTCTTGTTTTAGGCAGCTAAGCATCAGCCTGTATGCATGAATCGGGGTCTTTCATCCATGCACCTCAGTAACCTCTTGGCTTTAGAACCATGGGGAATTCCATCAGCAGACCCGGCTGCCTGGGCCAGAAGTCCAAGCAGGTGAAGTCGGAGGAGGACTTCTTGAAGGAGTGTTACCAGCGGAGAGGTCCTCCCCTCATTGAGAGCTGGGGAGGGGAGAACCTTAAAGACAAGAACAATGCGGAAACTCACAGCAATACAGAGGACAGGCTCATTGACAATGCCTGGAACCCAGTCCAGACTCCTCCTGTTAACATCCCCCAAAACGGAACTCTCGCTGAGGAAAACATCACAGATTCTTGCAACCAACCCAAAGACAAGACTGGGGGAATGGGGCAGCAGACAGCAGGAGTGCTGAGACGGAGCTCAGGGAGCCCTTGGTCCTGGAAGCCACTGGCTACCAGGGAAGTGACCGAGATCACTGAGGTCACTGAGACCACTGTCACGGAGATTGTGGAAGTGACGGAGTACCCATCAGGAGAGAAGGGGGGAGACCCCATTATCACCAGGACTGTGAGGGTCCTTACTGGGGTTGCTGAGGAGCTCTCTGAGGTCAATATATTACCTTCCCAGTGCTGTGCACAACAAAGAAGAAATACTGATGCCAGAAACACATGTTTAAGAGGCTAACCTCTTGATTGCCAGGATTTCATGGTTAGGAGAATTTGGATGAAATGTTGGCAATAAACACTTTTTTTAAACTGGAAGCATTAGCTCCTTAAACAATGTTGGAAGAAACAATGGCAGTTGTTTCATTATCCCTCACTGAAGTACAGGTTTCAATATGTTATGCTGTACAGTATGCCTTCTTTCATGTCCAAAAAAACAATGGCTTGTAAATATATAAACCGCATAGTCATACTCTCAGCTAGTGCAGATTAAGACCATTTGAAAACGCACTGGAATGGATTGATTCTGCCATTGTCTTTAAAGAACAAGGCTGACACACGTGGCTGCTTGAGTTTATTTGATACTGTCCTTTTAGGAAGATTCAATGATGACAGATTTAAATAATGTGCACATTAAAAATCAGCCATTTAAATTAAAACACAACAATGCTGTTGAGTCTGATGTATGATAGCTCTGATAATCAGACCCCCTCAATAACATCAGCCTCTGAATTCAGTTTGTAACAGGACTTTTCTTTTTCTTGTACTTTGCCTTCCTCACTACAGCTTCAGAATGATGAGCAGTCAATCTCAGATCAAGACAACAGTGTGGACAAGTGGAGCATGCTTAACAAAAAGGTACAATATTATCAATATTACTGCACTTATTAAAAATGTGTCTATGGTATTGTTTTTATTTGGTGTTGAAAATAATGGAGTGTGTTAGTTCTCGTTAGAGTCAGAGAGCAAATGATGTAAATCTCTCTTTGATTTCCTTTCCGCTCATCAAGGGACAATTGAACAGCGTTGGAGAGCTGAGAAAGGAGGTTCACAAAACACATCTGCTTTACTATTTTTGATCCACATAGTGTTTTAGGTTTTGTTTTTATGCAAGAAGGCTATGTTTAAAAAAAAAAAAAAAACGTTTCATATGTTCTTCAATGCTTTATAATGAAAGAAAAACTCACAATTAATGTTCCTAATAGGAAACAACAAAGTGGACTTCCACATCCTTAAACATCTTGAGTTGTTCTATTTTCCTTTCATAAAAAGGAACAAAAAACTTTTGGAAAAAGGGTCCATGGTGCTTGAGTGATCATTTAGGTACTCAATGGCAGTGCCAGAAAGTTGAAAACAGAAGGTTTTATTGTCTCTCTGGAGTGCAGTGCTGGAGAGCATAGACTGAAATGCTGTTGTGCTCCCAAGGTTCAAGAGAGCAGTGCTGAGGAGCTGAGACTGAAATCTGTTTTGCACTGAGAACACACGTCCACAAAGCTGTTAAGATTGTAGGAATGTTTTGCTAAGGACTGTTTTTTCTTGTAGCCCCGTTTTGATTATAAAGCAGTTTGCAGTTTGTTAAATCTTTTTTAAGTCTTGTAGAGGTTAGAGGATTATTCTCAGTTTTTAAAGACCTCTTCATTAATGCATTATTTCCCAATTTATATTTTTTCAGTTATTCAAAATACTGTAGTAATGGTAAATATAACAATAATTACTTTCAAATATATAGTTTTAGAACACAGTTTACAATAAACACAACAACACAATAAACAAGGTACCACATCTTAAAAAAGCAATATATTTATAGAGTGAAAACGCAGGGTTACCAAATGTGGAAAATCACCCCAGCACTAAATGCAAGTGGCAAACAACAAAGTTAAAGATGTGTTCATACATTAAAAGGTTAAAAATATGTTGCTGTGAGACCTCATACAACAGTTATCAAATGAAGGCGGGACATCCTGTGGAATATATTTTGTGAGGAATGAGTACAGTAGTAAAGGTACCAGTACAGTAAATATTGTAGTTAAGTGTTCATTAATACTACTTACAGTTTCCTAGTGAATGTGTATAAGGGACGTTTCAGTTGTATAGCACTCATAAGTGTAGTGCTGGAGAGCTGTCCCATGGAGCTCTCTGGTACAGTAAGGGCTCTCAGGCTTGACGCAAGTCAAAAGAAGGTTGTTTGAGAATGAATGGCTGTCTGCCAAAGATGTCAATAAATGTCTAAGATTGTAAGAATAAAAGCACAATGTTGGGTCCCAAAGCTAATTCTGAAAATGGGTGCCACCAGCAGTTTTGGATCTCCTTTGGTGTTAGGTGTCATGGAAACTCAAAGATAGAGGAATAAATTAGTTTTAGGTTTATTATTACACACATCTACAAATACAGTGCAATCCTTCTATTACGGAAAATGGTCTTGCAAGAAAGCTGTTCTTAATAAAGAGAGATCTTTAGATGTATTGTGTCTCCAATCTGAAAGGAATTGCTGTCTAAGTATGTATCTGGTAACTAGGTAACTAGGAGGGAGTTTCATTCATGCATAAGGAAATCAGCTAAACGTAACAATAGATTTGCCCTTTTTTATATAAAAGAAACAATTTTTCACAGTTTCCAAATGTGTCATGTTTTTGTCAATGCCAGTAAGTACATCTGCTTTTCTACATGATAAGTGCTGGAACATTTTCTGTGTCTCTGCTAAGGTTGCGCGATGTGCCTTAACTTTCCAAGAGGACTCAGGAAACTCAGAAGCCTTTCTACAAAACCTGGAGGCATTACTGGTTTGGGTTTGCGACATTGAAGAGCTGACAATCACTCAGAAACCCCCATCTTCCGAAGTGAAAGTGGTCACAGCCCAGCTTCAAGAGCAGAAGGTACTGTATTGTAGCGTTTATTCAGTTCGGTGCCCTGCAGGCCACCAGAGTCGATGCCTAAACTTCGGAGTAGTTCTTAGGTCCAAACTTTTCATGTGACCTTGCAAAGTGCTTTAAACAGTTTCCATTACGGTTGTTGAATTTACATGGCTACCATTACAAAAAAAAGTTATTTGAAGCTACTTGCTCTAAAACTAGTGTATGATTTAAATAACAGAGGCTGCAGATGGAGCTCAGTCCAGCCCTGAAGAGCTTTTACCCCTCCTCCACAGTCCAGCCAATTCACGACACCTTGCTCTGCTTTATACCTCTCCTAACCCCTCATCCTCTAGGCCAGTGTGTTTCCCAGTGACATAAACTGAAACAACCAAAATAACCGACTGGCCATAGGGTCCCACCTTGGCAGGACTCCCTCCCAAAGGAACACTGCTGCTGCACCAACCAGCTGGAAACGTTTTGTCTGCCATGAAAGCATTATAGAGATGCCCCTGACTTTCTATATTGTGATTAAGTCATAAAACAGTTTGCACCATTTGGAACTGATTAACATGTATGTACAGTATTTAGCATAATCCCCTCTGAGGTCTTATTTACAGTGATGACCTGAGCAGATCAGCTGAATCTCCCTCCTTGAAGTGACCTGGTTTTAGCTGTATTCAAAGCCGTGGTGGTAACTGGTAGTTTGTAATACAGGATATTTTAGAATACCTTTTCACTGATGTTTCGTGAGTTGGAACCTTCGATCGGACTTACTTATCAAAACTAAACTGAGTTGTGTGAATAAATTAGATGACAGCTTGTAGGCTGAATAATCATTCTCACTGTTTGTTCAGGAAAAGAAGACCCCATAATATTTATTACTGGAGGTTTATCTTTGTGGGTCAGGTCCAGTTTAGATTTTCACAGGGCATCCAGTTTTGTCTGGCCTTTTAAACTATAGTTTTAGTGTATAAACAGAAATTTAATTAGACATCCACAATGAAGCCTGGATATCTGAAACTAAGTACTTTACCTGCTACTGGACCTTTTCCAAAGGCCCAAACAGACAACCATTTTATACAGCAACATTGCTGGGAGAACCTCAGACACTTGTTTTTCTTTCTAGCTCTAATCAAAGTCTATTCATCAGGAAATAATTTGAGGTTGTTCTGTCAACATGTTCCTCTAGGTTATGTATTAGATCAGGTTGTTCAGGTTAGGATTTCATTTGAGCAAGCAAACATTTTTAACTGTGAAACTGAACTGTGTTTCAATCCCAGTCACTCTAACTCCTTCTTGAACTCCCTAAGTGTGCTGTGTCCTGACACTGATAAACAAAAATGCATTTCAAAGTTACAGCAGAGCAACAGGAAAATAATAGACAACACAGCAGCAGGAAATGTTGCTCTCTTGCAAAATATTTTGGGAGTTCAGGTAGAAGTAGGGTTACCATGACTCCATGTACACTAGGACAGTTTGAGACACTCCAGGCTTTTCAACTCACACCCCAGTGCATTGTGGTAAGTGTAGTCCTGCTGTGAAAGGTACCCATGGCAGGTAAAACATACTGTCCTAGTGTACATGGAGTCATCTGATAACCCTACTGTGGGTATAAGAATAAAGTGAAATACAGATGTTCAACCCATCCCTAATGGAAAATAAAGGACTACAACACTAATAAGATTTGGTTACATTTCAGCTTCTACAGCGCCTGTTGGAAGACAGAAGACCCAGTCTGGAGATAATGATACTTGACGGGCCGCAGCTCCTAAAGCAGAGCCAAGGGACAGAAAATGAGGTCTGCAGCAGCATATCCCAGCTGCAGCAGAGGTGGCAGACATTGCTTCAGAACGCAGACACCAGGTTTGTACAGCAGCATATCCCAGCTGCAGCAGAGGTGGCAGACATTGCATCAGAACGCAGACACCAGGTTTGTACAGCAGCATATCCCAGCTGCAGCAGAGGTGGCAGACATTGCATCAGAACGCAGATACCAGGTTTGTACAGCAGCATATCCCAGCTGCAGCAGAGGTGGCAGACATTGCATCAGAACGCAGACACCAGGTTTGTACAGCAGCATATCCCAGCTGTAGCAGAGGTGGCAGACATTGCATCAGAACACAGACACCAGGTTTGTACAGCAGAATATCCCAGCTGCAGCAGAGGTGGCAGACATTGCATCAGAACGCAGACACCAGGTTTGTACAGCAGCATATCCCAGCTGTAGCAGAGGTGGCAGACATTGCATCAGAACGCAGACACCAGGTTTGTACAGCAGCATATCCCAGCTGCAGCAGAGGTGGCAGACATTGCATCAGAATGCAGACACCAGGTTTGTACAGCAGCATATCCCAGCTGTAGCAGAGGTGGCAGACATTGCATCAGAACGCAGATACCAGGTTTGTACAGCAGCATATCCCAGCTGCAGCAGAGGTGGCAGACATTGCATCAGAACGCAGACACCAGGTTTGTACAGCAGCATATCCCAGCTGTAGCAGAGGTGGCAGACATTGCATCAGAACACAGACACCAGGTTTGTACAGCAGAATATCCCAGCTGCAGCAGAGGTGGCAGACATTGCATCAGAACGCAGACACCAGGTTTGTACAGCAGCATATCCCAGCTGTAGCAGAGGTGGCAGACATTGCATCAGAACGCAGACACCAGGTTTGTACAGCAGCATATCCCAGCTGCAGCAGAGGTGGCAGACATTGCATCAGAATGCAGACACCAGATTTGTACAGCAGCATATCCCAGCTGTAGCAGAGGTGGCAGACATTGCATCAGAACGCAGATACCAGGTTTGTACAGCAGCATATCCCAGCTGCAGCAGAGGTGGCAGACATTGCATCAGAATGCAGACACCAGATTTGTACAGCAGCATATCCCAGCTGCAGCAGAGGTGGCAGACATTGCATCAGAATGCAGACACCAGATTTGTACAGCAGCATATCCCAGCTGTAGCAGAGGTGGCAGACATTGCATCAGAACGCAGATACCAGGTTTGTACAGCAGCATATCCCAGCTGCAGCAGAGGTGGCAGACATTGCATCAGAATGCAGACACCAGATTTGTACAGCAGCATATCCCAGCTGCAGCAGAGGTGGCAGACATTACTTCAGAACGCAGACACCAGGTTTGTACAGCAGCATATCCCAGCTGCAGCAGAGGTGGCAGACATTTCTTCAGAAAGCAGACACCAGGTTTGTACAGCAAATATCTTCTGCACTGAATTTATGTTGTGACTAAAAAGGTATAATGGCAACAAAGAGAAAATGCACGATTTGAGCCTTTTGTGTGATTTGTATAGGTTTAGGACATTCTGACCCCCCCCCCCCCCCCCCCCCCAACTTCAAGAAAAGTGGTTCTTAACTCAGCCAATAACTGCAAAAGGAATGTTATTACTTTTGGAAGAGAATGTGCACTTCATTGATATCCTTCTTCTCTTTCTAAATGGGCTGCTCTGGGGAGATTAATATGGATTAAAATACATTTACCTTTATTGAAGTGAAGTTAGAAATGTAATTTAATAATCATGTATTTTAGTTTATGCTAGATGATAATAATAATAATAATAATAATAATAATAATAATAATAATAATAATAATAATAATAATAATAATAATAATTATAATGATAAGGAATCCAAGAAGCAGTGCAGACAGATTTGTGGATTGATCTATTCTGTTTAGAAAGAATCACAGTTTATGAAGTTTTATAAATGACCATGGTCACACAATAAGAACTCTGTCCGACACTACACCCATCTTTAAATTGCAGTGGGATCTCAGAGGTCCACAAAGACGGTTTTAGGACTCCCCTGGCAGCCAGTGTTTAATTGGTTAGTGACTGCTACTACTTTCCGTTTCAGATTATGGGGATTATAGTTATCAGTTTGCTTGTCAGCAGTCTCTACATAAATGAGATGTACTGTATAATCCATGTTGCAGATGTGTTCTAGTGCTCCCCTTTGACACATCATTGTCACATGTACATACAACTAGGCTGGCTCTCAGCTGTGAACCAGAGGATTTTGCACTGGTATTGTTTTGTGTTTAAGGTTTTTAAAGGACTAGTGTTGGCTATAGTTTACTTTACTTTTGATTCTGTTAATTTGGCTGTTCCAAGGGTTTGAACATGTACGGGAGAATTCTGTTTGGCACATCAACTCCTGAAGACATGGTTTCCATCATCGTATGAAGATGGAATTTGATCATCTTTCTTTCTCTGGTTTTAAAGATCGTGTTGGGGAATTAATCAGTACCTGTCGCCAATGCTTCTCCTTCAGTCCACATCAACAAATAGATGTGTCTTACTTATTCTATTCGTAGAGCTCTGTATGCTACTAATTAACTTTGGACCACACGTTGTGTTGTTTGTACATTGTAATTGTTTTTATACATTTTCTTTATATCATTTTCCAGGACCCCCTTGTAAACAAGGTATCGGTCTCAATGGGTAAATCTCCTGGTTAAAGAAATAAGTAATAAATGTATATCCCTTTCGCTGTGACAGGCACCGCAGTTTGGAGCTGATCCTCCCCAAAGCACAGGCCTTCCAGGAGACCACGGACAGTTTCCAGCAGTGGTTGTTTTCCATGGAGCAAAACCTGACTGAGCTTCGAACCGCAGAGAAGCATGTGAGCCACATCCAGGAGGCCGCTGAGCATGCCCAGGTAACTGACCTGCCTGGAAACAGGAAGCCATGTGACTTCAAGTACACAACTGTTTATTACATTGCTCAAGTTCTCAATGACCTCATAGTGTATATGCATCTCTCTCTCTCTCTCTCGCTGTCATATATATACACACACACACACACATATACAGTATATAGCACCCTATACTATAAATTCTTTATGATGTGTAGCAATTCTAATATCCATCTGATCTTAAACAAAGAAATGTCAGATTACTTCAATATCACAGTCTACTATATGTTCTACATGTATCTAGACCTGTGTGAGATATTGTATTTAAACAGCACACATGTAAAAGCTATGAACATGTCATTGTCTTTTTCCTATGCAGGCTGCTCTGGAAGAAATTAAATCCAAGGCTGTGAGTCTGGAGGAAGTCATGTTAAAGGGTCAGAGTCTAATGGAGTGTATATCAGGTCAGTATCAACTGTGCAAAACTGTGTCCACCCTGTACGTCTAAACCACAAATGAGAAATCAACCTTGCTTGACGGATTACCTTGTGTATATGTACATGGCTTCTCCATACACATGACAGATTACCTTGTGTATATGTACATGGCTTCTCCATACACATGACAGATTACCTTGTGTATATGTACATGGCTTCTCCATACACATGACAGATTACCTTGTGTATATGTACATGGCTTCTCCATACACATGACAGATTACCTTGTGTATATGTACATGGCTTCTCCATACACATGACAGATTACCTTGTGTATATGTACATGGCTTCACCATACACATGACAGATTACCTTGTGTATATGTACATGGCTTCACCATACACATGACAGATTACCTTGTGTATATGTACATGGCTTCTCCATACACATGACAGATTACCTTGTGTATATGTACATGGCTTCACCATACACATGACAGATTACCTTGTGTATATGTACATGGCTTCTCCATACACATGACAGATTACCTTGTGTATATGTACATGGCTTCTCCATACACATGACAGATTACCTTGTGTATATGTACATGGCTTCACCATACACATACAATTTTTTTTCCTTAAAAAAAATAAATACATAAAGTATATACACTATAGAGTAATTAGGATTAGAATAGTCACATAATATAACATTTTCATTTGCTGTTAGGTATAATTCTACCATGATTTGAATAATTCAAAAAGAGCACATCACAGAGGAAATGCAGTAGTGTTGTGAAACCAACTGACAAATAACATGAGTAACTTGTTAGGTCATATAACCTATATAATTAACAGTTCTGTTTGCTATAAAAAGTCGAGAGCAGGGGTGACCAACATTGTCCCGTCCACTCCTGGTCTTTGTTCCAACCTTGTTCTAAATGGTTAAATTGAACCAATTAAACCTCAATCCAGACCCTTTAGTAGTTTATGATATCATTTTACCTGTTAAACCTGGAGTGGAATGACCCTCTAAAAAAGTGATTGGACACACCTGGTCTAGAGAATGCCAATCAGACTGACCTCTGTGTTAGCAATGCTAGAAAGGTTCTCAGCCCAGCCTCTCTCTGTGTTAGCGATGCTAGAAAGGTTCTCAGCCCAGCCTCTCTCTGTGTTAGCGATGCTAGAAAGGTTCTCAGCCCAGCCTCTCTCTGTGTTAGCGATGCTAGAAAGGTTCTCAGCCCAGCCTCTCTCTGTGTTAGTGATGCTAGAAAGGTTCTCAGCCCAGCCTCTCTCTGTGTTAGCGATGCTAGAAAGGTTCTCAGCCCAGCCTCTCTCTGTGTTAGCGATGCTAGAAAGGTTCTCAGCCCAGCCTCTCTCGGTGTTAGCGATGCTAGAAAGGTTCTCAGCCCAGTCTCTCTCGGTGTTAGCGATGCTAGAAAGGTTCTCAGCCCAGCCTCTCTCTGTGTTAGCGATGCTAGAAAGGTTCTCAGCCCAGCCTCTCTCGGTGTTAGCGATGCTAGAAAGGTTCTCAGCCCAGCCTCTCTCTGTGTTAGTGATGCTAGAAAGGTTCTCAGCCCAGCCTCTCTCTGTGTTAGCGATGCTAGAAAGGTTCTCAGCCCAGCCTCTCTCTGTGTTAGCGATGCTAGAAAGGTTCTCAGCCCAGCCTCTCTCTGTGTTAGCGACGCTAGAAAGGTTCTCAGCCCAGCCTCTCTCTGTGTTAGCGATGCTAGAAAGGTTCTCAGCCCAGCCTCTCTCTGTGTTAGCGATGCTAGAAAGGTTCTCAGCCCAGCCTCTCTCTGTGTAAGCGATGCTAGAATGGTTCTCAGCCAGCTTCTCTCTGTGTACCAGATGAAGAGGCCCTGCTGGTTCAGGAGAAGACTAACAGCCTCAGGATCAGGTACTCGGTGGTCAGTCTGAACAGCTTCGACGTCCTGCAGAAACTCGAGCAAGCCCTGGAGGCCTCGTCCAGGTGCTCCTCCAGCCAGGAAGACCTCAACCTGTGGCTGGGCAGGGTGGAGAGGGAGCTGCTGAGCGGGGCCAGTCAGTCTGGCTCAGGGGAGAGCTTCTTTACTGCAACTGAGAGGCAGAAGGTACAGTAAAGGGGTATTTTAAATGAGGTCCTGCAGCAATATCCAGAGATAGTGGTTCCATTGGCTGCTTGAGGACTGGCCATTGCATATTACGGTTGTCTGCAGCTCTCCTTCAAGTCTTGTTATTAACAAACTGGAAATATTTTGAGTATAAAATCGATGTCTGTATAATTTTAAGGGGATGAATTCACCTGCAATTACCACACAGCTAGAACTACACCATGACTTTGCTTTAGAATTTGAATCTGCAGGTGTATGAAGTTGAGACCTGACATAATGTACCCTGTGCAACATGATTTTAAAAGCCATCAAAATGAGAAGTACAAACCCAGTTTGAATATCTTGCATTCAGCTGGAGCAGGCTGTGGAGAAGGAGCTGGGTTGGGTCGCAGGTACAGAAGAGAAAGTTGAGGAACTCTGCAACATCCATCTGGACCAAGAGGTCATTTCGTCTCAGCTGTATGAGCAGAAGGTAAGGAGACTCAGTGAGCCTCAGTGTACTGCAGCTCAGTGGTTAGACTGCCATGTTGGATTATTCAACATTGTCTATTGACTGATTTCAAACTCAAGAAATCGCCCAAATAAATGTTTGCCATGGTGAATTTCGCTAGTAGTGCTTTAGAGTCACGGGTTGCTTATGTTTTACAATGCTTCCTCTGTTCTTCACTATACTTTGCTATGATTTTACCAGTAAGTTGGTGCATAGTGTTCAGTTATGACACTTGACCACGTCTTCCCTTCTTGTTCCCTGATGAAGAAAATGAAACTTCTAAATGTGTACTACCTTACTAGCCTGAGAAGGCTCATGAAGGATTTTCACATTGAAAGTCTTTAGTTTGACTTTAACTGATTTTTTAACCTTAAAAAGTACCGATTCTTTTTTTTTTTTTAGAATCTATTGCATTACATTTTAATTTAATTTTTTGTGTGTGTGTGCAGATATTGGCAATTGAGATTCTGCAGCATAGGTATAATCTGGAGAAGATGCTGAAAATAGCTGAAATGCTGTTCAGTTACAGTGAAGAAATGGAAAAACATCCACTAGAGGTAAGATGATGATGATTATTATTATTATGTATCAACATTTGTTTTTTATTGACCTATGGCTTAAGGTTACTGTGTTGCAGAACTAAAGTATGTATTAAAAAAAGGCAAATTAAAATGTGTCAGTTGTGGCCTATCAATAAAATACATCGAAACCGTATATAAAATGTGCTCCCAATGCTTCTGTATAAAGCTGCCTCAGATGCATTTAAATAAAAAAAACTACGGTAAGAATTAGGAAGAGCGCTCCCAGATTATTATTTTTTTTTTCTTAGCAGACGCCCTTATCCAGGGCGACTTACAATTGGTACAAGATTTCACATTATACAGATATCACATTATTTTTACATACAATTACCCATTTATACAGTTGGGTTTTTACTGGAGCAATCTAGGTAAAGTACCTTGCTCAAGGGTACAACAGCAGTGTCCCCCACTGGGGATTGAACCCACAACCCTCCGGTCAAGAGTCCAGAGCCCTAACCACCACTCCACACTGCTGCCCAGTATGGGTGAGAAGTACTGTAGACTTATTTAATGAAGGAGAGGAAGCGGCTGACAGCTCTGTAATTACATCCTCCATGTCAGTTAAAGCAGTCAAGCCTGAATGAAGGATGCTGGTAGAGATTTTGAATATCAAAAGACACACTGTCAAGCAGTTAGCTGCCTTATGTTTGGTATATCAGGGATGCTGGTGCCATCAATGTGTCCACATTTCCATCACATTTCTATCAATGCCCCTCTCTATTTTCTCTTTTTCCCAACGCCAGTCCCACCTGGAGTCCTTGCAGGACCGCTGCCACAGCGTATCCCTGAAGAACTCCAATGCAGCCCTGCAGCTGGAGCATGCTAAGTCCCTGCTCTCACAGTTCTCAGAGGCTTACAGCGAGGTATCGCCATGGTTACAGGAAACCCAAGCCCTCATTAGCCAGCTCTCCTTGCATACAATTAGTTATGAGGATTTCAAACAACAGCAGGAGCTGTTACAGGTATATTTGATCTCTTCTATTGTGAGTTTAGTAAACTCCCATGTACAGTATACAGCTATGGTCAAAAGTTTTGCATTGCCTTGAATTTTAGGTTTAAGACATAAAAAAATGAAACCATATGAACATAATTTAGATATTTTATTTAACATTATGTAATGAAAGTAACTACAAAATTATATTGCAAAAGTCTACCGGAAGCCATAATAGTGGTACAGTATTTCATGTTAGATTTCAAAATGTCACAGTCAGTTTTTCGATAAGTATATGGAAAACTACAAAGCAGCATGCAATTCAATATGTTAACGTAACATTATTCAGCAGGTTTTATTCAACTTTATGTAACAACATAATGAGATTGGGCTTCAACCAGTGCAAACAGAAAATGAGGCCCAATATGAGGTTTAATCCTCTTCTTCCCTCCACACAGGGGCTGCGAGAGTTGATTGCAGAGCACAAGCCCCTGATAGCGAGGCTAAAGTCAGTGAGCGTCCGGCTGGTGGAGCTGAGCCATGCTCAGGGAGAGGCCTTTGCAGAGAAAAGCAAGGCCGCAGAAGAGCTTTATGGAACAATAAAGGAAAGGGTGCGGCAGGCCGCCTGTGTTCTAGAGGAGGCACTGCCACGCTATACTCAGGTAACAAAGGGAAGATTTAAACCAAATGAGATATCCACTGTACCCAGCACTGAAGAGCTGAATGCAGGATTACTGGGAATGTATGTCTAATGGCAGGTTTGGAAAGCTTCATTAACTGAAGGAAGAAAAATGACTTTTCTGTGTGATTCTTGAAAATGCTGATTCGTGTCACTGAGACTCAGAGATGAAAACATATTTGAAATAAAAAGGTTGACTAACTGCACTAGGATACAGTGAGCAGTGCAAATGATCCCAAAGGCAAATAGGTTGGGAAATAGATTTAAAACCTTTCCAAGAACACATTTAGGCCCTACTTTCCACATCATCCATTATTGCAGAAATGGGGTACCCACGCTTAAAGTAAAAGAGTTATGAGTCAAGACTTATGCTCTATTTACACTAGCTAAATATAATGCAACCAACACGCATTGAAAATGTGTTGTTAATGTTAAACTAGTTTGCCGGAGGTGACTGGCATAAGTCCAGCTGTTAAGGCTTAAAATGAATGAATAATGAGCCATGGGAAAGAAAGCATGGGGAAGGAAAAATATGGTAAAAGTGTGGTTGGCTGCATCTGAGTGGAGTAACAGCTGAATAACACATTTATATTATAATTAGTAAGATAACAGAAACAAAATGTTGTTATGTAGTCTCTGAGCCTACTAGAGTATAAATATCAGGCATAGAGGCGACACAGAGAAGCTCCCAATACCTGCAGATTTTCAGGACCATCAGTGTAGCGTAATGTACTGTGTGGGTATTTGGATCTAATAAATGGTAAACGTAGTTCAGATTTGAAACATGATCTGGTATCATCCTCATAGCGTAACAAAGTAGCTAATTCCATGTTTACCTTAATTCATAAACCTTAAAATGTGACTGGCTTTGCGACCTTCAAAACGTGATGACCGTGCATCACTTAGGTAATCTGAATAAAGGTATTAATGTCCCACACCAGAATATAAACAAGGGTTCTTATCCTGTAAGTCAAACAGAAGCAGTTGTAAACTCGTTCAGGTTTTGATGATCCAGGCTGGATCCCTCTCGCACTGTATACCCACAATTCATTTCCTCTTGTAAATCCTGAGGCCTCTCCTCTCCCTGCAGCTGACCGAGAGGATGTCCCTGATGTCAGAAAGTTTGGACAGGCTCCAGAGCCGACTGCAGGCCCCTGTGACCCTGCGAGGGGAGTCGTCCAGGATCCAGGAGCAGCTGGAGGACAACCGGCACACCCTGTCCGAGCTGGACAAGCTGGAGCTGGGGCTGAACACAGTCCGAACACAGGCTGCTGAGCTCATCGCCAATGCGCAGACAACTGGGGACAGCTCCATTGTCGCAGGTACAAAAGAAAGCAGCTTTATTGGGTAGGGTAGGGTATTTATAGCTTATACACGGTGGAGGTTACATACTTCACTTACATGAGCCAAGCGAGACATAGCCTTGACATGGTGCTTGGAAAACACAGCAAATTTAGTATTGGTCTTGTATCAGAGTCACTGGTTGCCTGTTTTACAGTGCTTCCTCTTAGCCCTAACTGATGGCTTTTGACATCTCTGTTTCAACTAGCAGGGCGCTCAGCACCTGCATCATTATACAGTACAGTATGTATATGTATATATATTTTGAAATGTATTTGCTTACGATTGTAAGTCGCCCTGGATAAGGGTGTCTGCTAAGAAATAAATAATAATAAATAATAATAATATATATATATATATATATATATTGATGCTGAAACAATCATTAACCATGGTATAACAGGGTTCAAGGAGATTTGTTCCTGTCACATGGCTGTTTGACCCAGTGAATAACCCTGAAGAGCGAGTGAATCAAGCAGATCATAAAGCAGCTCATTATTTATTACAAATCAACCCGCAGGGCTGTTTCCCTTTTCTTTAGCCATCCAGGAGAGAGTGTCTAATTTAGGTCAGCAGTGGGAGGAGACCCAGACCCAGGCCCGGGACAGGGAGAAGTGGCTACTGAACCTCCTCAATCTGGCCAGCAAGTTCTGGAGTGACCTCGCTGACATTACAGTCACCTTGAACGACACCCAGCAGGCGGTCCTGGAACTGAACGGAACCAGATCTAGCCCAGATTCTATCAGACAAAGCCTGGACACCATGCAGGTATGTGCCCTCCTCTCATTGGTCACTCATTACCTGAACTACCTTATTCATTCTGCCAGGGTGGTTTGAGAGAAAGAAAAAGCAGGTGACACAAATCTGCTTATATTTCCCATATATTCCATTAAAACTGCTTAGATGCTGATCCTGAAGCATTCTGATTCCTTTCTAGAAAACAGACCTCAAACTGGTCTCCATACCACTAGAGCTTCTTTAAGTGTGTTAGCTGTTAAACAAAGTAGACAGGCTTTAAAGTCGCCTAAGCACATTGAACCTAAGGGGGGGGGGGGGGGGGGGGTTACTGTGAAAGGGAATAAAAGCAATTCATTTTTCTACTCTGGGTATGGCTTAGAACTGTTTTTTCTTTACCCACTGTATCTCAGTACTACAGTGAATACTACAAAGAGCTTAATTTAAATCTAAAGAAGTGACATCCTGTGGTGGAGTGTCCCGCCCCTATTTATTATTATTTGTATTTTTGTTTGCGGCGCGGGTAAAAGCGCTGCGTCTTTTATTGTTATATTTAAAAACACCGTGAGGATGCATGGCTGATCAGCTACTGATTATTTAACTAGCTGACAGTCATGCATCCTTACCAAACGCGTGCAGACTCTGGCCGAGGGATAATAAGATAATTACCAACTAGTTAATCCCTCGGCCAGAGTATATAAACCTGCAGCTCTCTGCACTTGTGGTTGGGTGTACAGAGGAGAGTACGGGGAGCGGAGAGAGCGAGTCACATTTGAAAAAAACAATTGCTAAAACGTGCTGGATTCTCCAGCACGACACTTACTTGTTTGTTTGTTGATTCGTTTGGCCCTCGTGCCCTTTTGTTTTGTGTTTTGTGTTTTGTTTAAATATTTTGTTTGTTAATAAATACGCTGAGTGCTACTGCACTCAGCTTCACCCGCCCATCCACTGTTTTGGTGTCAGTTACTTCCTGGTCCGTGACGTCATCCACTTCACCACTGCGAGCCAGACTGCCACACATCCCCATGCCACAAGTGATACTGTAACATGATTTTGGTTGACAGTCAGTGGAATGGGGAAGAAGAAACCTTATTTTAACAGTCCTCTCTGTTTTTTTTTTTTTTTTTTTTTTTTTTTTAAACAGTTTTTGTTGTCTCTTTATCTGAGCTCAGCAAAATAAGATGTATTTACAAATGTACTGATGAACCACAACAACTTACAGCAGGTGTGGTTGTCAGGGCTCAGTTAGTTTGGCGAATTTGATCATTCCTGAGTTGTAGCAAAAATCAGCTATTTGTATTCAAGGAGAATGTGTCTTCTTACCACAGACTCTCAGGGGAGACATCGACAGCATACAGGGGGACCTGGACATGCTAGGAATTCTGGGAGTGGATCTGATGTCAGCTTGTGGCGACACTGACAAACCTGATGTAACCAAGAGCTTAGATGAGGTAAGCATGTGTTGAGACACTTTCAGCAATGCTGCCTTCATCATGTTTGTGATCAGCGCTTTAATATAGTATATTTCCTCCTCTTCCAGCTGTATTGCATGTGGAACAACCTGAGCACATTGTGGACAGAGCGATACAACAAATTGGAGGATTGTCTCCAGACAGCTGTGCAGTACCAGGAAGCAATAGAGGTGAGGCTGCCTCTTCTGCTGGGACTGAATACTCCAGCCATCTCACAAATAACCACAATGCGTTTCTTCACATGGTTCCTGAGCAACAAATCAAAAGCTAGGAGCAAACGCCAAGAGATGTCATTGTGTACTATTGAAAATGTCAATTCAAAACTGTCTCTTCTTCCACTAAAATAAATACACGTTTTACTTCTTGGGCAGTTTAGGATTTAAGTCATGCGCTAGTGGTCTATGACACAGTATGGTGTGTGCTCTTTACAGCAAATTAAAAACGTAAAATACAATTATTATGGAATACTGCAGAGTTCATGTAAAGCGCTTTGAGATACTGCGGTGTGAAAAGCACTATGTAAATAAAATAAATTGAAATAAATTGAAAGTGAAATGAAAGGAAATTGAACCAGTGCTGCTTAGAGAGTATTTAAGAGAAAACACAGCAACTTAGGTTGCGAGTAACCCCATCTGAATCGAAACAGTTGTTGTGGCTCTGTAGAGACATGTTTTTAATGGAACTACAGCACCGCTGACAATGTAGTTTGAATTGTGTTTTTGATTCGGTGACCAGCAGAATGACAGGCACTTTGTTCCCTAGCTGCTGTTTGAGTGGCTTGAATCGGCAGAGACAAGAGCTGCCCAAGAGTTCTTCATTGGAGTTGACTTGGAGACAGTTAAACAGCAGCTGTGCGATCTGAAGGTAAGAAACTGAACCGAGAAACAGAACCACAAGAGGCCTGTGACAGAATGCTTAATGCATATCATTTCAATTAAGAAACTGGACTGAGAAACGGAACCACGAGAGGCCTGTGACAGAGTGCTTAATGCATATCATTTTAATTACGCTTTTCTTTTTCTTTGTTCAACTACCATAATGTCTGCATGTAAAAACGGGACTTCCTCATTGCAGGAGTTTAAGCGCGAGCTGTACCAGCAGAAGATTGAGATGGAATGCTTAAACCACCGTCTGTCCTCCAGACTCCCCCAGGGCTCAGAGCAGCAGGCAGGGAGCACGGAACTCACTGACTTCAGACAGCGCTGGGACTGCCTGGAGAGGGAGACTGTGAGCAGACAGGTACACAAGTCATGCACAGTACAGTACTACTCATTTTATATTATGATTCAGATATTACGGCAGATCATACACGCTCCTGTAGAACATTTTATTGTTGCACTACTACTATTCTATTCTTGGTGGATTCGTTTAAAAAGAAAAAAATATATATATTTTTTTTTAGTTTGCTTTTGGCACAGGAAAGAATTGCATGTACAGTACAGACATACATTCATTATAAGTTCATTAACATCTACAAAACCTCTGTATTGAATCACTGAATTCTCTTGCTGCTCTGTTTGGTATTCACTAGACCGTTTATAACTTTCTCTCTTTACAGCACCAGCTGGAGTCTGCTCTGCTGGGGCTGGGGCAGTTTCAGCACACCCTGGACGAGTTACACACCTGGCTGTCACACACCACAGACCTGCTGCAGGGAAGCCGGTCAATCACCATCGACCTGCAGACCTGTGAGATTGAGCTGGCTAAACACAAGGTAGTTGAGGGAGACAGCTGGAAACAACAGACGCTTGATGATAACCACATTTTATTGTTATTTATTTATTTATGTATTTATTTATTTATTTATTTATTTATTTATTGATTGTTATTTATGTATTTAACCAGGGGATGTACCCATTGGTACCAAGGCCTTGTTTACAAGAGGGTCCTGGAAAACAATAAAAAAGACAATTACAATGTACAAACAATACAGTAAATAAGATATATCTATTGAAGGAAAAGCAATGTTTATATACTGTGAGGCTGAATTTGTTTCCAACTACCAACAAAATGCAAAGTGTTACATGCCGGTCACAAATAAATGTAGGATCAGAAATGTAGGGTCAGAATACTGAAATACTCACCATGTTGAAGACCTTGATGTTGTAACAGACATAGCTGTCAGCAAAAGAATATGTTCGTATGCAGTGCTTGAAATGGAAAAAAAGAGAAATGTGTGTGGGGGTATATGCATGACCTTGCAACATTTTAACTACAATATGTAATTCACAAGTTTTCTTTTTTTTTAAATTTAGTAGTCGCCAATTATTTCTATTATTTTCTCCCAATTTAGAATATCCAATTATTATTTAAGCTTGACTCACTGCTACCACCCATGCGCTGACTACGGAGAGGCGAAGACGAACACACGCTGTCCTCCAAAGCGTGTGCCGTCAGCCGACCGCTTCTTTTCACACTGCAGACTCACCATGCAGCCACCTCGGAGCTACAGCGTCGGAGGACATTGCAGCTCCGGGCAGCTTATAGTCAAGCCTGCAGGCGCCCAGCCAGACTACAGGGGTCGCTGGTGCGCGGTGAGCCAAGGACACCCTGGCCGACCTAAACCCTCCTCCCCCAGGTGGCGCTTGACCAATTGTGCGCCGCCCCTGGGAGCTCCCATCCAAGGTCGGCAATGGAATAGCCTGAACTCGAACCGGCGACGTCCAGGCTATAGGGTGCATCCTGCACTCCACACAGGTAACTCGCAAGTTTAAAACTGAAATGAGAGAGTACTCACCAAACAGAGCTCCAGTCAAAATAACTTCCACAGGGGCTCAGGTGGTAAATCTTCACAACTACAAGAACAGCACGCGGTCTCATGAGCAGATTAGAATCCACATGGGAGATACAATTCCCGAGAATCTCTACACTTCCAGGCAACGTAAACTTTCAAAAATCTCTACATGCACTTTAGATCATATTTCTGGCTATAAGAAGTGCCGGTATGTAAGGCTTTTAGAATATAGAAGTGATGGTACTGTGTACCAGCAAGTACTGAGCCCATCTCAAGTACTGTTCTTATAAATATTGCAGTTGCCACAAAAATAACTTTTTTTTTTTGTGAACAATTATTTGTACTGATTTTTCTTTTCTTTTCCCCACCTTTTGGGAATAGGGAAATGGGGGAGAGATTACAAAAAAATGTCACATTAATACATAAATACAAAGAAGAATAAGAAGAACAATAATATGCACTTAATTTTACTCAAACAACTGTGCCACTATAACAGGGATATTCCCCAATGAGGCCAATGTATGTTTCATCTGGTCGATAAACTGCATCTATGATATTTGGTGCATAGAGAACGGCAATACAGACCTCTATGTTATTCAACAGAGTATTCACATAGCAGAATCTTCCCTCCAAGTCATTACCCTGGAGACGAATTCTGAGGTACAACTGTCTCTCGGCAAGAATAAGGGCAGCCCTATGTTTATTCTGAGCAGAGGAATATGCAATTTCCTTGTAATATTTATTTTGAAAACGAGCAACATCACTTGAAACCAAATTAGTTTCCTGCAAACATATCTTTTTTCTTAAGAGATCATCTAAGCACTGTGCTCTCTTTATAGGATGATTGGCCCCTTGTAAATTCCAGGAATTAATGACAACACTAGCCATGGTCCAAGATATGAATAAAGATCAGGGAGAGTGAACGAGCAAAAGATGTAGCACTCGGCACTCATCATATAGCAATATCCTAAAGGACAGTAGCATAGTAATGACAAAAACAGAATCAAATAAACTGATAAAGGATGATAAAGAAGAGCGTTAGAGGGAGCACACTGCATATCAGAAATCTCAAGCCACAGTTAACATCTGTACTCCCTCTCACTTGCTGATTCCGCAGTCTATCTACCCCCAAATCTCAGCCTCCCCTTCCCTGCTTCCACCTCCCTAGCCTCCCTCCCACCCCCACAACCTATCGAACAATTGTCATCGTGAACCAGGCTACCCTGAGGGGGCTTGCTGTGAGCTAAACCACCTCGCAAATGGGGAAAAATGAACTGCAAATTGAACAACTGTAAACAACATACATGTAATCTAGTAGCCCATCTATTCAATGTTTATAACATTAATGCCACAGGTAGTAATACAGATCGTGGAAATTAACACAGCTACACATCCAAATTATTAATAATGAACCGCAGTAGTATTCTTAATAGGGTTATCATACCCTCTGCAGTGTAGCTATCCCTTTGAGGACCTTCCATAATGACTAGATCAATGTCAAGAAACAACAAGATTAAATGTGCAGACCTGAAGGGTCACTGCCAGTTATAGAAGAAGTAAAATGTTTCCACTTCCATACCGTAAAGGTACGAAAAGTAGTAATCCAGAGCAAAGTTAGTTCATCTATACCGACATTCCATCCGGACTAAGGAATGAGAAGCACAGGGTTTTGTGCGCAGAGGGATCAATAGACCCCATCTTATCCTGAAAACGTTAAGCAAAAAGGGAATCATCCTCTTCAGGTGTACTGAAGGACAGCTGCTCCCTTCCATGATTGACTTTCAAGATAGCTGGATACACCAAGAAATTGTCCACTCCCTGGGAGCGAAGCTTCGCTCTCACTTCACCAAAGGCTCTCCTCTTTGTCCCTGCACGATGATTGGAGCGGATTTTCGAGCAGCCTGGAGGAGTCGAAGGCATTGAAATATCATGGTGCGTGGTTTATTGGAATCCAGAGGACCACCCGATGTTACAGCAACGATTTCTGTCCTCGTATAGCATCAGTACGAGCGTTGCATTAATTAATTTCGTGTTTCTGCTGGTGAAGACCAGCTCTGGTGTTATCCTGCCTGGCAGTTAGCAGTCTCAAAGAGGAAGCAATATCTGCAACCTCCTGTTTAAGAGCGCTGAGGATAGTAGCTCTTTCGGTTATGTTTTGAATCACAGGCTGCAAAGCCGCATCAACTGCTTCCTGAACTGATCCACGGAAAGTGCGTGCAACCTCTGCCAGGCGGGTGTCCCAATCATCGGGGTCCAGTGACCTCTTCATACGCTTTCCCTCCAGTGTGGATTGAGGGGAAGCAACGGTTCCCTTGCATGAAGTAGCCATTTAAGAATGTTAAGTAGATAATTTTATATAGAAAATAATCAAAAAAATAATATGAGGATACATTTTTCGATTATAAATAGCAGGAGCTCTAACAGCAAGCAGCCATCCCAGTGATAGGGTTGTGCCCACAGAAACAACCTTGAGGACAAACAACAAAGAAAGTTGAAACTGGAAGTAGGCCTTGAGAAGATGCAATTAAAAAGAATATCTACCAAACCTGAATGCATAGTACTTGGATTTCAGAGACAAAGAGAGAGCTGTTTGCATTTCCTTAAAGTTTGATGTCGCTATTGGTAGGGTGTAGGCCACAGGTTTTAGTTGATTACCCAAAACTACTTCTGTATTGTAAACAGACCTTTATTTGAATGCTTAGATTTCAAAAGCACAGAAGAGCAAGAGCAATGCTTTCCAAAGCATGCTTGGCTTGATGTTTTACAGTGACTCTCTAGGCTGGTTTTAATTCTGTTGGCGCATGACACTCTCACCCCCATTGCCCTCTCAGGTGCTGCGGAATGACGTGATGTCACACGTGCGCACTATGGAGTCTCTGAACCAGGCTGGCCGAGAGCTGTTGGAGGCCGGGGCAGGGGACAGTCATCACGGGCTGCAGGCCAGACTGGAGGATCTCAATGAGCACTGGGAGTTTGTCCACTGTGAGACAGAGAGGAGGCAGCTTGAGCTGGAGAACAACCTCAGTCAGGTGGGTCTACTGGACCTATATCAGCATGAGAGAGCAACTGTATCTATCGGAGCATTTGGTTGGCTAAGAAGAGGCAATGTAAATGAAACTGGGAAAGTTTAGGAAAAAAAATAAATATATCAGGATTTTGAAATTGTAACTACAAGTTATTAAGGTGTATTGGTTTTTTGTTCTTTTCTAAACGATATAAAACAGGTACAGGATGTAACAATGGAGATCCAGGACCTGTTACAGTGGCTGGAACACACTGAACTGAGACTCTCATCCTCCAAGCCGGTCTGGGGACTGCCAGAGACTGCTAAAGAGAAGCTCACTGCACATCTGGTATGCAACAGCCTGTCAATTTACAAATGGCATTCAGTTTTCTGTTATGCTCTGTAAGGTATTCCTTTGGAATAACATGTGCCAGGGTATTGTGTAAATCACTATTTTGAGTGCAGCACAGAGACCAGGACCAGAGGACAATTATGTTGGGACTCGGATCAGAGACTAGAAGACACTTTTTTACATACTGTACAGAGTGGTGGACATATACATGATGGGCCGAATGGCCTCCTCTCATTTGTAAACGTGCTTATACAATGGGTTACCAAGCCGAGTGGTTCCAGCTGTGTCATTGGGATCCTTTAAGAGCTGACCAGATAAAGTTCTGGAATCAGTAAGCCCACTAGGAACCAGACAAACACTGATGGACTGAATGATCTTCGTAATGATTCACAACTTTTTCTTTTCCTCCTGCATAGGAGTTGTGCAAAGAAATGGAGTCCAAACTACATGCTTACAACAACGTGAGGGATGCCATCCACAGGTTGCTGGCCAGCAGCAATGTGGCCAGGGGTTCAAGCACTGAGCACAGCCTCTGTATCCTTGAGCAGAAGTGGGAAGCTGTGCATAGTAAGGTGATGGAAAGAAAGGTCAGTGACAACCAAGAACAGTTCACTTGTAAGGACTCAAGGTAACATGTCAAAGTCATTACTGCACTGGCACTGGTACAGGGCTCTGTGACATCTGAAGGTAGTCACTGTGCCCAACCTCATCATGCTGAGAAAGCAAGTTGATATGCTCATCATGAACAATACAAGTGTGTCTTACGGTACAATTTGTGTTTAATAATTTTCAGATATTTTTTCTCTCTGATCGGGTCCTATGAATGTTCCATCTTAACTGGTGTTTAGATTGCAGAAAAACAGTTTGAACTGCTGCAGCCATAATTTGTTCATCCATAGCTTTTATGCATCTGATCATACATTAGTCTCAGTAATGCATTTTTTTCTGAAATATTCTTCATGGTCCATCAGGGGCTAGGATAGAGGCCATGTTGACTTGGTATTTTCCTGGGAAAAAGTTTATCGGATAGTGTTCATGAATTGCTCATTGAAAAAAAAAAGAATATTGTGTGTCTTCTCCTAGGCGAAGCTGTCTGAAGGGCTGACGGTGGCAAAGGAGTTTCACAGCACCATCCAGGACCTGCTCAAGGGGATGTCTCAGACTGAAGAGGACCTCAGTGCCTTACCTCCACCAAGCCTCCTGCTGGAGACCGTCAACACACAGATACAGGAGCACAGGGTGGGTGCTGAGGAGCAAATTGACATTTTTTTTACTGTCATTTTATCTGAGCTACATCTCTGCCATCCTATGTTATCCTTGAAGTAAGGAGTTATTTAAGTTGGTGGGTGGGTGGTTGGAAGGCTGTTCACAATTGGAAGATGGTAGAATGTTCGATCATCCATTCCCTGTCTGAGACGTCTGTGGTATTTATCCGGTACTGTTCATTTCTTTTAGATCTTGGTAACTGAAGTGAACACCTACAGTGAGAAGATGTCAGCAGTGGAGGGAGTAGCGTCGCGGCTTAAAGAGTTCAGCAGGAAACAGGATTGCAATGTGGTGCAGAACCTTATTGTGACGGTGCAGGACCGCTGGGGAAAGGTTCTTCAACGCACTGCTGAGAGGGGGAAAGCACTGGAAGAAGCCAAGAAGCAAGCTAAACAGGTACATTGTCAGTGTGGTGAGACAGTGTCTGATAAATATGCCTTGGTACAGTAAACACATGCAGATTTAGATTGTTATCCAGCTGACCTATCTGATGATGAGATGACTATAGATCTCTATCCAAAGTTGAACACCCAGGACTTTGTTGATTACAGGTATACTCACTTGGTAAAGTTCTTGTTTGTTTTAGTTCAGCGAGTCATGGCATCTTCTTGTGGACTGGATGGTGGAGGTGGAGCAGACTTTGGACACACACAACGAGATTGCTGTGTCTCATGAAGAAATCAAGCAACAGCTGACAGAGCAGAAGGTAGGATCTGGGTGCTAAAAACCTCTACCATCTCTCCTCTACCACTTATCCTCTATCATCTCTCCTCTACCATCCCTCTTCTACCATCAGAATATACTGATTATTTTCCTGTGGATGAAAGTGCCATGGACTTCTAGTTTATTGATTGCTGTTCCTCTGCGTATGAGCCCAGGAGTTCCAGAAGCTGCTGAGATCCAAACGACCCGTTTATGAAGCCACCCTGAAGAGCGGGCGGTCTCTGCGTGAGAGATCCCAGAGTCCAGGAGACAGGCAGCAACTGGAGGACCTCGTGGCAGAGCTGAGAGACACATGGGACACCATCATTGCGAAATCCACAGAGAGGTGAGGAGAGCGGACATATATAAAAAGGAAGCAATGTGAGAATGCTGTCTTCACTACCTGGTGTATGAGCTTACCCTAATGAAGCAAACAAAAAATAAACTTGGGTCAGTGCCACTTACTGGATTTGCAGTAGTCCCGGTCCTGGGTACTCCAAGATGTTAGTTTTGTGTCATATTAAAGAATGAATCAACTGATTGCATGATGGTGTCATGTGGTTTCTGTGAGAGACTTGACCACTAACTGCAATTTAGAGATTGCAATCAATACATTCACAGATAGTCCCAAGCTAACATTTTGAAAAGACTGTCACTCTAGGTTTCCTACAGGAAAACTTCTGATTCAAATCTGTGCCACATACAATTAGGTTTATTTAATTCAAAATCTACCCAGTGACACACATGAAGTTCTGCTTTCGTATATCTTGGAAGTTGGATGTATAAAGAAAGTGGTGTCTGAGATGTAATTGCCAATTCTTTTTAGGCAGCATAAGCTGGAAGAAGCGCTGCTGTTTTCAGGCAGATTCACAGATGCCCTGCAGGCCCTGATGGACTGGCTTTATAGGGCCGAACCACAGCTGTCTGAAGAAATGCCCGTTGGAGGGGAAAAAGACCTTGTCAACAATCTTATTGATAAACACAAGGTAATCAAGAGTATGAAATATTATAAAGCACACCTGATATATATATATATATATATATATATATATATATATATATATACAGTGCCTTGCAAAAGTATTCAGACCCCTGACCAATTCTCTCATATTACTGAATTACAAATATTGAAATTACGTTATGTTTGATATTTTATTTTAAAACACTGAAACTCAAAATCAATTATTGTAAGGTGACATTGGTTTTATGTTGGGGAAAAAAAACCATAAACAAAATAATCCCAGGCCCATGCCCCCTGCTGCTGCAGCTGTGTCACTGTTTCACCCCGTTCCGCCACCACTCCATA
This sequence comes from Acipenser ruthenus, assembly GCF_902713425.1. Lineage (NCBI taxonomy): Eukaryota > Metazoa > Chordata > Actinopteri > Acipenseriformes > Acipenseridae > Acipenser > Acipenser ruthenus. The sequence continues at coordinate 3,505,056 of NC_081192.1, read as the reverse complement.
TATATATATTTTTCTATCTCTCTGTCTATATATATATATATATATATATAGACAGAGAGATAGAAAGTGATGTTGAGAATGGAAATTTAGGAATGTGGTCAGCAAATTATTATTATTATTTGTTTATTTAGCAGACGCCTTTATCCAAGGCGACTTATAGAGACTAGGGTGTGTGAACTATGCATCAGCTCCAGAGTCACATACAACTACGTCTCACCCGAAAGACAGAGCACAAGGGGGTTGTGACTTGCTCAGGGTCACACAATGAGTCAGGTGGGATTTGAACCTGGGGACGTTCTGGTTACAAGCCCTTTTCTTTAACCACTGGACCACACATTGCTGTATTGTATAATTTGATTAAAAGCTGTCCCTTGGTATATTAGGCTTTCCAGAAGGAGCTGGGAAAGCGAGCTGGCTGTATAAAGACCCTGAAGCGATCAGTGAGGGACCTGACCAAAAGCAGCAGCACAGACTCCCAGTGGCTGCAGGTGCAGATTGAAGAGCTGGAAAGTCGATGGGAGACGGTATGCAGGTTGTCTGTATGCAAGCAGGCAAGGCTGGAAGCAGCAGTGCGGCAGGTACGTAGGTCACAACTCTCTGACACCCTTTCCACCAAGTCAACGCACTTTCCCAGCGGTTAAATGCACACCCTAGGATCATACTGCAGACCTGCTCAATAAATAAGTACGGCTATTTATCTCACACTCTCTTTATCTTGGCAGGCAGAAGAGTTCCACTCTCTGGTCCATGTGTTTCTTGAGAAGCTGTCTGAAGTTGAGCGGGCACTTCAGTACAGGGGGTTTCCTGAGGAGGAGAAAGCTGTGTTGGAATTTCATAAGCAGCACCAGGTGAGCAAGGGTTCTAAAAAGTACTCTGAGCCGTGGCATGCGGGATCCGGGGACATGCAAGCCTGGTCTCACCTTATCCACGTCTCTCTGCTGCAGGAATCAATGAATTTACTGAAGTGCCAGCTGATGGAGCTGGACTGCATCAGATCCCTAGGAGAAGAAATCCTCTCTTCTTGCCACCCGGACTCTGTCATCACAATGAAGTCGTGGATCAGTGTCACCAAGACCCGCTTTGAGGAGGTGGGTTGGATGTCATTCCTTGTATTTTATTAGTCACAGTTGGCTGTAAATATTTTATCATTGAAGCCCCCCACCCCCCACCCCCCACCCATTTATACTGGGTTAATTACTTCCCAAGTGCTTTTGTTGTGTTTTTTTATTTTGTTAAATTTCAGCAACAGTAAAACTAAGCAAAAACAAAAGTGTGTGACATACAAACGGCATTGATACAGTGCAGCTTTCCCCTCTGTTCCTGTGTGCTGTAGGTCCAGGCCTGGGCGCGTCAGCAGGGAGAGCGGATCCAGGGCAGCCTGTCCAATCTGGAGGCAGAGAGGGAGGAGGTGCAGAGGCTGCTGGACTGGATCTCAGCAGCCGAGGAGTCTCTGACCCTGCGGGACCAGGAGCCAGCGCCTGAGGAAACGGCTCAGGCTCAGGAGCTCATCCAACAGCACACGGTACAGAATTAACCAGCCCTGACACTTCTCACACAGGGGAAAAGTACAGACCTCACACAAACCTCCACACACCACACACACAGCATGAGGTGCAGCACACAGATACTACAGGCAGCACTGGTGTCCCAGAAATAATAACATACTGTAAATAAAGTTCTTTAGTATAGACGTTACACTGAGCTGTTACTTATTTATTTTTTACAACACTTTCCTGAAGAGTCTTCAAAATTGGTAGCAGCAGTCCATATGAAGTTGCTGTATTTGATTAATTAAACTGCACTCTCATAGGCGGCGCGTATAAGAGGCTTGGGGGGGGGGGGGCTAAAATGCCCAAACCCTGACGAGAAATTGTTCTAACCAACACAAAAAAATATTTGTGAGAGATTATCGATTTTTTTCCCCCGCAAACGCGCAAAACAGGTCTAATGAACATATTTCTCGTTTTTCCTACTGCGCAACCACCAGACCGCTAGGACAGCTGGGATATCAAACTCAACACTGTAGTACAGATGCAGGATTTAGCTGCATTTCAATGTCATTGGAGAAGACAGTGCTTGGCTGGTTTAACGCCAATTCTTACCGCCGATCTGAGCCCCCCATACTGCTGCAGGAGGCAGCAGATGAAAACTCTGAATCCTTTTCGCTCTTTCCCTTGCCTGGAACATCCTCGTCACAAATTCTACATTTATTCGAATTGATGTTATCTATACAAACAGCTTGATCCGAATCTGATTTTACAGAACTTGTGGCAAAATAATTTTGTAGCATATTGTCTGTTTTCACGCACCACCGTTTTGTGAGAATTTGATAACTGTGACGCTGCAGTCAGAACATACTTCCGTCGACTGTTTGAACAAATGCCACCTTTCACAACACTGTTTGTGGTGCCAGATTATGAATGTTTCTGAAGTTTTTTCTTTAGAATTTTCCAGACCTTCACTCCATTTTCAGTGAAAGCGGGGTATTTTGAACTTCTGAAAAAGTGTCTGCAAGGAAAGCAGAAAACTGCATCTGCCTGCTTACTGTATTCTAAAATATGAAAACGTATTTTAATATTCTGATGAAAATGAATGGTTTTGCTTACCAAAGACAGTTTTCGGATGCACAGGTAAACACGACTGCGACAGTCCTGTTGCAGTATCACCAAGGTCCAAAATACAGGATTTAGTTGCATTTCAGTGTAATTCGAGGAGACAATGCTTGGTTTAACGTCCATTCTTCCCACCAATCTGAGCCCCATAGAGATATCCGAAAGTTTACGGTAAGAGTGCAGTTCTTTGTTTTGCAAATTACCTTATGTGTGTGTGTGTGTGTGTGTGTGTGCGTGTATCTTACTGTACATCATTGGGTCCAATAAATGCATGGGGACAAGTATGGAACAGCCTCCCCAAACGAAAGACTCACGCGCGCCTCTGTGCACTCTTCAATGATACAGTTCATGTGGTGCTAAACGACAGTCCTTTCTGTGTTTTCCAATGAATTGCAAACAAATCAATCCTATACAAAAAATACAAAAACCAACACAAACACAGAAACAAATCTCATCAAAACCAGGATCTGAGTTTCAAATCTGACTCTGACAGTCATCCTAGCCATGGATTATACAGCTTCAGGCCTTTCGAATAAGGAAATAGTGCCTCTAGTTCTCAGTTTTGTTTTATCTTCTCTGCAGGAGTTTATGGTGGAGCTAAACCGGAAGCTGCCAGAGGTGGAGAAGATCACCAAGTCCTGCAAACTGAAACTTGCACCAAAACCTCAGCTACCTCAGAGCCGGAAAACTCCATCCAGTAAGGGATGCGTTCTCTGTAACGATTAGTCAAAGCTAACGGCCTGCCCTGTCGGTAGACACTCTACATGGAATGAAGACCAGGGTTTTGAACGCACAGTCTTGTTTCCAAGCTGGAATTCACACTCCACGTACATTTTACATGCATTGTATCCAGAAGAACTTTCATCACAATTAAATAAGGTCTTCTCTAGATATATAACAAAAATGTAGGTGTGACATATAAGCAGGAAGACAGACTTGCAGCACCCTGAAACTATAACTAATATCCTTAGCAAGTTTCATCTCAGTTCGACAAGCGATTCTCTAGATATCCTTTATGTGAAACTCTTAAATGGGACTTACGTACATACACACTGCACACCTGTATCCACTGTATATCCAGGGTATGCCTGTAAATTACGTACATACACACTGTACTGCACACCAGGATCCAGGATCTGCATCCCCAGCAAGGGATACTGACGTCTATAGAACAGGGATCCCTGAAATGGCTGAGAGACCTGTCTGCGCTTCTCTTTCAGAGCGGAGGGGCACTGTGAAGTCCCAGCCAGTGACCCCAGTCACCCCAGTCCCCTTGGAGAACCTGGAGCCCCAGACCCCACAGCTTGGACAGCTGGTCAGCCGCTGGCAGCAGCTGTGGATCCTGGCCCTGGACAGGCAGTGTCGCTTGCAGGACCAGTTTCAGCGGATCAAAGAGGTGAGGGCTGCCTGTCTTGAAACATACAGTACATAGGGGTCAAGGGGCAAAGGACCAAACACCATCAGCTTTTATCTGGAAAAAAAACATGACAAGAAATAAACATGAATATTTCTGGTGCAGTATTTATTTAGGTCTTGGGGGACACAAAGCATTATAACCGAATAGCGTTATGAATGGGGGAAGGAGCGCTGCACAACACATAACAACACACATCTGACTAAAATACAAAATAAAATAAACTCCCTCTCTATAATGCACATATAGTGAAGCAAAAATGTAACTTTCTGTGAATTAACCATGCATAAAGCACCATGTAATCAACGCTGTATTTTTTACAAAAAAAAATAATAAGGTAACATTCCCACTCGTGGATCATTTTAATTTGCAGTTTTTAAAACTATAAATAGCCTGGCTAAACGGCGGTCGGGAGTTCATTTTGAAGCGACAGACAAGCAAACCAAGTACGGGTTGGGAGAGGGGAAGAGGGAATGGGCTCACCCCAGGTTCGGCTGCCGGAGCGGGGCTGAAGTGCCAGCGCAGCTTTTCTTCAGTTCAGATACTGTATCAAAAGGGAGAGACAGAAACGGAAGTTAGACTGAGAAGTTGTTTACAGTTTGAACACCGGTACTGTATTTACTGTAGAAATATTGCATGAATCACTAGTATAGGGAATTGGGGGACCTGCTGTAGGAGTGTTATAGCTGAGGCATGTTATAACCGACAGCCTAATAGCGAGGGAGCACTGTGTGTGTGTCTCTCTCTCTCTCTCTCTCTCTCTCTCTCTCTCTCTCTCTCTCTCTCTCTCTCTCTCTCTCTCTCTCTCTCTATCTATATATATATATCATTAAAATGAATTGTACCTGAGTTCCAACTACCAAATGTAAAGCTCTTGAGAAACGGTTCAGTGCTAGGGTTCCTACCTCTGATTTACAAAAAACTGAGACACCAGAGTCATTTCATACAAAAAATAAATAAATAAATAATAAATCATATACTTTGATGACATTTAATGTCCTGGGAAATCTGTAAGACTCAAAAAGAGAACAATCCAGGCAAAACCAGAATGAGTGATAACCCTATTCTGTGCAGATAGCCTTTGCAGCATGGAGCCCCTCACATGCTCACATGCTGTCTCCCTCATGCTGTGATACTGCTGGTCTTCTTATGATTGTGTCTTTATTCACAGCTGGAAGAGTTTGCAAACTTTGACTTCAGCGTGTGGCGCAAGAGGTACATGCAGTGGATCAGTCACCTCAAGTCCCGCATCCTGGACGTGTTCAGAGGCATCGACAGGGACCAGGATGGAAGAATCAGCCAGAAGGAGTTCATGGACAACGTCCTGTCATCCAGTGAGTTCAGACTCTGTTCAGCTGTCTCTGTGCAGTACATCTCCCACCCTTTAATAAAAGTGAACCCTAGAAAATGGTAAAGGTAGTTTCGCAGTTAACTAGGATTTCCCATGCTTGGTTAACCATGGTTTCTGAAATGCTTTCAAATGTTTTTACCACGCCTGCCATGTGGTTTACCGTGCTTTCACTATGCTTCACTACACACAGGAAATGTTTACAATGATACAGGTATGTATACATTAATCCATGGTTTCTACTTGCACTTACAGGTTTCTCTGTAGAAGGAAACACAACCTCAATATACTGGATGGACGTAACATTTGTGCCTGTTCAAAACCATTACACATTTTGTTTACCAGTTTTAGGTTATATTCTTTAAGAATTCACCCATCCCTTGAAACTTAAGATTTGATTTATATTGTAATACTACTACTAATAATATATATTTTTTTTCACCCATTCTTTTCCTACAGAATTCCCCACCAACTCCTTGGAGATGACTGCAGTGGCCAATATCTTTGATATGAATGGAGACGGCTTTATAGACTACTACGAGTTTGTGAGTGCACTGCACCCGAGCCGTGACCCATGCCGCCGGAGTGCAGATGCAGACCAGATCAACGAGGAGGTGAGAGGCCAACTAGGAAAAGCTGTAACCGGCGACCCTGCGCACCACAAACGAGCATTGCACTAACACAGTATTAGATACCTGGATACAGTAGTTGTACAGCTTTAGAATTGGGCAGTTAAATTAACGTTTCTCACCTGGCATGTTCAGGTTACTGAAATATTGTACTAATACTGCGTGCGTTTTTACTACACATGTAGAATACAATGCTATAAATCTATGTACTTACTGTTTCAGTCAAATTCCTGCTGTTATGATTGTGTTGTACACAAGGCGGCAGTGCAGTTACACACACGTTCTATTTTCTATTCTGTGTTATTTCATCCAGAATTCAGTTTCAAATGTTGCCTTAGAGCATCCCTACCAGTGTGAGGTACTTTTACTTCAGTACATTTGTTCTTTTTCGTTCAGTCTTGGTTGGCTTTTTCCTCTTTTTTTCACTTGGGGGTTCTCTATTTGAAATTGATTTTTTTTTTCAAACAGGAAGCCGCAAAGAAAAAAGATTTAAGAACCTCTGTCCTATTTTATTTTAATTAAAGAGAAAAATCAGTAAGCGTTTTTTTTTTTTTTTCTCTTCGGGCCTTTTGTGACTCCCAAAGGTGAAATGTAACAGGAGAGGAGAAAGTGTATTTAGTTATAATGCCCACTGATTGTGGAACTCGCTGCCCTTTCTAGTAGAGATGCTGTGTTGGTCAATACTAAAAAGATTAAAGATTAAAGACTTACTGTTATAGTATAGCCTTACAAACATAATTGTTTTTATCTATTTTATTTGCTTAATTTTGTAATTTAGTGTTTTATCATTCTTATTCATTTCCTATATTCTTCAATTATTATTATTATTATTATTATTATTATTATTATTATTATTATTATTATTTTGTAATTTTTACTACATCTTGATGCTGCAGGCTTCTTTCTGTTTTAGCTGACATGTAAAGTGCTTTGAGATGCTGTGGGTATGAAAGGTGCTATATAAATAAAAATGAATTGAAATTGAATCCCAATCCTCAGAAGTCACCAGCAAATGTCACACTGGCACGCAAAAAATATATAAAAAAATGTATAAAAAAATGTACTTTGCTCTTGCACTCCGCAGGTGAGCCGACATGTGTCTCAGTGTAGCTGTGTAAAGAGATTCCAGGTGGAGCAGATCAGTGCCAACAGGTACCGGGTGAGTAAGCTTCTCAGCACAATCTTCTCATCATCTAGCTCCACAGAAACACACCCCTCAAGTTTAGTTATGGTTCACTTCTAATCAGATAAAGGACTTGGTGTTTCAGGATGTTTAACAGCGTTCCATTCTGTGATTTGGATTCTGCGCGTGTACTTCTTTCATCCCACCACTGTGTTGTATGTGTTTTTTTTATAAAGTAAAGCTCACATTTGCTATAAAGATGGGTCATTATATAGCTTCAAAAAACAAGTAGCTGAAAAAATATGCCCTGCTTTAATTTTCTGACAGCACGGATATAGTTGATTTTACTATACATAATGAAAGAGGTAAAGTTTGGTTGCTCCCTGTATTGTATGTCTTGCTTAGCAAGAAGTCATAAAAGGAATCACTAGTTCTAAATCTAGTATCAGGCTGGGTTATTCAGATTGTTTTTCATAGTATGCATTTCTTGCTATGAAAGAGTGAGCAGCTTCAAATGGAATTTCATGTATTTTATTTTTTTAAATATAATTTTAATTTACTTTTTGTTCCTTTACTATTCCACGGTGTTGGCAATCACTCCGTGTGGTTCTAGGTTCTCTTATTAAGCCTGATCTTTTCCATGTGGTTGTGGGTTCTGTTGTTAAGCCTGATCTTTTCTGTGTGGCTCTAGGTTCTTTTATTAAGCCTGATCTTTTCTGTGTGGCTCTGGGTTCTCTTATTAAGCCTGATCTTTTCCGTATGGTTCTGGGTTCTCTTATTAAGCCTGATCTTTTCCATGGGGTTGTGGGTTCTGTTGTTAAGCCTGATCTTTTCCGTGTGGCTCTGGGTTCTCTTATTAAACCTGATCTTTTCCGTGTGGCTCTGGGTTCTCTTATTAAGCCTAATCTTTTCCGTCTGGCTCTGGGTTCTCTTATTAAGCCTGATCTTTTCTGTGTGGCTCTGCGTTCTCTTATTAAGCCTCATCTTTTCCGTGTGGCTCTGTGTTCTCTTTTTAAGCCTGATCTTTTCTGTGTGGCTCTGGGTTCTCTTATTAAGCCTGATCTTTTCTGTGTGGCTCTGGGTTCTCTTATTAAGCCTGATCTTTTCTGTGTGGCTCTGGGTTCTCTTATTAAGCCTGATCTTTTCTGTGTGGCTCTGGGTTCTCTTATTAAGCCTGATCTTTTCTGTGTGGCTCTGGGTTCTCTTACTAAGCTGATCATTTCTCTCTCACAGTTCGGCGACTCTCAGCAGCTGCGGATGGTGCGGATTTTGCGTAGCACCTTGATGGTGAGAGTAGGGGGGGGGTGGACAGCGCTGGACGAGTTCCTGGTAAAGAACGATCCCTGCCGAGGTGAGGAGTTGTGTACCAGACAATAAATCCAGGGCATGAATAGGTGAGGGTGGGTGGGTGTGGGTCCATAAAGGAGGCATGGAATTAAGAGATAGTGCCCATTGATGAAGGCTCTGCCGTGTGGTCATTTACAGCAACTGGAATTATGCGTCCCGAGGCAAAGACGAGGGTGCTAAAGAAAGCCAAGGTCAACTAACACACGGGACAGCCTTCATTGAGAGGGCATTTTCTTTATAAAAACACTTTAAAACCTGTCATTGGCTGCAATTGGCTGACTCATGTAGACTACTACATAGTTTTAATTACATTTCTTGAAATGTATTTTTGTATTCTTGAAATGTATTTTTGTTTACGACTAAGTCGCCCTGGATAAGGGCGTCTGCTAAGAAATAAATAATAATAATAATAATAATAATAATAATAATAATAATAATAATAATAATAATAATAATAATAATAATAATAATAATAAAACGTTTTTCTTTTTTACTTGCGTTAATACATTTTAGGACCTAATGGTAACAACTTTTTTTTAAATTTTTTTATTTAATCGCCGCCAATGGTTTTTACCCCAGTTTTCTCCCTAATTTGGAATGCCCAATTATTATTTTTATCCCGGTTCACCGCTGCAAACCCTCGGCAACTTGGGAAACGGAGGCTGAAACACGCGTCCTCCAAAACGTGTTCCTGCCAATCCGTCATTTTTCGCACTACGGATCCACAGCGAAGCCACCAGACCTATAGTGCCAGAGGACAACACAGATCTGATGGCTCCACTGCAGACCCGCAGGTGCCCTTTCAGCCACAGGGGTCACTGGTGCACAGTGAACCGTGGATTGCCCTGCCGACCTAATCCCTCCCTGCCCGGGCGGCTCTCGGACAATTGTGCGCTGCCCATTAGGAACCCACGGTCACGGTCGGTAATGACATAGCCTGGATTTGAACCTGCGATTTCCAGGCTATAGGGCGCATCCTGCACTCCACGCGGAGCGCCTTTACTGGATGCTCCACTCGGGAGCCCGCCTAATGGTAACTTAAATTCTGAAACTTACACAAACAAACAAACCTGCACTAATTCTAAATGAAATCCTAATTAATAAATACTTTTATTATCCATGCTTCACTGCGACATATCCAGCACCCTGCTAGATATGTATACCATTATTCCCTTATTGGGTGCATTTGTTTACATATATGATTGATTTGACAAAAAAATATATGATAAGAAATAAGATTGTAAACAACTGTGTTGATGCCTTATCAGTCTGTTCATCAAAACACAAGGGAATGTCATTTTCTTCAGATTATCAGTTGCACGAAATTAAAAGAGGAATGAAATACATTTAAGAGCTGCGCCACTCCCTAATGTGTGTGTGTCTATATATATATATATATATATATATATATATATATATATATATATACAGTGCCTTGCGAAAGTATTCGGCCCCCTTGAACTTTGCGACCTTTTGCCACATTTCAGGCTTCAAACATAAAGATATGAAACTGTAATTTTTTGTGAAGAATCAACAACAAGTGGGACACAATCATGAAGTGGAACGAAATTTATTGGATATTTCAAACCTTTTTAACAAATAAAAAACTGAAAAATTGGGCGTGCAAAATTATTCAGCCCCTTTACTTTCAGTGCAGCAAACTCTCTCCAGAAGTTCAGTGAGGATCTCTGAATGATCCAATGTTGACCTAAATGACTAATGATGATAAATAGAATCCACCTGTGTGTAATCAAGTCTCCGTATAAATGCACCTGCACTGTGATAGTCTCAGAGGTCCGTTTAAAGCGCAGAGAGCATCATGAAGAACAAGGAACACACCAGGCAGGTCCGAGATACTGTTGTGGAGAAGTTTAAAGCCGGATTTGGATACAAAAAGATTTCCCAAGCTTTAAACATCCCAAGGAGCACTGTGCAAGCGATAATATTGAAATGGAAGGAGTATCAGACCACTGCAAATCTACCAAGACCTGGCCGTCCCTCTAAACTTTCAGCTCATACAAGGAGAAGACTGATCAGAGATGCAGCCAAGAGGCCCATGATCACTCTGGATGAACTGCAGAGATCTACAGCTGAGGTGGGAGACTCTGTCCATAGGACAACAATCAGTCGTATACTGCACAAATCTGGCCTTTATGGAAGAGTGGCAAGAAGAAAGCCATTTCTTAAAGATATCCATAAAAAGTGTTGTTTACAGTTTGCCACAAGCCACCTGGGAGACACACCAAACATGTGGAAGAAGGTGCTCTGGTCAGATGAAACCAAAATCGAACTTTTTGGCAACAATGCAAAACGTTATGTTTGGCGTAAAAGCAACACAGCTCATCACCCTGAACACACCATCCCCACTGTCAAACATGGTGGTGGCAGCATCATGGTTTGGGCCTGCTTTTCTTCAGCAGGGACAGGGAAGATGGTTAAAATTGATGGGAAGATGGATGGAGCCAAATACAGGACCATTCTGGAAGAAAACCTGATGGAGTCTGCAAAAGACCTGAGACTGGGACGGAGATTTGTCTTCCAACAAGACAATGATCCAAAACATAAAGCAAAATCTACAATGGAATGGTTCACAAATAAACATATCCAGGTGTTAGAATGGCCAAGTCAAAGTCCAGACCTGAATCCAATCGAGAATCTGTGGAAAGAACTGAAAACTGCTGTTCACAAATGCTCTCCATCCAACCTCACTGAGCTCGAGCTGTTTTGCAAGGAGGAATTGGCAAAAATTTCAGTCTCTCGATGTGCAAAACTGATAGACATACCCCAAGCGACTTACAGCTGTAATCGCAGCAAAAGGTGGCGCTACAAAGTATTAACTTAAGGGGGCTGAATAATTTTGCACGCCCAATTTTTCAGTTTTTTATTTGTTAAAAAAGTTTGAAATATCCAATAAATTTCGTTCCACTTCATGATTGTGTCCCACTTGTTGTTGATTCTTCACAAAAAATTACAGTTTCATATCTTTATGTTTGAAGCCTGAAATGTGGCAAAAGGTCGCAAAGTTCAAGGGGGCCGAATACTTTCGCAAGGCACTGTATATATATATATATATATATGCATGATGTCTGAAGGTACATCATTAACTATGTAGTAAATGACACCACAGACACATTAATAGATTTAAATAGATATAAACAAGTGTAGTTTCCATGGCATCAAAAGCCTATAAATACCTCCACTGTTTGTTTTCAAACACACTTTGCCTTGTTAAATGTTAAACATACCGAAACGTTGGGAAGTTGACTATTTTGAGCAAATACTTTATATCTACCTATCTAGCTATTTAATAAAATATGACTGATTTAAGTAATATTTTAATATGTAGAGACTACTGACCGCTGAACACAAAACTGAGATCTACAGAACTTCGAAACACTGCCTCCCACTTAATAAAGTCCAATGCTGTGAACTCTTTTATTATTATTTCACAGTGAAGGGCAGAACAAACCTGAAGATTAAAGAGAAGTACTTGTCTCCGGACTCTTTTGGCACCTCCACGCTGAAATGTGATGGCAGAGTGATGTCACGGAGCAGATCCAATTCCAGTCTCAGCTTGTACAGCAGTGCTTCAGCTCCCAGCAGCCCCCTTGCCAGGAAGGTAAAAACAACAAACAGCTGGGATAGATTCAAATATGTTCATTGACCTGAAACAGCACAGCTTAAAAAACACTGGAAAAAATACTGGAAGAACTACTGAGCCATATTCACAACGTCCTATCTGATTTAGAAGTCTGTTTTGAGCTTTTAAATGTAATTTGTTATTTATTTTACACAACACGTGTAAAAAGCTCATGAGTTAAGTCTATGTGAATGGGGCCCAATGCATTATATTTATTAGGGCTGATCAGCAAGCTGTACAGCTATGACTCAAAGTTTTCTATCACCTAGAATTTTAGGATTGCGATGTAATTTAAAAAAAGCCTATATGAACATAATTTAGATATTTTATTTAACATCATGTAATCAAAGAAACTACAAAATAATATTGCAAAAGTCTACCGGAAGCCATAATAGTAGTACAGTATTAATATGTTAGATTTCAAAATGTCACATTTTTCCAATTTTTTCGTTAAGTGTATGGAAAACTACAAAGCAGTGTGTGATTCAATATGTTAAAGTAACATTAAATCAGCCGGTTTCATCAGACTTTATGAAGCTAAATGTGTTAATTCTATAGGGTGATGCAAAACATTTGGCCATAGCTGTAGATCAGACATATGGGAGGATGGAGACATGTGGTGCTACCATGGGAAGCAAAAAGCATTACATGTATGATCCTTGAAAATACATAAATGTGGCCATTCTATAAAAGGCAACAATATTACTTATGCATTTTGCAGATTACTTTATATTATATATATATATATATATGTGTGTGTGTGTGTGTGTGTGTGTGTGTGTGTGTCAAGTATTTCTGAGTATCAAGGAAGAGCATGGCTATGAATTTAGGATAGGTACCATCCCATCCCATCCCAATTTTATACAGCGTCCTTCATGACAAGCATCCCAGGGCGCTTTACAAAAAATAGATAAACAGCAAGCCAAAAGAGCTCCAAACTGCTCAAAGTGAAAGGACAAGTCAAAGAGATATGTTTTGAGCTTAGATTTAAAAATACTGACAGACTCAGCATTCCTGACACAAGTTGGAAGCGAGTTCCAAAGTGAAGGAACTCGAAAATTAATAAGTAAGTCTGGCCATTTAATTGCTTGTATCAGGAAGTGTCTTAGATTACATTTTCAGACTCAGCTGGGCCCTTTCTACGCCAGCTGCTAAAATGCATTGTTGCAAGACCCGAGTGAACATGCATTGTCACTGCTGGGCTACTTTGAGCTGCTCATTTCTATCAGACAGCCTTGCCCCTAGCTGGTTTCATGTTAAAAAATGGTCTGTCTCTGTATTCAAGGCAGTCTGATAGTCAACAATCTCTCAGCTGGAATGGCAGCGAGGAGTTTACTGTAAAATTCTGTTTGTGTTAAGAAGGCACAATTAAACATTTGGCAGTAGCCCGAAACTAGCCAGTCATTACTTGATTTGAAGTAATTATTTTGGCAAAGGGTGTACAATACATGCCAAGGCAAATTATATGCTCTTTAAAAAATGCATAAACAAGGACATGGCGAATTGCCATATTTTTAAATAGAGAGATAATAACAGTATAGCAATGTTATCTAATAACACTCACACAAGCTGCTGAGTCTTTCTCAGTTTGTAATAGAAACATGGAATGATTTAGAGAGACAGTGACAGCTGTTTGAAAACAGATATTATCCAGGCTGCAGAAAACATTTGGACAATTTAAATAAAATATTTATTGTGATCGTAGAGGGTGGTTTAACCTTATACTAGTTATGTGGTGTGTGAGGGAAAATCTGAAATAGATAAATACTTCACTGCCAATGCACCATTATCAACCACTATTAATTCACCAGCAGTCCAGGTTGTACTATCTCCAGGGTACTGTCACAATAAGACAATGTTATGATATGACTGTCAGACTGGGGAAATGTCGTACAGCCATCTCAATCCTAAACCAAAAAAAGGGTTTTAAATCAAACTCTTAAATGGAGCCTGATGGAATAATATTGTAGCGGCGGGGCAACCGCAACGAACAGTATACGTCCCATGAACTGTGTCATGGACTGGGGAAGGGGTTGGGACTGTCTACTGCACCCATAATGTCACCTGCGTTGTGTGCTGCTGTGTGTGAGTGAGTCTGTTTCTCCCCCTATCCTTCAGCAGCCAGCTTGTCTGTGTGTGTGGATACAGAAGGGCCAATGTGTGATGAGTGGGCTGAGCTGGGCCGGATTAACCCATACGCAAATTACGCTATAGTGCAGGGCCCCCAGCAGAATTGGGGCCCCCGTGAGGTCGCCAGTTTACAAAAACTGTACGCAGGTGGACGGGCCCACACACACAGAAAGAGAGGTGCACAGAAGCTTGCTTTCAGTTCATTTTTTTTTTCTTTTATGAGGGCTAGGCATTCCTTCTTAATTGCAGCATACCTCGTCTCTGAGTCTGTCATGCAAGCAGCTTCCTGCTAATGTACAATACCAAATGCTCCATGCCCTCTACCTCTTGGGAGAGATCCATCCCTAGTCCCATCAGAGGCGTCAGTCTGCAGGATAAAATGTATGATTTAAAAACCTGTCCTGTCTGAAATGTGCAAACTGTGGTTCTTTACATTTTATAATCTTTCCCCTTTTATTTGGAGGTTGGAATTTTAGGTAAAGGTAAAGGTGTACAATGTTGGAGGCCGAAGGAAATGTGGATAACAACATAAGAACATAAGAAAGTTTACAAACGAGAGGAGGCCATTCAGCCCATCTTGCTCGTTTGGTTGTTAGTAGCTTATTGGTCCCAGAATCTCATCAAGCAGCTTCTTGAAGGATCCCAGGGTGTCAGCTTCAACAACATTACTGGGGAGTTGGTTCCAGACCCTCACAATTCTCTGTGTAAAAAAGTGCCTCCTATTTTCTGTTCTGAATGCCCCTTTATCTAATCTCCATTTGTGACCCCTGGTCCTTGTTTCTTTTTTCAGGTCAAAGAAGTCCCCTGGGTTGACATTGTCAATACCTTTTATACCTTGCAGTCGGCAAGAAGAGTTTAAGTCCAAAGTGTTTGGTTATCTCCCTTTCACCCTTTTTTATAGCTAACCAAAAGATTAAAAAGAAGAAAGTAAAGGACAGCCAGAAAAGTTATTCCCTTTTTTTTGTTATGCTAGATTGTTTTGAATGCAATGCTACTACTGGTCCATAGAAGGGATCTACAAATAGGTTTGGAAAAAAAAAAACTTTTGTTTTTGTTTTACTATATATATAATTCTGCTGCTATTGTAATATATATATATATATATATATATATATATATATATATATATATATATATATATATATATATAATAGCTGCTGGACTTTCTGGTAAACTAACAGAACCACTGACCCATTAACCTCAGTGGATGCTAATGCTTTTGCATTTACTGCCTGAGACTGAAGTTTTTTGTTTTTATGTCTGTGATCCATATTGCCTCATTTTGTGTTCTATGGCCCACAGATGTTGCTAATGATAATTTTAATTTACATTCAAACAGTGAGATTTAATTATTATCACTGGCATGTGAGTTCTGTCGTATGGTACAAGGCAATAAAGGCATCAATAGTTTAAGAGGTCCCCAACACGGGCCGGATTAACCAATATGCTAATAACACCATTCGCCATAATATGTATGTGACCCCCAAAATATGGATTAGCGTAGGGCCCCACGTCCTTTAATACGGCCCTGGGGCTGAGTCAGCATCCATATTGCTGCGTGCCACTTGAGGAGAGTTGAGCTGGGAGTACTGTATGTGAGAGAGAGAGAGAGAGAGAGAGAGAGAGAGAGAGAGAGAGAGAGAGAGAGAGAGAGAGAGAGAGAGAGAGAGAGAGAGAGAGAGAGAGAGAGAGAGAGAGAGAGAGAGAGAGAGAGAGAGAGAGAGGTCATTGATAAAAGACGGCGAAAAAAATCCATTGAGACAGAGCCAAAATAAAACAGAAGTATGCGGGATACAGAACCCCAGCACACAGCCGGCCACTACACTGGTGTGAGAAGTAAGCGGGATACAGAACCCCCCCCACACAGCCGGCTGCTACAATATGTTAACGTGGAAAAAATGTGTCAATCTTTGATAAAATTGAATATTTTCAGTAAAATATAATCCTCCCTTGTATGAAGATGATTCGGAGGTTTGTGATAAAGAGACTTTCACAGTGTAACAACTGGAATAGCAACAGCAATTGTTATATACGTTCAGTAATGCCGTTCTAAATTTGAAGGTACCGGAACGGCACTAAAATGTTCTTAAATTGTTATACAAATTCACATTTTATTTGTATACTGAACTTCTATTAACACATATAACAAGGTATTGCATTTATCTAATTTCCACAAAGTGTCTCGTCAGAATGCTTTACATTACGTGTCAGTGGCAGAACGATGCTGTCTGAGCTGCCTGGAGAAACTGCGCTGTGGTGCGTTGCTGTGTTTAATAAAACCATACCTCCCCGTGTGAACTGCGTAGTTATAACATGTTGTAAAACTTGTAAATGAAAAATGAAAGCTTGGCAGAAAAAAAACCTGTAAATGAAATCAATTTTACTATTAACACGTTTCTCAGTTGTGATTGAGATACACGAATGACTTATCTGGTATCAAATGAATTCTTAAGGGAGAGTATAAAAGCCAGGGTAAAACACAGAAAATCAGAAGCCTAATTATATGCAGGGCTTCTGTTTTTCGGGTTTTATTAATTGTATTTTTCAGTGCTTATTTTTAGTTATTTTCGAGTTTTATGTAAATCATTTTTTTTCGGGGCTTTCGTTTTTGATATACTGTATGAAATTTGTGTTGTCGGTTACTTTCCAAAATGCTTGAGTGTTTTTTTGTGTGTGTGATAAAAATATGTATAGTAACTCAACAGTACTTGCACACTTAAGTTGTACCTTCTTTCCTTTGCTGTATTCCACAATGAAATCCCTATGGTCACGGGCACATTCTTCTGGGGTTTTTGTGTGTAGGCATTTATGTGCATTTCGCCACAATTCTGTTTTAAATCCTTCCTTCCTCCGTGTCTTTAAAGCCTCCATCCTGATTGTAATCTCGTTTTAAATCTCGAAAGCCGAGTCTCCAATAGAAAAGTAGGAATGTGCTGTCACTCAGTAGTTGGTGTGGGTTTAAAGTATTCAGAACGAATCAATGATAGATACAAGTCAGGAAGGCGGGACATTGCCCAGCAGCACAGGAAAATGTATTTATTATTATTTTTGTAGTAGGTTTTATTTTTTTAATGGGAAAAGCGTAAAGTCAGCGTGAATAGATTAACCATTTCCACAGTTTTTCCGGTGTTTTCCGGTGTTTATTGGCTATCCACCGATTTAATTTTTTGTGTATCGGGGGTGTTTTATCGGGTTTTATTGGTTAAAACCGAAAACCAGAGGCCCTAATTATAGGCTACATCGAGTGGCTTGACCTATCAGAACATGCCTGTGGGAGGCGTGGTTATGTGGAAAACCCGCTCAACTACACCACTGTATGTGTTTAATATGAAATGGAATGGGTTGTGGTGATCTGAATGGCTGTGTGGTTTCTCTGCAGTCTGTCCTCAGGAGGAGTTTCTCAGGGGATCGTTCCTGTCGTCCGAGGAGCTCCATTGCTGCGCTTGGGACGGACCTCCACTTTGCATCCACGCAGGACTCCGAGTCTCCAGCACCAACAGGTTCTTGTTCACTTATTTACAATTCCATTTATTTACCCCACTGATTTCAGAAACACACATTATAAATATGTCAGCTGATAAGAAACATGTCAAGGATAAGCATAGATAATAAAGTAATATTTTGCAGGTATTACAGAATAGGGCTTACAAAGATGTTGCAATGCTTGTAACTGTTACATAAACGAGGTAGTCTATAGCCAGACCATAATCATGTCAAGTCTCAAGGTTTACCCGTGAAACTCACAGTTTTTCACAATTTTGAGAGTCTCACGGCCGTGCAATGGATTCTCACGTTTGTTATTGTTTGCAAGGCTACGAAACCCTTTATACATGATACAGCAGTAAATCCAATACAACTGTCCAAGTGTATTATTTCATTTTGGGGGTGGGGGTGGGGGCTCATCATGAAGAGGTGTACATTACCATTCTATATTCCTGTAGCTGCTACGCAAACTCCCTCCCTTACTCCAATGATAGAATTGCCGTGTTGTCTCAAACTGACGGTTTGTCTTCGCGAGTCTTCTATGTTTCTGTACACAACACGTGATTACTCAGAGTCGAAGGAGAGGCTGTCAGACTGTCACTGTCTCGTTCATGCAGAAATTACCACAGAAATAAGAGAAATGGACATCAATGAGAATTTTAATTATTAAAGTAGAAAAATCTAATGTTATTTATGCAGTGTGGAGTAGTGGTTAGGGGTCTGGACTCTTGACTGGAGGGTTGTGGGTTCAATCCTAGGTGGGGGACACTGCTGCTGTACCCTTGAGCAAGGTACTTTACCTAGATTGCTCCTTTAAAAACCCAACTGTATAAATGGGTAATTGTATATAAAAAATAATGTGAAATAATGTGATATCTTGTAACAATTGTAAGTCGCCCTGGATAAAGGCGTCTGCTAAGAAATAAATAATAATAATAATAATGATGCCAGTGTCAGTGGTTATAAAGACAATAAAAAGAAAGACGCCATATGGTAAGAAATAACAGAACAATTGGAAATTGATGGTATGTCTCTCTCTCTTTATTTCACCTTAATTTTAGTCAGTGACAGGGAGCGCCACACACTGGTTTAGTATTTCTGTAAAATGACGCTTCTTTGTTTTCATAATAACCAATAATAATAATCACATTCACACACTAACAGAAGATTTTATTAAAACTGAAAATCAATAAAAAAAAAAGTATATTAAACTAATTTTCTCAGTATTTACAGAGAAATATGCAAGGGCAAATCCTGCTTGCCGGACTGGTTTCGACTGCACTGTGTATCATGAATAAGTATTTACTCTATGGATGCAGAAATGTACTATTTGATCAACATCGATGTGGCGGGGATGTGACATTAGTGGGCAACCAGGAATCGCACGTATATTCAAGGAGATACAGTTCAAGAGCTTGCACATTCTAGAAGAATGCAAACAAATGTTCTTCCTGATAGTGTGATAAGTAGTACAGTGTATGCAAATAAAGATAATAATACAACTAAAGTGAAAGTGAATACCGCCTACAACATTTTTTGTTGTATTATTATTTTTTGTTTACAGTAGTTTCTGAGTTGTAATTCGCTCTTCACAGGGTCCCCCCTTATGGAATGATTGTTACTGACTATGAAGGCAAATAAAGGGTGCTGAATAAACAAGCATCAATCACACTGTGCTCATCGGGTTGACTCTTTCGTCAGCACCCTCACTTGCTGGATAGGAATATGTAAAAGCCTTTAGTGTTCCCCCAATTGTTGCTTCTTGCTTGGGATGTTTGTCATGTAAAGGGGGAACCAAACCCTTTAATTTGTCTTTAGGGTCAGTATGAAAAAAATCCTCAGAAGAGTTAATTAGAGATCGGAAAAAAAACCCCTCAAAATTAAACGATGTTGTAGATTGTAGTCCCTTCAGGAACTTGTCTTCCTGTTGTTGAATTCTTATCTTTATTTTCATACACTGCAAGCACTTTGATGGGCTCTACTCCCAATTCCAGCCACTCTGGTGGAACATTTGAGTCTAGCAGGGGCTCAAAAAAATAAGGAGCTCCTCGTTGGTTGAAACCTTCTTGAAATGTTTTACCAAAAAATGACAGCATTGCTTTATTATTCCTAGCAGATGTAGACCGTTCACACGTGTCAGGTTGCATCAAAGTGTCACAGTCCAGCATGACATTGAGGATTTCACAACTGGCACATGGTGTAAAAAACAGACACCATCTAAAATATACTGTAGTCCTATTTATCTGTAAATGAGCTAATATTATTATTATTATTATTATTATTATTTATTTCTTAGCAGACGCCCTTATCCAGGGCGACTTACAATCGCAAGCAAATACAAATACATTCAAGTGTTACAATATAAGTCATACAATAAGAACAAGAAATACAATAATTCTCAAGTGTGACAAACCACAATTCAATAATACAGCAGATAATCGTGAAAGTTACATCAGGATATGATTAAGTAGTGATAGTTACATCAGGATATGATTAAGTACAAAATACTACAGATTAAACACTTGGGAGATTACAATATTCTGAGGTACAGGATTAAATGCAGTAAAATAGGGGGCAGATAAGAGCAAAATAAAGCATATTTAAATGAAGGGTGATAGTGTCCCAGGATACAACAGAGGAGTTCTACAGGTGCTGTTTGAAGAGGTGAGTCTTAAGGAGGCGCCGGAATGTGGTCAGGGACTGGGCAGTCCTGACATCTGTAGGAAGGTCGTTCCACCACTGCGGAGCAAGGGTGGAGAAGGAGCGGGCTCGGGAGGCAGGGGAGCGTAGCGGAGGTAGAGCCAGTCTTCTAGTGCAGGCGGAGCGGAGAGGTCGAGTGGGGGTGTAGGGAGAGATGAGGGTCTGGAGGTAGCTGGGTGCAGTCTGATCAAGGCATATATATATCTGTAATATATATATATATATATTAAATGGCAGAGTAGGGGGAGGAGAGGTAGCTGGGGAGACCTGTGTGGTCATACACGGAGGTACTGTGTGTTGTTTTTACAACAGCAGAAGCACTTAAACACCAAATGGAAACAGTGTTCCATAAAAAGTGCAGCATTCTGTAAGACTAATTACTGTAGATGGTATGACCTGACCTCAGGGAAAGTTCCATTTGCATGCAGCTTACAAGATCATTCGGGGAAAAAGGGGCTGTGTCTGTCAAGTTATTAACTTAATAGCTGCGGCTGCACTTGTCACTTCCAGCTGATTATCAGTAACACTATAATTTATTTTTCTCTGGGTGCAGTTCAATTTAAATCCTGCTTGCCAGACTGGTTTCGACTGCACTGTGTATCATGAATAAGTATTTACTCTATGGATGCAGAAATGTACTATTTGATCAACATTGGTGTGGCGGGGATGTAACATTAGTGGGTAACCAGGAATCACACGTACATTCAAGGAGATACAGTTCAAGAGCTTGCACATTCTTTTTTGAACTAGTTATTGCAGCAGAACTTTCACTAGCGACAAAGCCGCTGTGTTTACAGTATTAGAGAACTACTAAGAGAGAACCCTGCTTCACACACTTATATCCGTATGCTTAACATTGCCCGAGAAAATTAAATAAGAGAGTACTCAATATCTTTACACAGGACTGTTATCATCGTGTGAGCTATGGCATTCTCTTTCTACCTCACTCAGTTTCAACATTGACAAGTGGGATTCATTTACTAATAATCACCCCCAATTGATATGGGTGTGTTATGAAATGATTATTCACAAAGGACAGTCGACACATTTTCATTAAAGCATTTCTAACGGTTTACACAGTATCTCCAATCAGTTATCAGTTATCCTATTTACACCCCATTTTATACTTTAGGAGGGCAGGAGGCTCTCTGAACCTGGCTATGTGCAAGGAAGGCGATCACCCTGCCTCTTACAGTACAACTCGTTTCTGCTTACAGATTTTTATTTTTTTTTCTAAGTACCAGAGACAATGATAACACCTCGGACAAGAGTTAGACCCATTATTTGACTTGGTTAACCAAAGATGCATGTACTTGCACTGACAGCTTCAATGATGGTATACTGTACTGTACATGTCTTTAAATGGTGTGCCACTCTACTGTGTGCGGATTAGGTTGTTATGGAATATGAGTGGCTGGGAATAGAGTAGAAGAACAGGTAAAAGTATGTATTATGCAAACAAATGTTCTTCCTGATAGTGTGATAAGTAGTACAGTGTATGCAAATAAAGATAATAATACAACTACAAGACAGTTTCCAAACGATGTTGTAGATTGTAGTCCCTTCAGGAACCTGTCTTCCTGTTGTTGAATTCTTATCTTTATTTTCATACACTGCAAGCACTTTGATGGGCTCTACTCCCAATTCCAGCACTCTGGTGGAAAATTTGAGTCTAGCAGGGGCTAAAAAAATAAGGAGCTATATATATATATATATATATTATATATATATATATACATACTGTGGCAGAGTAGGGGGAGGAGAGGTAGTGAGAGGCACTACATTCCCCAGAATGCCACGGGAGGAGTCAGAGAGGAACACCTGGCTCCAATTAAATTAATGAGGTCCTGCATAAAAGGGTTGGAAACCCTGTGTGTTTTGGTAGCTGGTAAATTGCATAGCGTTCCAGCATGTTATACATAGAAAAATACATAGAAAAATGTCAAAATATGCCAGACGCTGACACTTTGACTTTAAACCCACCTTTCAGAAACTGATTAAACTTTGCTTGTACATTATTATTTTTTTGTATCTTACTGAGAATGTACTGGATGCACTGTATGGCATGCGTAATACTGACAGCGGTGATGCATGCTTTATGTATATATATATTGGAATGTTACATATTCTTTTCCAGAGGACACTGAGAGACCCCCTACTTGATCTGCAGCACCAGAATGACATTAACCAGTCTCCTGGACCTCAGAGAAAAAATACCCTCGCACTTGGGGATCTCCACACAACTCAACGCATAGAAAACAACAAAGAGGCTTCTGATAGACTGAACACCCAGAACTTCGTCTTCTGAAAAAGAAGAGCACATTGGACTGTGTGTTATCTTGCTGCCAGACTGTACAGAACGTCGTCCTCGTGTAACCTCATGAGACATTTTAATCTTGAGAACATGACACACATGAGAACTTTCTTCCCATTTTTTAAGCCATGCATCTCCTTGATGTGGGGACACTCAGAAATGTCTATGAGGCCTCTCATCTTCATGGATGGGTTGGGTAAAACATTTTTAGCATTGAAGGGACTAGGCATGGGTCCATGCTTTGAGCTCAAAAGCAGTTTTGAAACAGTGAAACAGTGGTCACTTCAGCAACATAATTTGTTCTAAAAGAATAATACAAATGTTATTGTTATAGGTTTCAATTCTCCTTGTGTTGAAACATGAGAACCAGCTTAGTTCCCCCTTTTACTATCTTTAAATATGGCCACCCATTTATCAAAATTACATTAATCACCAACTAACAAATATAGTATGTCTTCAGCTAGCTAAACAAAACAGCCCATAATTGCAGCAGGTTTTTTGCAAATGGAAACAGATGGACAGTCTTTTTGCAGCACTTTGTAAGAGAATATGCATGTGTTAGTTCACTATGATGCTTAGTGGATATCATTCAGCTTGCCTTGGCTGCTTATGGATGAAAAAAGCAACCTATCAGATGTAAAGACTTAGGATCAGGTTTCTAAAGCTCTTGTCAATTGTTTCAGGGAAACCATTGTGTAAATAAGTAAAAATTGTCAGTGCATTCCTTGTTTTTCCCCAAAAAACGACAAAATCAAATGTTTTAGAAGGACAAGCATTTAAAAAATAGAGTGCTGTATCTCTTTAATGCAGTTTTCATAGGAGTGTTTTGTTCTTTATATTGTTGTGTTTGTAGCATAGTGTGTCTCATTGCATTGGTTCTTCATAATCTTCTTCAAATGATCTGATACAGACCTGCCATAAATCCCTTGCAACACTCATCGGTCCCATCACAATCTTTCCAGTTAATATTTGAACTTTGCAGGTGGTGTTTTACTAGCTTTGGTTTATAACAATGTCTATGATTTAGGATACCCAAGCAAATAATACATTCTTCAGCCCTAGAGAAAACCACAGACGTCAGGCCTGAAAAGTATATTTCACACATTTCGAGGGACTAATGAAGATTTCCATTTACAAAATGGCATACACACACACACACACACACACATGCTATGCAACATTTTGCAAAACATCCTTAAAGGATTAAAAGAATAGAAACGTGTCTTTCCTTTCAATGTATTTTCTTCATATAACTAAACTGGATTTGGCAGACTGCTACCTAGAAGTGGTTACTGAAACTGTCCCAAGATCCCCAGACTTAAAACAATGAATAATGCAAAGCTGCCTCTGCTGTCCCCTGTGGCAGGTGCACAGGAGCCCTTCTGCAAGTACAGCAGAGTCCTATAGTACTTTAACACTCTGCTGATGGTACCATACATTGTGCTGGGCATCCAGACTGTAATGAAAACACTTCCCTACTATGCAGTGCCTAATCAGTCACGCCTTGTACAGACCCCGGATACCTTGTATTACTGATAATGCAATACTTAACAACAGTAGCCTAGTGTGTAACCAGTAAACATCCAATACTACTAGACGTATACAAGCTGCTGCTTCTTAATCTAGTCCTGTATCTAACCTGGTGTGAATACAGAACAATGCAACTAATCACTGTATACAAATGCAGTGAATAATAAAGCTTAGGTTTTATACAAAGCTGTCTGGACCTCATTTATATAAAAATGTAAGAATGGGATTTCAAACACTGCTTTGGTTTTTGTCAAAGCAGTTTGATATGTCATCCTCAGTTTAATATGTCAGTTGTTTGTCAGCCTGGGATTATCCAGGACATCTGGTAAATATTTTGAGGGATTTAATGACATTTCCAAAACAATGTGTTTAGACTTTGTGAACAGAGCCCTATGTGTGCTAAATGTCTTGAAATCAGGAGAAGAAATACATCTGTGTTGGCAACTGTTTCAGATTATGATAGCATAATCAGTTATCTAGATACAAGTGGTACGTGCC
Source organism: Acipenser ruthenus (assembly GCF_902713425.1). Lineage (NCBI taxonomy): Eukaryota > Metazoa > Chordata > Actinopteri > Acipenseriformes > Acipenseridae > Acipenser > Acipenser ruthenus. The sequence goes on along the minus strand of NC_081192.1, from coordinate 3,480,288 downwards.
TTTTTATCAAGGAGTTACAGAGCAGTAAGATCGCTTTCAAGAGAGTGTGCTCTAAAGATTAAGATAAATGTAATTACAATATGGAGCATTACTTTTAGAAACATCTGTGTCGCCACTAGTAGCATGCTATGGGCACCATGATGTTTTGTTTTTTTTTCAAATGAAATCTTTTGTAATGAATAGATCTTTATAGAACGAGTTTATCTGGCACGCTGTTATCTTAATATGTTAATGACAGTGAGGTACATACTTAAATTAATTTCTCTCCTATTTCTTTTAATGGCCTATACTTAGATGCTGGAAGTGTCTGCCTGTTTGCAAATTCTCAAAGAATTAAAAAATACCATTGTTTAGCACGAAACCCGATTCTGCTTAATTCAGCATATCAAATATACAAATGGACACAAGCACTGAAATATTCCTGACTACAGCAGACAGTCTCATTTAACTCTAAAACCAAAACATTTCCTAGAAGAACCTACAAAAAAAAAAAAAGTTATGTCTAGATCCTGAGCTCACCAGCCTGAGGAGGAGTAAAGAGAAGCAGCTGAAACAGCAGGAGATGTCACCCTGACGGGAGGTGGGGCCGCACCCAGAGGAGTCTCTTGTTATGTCAGCATCATGAGAGGATCATTTCCTTATTCAATAACTCATCTGGGATTAGTGATGACAGCATGATCAATTATCTGCTTAATTCTCTCTTTTGCAAATTCTTGGGGTGTATGTCAGAGCACACACCCCTTGCTGCAGAAAGTTCTCCCTCATCTCAGCACAGCACAGCCACTGAGGCAGCACCACCTTCAGGGTTGCCAGAAATTAAAATACATTTGTAGCCCAAAGTCAACCAAATACCAGCCCAAAAAGTAGCCCAATATTATGTTGCCTAATAGCTAAAAAAAATGAAACATGATATTTTCCAGTTTACGCTGCCATGGCGGTCAAAACACCATACCTGTCAACTCTCCCTTATTTGCCGGGACTCTCCCGTTTTTTGGATACTTCTCCCAGACAACTCCCGGGATGACAATAAGTACCCATCTGCACCATTTCCTGGACAATTGCTGCAAAAGTAATGTACGGTCTGTGGTCACTCACATAAGTACATAAGAACATAAAAAAGGTTACAAACAAGAGGAGGCCATTCAGCCCAACTTGCTAATTTGGTTGTTAGTAGCTTATTGATCACAAAATCTCATCAAGCAGCTTCTTGAATGATCCCAGGGTGTAAGCTTCAACAATATTACTGGGAAGTTGGTTCCTATTTTCTGTTCTGAATGCTCCTTTACCTAATCTCCATTTGTGACCCCTGCTCAATGTTTATTTTTTCAGGTCGAAAAAGTCCCCTGGGTCAACATTGTCAATATCTTTTAGAATTTTGAACACTTGAATCAGATAGCTGTGTAGTCTTCTTTGTTCAAGACTGAATAGATTCAATTCTTTTAGCCTGTCTGCATACGACATGCCTTTTAAACCCGGGATAATTGTGGATGCTCTTCTTTGCACTCTTTCTAGAGCAGCAATATCCTTTTTGTAGCAAGGTGACCAGCACTGAACACAATATTCTAGGTGAGGTCTTACTAATGCATTGTAAAGTTTTAACATTACTTCCCTTGATTTAAATTCAACACTTTTCACTATATATATGAGTATTTTGTTGGCCTTCTTTATAGCTTCCCCACATTGTCTAGATGAAGACATTTCTGAGTCAACATAAACTCCTAGATTGTTTTCATAGATTCCTTCTTCAATTTCAGTATCTCCCATATGGTATTTATAATGGACATTTTTATTGCCTGCGTGCAGTAGCTTACACATTTCTATATTAAATATAATTTGCCATGTGTCTGCCCAGTTCTGAATGCTGTCTAGATCATTTTGAATGACAGTGTTTGTCACTCCTCCTATTTGTGTGTCGTATTCAAATTTAAAATCTAAATAAACCATGCATTGCAATTATCCATTGTCAATGTTGCATCCTCAAAAAAGTCAAGCAGGTTAGTTAGACACGATCTCCCTTTCCTAAAACCATGCTGACTGTCTCCCAGGATACTGTTACCATATCGGTAATTTTCCACCTTGGATCTTGTAGTTTCTATAAGTTTACATATGATAGAAGTCAGGCTTTTTGGTCTGTAGTTACCTATTTCGGTTTTGCCTCCCTTTTTGTGGATCGGTATTACATTTGCAATTCTCCAGTCTGTTGGTACAAGCCCTGTCTCAAGAGACTGTTGCATGATCTTGGTTAGTGGTTTTTGTAAATAACTTCTTTAATTTCTTTGAGTACTATTGGGAGTATTTCATCCGGCCCAGGGGATTTGTTTATTTTAAGAGCTCCTAGTCCCTTTAACATTTCTGCCTCTGTTATGCTAAAGTTATTTAAAACTGGATAGGAACAGTTGACATGTGGGGCATGTTGTCCGTATCCTCCTTTGTAAAAAACTCTGAAAAGTAATCATTTAATATATTTGTTATTTTTTTTCTCTTCATCTATGATTTTGCCATTTGTATCTCTTATTCATTTTACTTCCTCCTTGAATGTTCTTTTGCTAATATTGGAAAAACTTTTTGGAATTGGTTTTAGCCCCCTTGGCAATGTTAATTTCTATCTTTCTCTTGGCTTTTCTAACTTCCTTTTTGACTTGCATTTGCGGTTCCAAGTACTCTTTCTGTGTACTTTGTTTTTGGTCCCTTTGAAATGCTCTGTAAAGTGCTTTTTTTCTCTGAATATTTTTTAAATTGATCTATTAAACCATTTTGGCCATTTTGTTTTAGATTTTGATTTGTCTACTTTTGGGATGTATTTGTTTTGCGCCTCTAGTGCTACATTTTTTTAAAATAGCCTGCAATCCCCGTCTGTACCTAGCAGGGGAGCCCTGAGGCAGGCATGCATTCAGTGCACGAGGCAAGCTCACATACTTGACCACCTACGATGGCTTTGCGTGCAGTAAAAAGAAATAAAAAAATAAATGATTATATATATATATATATATATATATATATAGATGAAGGCAAATTTAAAGTTCTTGGACAACATATTCTCACACAATAATAATAATAATAATAATAATAATAATAATAATAATAATAATCTTTATTTTTATATAGCGCCTTTCATAGTGGACCACCATCACAAAGTGCTTTACAAGAAACCACACTAGGGTGTGTGAACTATGCATCAGCTGCAGAGTCACTTACAACAACGTCTCACCTGAAAGACGGAGCACAAGGAGGTTAAGCGACTTGCTCAGGGTCACATAACCACACAACCACTCAGCATCCTAATCCTAAACAACGTTGGAAAAATGCAGCGCTTCAGTAACACCACAAAGCCGTGACGGTCAATAACATTTTTCGCTGATAGAGGAAAAACACAGATCAAGAAAATTACATATGCAAAGACTACATGTTTTGACTAGTTCAGCAAATCTGTTTCCTGACTCATACACTGCAAAGTATTCTGCAGGAAAGTCTAAAAGTTCACACAAATAGTGAAAGGCATTTCTATTACAATTTCAGGATCAACTTTGCTTTAAAAATTAGGATTGATTGATAACATGTGTTTATATACAGCAATAGTGTGTTCATTTAAAATAGAGTTGACAATGAAATGTTACTGACAGTGGTATTATTGATCCGCCACGTACAGTATGTGCAGTGGAATGCATAATGTTGCAATACCACGTTGTTGTGTGGTTTTTTTTTTTAATAGTTTTTTATGATGCTGTGGCAAAGTAGCTTGTACTGTGGCAACCGCCACACAATGTGCTGCAAGAAGCGTAGCACCTGCGCATTCTTAAGTGAATGCCAGTAGGCCTGGCCAGGCAATCTAGTTATTTTATGACAGCGTTTTTTAATTAGCTCCTTAATATTTCGCCATACATATATGGGTATATATTATCTGTACTATCTTTTGTTCAAGTGTGACAAACCACAATTCAATAATACAGCAGATAATAGTGATAGTTACATCAGGATATGATTAAATAGTGATAGTTACATCAGGATATGATTAAATACAAAGTATTACAGGTTAAACACTTGGCAGATTACAGTATTCTGAAGTACAGGATTAAATGCAGTAAAATAGGGGGCAGATAAGAGCAAAATAAAGCACATTTACATGAAGGGTGATAGTGTCCCAGGATACAAACAGAGGAGTTCTACAGGTGCTCTTTGAAGAGGTGTCTTAAGGAGGCGCCGGAATGTGGTCAGGGACTGGCCAGTCCTGACATCTTTAGGAAGGTCATTCCACCACTGCGGAGCAAGGGTGGAGAAGGAGCGGGCTCTGGAGGCAGGGGAGCGTAGCGGAGGTAGAGCTAGTCTTCTAGTGCAGGCGGAGCGGAGAGGTCGAGTGGGCGTGTAGGGAGAGATGAGGGTCTGGAGGTAGCTGGGTGCAGTCTGGTCAAGGCATCTGTAGGCTAGTACAAGAGTCTTGAACTGGATGCGAGCGGTGATCGGGAGCCAGTGGAGCGAGCGGAGTAGTGGAGTAGCGTGGGCGAAGTGAGGCAGAGAGAACACCAGGCGGGCAGCAGAGTTCTGGATGAGCTGGAGCGGACGGGTGGCGGACGCAGGGAGGCCAGCCAGGAGGGAGTTGCAGTAGTCTAGGCGGGAGAGTACCAGGGCCTGGATCAGGAGCTGTGTAGCATAGTTGGTGAGGAAGGGTCGGATTCTTCGGATGTTGCTCAGGAAGAATCAGCAAGTGCGTGCCAGAGTGGAGATGTGCTGGGAATAAGAGAGGCAGGGGTCCAGGGTGACTCCAAGGTTCTTAGCTGAGGAAGAGGGAGAGAGTGTGGTAGATTCCAGAGGAACAGAGATAGAGAGATCAGAGGAGGGGGAGGAGGAGGGAAAGAAAAGGAGGTCAGATTTAGAGAGGTTGAGTTTGAGGTGATGTGAGTGCATCCAGGAGGAAATAGCAGACAGACAGGTAGAGATACGGGAGGAGATGGTGGAGTCAGAGGTGGGGAAGGAGAGGAAAATCTGAGCATCATCAGCATAGAAATGGTATGAGAAACCATAGGATGCGATGAGGGGGCCCAGGGAGAGGGTGTAGAGAGAGAACAGGAGAGGACCCAAGGCTGACCCTTGGGGGACTCCAGTTAAGAGAGGGTGAGGTGTGGAGGTTGCTCCACGCCAGGTTACCTGGTAAGTGCGGTTGGAGAGGTAGGAGGAGAACCAGGCCAGAGCAGTGCCAGAGATCCCCAGATCAGCAAGAGATGATAGTAGAATAGAGTGATCGACAGTGTCAAAGGCAGCAGAGAGGTCGAGGAGAATTAGGACAGAGGAGAGAGAGGCAGCTCGGGCACACTTAAGTGAGTTGGTGACAGACAGGAGGGCGGTTTCAGTGGAGTGGGCAGAGCGGAAGCCAGATTGGAGAGGGTCAAGCAGAGAGTGGTTGGACAGAAAAGCAGAGAGCTGGCGGTGTAGAGTCCGCTCGAGGGTTTGGAGAGGAAGGGTAGGAGGGAGACAGGATGGTAGCTCTGGAGGGAGGTGGGGTTGAGGGTAGGTTTTTTGAGGAGGGGAGTGATAGAGGCTTGTTTGAAGGCAGAGGGAAAGAGACCAGAAAGGAGAGAGGTGTTGAGGAGGGAGGAGATGAAGGGGAGTAGAGCAGGAGCAGCAGCTTGAAAGAGGTGAGTGGGGAGGGGGTCCAAGGCACACGTGGTGGGTTTGTGACCCTGGAGCAGGGAGGAGAGGTCAGAGTCTGAGAGGGGCAAGAAGGTAGAGAGGGAGGGCGAGTTAGTAGGGGATGTAGTGGGTGTAGGGGTTGGAGCAGGAGGGGGTGCGGGGGAGGGAGAGGTGTTAAAGAGTTTGCGGATATCTGAGATTTTAGAAGAGACGAAGGAGGCAAAGTCATCAGGGGAGATAGAGGAGGGAGGAAGAGGGGGGAGGGTTTAGGAGGGAGGAGAAGGTAGAGAATAGTTTACGTGGGTTGTTAGTGGAGGCTTGGATTACAGATTGGAAATAAGCACATTTAGCAGAGGAGAGAGTAGAGGAGAAGGAGGAGAGGAGAGTGCGGTAAAGGTCTAAGGCAGCAGGGAGTTTGGTTCTCTTCCATTTCTTTTCAGCAGATCGCAGTGTGATTCTTGCCGAGCGGAGAGCAGAGGAGAGCCAGGGATGGGGAGGGGAGGGGCGAGCAGGTCGGGAGGTGAGGGGACAGAGGGAGTTGAGGGAGGAGGTGAGTGAGGAGAAGAGGGTGGAGGTAGCAGAGTCTACGGAGAGTTGTGAGAAGGAGTCGATAGGAGGGAGGTGAGAGAGAGCAGTGGAGGCAAGGACAGAGGGGGAGAGAGAGCGGAGGTTACGGCGAGAGGTGATAGTGGGGGTAGGAGGAGCAGGGAGAGGGGGGAGAGACAGAGAAAAAGAGATGAAATAGTGATCAGAGAGGTCCAGGGGGGTGACAGAGAGGGTGGAGGGGCAGCAGGCCCTGGAGAAGGTGAGGTCCAGTTGACGGCCAGCTTTGTGGGTAGGAGGGGACAGAGAGAGACAGAAGTCGAAGGAGTGAAGGAGAGGGAGGAATCCAGCAGAGTGGCTAGGGTTGGATAGATGGATGTTGAAGTCACCCAACAGGACAGTCGGGGTAGACAGAGAGGGGAGGGAGGAGAGTAGATAGTCGAGTTCATCCAGAAAGTGAGTGAGAGGCCCAGGGGGGCGGTACAGAACAATGAGCAGGAGTTGACAGGGAGAGGTTAGTTGGACTGCATGAAATTCAAAGGTATTGACAGAGAGTGATGTGAGATCGGAGGGGACAGAAAAGAGTAAGGAGGGAGAGAGGAGAAGACCCATCCCACCTCCCCGTCCAGTGAGACGCGGGGTATGGGACAGGACGTAGAGAGAGGACAGGGCAGCAGGAGTAACAGTGTTATCGGGACAGCCAGGTTTCAGTGAGAGCAAGGAAATCGAGTGAGAGGTGGGAGGCAAAGGCAGAGATGAAATCAGCTTTGTTAGCAGAAGAGTGACAGTTCCAGAGTGCACCAGAGAGTGTGCGGGAGGGGGGGAGAGGCAGAGAAATTAGGTTAGAGGGGTTGGAGGAGCAGCAGCGGAGGGAGGGCAGAGGACGAGGACGGGAGGACAGAACAGGGATGTGAGAGACAGTCATAGCAGGACAAGCAAGACAAAAGGCACAGTAGGAGCAGTAGGGTGGAGGGTACAGACCTGACTAGTAGATAGCTTCTTCTAGAGGCCCGTTAGGTTCGGATCTAGTCGAACAGCGTCTCTGCGCAGGCCACCCCTTGCTGGACTCCCACAGCTAGACTCCCGGCTCTTTTGTTGAGGCTCTTCAGTTTGCTGGCGCTTCGTGCTGGCGCCGAAATAAGCTGCTTGATTAAATGTTACACCTGCTTGGCAAATGAACCAACTAAACTGTGTGGAAACCAATCAAATAGCAAAATCAAATGCTAATCAATTTAGCCACTCACCTGGTACTACTCACACACTAACTCAGCCAATTCAAACACCACCTTACAATGTCACCAAATGTAGTTCGTTAAAATTACTAGAAGCAGGAACTTATCTAATCTGCCTCTGTCCCTGGTTACCTGTAGACTGAACTAATTACTAGATGCCCACCCTTAAATAACTCCCTTCACTTAGCAAGGGAACTAGCTGCTAACTTCTCTGGAGACAATAGTTTCACACACTATGATGGGATCACACAACTACAGGAGCTGTGTGGAGACCAATTCAAATGCAAACTGCTCTATTCAAGTTAAACCACCCTCCCTGATACAATTTACAAATGTATTACTCAAATAAACACACTGCCTGGGATAAAATCACACACTCCTCCCCAAATAGGAGCACCAGATAATGATACTTAAATAGTTAATTCAAAAATTACTAGGAGCAGGATCAATTACCTATCTTGCTTCAGACGCTGGTTACCTGTAGACTCCCACAGCTAGACTCCCGGCTCTTTTGTTGAGGCTCTTCGGTTTGCTGGCGCTTCGTGCTGGCGTGTTGGGTCCTATTTTCTTCCAGTTGGTTTGATTTATATATTTACTTTGATACTTTACTGCTGTTACGGGACAACGGAACGAGAGAACATATTCAAGCAAATGGCGACTCCCAACATTGTATGAACTGGAGGACTTGCACACGGATTCATTACAACCGGGTGAGATCGATCCTTTTCTATTGTTTGCTGCAGCTCGAATTACAAATATTTTTTTGAATGGCCATTCAGGTTTTTTGTTTGAAGAGCGTTCTTGTTGGGATTGCTGGATTGTTGTGTTGTTTTTCTGGAACTTTATTGGTTTGTTTTGTTTGTTTTGTTACTTTTTGGGTGCGTTTTAATATCAAGCCCGGGACTGAAACTTTTAAGTACTCATACACTTGGATATAATTATTGCAACTGCGTGGGCCATAGAATGAACAGCCTGATTATTGGTTGGCCTGCCTCTATTTTTTTGTTGTCTCCTTCCCTCTCTTTCTTTTTTGTTTACTCAAGTTCCAACAGCGAGGCAGATTACACTATGTAACACAATGTTTGTTCCTGGGTAGTAAGTTTTATTTCCTAATTGCTTATGCCTCAAAAGTATAGAAAATGGCTATTATTCCCCACGAACTTTGCTTTTGTGACCAGGACAGTGATATTTGAAATTTACCTATTTCCAATGAGAAAACGGGCGAATTTGTGTCTTTTCGTTCACATAAAGTCAGAAAAAAACAACATATGAATCCAAATTAACATGTATTTATACTAAAGTAATACAAAAATGACTACAAAAGATTTAGAAGCGAGTACTTTTTCAAGATTTACGATTATACTGTAAATCACTTTCACGAATCAGCCCCCAAATGTAGTCTCCCATCATGTTCTCGTTATACTGTCCTTGGTAGCGGCGTTCAAAGTCCAGTATATCCTGGTGGAAGCGCTCGCCTTGCTCCTCTGAGTACGCTCCCATGTTCTCCTTGAATTTATCAAGATGAGCATCAAGGATATGGACTTTGAGGGACATCCTACAGCCCATTGTGCCGTAGTTCTTCACCAGAGTCTCAACCAGCTCCACATAGTTTTCGGCCTTGTGATTGCCCAGGAAGCCCCGAACCACTGCGACAAAGCTGTTCCAAGCCGCTTTCTCCTTACTAGTGAGCTTCTTGGGGAATTCATTGCACTCCAGGATCTTCTTTATCTGTGGTCCGACGAAGACACTGGCTTTGACCTTTGCCTCAGACAGCTTAGGGAAGAAGTCTTGAAGGTACTTGAAGGCTGCCGACTCCTTATCTAGAGCTCTGACAAATTGTTTCATAAGGCCCAATTTGATGTGCAGTGGTGGCATCAGCACCTTCCGGGGGTCCACCAGTGGCTCCCACTTTACGTTGTTCCTCCCCACAGAGTACTCTGTCCGCTGTGGCCAGTCCCGCCTGTGGTAGTGCGCCTTGGTGTCCCTGCTGTCCCAAAGTCAAAGATAGCAGAGAAACTTGGTAAAACCGCCTTGGAGACCCATCAGGAATGCCACCATTTTGAAGTCTCCTATGACCTCCCAGCCGTACTCATGATACTTCAAGGCGTCCAGCAAGGTCTTGATGCTGTTGTAATCCTCTTTGAGGTGCACCGAGTGAGCCAGGGGAAGAGACGAGTACTTGTTACCATTATGGAGCAGCACGGCTTTGAGGCTCCTGGATGAGCTGGCAATGGAGAGGCGCCACTCATTCTGGTTACAGGCGATTCCGATTGCCTCGAATAGACTGGTCACATTGTGGCAGAAGCAGAGCCCATCTTGACGGGTGAAGAAGCTGGAAAAAGGTTGGTGACGCTTCCTCTGATCTGCGACTTGCACACTTTCATCCAACAAGTTCCACTGCTTGAGCCTAGACGTCAAAAGCTCGGCATTGAACTTGGTGAGATCAAGACCTCAGAAAAATGCATATATGTATCCACTTAGGCAGCTGGAACTAAACTGAACTGGTGGGCTTAAGGCCCCTGTATTTATACTACTATTTATATTACTGGAAAGTTCTAGAAAGTTCTAGAAGTTACTCCAAGTTTACTCAGCACTGAATCTATCTGGAATGTTCTGGAAAATAGGTAAATTTCAAAATATCACTGTCCTGGTCACAAAAGCAAAGTTTGTGGGGAATAATAGCCATTTTCTATACTTTTGAGGCATAAGCAATTAGGAAATAACACTTACTACCCAGGAACCAAAAAAAAAAAAAAAAAAAAAAAAATTGTTACACGGTGTTATTAATGGTTTTGCATTAGTATTGTAATTGTATGTATCGGTCCAAAGGCCTGTGCATATGATATATATATATATATGTGTGTGTATATATGTTTATCTTTTCCAATTGCCATGTTTATATGATTAGCATTGCAGTGTTGGTATGCTCCTTGAAGGGTTATCTGAAGATATACTGGGTAGATCCTTCTACTAATAGTTTTACTTGCTATTGTTCGTTCTACCAACCTGGATGGTTAGTTTTCTTACCATTGAGTCAGGGTGGATATTTGCCAGGTTTCTTATCTTAAGACTTACTGTTCTGATTACTCCAGGGTACACCTGTTCTTAGTACTATATACAAATAGATATAATAAACCTATCCTGTTTAAAATTTACTCCCTTGGTTCTCGTGAAGTCCTTGTTTTTTGCTGTACTGATTTACCTGCTGGGACTGTAGTATTGAATGTTTTATGCTCGGTGCTAGTATACACTTATGGCCTAGGTGTTTGGTTATTGTACACTAGGTAAGTTTGTTACAGTACTAGTGTGCAGGTATAGAGGTGATGCAGTGCCCAAACAACGACAACAAACAGTGTTCAAGTTCCAAACAGTTATTTAATTGTTTTCATGGTTTGGCACCTTTAAATAATAATGCTGGCAACTACACAGCAATATGTAATTGCACAGCCAAACAATACAGGGGTTAAGTCCGGAAATAATAATACAAGAATACAGGCAGGGCTCCGCGTCCTTTCTCGCGGTGCTCCAGTGCTGGTGGTGAATACAGTTATTTTGTGACTCGTGCAGTATTTGGAATCCAGGTGCTGCCTGGAACAGTAATTAACAAAGCAAATACAAACACTTATGATTTCGTTTTATGGTTCTTTCAGCGCTCCGTTTCGCAACCATTACAAAGGAACAGATCGCTCGGCCACATCATCTGATATACCTTCAGTCACGGCCCTTTTGGCCCTTTTGGTGCAATCATGTCACGTTACAATCATTTTACTTCATTTTCGACTCCCAGTTCCCTTCCCTCACTTTATGATTTTATTTGGTTAATTACTGTACAAAAATAAATGGTTTGAGCTTTAAATTTCATCTACTCACAGCTTCAGTCTCATTTCTGTCCCAGAAGAACCCCAAAACACTACATTGGTGTCAGAGTGTAATGCAGGTACCCAGGCATGCACTTGGAAGCCTGTAGCCTGGTGAGCAAGTCCGAGGGCAGAATTGAGGCTGGCAGTGGAGAGTGTAGCATGGGGTCAGGGCTGGTAGGTGACACAATCAAATATGGCAGCAGCTGGCTCATTTGTACAGCGGTATCGGCGCTATGCTTCAGAGCGGGAGGTCCTGGGTTCGCGTCCCACTTCCACCTGTAAGAAACCCCTGCCTGTGGGAACCGCGGTTCACCACATTGTTGTCAAAAGAAAGTGGGATAGGAATGAGAAGGTTCAGAAAGCTAGCCCTGGCCTGGGGAGAAGACTGAGGAGGTGCCAGACAGTTGGAGCACTGGGTCCGCTGACCCACAGTGACTCTGAGATGGGGAGGCTCCCGACGTGAAGCCGAGAAAGGCAGAGACCAACAAGCCTGAAGCCAGGGACCCTGTTTGACTACCGCGTGTACTGGAACTGCCACTTGGAAGCCCAATGCCCCCAGTCACCACGGGCCCAGGGGCCTCACGCTCCGCCGGCAGCAAAAGACCACGTGTCAGCCTAGGAGAGTGGAGGCCGGCCCGCAATATACAGCTTACTCCCACAATGAACCAAGACACTGTGACGGTGGGCCTAGTTGGAGGGAGCAGCCACATGCATGTGCCCTGCATGATCGGTGGGGTAGTGTGCAGAGCCCTGGTCGACACCGGTGCCACCATCACACTCATTCGGCCGGGAATGTTGCCATACTGTGGAGAAGCCAGCGAAGCCTTGTGGGCCCTGACTGAGGTCAGGACAGTTTCCAGCCAACTTGTGGCCATGCAGGGCCTTCAGGAGCTCGAAGTTAGCCTGGGGGGCATCATGTGCCAGCACCAGGTTTGGTTCGCAGACATCGGGGAGGAGTGCATTCTGGGGTCTGATGTCTTAATGGCCATGGGGACCACTCTAGACCTAGGATAGTAAGAACTGTGGGTAAGAAGGGGAGGTTGGCCAGCTACTGATGCAACCCAGGGGGGAAGAGGCCTACCAAGCCAGGGGCATCGCTCCGGCAATCACCAGCCCACCGGCTCACCAGCTCACCAGCCTTCTCACCAGCTCACCAGCTCGCCTGCCTTCTCACCAGCTCACCAGTCCAGCAACTCGCCTGCCTTCTCACCAGCTCATCGGCTCACCAACTTGCCTGCCTGCTCACCAGCCCACTGGCTCACCAGCTCGCCTGCCTGCTCACCAGCCCACTGGCTCACCAGCTCGCCTGCCTGCTCACCAGCCCACCGGCTCACCAGTTCACCAGCTCGCCTGCCTTCTCACCAGCCCACCGGCTCACCAGCTCGCCTGCCTGCTCACCAGCCCACTGGCTCACCAGCTCACCAGCTCGCCTGCCTTCTCACCAGCTCACCAGCTCGCCAGCTCACCAGCTCGCCTGCCTTCTCACCAGCTCGCCAGATCACCAGCTCCCCAGCTCCCCAGCTCACCAGCTCACCTGCCTGCTCACCAGCTCACCGCTTCACCAGCTCGCCAGCTCACCAGCTCGCCTGCCTTCTCACCAGCTCACCGGCTCACCAGCTCGCCTGCCTGCTCACCAGCCCACTGGCTCACCAGCTCGCCTGCCTGCTCACCAGCCCACCGGCTTACCAGCTCACCAGCTCGCCTGCCTGCTCACCAGCTCATCGCTTCACCAGCTCGCCAGCTCACCAGCTCGCCTGCCTTCTCACCAGCTCGCCAGCTCACCAGCTCGCCAGCTCACCAGCTCGCCTGCCTGCTCACCAGCTCACCGCTTCACCAGCTCGCCAGCTCACCAGCTCGCCTGCCTGCTCACCAGCTCACCGCTTCACCTGCTCACCAGCTCACCAGCTCGCCTGCCTTCTCACCAGCTCGCCAGCTCACCAGTTCGCCTGCCTGCTCACCAGCCCACCGGCTCACCAGCTCACCAGCTCGCCTGCCTTCTCACCAGCTCGCCAGCTCACCAGCTCGCCTGCCTTCTCACCAGCTCACCGGCTCACCAGCTCGCCAGCTCACCAGCTCGCCTGCCTGCTCACCAGCTCACTGCTTCACCAGCTCGCCAGCTCACCAGCTCGCCTGCCTTCTCACCAGCTCGCCAGCCTTCTCACCAGCTCGCCAGCTCACCAGCTCGCCTGCCTTCTCACCAGCTCACCGGCTCACCAGCTCGCCTGCCTGCTCACCAGCTCACCAGCTCACCAGCGCACCTGCCCTCTCACCAGCCCACTGGCTCACCAGCTTGCCTGCCTGCTCACCAGCTCACCTGCCTGCTCACCAGCCCACTGGTTCACCAGCCCACTGGCTCACCAGCGCGCCTGCCTGCTCACCAGCCCACTTGCTCACCAGCTCACCTGCCTGCTCACCAGCCCACTTGCTCACCAGCTTGCCTGCCAGCCCACTGGCTCACCAGCTCGTCTGCCTGCTCAGCAGCCTACTGGCTCACCAGCTCGTCTGCCTGCTCACCAGCTCGCCTGCCTGCTCACCAGCCCACTGGCTCACCAGCTCGCCTGCCTGCTCACCAGCCCACTGGCTCACCAGCTCGCCTGCCTTCTCACCAGTCCACTGGCTCACCAGCTCGCCTGCCTGCTCACCAGCTCACCTGCCTGCTTAACAGTCACCCTGGCTCACCAGCTCACCACCTGCTGACCAATTTCTCTTTGCTGCCTCTAAACTGCTCTGCACTTTTCTATGAAACACTTCTCCCCGCGCAGCCGCTGTTTGAACTGCCTTGCATTTGGCTGTGCTCCGGAGCCAGAGCAGAGCTGGAATGCTAGAGCTGGAGCAGAGCTGGACAGTTTTTTTTAGCTCTGCTCCGGAGCCAGGGAGGAGCTGGAGCTGGAGCAGAGCTGGATTCAGGCTCACCAGAGTGCTTCGGAGCCTGGAGCCGGAGCTGAGGTCCTGGAGCTGCTCCACTCTCTACTACTTTACATTAAACACTCAGATATATTAAGTACAGTTTACTTGAACTAACAGAATATGTAACTTCATAGGTAATGTTATGTGTTGGGGGTGATGAAATAAAAGCAGTTCTTAGTTCCAGAACTGATTCTATCATCTCAGTGCACATCTCTTGTAAAACGCTTGCAAAAGAAGGCAAGTCTATTTTCACTCTTCACTCTTCTAAGTATTTTCAAATGATGTAATTTTAACCAAACTCTTGCTCTGCCTAAATTCACCTAATTCTACAGCAATGTGTTTTCAGAAATGATGTGCTGACTTTTGATTGTCCAAAAGTTGGTTGCCAGGGAGTTAAGGTGACATGCTGAAGTCATGGGAGACCCCTGCACTTGAATTGCCACAGAAATTTGGGCAGCAATGTAGAGTAGTGGTTAGGGCGCTGGACTCTTGATCAGAGGGTCCTGTGTTCAATCCCATGTGGGAGACACTGCTGCTGTACCCTTGAGCAAAGTACTTTACCTAGATTGCTCCAGTAAAAACCCAACTGTATAAATGGGGAATTGTATAAAAAAAGTGATATCTTGTAACAATTGTAAGTTGGCATGGATGAAGGGCGTCTGCTACGAAATAAGTATTAATAAATAAAAATAAGGCCTCGCCTTCACTACTTGTTTACTTAAGATGAGAGACCTGTCTTTCAACTTTTGAGTGACAATCCCATTAGCCCCCACCCACAGATGCTCCAGTTTAACATGTTGCATCAGTACCACTTAAGTGTTCTCCATATGAACATGGCTGAGGCACAGGGAGAGCAAACTGAGGAATGTAGTAAAGATGTTGCCAGTTGTTTTCAGCATTTACAGCAGGGCAAAACACAGTGCAAACTGTGCTATGAGAATCCGAGTAGTTTGAAAATGTCATCAGAAAAACAAGATGTTGACAAAGCTATACTGGAGTGGATGACTCTTAATCTGCCACCATTTTGTGCTGTAGAAACACCTTCATTTAGGTAAGAAGTTGTAAATCACCTCACTTTATTATGTTAAAGATCTTTTTTATATACTAAATATGCCCAGTTTTGTGAAAGAGATACATATAGAAATAAATATTAAGAATGATATTATAATATTAATTAATATTGAAATACTCAATATACAGTATTGTTACATTATTATTACTGGCAACAGTATTCAATCAATTAATCAATCTATTTTATATAGTGCCTTTCATAGTGGCCCACCATCACAAAGCGCTTTACAAGATGCAGTAACAACAAGAAAATCCATAATACTTTAAATACAGAGAAATGTATATACATACTATACAGTAAAAAAAACAATGCACAATACATTAAATACAGTGGAAAGTGCATACTACATGATAGTAGCATAATACATGAAATAGTACATTAAACACAGTGGAAAGTGCATAATACATGAGATAGTAGCAGCAACACAGCAGCTAATAGCAGATATCAGGCTTAAAGAGCATGGAAAGCAAAGAGAACAGGCGGGTCTTGAGAGTTGATTTAAAGCGAGCGACGGTGGGAGCATCACACACCAAAGCTGGGAGAGAGTTCCAGAGAGTCGGGGCCATGAAGCTAAACAAGCGTTCTCCAAGTGAGGGGCACTTTTGCTTGGGGATAACAAGCAGGCCAGTCGGAGGACCTCAGCTTGCGGGGAGAAATTCAGGCCTCGATGTCTTGAATGCAAGCCGAGAGCCGGACCATGGCAGAGGGGCTTCTAGGGTCGAGTTTTAAGTAGAGCTGGGTGTCGTCAGCATAGGAGTGAAACATGAGGCTGTGTTGGCTGACGAGATGTCCAAGGGAAGCATGTAGATGTGGAAGAGAAGGGGCCCAAGAACAGATCCTTGGGGGACACCACAAGTGACCGGTTTTGCAACGCCACAGCGTCCAGCATAGAAAACAGACTGCATGGGTCCGGATAGGTAAGAGAACATCCAGGAGAGACAGGTTCCAGAGATTCCATTAGTGTATTAATTGTTCACAAATCTCCAGAGCTTATTTATTTAAAAACTAAATTGAGATGAAAAAGGTGCATTTTTTATTACATGTAAAAGTCTTTAAAGGTATGAAATCTGATTCTAAACAGTGTACATTAGTAAAAGTAAACCAACTGAAAAAAACAACACGAAATTGTGTTGGTCAATATGAAGTAGTTTAATTTTACTTTAGAACTTAGAATATAAGTACTTTATTGAAGATGTAAAACACACCAGTGTGGATACTGGCTTAATGTAACAGGGGGAGACCTGTGCTGACTCTGCTGGCGTGTTCACAGTGCTGCAGGAAGAGGGCAGCAGTCGTCCAACAGCCGCCTGTCAGTCATGGCCGTGACACGGGGAGGTGGGAGTGTGTGTGTGTGGACTCTCCCTCTCTCTGAATGGCTGGGAGGCGGGTCTTGGGGGGATTGTTGGCCCTATAAGATAATGCTCTACTGTTTCCTCAGGTCTGCCAGATTTTAATGAATGGGCCAGCAGAGACCCTACGGACGGACAGAGCGGGGCTGGAAGAGAGCCGCGCGCATCTTGAAAGAGAAAAACAAAGACGCCGCGCACAGAAAGAATAAGTGTAGCGGGGAACATAAATGGGCAGAACCCCAAAGTATATAGCGTAGCGAGGGAACAGTGGGAGTGTAGGACGGAGTCCCGGGCCGTGCGGCTAGCGACGGTTGGGGTTTGTTTTGCTGCTGAGTGCAGTACTTTATTTTGTAGGTTTTGAGTATTTGTTTTTGTTTTCGTTTGCCTTCTGTTTCTTGTGATTTATTGCCATGGCGTGTGCGCCATAGGTGAGCGCTGAGACACCTTTACCATCGTTGGTAACAACGGCGTCTCAGTGCCACCTGGTGGCGAGAAATAAATAGTGCACCCAAGGGGTGTTTAGAACCCAAAACTTTCTGTCTCCGGTGTCAGTGATTTCCCCCACCCTTCCACACGTGGTGTCAGAAGTGGGATTCACTGGCATTGCCCATTAAAAGCAGTGCAACCACAGGAGGTGCCAACATGGATGCCACACAATTTGCGGCGATGATGGACTTGTTACGACAGACCCTCACTGCTGCGGTGCAGGGGGCTGCTAGACCCGCAGGTCCAGATCCCAGGTTGCAGAGACCCACCAAAATGACGGCTGATGATCGCCCTGAAGCCTACCTGGAGGTGTTCGAGGCTATGGCGATCTCGGCCGGGTGGGACCAGGCACAGTGGGCTACCTGCCTCTTACCCCAGCTGACGGGAGAGGCACAGGCAGCCGCGAGGGCGCTGTCCCCGGAACAAATGCTGGATTACCCCACCCTAAAAGCGGCCATCCTTAATCGGGTGGGGGCCACGCCAGAGGGATATCGGCGAAAGTTCCGGGAGGCGCAGTTTTCGGCGGAGGAGCATCCCAGAACCATAGCCCACCGCTTAAAGGATTACGCTCTGGGCTGGTTGAACCCGGACGCGACCACCAAAGCCAGGTTGGTGGAGGTGATCGTGGTGGAGCGATTTCTGGAGTGCTTGGCTCCGGGACCTCGGCTATGGGTACAGCGGCAGGCCCCTGCCACTTTGGACCGGGCGGTTGAGTTGGCAGAGCAATACCAGGCGGCGGAGCCAACGCCAGCGAAACCGTCTGGACGAAGTGGGGCTACCGGATCGTTCCCTCAACTGGCCCCGGAGAGGGCGAAGGGACTGGGGGGACGGGGTAATCGAGTATTTGGTCGGGGGGTGTCGGCGGGCGCTCCCGGCCCGGGAACTGGGGCAGGGTGGGGTTACCCACGGGCTGCTGCGGTGTCGGACCGGGGTCTCGCGCGGACACCTTATCGGCGAGCCCCTGTTATGGCTCCGGTATTTCCACCTGCTGTCGAAGCCTTGGGGAGAGAAACTAGCCCACCGAGGTGTTGGACGTGCAGGGAGGTGGGCCACCTCGCCCGGGACTGTCCGGTGATGGAGTGTGACCTCGGCCGACCAGGTAAGCACGTTCAATTACCTCAGTCACTTCAGCACAAGGGTTTTGTTATTCCTGTGACCGTGGATGGTGCAAAAACCCAGGCTCTCCTGGATTCAGGGTGTGGTCAGTCTCTAGTACAGGAGAGCCTAATCTCACCGGGGCATAAACATATACTGGGACGGGTGCATATTAAATGTATTCATGGGGATGTACGCTCCTATCCCAAGATCAGTGTGAATATGACGATTGGCCAGCAAGTGACGCAGGTGCAGGTAGGATTATGTCCTCAATTGCCAGTGCCGGTAGTTCTGGGACGGGACTGTGAGCAGTTTAAAGATTGGTTAGCTGCCCTGACAGCCCCGTCCTCCTTATTGGCTAAGAAAGAGGAAGTAATTGGAGAGATTTTTCCCTTTCATGATCCGGAGTGGTTTTGTCATAAATTTAAACCCCGTAAAACTAAACGGGAGCGTCGGATCGCTAAGAATGAGGGCTGGCAATGGAGGGGGTCGGAGAAGTTTCAGGTGGGGGCGGTTGGTGAAGAGTCTGGGGGGGAGACCGCGGAGCCAGCGCAGGGGTCTGGCTCGGCTGCCTCGGCTCGGGACCGATCTGACCCCGAGTTGGAAGCCATGGGAGCTGATTTCTTAGCTCGCTCCCGTGACTTCCGACTCGAGCAAGGGCGTGACGACGTGCTGGGCAGACTCTTTGACCAAGCAGCGGTGGTTAATGGTCGGGTGGTCGAGCCCAGATGCGCCGCCACGTACCCTCACTTTGAAATCAATCGAGACCTTCTGTACCGGGTTGATAAATTACCCCAGACCGGGGAAGTGCGTCATC
This sequence comes from Acipenser ruthenus, assembly GCF_902713425.1. NCBI lineage: Eukaryota > Metazoa > Chordata > Actinopteri > Acipenseriformes > Acipenseridae > Acipenser > Acipenser ruthenus. The sequence goes on along the minus strand of NC_081192.1, from coordinate 3,461,305 downwards.
AGTTGCTCATTCCTCAGCCCTTTAAGGAGGATTTGTTGCAGCTTGCTCACGCTATTCCCCTGTCTGGTCATTTGGGAAGGGACAAGACTAAAGCGAGGCTCGTGACACGGTTCTATTGGCTGGGGCTGGATGGTGACGTCAGACGTTTTTGCGAACGCTGTGGGGAGTGTCAGAAAGCTAGCCCTAGAGCCGTCCCACGCGCCCCACTGGTGCCATTGCCCCTAGTGGAAGCTCCGTTTGAGCGTATTGGAGTGGATATAGTGGGTCCGTTAGAAAGGAGTGCGGCGGGATACACACACCTATTGGTTATTCTGGATTACGCTACGCGTTATCCCGAAGCCATTCCCCTCCGATCTGCGTCCGCTAAATCTGTTGCCAACGAGCTCGTGAAGGTTTTCTCCCGGGTGGGAATCCCCAAAGAAATACTGACCGACCAGGGTACCAACTTTATGTCTCGGCTAGTCCGCGGAACATGTAAACTTTTGGGTATTAAGACCATTAGGACCTCGGTTTTTCACCCTCAGACTGATGGTCTTGTGGAGCGATTTAATAAGACCCTCAAGAACATGTTGCGCAGATTTATTGATAGTGACGTGCGCTACTGGGACCAGCTGATTCCGCCCCTTCTCTTTGCTATCAGAGAGGTACCCCAGGCGTCCACCGGTTTTTCGCCATTCGAGTTGTTGTATGGACGGAGACCACGGGGTGTACTCGATCTGGTTAGAGAGATGTGGGAGGAACAGCAGGACAATTCGACTAATACTGTCCGGTATGTGTTGGACCTGCGCAAACGTCTGGAGTCGGTGGGAAAGTGGGCGCACGACAATTTGCAACAGGCTCAGCACAGACAGGAGACCCAATATAACAGGGGGGCTCGGTTACGCACGTTTCAGCCGGGGGATAAGGTGCTTCTATTGTTACCCAGTTCAGAGTCCAAACTCCTGGCAAAGTGGCAAGGTCCGTTTGAGGTTACACGCCGGGTTGGGGCGGTGGATTATGAGATCTGCCAGCCGGAGCGACGGAGAGAAAAGCACATTTACCATATCAACCTGTTGAAGCCGTGGTTACAGCAGGAGGCTTTGTTAGTGGCGCAAGCAGATGACGTCACGGACCTGGGACCTGATCTTTCTGTGTTGGCGAAAACAGGGTCGGTACAGATTGCAGAAAATCTGACACCAACACAGAAATGTCAGGCTCGGGCGCTAGTGGCGGAGTTTCCTGACGTGTTTTCTCCCGTCCCGGGGCAGACTCGAGTAGCCCATCATCACATTGAGATTGAGCCGGGGGCGCCAGTTCGCCAGAGGCCGTACCGCATACCTGAGCGTAAAAGGCAGGTAGTGAAAGCGGAGATTGATGAGATGCTTAGACTGGGTGTAATAGAAGAGTCCCAGAGTGACTGGAACAGTCCGATTGTGTTAGTGGATAAGCCGGATGGATCAACTCGATTTTGCATTGATTTCAGGCGAGTTAATGAAAAATCGAAGTTTGATGCTTATCCCATGCCCCGAGTAGATGAATTGCTGGAGCGTCTTGGTACGGCTCACTTTATGACGACACTGGATTTAACGAAGGGGTACTGGCAGATACCCCTGACTCCGGAATCCAGAGAGAGGACGGCGTTTTCGACTCCCTTCGGGTTGTACCAATTCAGGACCATGCCCTTTGGGTTGCACGGAGCACCAGCCACTTTCCAGCGGATGATGGATCGCATTTTGCGGCCCCATCAGCAGTACGCCGCTGCTTACATAGATGACGTGGTGATCCACAGTGAGGATTGGCCGGGTCATCTGTGTAAGGTAGCGGCGGTATTGCAATCCTTGCGGGAGGCTGGGCTCACTGCTAACCCAAAGAAATGTGCCATTGGGAAGAGTGAGTCGGAGTATTTGGGGTATCGAGTAGGGAGCGGCCAGATCAGACCGCTGATTGCTAAGGTGAAAGCCTTGGCTGACTGGCCGGTCCCTACGACCAAAACCCAGGTGCGCTCTTTCTTGGGACTGGCGAGCTATTATAGGAAGTTCATCCCGAGCTTCGCTACGCTCGCTGCTCCCTTGACAGACCTCACCCGGAAGGCTGCCCCAAATACGGTTCAGTGGACGGAGCCGTGCCAGAGGGCCTTTCTCGCCTTGAAGCGAAGGCTGTGCAGCAAGCCAGTGCTGTGCAGTCCTGATTTCGGCAGGAGGTTCACCCTGCAGACGGATGCGTCAGAGACAGGTCTCGGGGCAGTGTTGTCTCAGGAGGTACGGGGAAGCGAGCACCCGGTCCTGTATATCAGGAGGAAGCTCCTGCCCCGCGAGAAAAACTACAGTACCATCGAGAAGGAGTGTCTCGCGGTAAAATGGGCAGTCGAGTCACTCCGGTACTACCTCCTGGGACGACACTTCACCCTGATTACAGATCATGCCCCCTTAGCATGGCTTCACCGGATGAAAGATAACAACGCCAGAATCACGCGGTGGTACTTGGCCCTGCAGCCCTATGCCTTCAGGGTAGTCCACCGAGCAGGGAAACTGCATCAAAACGCAGATTTTTTCTCTCGGGAAGGCATGGGGTTGTAGGATTTTCGAATGGACCGGTGGTGCCATTCTGGGGGGGAGGATATGTAACAGGGGGAGACCTGTGCTGACTCTGCTGGCGTGTTCACAGTGCTGCAGGAAGAGGGCAGCAGTCGTCCAACAGCCGCCTGTCAGTCATGGCCGTGACACGGGGAGGTGGGAGTGTGTGTGTGTGGACTCTCCCTCTCTCTGAATGGCTGGGAGGCGGGTCTTGGGGGGATTGTTGGCCCTATAAGATAATGCTCTACTGTTTCCTCAGGTCTGCCAGATTTTAATGAATGGGCCAGCAGAGACCCTACGGACGGACAGAGCGGGGCTGGAAGAGAGCCGCGCGCATCTTGAAAGAGAAAAACAAAGACGCCGCGCACAGAAAGAATAAGTGTAGCGGGGAACATAAATGGGCAGAACCCCAAAGTATATAGCGTAGCGAGGGAACAGTGGGAGTGTAGGACGGAGTCCCGGGCCGTGTGGCTAGCGACGGTTGGGGTTTGTTTTGCTGCTGAGTGCAGTACTTTATTTTGTAGGTTTTGAGTATTTGTTTTTGTTTTCGTTTGCCTTCTGTTTCTTGTGATTTATTGCCATGGCGTGTGCGCCATAGGTGAGCGCTGAGACACCTTTACCATCGTTGGTAACAACGGCGTCTCAGTGCCACCTGGTGGCGAGAAATAAATAGTGCACCCAAGGGGTGTTTAGAACCCAAAACTTTCTGTCTCCGGTGTCAGTGATTTCCCCCACCCTTCCACACTTAATGTTCTGCAAAACAATATATTTACCAATACTTTATTTTATTTCTTTTTTAGTTATTGCTGTAACTTATCAGTACTTTTGGAATGTAAGTAGTTTGAAAGGATTACTGAAAAAACTTTCAGCCCTATTATTAATCAGTTGTTAACAGAAAATTAACCATAAATATTAATTGTGAAAAACTAATTTTCATTTGTCATTTTTATCTTTAGATGAAATTAAGATTTTTTTTAAAGTTTATTATCTCTTTTTTGTTTACTTTAGAAGGATAGAACTAGACTGTTATTGAATATTTTATCATTACATTTAACTTTTTTTTAAATAAAATTTGCAAAGCTTTTCAATAGGAATTACAGTATTGTTAAGCATAGTTATATTGCACAAAACAATTCTAAGCATCACCTTCATATTTAATGTATTACTGTTACTTATGAAAGCATTGTTTTTAAAGGACAATTTTCTAACTTTCATTTTGCATAAGAGATTTTGTAGAACGTGTTTGATTGGAACTTTAATCTTTTCAGTGCTTGGTATCCTGCTTTGTCCAGGATACCAAGCACCCTCAGGAAAAACAGTTTCCGGAACATTGCTGAGCAATGCATACTCGGCATTGTGGGTACTTTAAAACAAGAACGAACGTCTACATTACATGTTGCCATTACTTTTGATCTTTGGACCTGTACCAAAAATCAAATGCAGTTTCTTGCAATGACATGCCACTTTCTGACCAGGCGTGGAATTTAACTGTAAAATGTATTGGCTGCATTCCTGCTGATGAGTCCCATACTGGGGAGAACATATCTATGCAAAATCTGCTGCACTCATTTAACTTAAAGCAAGTGGTATGTGCTGTCACTGACAGTGGAGCCAGTGTTGTACGTGCCTGCAGTCTCTTGAAGTTGAACCACTGCTGTTGTTTGACACAACTCCCTCCACCAAACAAAGGATCCCCCCCCCCCCCCCCTTTAATCCCACGTGGCTGGAGCCTAATTAATCATCAATTATTCAATAAAGGCTCCAGACACATTCTCACATGTTTTTGGCATGGATAGGAAATTAACTCCATCCCTGCCAACCACCACCAAAACACCACAAACAATATTATTTGGGCCCTGCCACAGAAGGAAAGCAAGTTTCAGTAAAATAAATCTCTTCAGTGATTGGAAGATGTCGGTCCATAGCTACCCTTTTTAAGACGTCACCGAGTGCTTGGCATGCTTATGCTAAAGGGTATCTGACTGAAACTGGATGTGATCCACAGAAAATCCCAAGGGACTGTGTTACAAGATGGAAAAAGTGGTCCAGCAAGCTGAACAATTAGAAATTGCAGCTGTGAAACTGAAGAGACCAGCACTAAACATTACTACTGAACATAAGATGCTCCTAGAAGAAGTGTGTGAGATGCTCAAGCCATTCCAGGAAGCCACCACAACTCTCTCTGGAGCAAAGTATCCAACTGCATCTCTCATTGTCCCGAGGTGGTTGGAATTCACAGAGCACTTGGAAAGCTTGAAACTAAATCTGAATCTGGCTTGAAGGTGAAAGACTATCTTTTGAGTCAAATCTCAACAAGGTTATCAAGCTTAGAGAATGACCTTGATTGTCAGATATTAACCTTTCTCGATCCACGGTTTGCTGAAAGTGATCCAGTTCCACCCAAGAGAGCACGTACATCTGAAAGCATCTATGAGCTTTCTGACTGCAGCCATGAAGATGCTGATAACATGCAAGGATCTGCAAAGGTAGCGCTATACATAAGAAATAGTCTTCAAGCCCAGGTGTTACATCATGACAAAGAAAACAATGCTGAATCAATATGGGTCAGAATAATGGACACAAATTCAAAGGGCATAATAATAGGAGCATGCTATAGGCCGCCAAATTCAGATGCTGAGCAAAATAATCTGTTGTACAATGACATTCGAAATGCATGTAGAAAAGGAGAAGCCATACAAATGGGTGATTTCAACTTCCCCTGTATAAATGGGAAAACCCGATGGGGGGCAAGACGGATGAAATTTAAATGGTGGAAATGACAAATGACTGCTTCCTAACGCAATTTGTCAAGGCACCGACTAGAGGGGAGGCATGCCTTGACTTGGTCTTTTCAAATAATGAAGACAGAATAACTAAAACAGAGGTCAGAGAGCCATTGGCAAACTCAGACCACAACATGGTCTCATTTGAAATATTTTTTAAAACCCCAAAAGTAATGACTAAGGTTTACAATTTTAGAAAAGCAAACTATGAAGGTATGAAATAGAGACTAACAGAAGTAGATTGGAGTAAAATAGAGAAAACATCCACAGAAAAAGGATGGCTGTTTTTTAAAAATGTAGTACTAGAAGCACAAAACAATTACATCCCAAAAGTAGACAAATCTAAATCTAAAACAAAATGGACAAAATGGTTTAATAGATCAATTAAAAAAAATATTCAGCGAAAAAAGGCACTTTACAGAGCGTTTAAAAGGGACCAAAAACAAAGTACACAGAAACAGTACTTGGAACTGCAAACACAAGTCAAAAAGGAAGTTAGAAAGGCCAAGAGAGAGATAGAAATCAATATTGCTAAGGGGGCTAAAACCAATTCCAAAATATTTTTCCAATATTATAACAGCAAGAGAACATTCAAAGAGGAGGTTAAATGTCTAAGAGACACAAATGGCAAAATCATAGATGAAGGAAAAAAATAGCAAATATATTAAATGATTACACTATGTAACACAATTTTTGTTCCTGGGTAGTAAGTGTTATTTCCTAATTGCTTATGCCTCAAAAGTATAGAAAATGTCTATTATTCCCACAAACTTTGCTTTTGTGACCAGGAGTGATATTTTGAAATTTACCTATTTCCAATGAGAAAACGGGCGAATTTGTGTCTTTTCGTTCACATAAAGTCAGAAAAAAACAACAACATATGAATCCAAATTAACATGTATTTATACTAAAGTAATACAAAAATGACTACAAAAGATTTAGAAGTGAGTAGTTTTTCGAGATTTACGATTATACTGTAAATCACTTTCACGAATCAGCCCCCAAATGTAGTCTCCCATCATGTTCTCGTTATACTGTCCTTGGTAGCGGCGTTCAAAGTCCAGTATATCCTGGTGGAAGCGCTCGCCTTGCTCCTCCGAGTACGCTCCCATGTTCTCCTTGAATTTATCAAGATGAGCATCAAGGATATGGACTTTGAGGGACATCCTACAGCCCATTGTGCCGTAGTTCTTCACCAGAGTCTCAACCAGCTCCGCATAGTTTTCGGCCTTGTGATTGCCCAGGAAGCCCCGAACCACTGCGACAAAGCTGTTCCAAGCCGCTTTCTCCTTACTAGTGAGCTTCTTGGGGAATTCATTGCACTCCAGGATCTTCTTTATCTGTGGTCCGACGAAGACACTGGCTTTGACCTTTGCCTCAGACAGCTTAGGGAAGAAGTCTTGAAGGTACTTGAAGGCTGCCGACTCCTTATCTAGAGCTCTGACAAATTGTTTCATAAGGTCCAATTTGACGTGCAGTGGTGGCATCAGCACCTTCCGGGGTTCCACCAGTGGCTCCCACTTGACGCTGTTCCTCCCCATAGAGAACTCGGTCCGCTGTGGCCAGTCCCGCCTGTGGTAGTGCGCCTTGGTGTCCCTGCTGTCCCAAAGGCAAAGATAGCAGGGAAACTTGGTAAAACCGCCTTGGAGACCCATCAGGAATGCCACCATTTTGAAGTCTCCTATGACCTCGATGCCATCTCAGAAAAATGCAGATATGTATCCACTTAGGCAGCTGGAACTAAACTGAACTGGTGGGCTTAAGGCCCCTGTATTTATACTACTATTTATATTACTGGGAAGTTCTAGAAAGTTCTAGAAGTTACTCCAAGTTTACTCAGCACTGAATCTATCTGGAATGTTCTGGAAAATAGGTAAATTTCAAAATATCACTGTCCTGGTCACAAAAGCAAAGTTTGTGGGGAATAATAGCCATTTTCTATACTTTTGAGGCATAAGCAATTAGGAAATAACACTTACTACCCAGGAACCAAAAAAAAAAAAAAAAATTGTTACACGGTGTTACTTTTCACAGGTTTTTACAAAGGAGGACATGGACAACATTCCCCACATGTCGACCTGTTCCTATCCAATTTTAAATAACTTTAGCATAACAGAGACAGAAGTGTTAAAGGGACTAGGAGCTCTTAAAATAAACACATCCCCTTGGCTGGATAAGATCCTCCCAATAGTACTCAAAGAAATTAAAGAAGTTATTTACATACCGCTAACCAAGACCATGCAACAGTCTCTTGACACAGTGGTTGTACCGACAGACTGGAAAATAGCAAACGTAATACCGATCCACAAAAAGGGAGACAAAACCGAACCAGGTAACTACAGACCAATAAGCCTGACTTCTATTATATGTAAACTTATGGAAACTATAATAAGATCCAAAATGGAAAATTACCTATATGGTAACAATATCCTGGGAGACAGCCAGCATGGTTTTAGGAAAGGAAGATCGTGTCTAACTAACCTACTTGACTTTTTTGAGGATGCAACATTGGGCAGCAGTGTGGAGTAGTGGTTAGGGCTGTGGACTCTTGACCGGAGGGTTGTGGGTTCAATCCCCAGTGGGGGACACTGCTGTTGTACCCTTGAGCAAGGTACTTTACCTAGATTGCTCCAGTAAAAACCCAACTGTATAAATGGGTAATTGTATGTAAAAAATAATGTGATATCTGTATAATGTGAAATAATGTATAATGTGATATGTTGTAACAAATGTAAGTCGCCCTGGATAAGGGCGTCTGCTAAGAAATAAATAATAATACTAATAATAATAACATTGAAAATGGATAACTGCAACATTGAAAATGGATAACTGATTAGAGGAGAAACCTCAAAGTGGAGTGAGGTAACCAGTGGTGTACCACAGGGATCAGTATTAGATCCTCTGCTATTCCTAATCTACATTAATGATTTAGATTCTGGTATAGTATGCAAACTCGTTAAATTTGCAGACGACACAAAAATAGGAGGAGTGGCAAACACTGTTGAAGCAGCAAAGGTCATTCAAAATGATCTAGACAGCATTCAGAATTGGGCAGACACATGGCAAATGAAATTTAATAGAGAAAAGTGTAAAGTATTGCATGCAGGCAATAAAAATGTGCATTATAAATATCATATGGGAGATAGTGAAATTGAAGAAGGGAACTATGAAAAAGACCTAGGAGTTTATGTTGACTCAAATGTCTTCATCTAGACAATGTGGGGAGGCGATCTGATTCAAACATTCAAAATCCTAAAAGGTATAGACAATGTCAACCCAGGGGATTTCTTTGACCTGAAAAAAAAGAAACAAGGACCAGGGGTCACAAATGGAGATTAGATAAAGGGGCATTCAGAACAGAAAATAGGAGGCACTTTTTTACACAGAGAATTGTGAGGGTCTGGAACCAACTCCCCAGTAATGTTGTTGAAGCTGACACCCTGGGATCCTTCAAGAAGCTGCTTGATGAGATTCTGGGATCAATAAGCTACTAACAACCAAACGAGCAAGATGGGCTGAATGGCCTCCTCTCGTTTGTAAACTTTCTTATGTTCTTATGTTCTTATGCTTTGCACAATGAGCTGAAGGTGTATGCAGCAAAGAAGAACGAGCCTTTGAACTCCTGCCCTTTGGCTTATTGGAAAAATTGCAAAGATTCACTGCCTTTGTTGGCACAGCTGTCACATAGTTTCTTTTGTGTGCAACATCAGTGCAAAGTGAAAGACTGTTCTCCAAAGCAGGGGACCTGATCGTGGATATGAGAACAAGACTGAATTCTGCAAGTGTTGAAAAAATCATTCTGATAAACCGTAAACCTATCTTTGAGTAAGGACTGAGAAAGAGGAAACTCGAAAAAAGTCACCTCAGTGTCAGTCAAAGGGAGTGACTGCTAGAAGGCACCATAATTGTGAACATGAGTGTACAAAAATAACAGGTCAAACTAAATGGAAAAAATGTATATGTTTAATATTCTGTGTTACTATTTCCAATTAATAATGGCATATAAATATGTTCCTTTCTCTAGTATTTAATATTTTACTTACCCCTAACATTTAACAGGAAAAATATTTCACTGTTTTTTGTTTCTCTTTATTTATTATACTAATGTTTGAACAGTTAAACAGATGTTTTTTATGTTATAAATAGGTTTATTTTGTCAAACAGGCACCTAAAAAAGTTGCACAAGAAAATAAAACACTGAAGCTTTAAAACCAGACTTATCTCTTATCTCTTTTACTCAAAAACACATTTAATCATCTTGGAATATTTATATTTATAGCCAAGAAACATCAATTAAAAAAACTAATAAATAATGATACCACACCGACAGGAAGCTTCTCCCTGACACACACCGACAGGAAGCTTCTCCCTGACACACACCGACAGGAAGCTTCTCCCTGACACACACTGACAGGAAGCTTCTCCCTGACACACACCGACAGGAAGCTTCTCCCTGACACACATCGTCAGGAAGCTTCTCCCTGACACACACCGACAGGAAGCTTCTCCCTGAGACACATCGACAGGAAGCTTCTCCCGGACACACACTGACAGGAAGCTTCTCCCGGACACACACCGACAGGAAGCTTCTCCCGGACACACACCGACAGGAAGCTTCTCCCTGACACACACCGACAAGAAGCTTCTCCCGGACACACACCGACAGGAAGCTTCTCCCTGACACACACCGACAGGAAGCTTCTCCCTGACACACACCGACAGGAAGCTTCTCCCGGACACACACCGACAGGAAGCTTCTCCCGGACACACACCGACAGGAAGCTTCTCCCTGACACACATCGACAGGAAGCTTCTCCCTGAGACACACCGACAGGAAGCTTCTCCCTGACACACACCGACAGGAAGCTTCTCCCTGACACACACCGACAGGAAGCTTCTCCCTGACACACACCGACAGGAAGCTTCTCCCTGACACACACCGACAGGAAGCTTCTCCCTGACACACACCGACAGGAAGCTTCTCCCGGACACACACCGACAGGAAGCTTCTCCCTGACACACACCGACAGGAAGCTTCTCCCTGACACACACCGACAGGAAGCTTCTCCCGGACACACACCGACAGGAAGCTTCTCCCTGACAAACACCGACAGGAAGCTTCTCCCTGACACACACCGACAGGAAGCTTCTCCCTGACACACATCGACAGGAAGCTTCTCCCTGACACACATCGACAGGAAGCTTCTCCCTGACACACACTGACAGGAAGCTTCTCCCTGACACACACTGACAGGAAGCTTCTCCCTGACACACATCGACAGGAAGCTTCTCCCTGACACACATCGACAGGAAGCTTCTCCCTGACACACACCGACAGGAAGCTTCTCCCTGACACACATCGACAGGAAACTTCTCCCTGACACACACCGACAGGAAGCTTCTCCCTGACACACATCGACAGGAAGCTTCTCCCTGACACACACCGACAGGAAGCTTCTCCCTGACACACATCGACAGGAAGCTTCTCCCTGACACACACCGACAGGAAGCTTCTCCCTGACACACACCGACAGGAAGCTTCTCCCTGACACACACTGACAGGAAGCTTCTCCCTGACACACATCGACAGGAAGCTTCTCCCTGACACACACTGACAGGAAGATTCTCCCTGACACACACTGACAGGAAGATTCTCCCTGACACACATCGACAGGAAGCTTCTCCATGACACACACTCAAATAAACTGGTTGGGATTAAAATCCCCTAAATGATCTCCTCTTCTATGTTGCTGTTACCCCAGTCTACACAGTGATAACTCTCAATTGTGAGAGTTCACTAAACCACAAAGAATTTGCTTTTCCAGACCACTTTAAAGCAAGTGGCCAGGGGCTGACTCACAATCAATTCATCAATCAACACCTGTCCACTTTACACATGTGGATTCAGCCCCTGCCACAATGAGCTATATCACCACAGCATTTAATTGTGTGTGAATGCATCACTGAGAGGGGCGGGAGCAGATTTGACACGACCAGTCAGGGATAGGGAGTGTTGGACCAATGAGGAACGGGGAGGGACTTGGGAGTGTGTGTGGAGAAGACAGTCTAAAAGAGAGAAGCGGTGTTTCATGTTGTCTGTTATATGTATTGTAGTGGTGCACAGAGTGTGGGTTATGTAGCACAGGTGATGTAAAATGTATCATTGTATTTAGGCACAGGGTTTGCACACATTAAGTTCACATGCGGGGATTCAAGTGATAATTAAGTAGTAAGTGAATCCTGGCACAGTTGTAGATATAGATGCACAAATCACTTACTTGCGGTTGGGTGTACAGTGAGGACATGAGAGAGAGAGAGAGAGAGAGAGAGAGAGAGAATTAAAAAAATAAAACTAACAATTGCTACTCCTGCTGACATAGCTCAGCACGATACTTGTTTGTTTCGTGTTCGTCCAATGTTTGTTGGTTTGTCTATTTATTTTGTTTGTTTATTAAACTGCACAAGCAGCACATCCACATTCACTCGCAGTGCTGTGTGTGTGTTGCTTCCGGGTCTGACGTCACTGCACAAGCCAGCTAATGACCCAACAACAAAATGAAATCAAGATGCTACCCATGTACACAACTACGTAAAACGTGAAAGGCAATGCAATTCAGCAAAAGATTTAAAAAACACCAGTATTCAAAATTGCAGAATATAGTGCCTGATAAGGCCCTAATGTCATAGTTCACTTGCAAATTAAAATGCACAAAAGCAACTAAAGATCACAGATCTAAAAAAAATACATCACAGCATCTAAAACTGTTTAATGATTAACTGTTACATTACCATAGCTTGTCTCATTCACTTTGTTTCTGCTGCATTTTTGTCAGCTGAAATTGGAGGAAGCGCTGTGTAACTGCACAATAGACAGACTGATTTGGCAAGCCAGAAAAAAAGAAAAGAAAAAAACATTTAAGAGATGGGCTTTGTATCAGAAATATGTTACATATATACAGTATATATAATGGGGATTTGTTTTATTCTTAATACAAGGGTGGTAAAACGCGACTGATGTGTATCTGGGTAACGGCTATCCGAGTGCTGACTGTAGTTCACCTGGAAAGGGAAATTGGCCCCACCCATTTAGAGCTGTCATTCCTGTCAGTAACCAACCAGCTTCTTTTCCCCCATGCGTTGCAGCAAGTGAGGTGCTTTGACCCCAAAGACATTTCTGTGGAGCAGCAATAGACTTCCTGGAAGGCAAAGCAAGTGAACTGAAAGCTTTCTTTAGCCTAGTGTTGTACCAGATGTCAGGGTTTAAAAGGAAAACACCTCTTTGCTACAGCAGGTGCTTCTTGAGACCCATGTAGTGAATGGAAGGGCACGTCAGATAAGATCCATGATGTTATTTTCTTCTCTTCTGCCACTTTATTGTTGCAGAGAGTGTGTTCTCTATCATTCTCTACTGTGGTTTCTGCTTGGATCATTTACTAACTTACTAATATTCCAGCCCCAAAAAATTAGCTTTTCAACCACTGCTAAAAGCTGGATTTATGTATTGCATACATGCCAACAGTCCCTATATGGTTGGGACAGTCCCGCTTCCCTAGGAAATGTCCCGCATCCCGATACATAGGAAAACCACACGCTGTGCTCTTCGTGCGGCTGACACATCTGCTGATCACTAACTTACTGGTATACAAAGGTAAGAACGCTTCATTGTGTCTGTGTTTACTGTCATGCTGGAGTGTTTTTTGTGTGAGTATGATGTGTATAACACCCCCCCCCCCGCCCCCCCCCGATGATGAGCGTCCCGTTGAACAGTTTCCAAGTATGGTATTGGTGTGGTTTGAAGCAGTACCAATTAAAGATAAACACATATAGATTTGTTGGCAACATCTATTTATTTATTTTTCTTACTGGCACGACCATAGAGGGATTGATTATGAAAGAAATTCCAATTTCAATAAGCATTTGGGGATGGGTTCTTTTCATCATATACTGTAATCATCCTAATTGTCCACTTCTTGGCACAATGCAGATTAGGGTTACAGGAATCCTATAATTAACCTTTATTATGATTACACTATGGTGGCATATTCATCTGAGCTTTCTTATCATTTTAATGTGTTATTGTTCCTCTAAGACACCCATCCATCTCTCCACCCTGTAAAGCTAAAATGGCATGAGAGAGACATTCATACAGTGGGTGGACAGATGCTGTATAATCCCCATTGTATAACAGGCAAGAACCAAGCAAATGCTAGTTTTAATTATTCACACCCAGCAACCAACTCATACTAACTTTTGAAAACATTTAGCAACAGTTTTGCTACTTTTCAGAAATTATTTATCAGCCAATAGAAGAGGTATGCAAATGTATAATGGCACATAAATCTGAAATTAAAGATAATTTGTAGTGTAGCAGAGAAATGGAAAAAAGTCAAATATATCAAGAGAGGAGGCTCAAGTGAAAAGCAGCACTCTTTGAATCCAACTGGATTACAAAAATGCTAACAATTAAGAAAAAATTCCAAAGGCTGCAATGCTTGCCATGTTTCAAATACAGATGAAGCAGCCCTGCAAGACACTTCACACATATCCATTTCAAATACAGTGTAATTAATTGTATTTATATTGTGCCTTGTAAACCACAGTATCTCAAAGAGCTTTACTTTTCAATTAACATAGAACAAAAGTATGCAGTATCAAGAAGTAAAAATGATAATATTAATAATAATGATACAAAAATAAAACAATTGAAGAAAACAAGAAATTAATAAGAATGATAGCTAAAATACAAAAATCATATAAATAAACAAATAACAGATCAAAACAATTATGTTTGTAAGTCAGGTTAAACGGCTAAACTATAAAAGTAAGTCTTTAATCTTGACTTAAAAATATTGACTGCTGCAGTATTTCTAATTGAAAAGGGTAATGAGTTCCACAATTTTGGGGCATTATAAGTACAACTAAATGTACTTTCTCCTCTCATTTTCAATTTACCTTTGGGAGGCACAAAAGGCCTGAATTAGCTGACCTTAAAGGGCAAAGAGGTTTATATGGGTCAGAATCCCTCTTAGGTAATCCTGTGCCAAGCCATTCAGTGCTTTCTATGTCAATAATAAGATTTTAAAATCAATTCTAAAACACACTGGAAGCCAGTGTAGTATGGCCTGCTTCTGCTTCTGATCCTGTTTCTTTGTTCTAGCGAGAACCCCAGCAGCTGCATTCTGAACAAGCTGCAAATGCAATAAGGCATATACCTGGAAGCCCAGCAAATAAAGGATTGCAATAGTCAAGTCTAGATGAAACAAAAGCACAAGTTAAATTCTCAGCATCAGACAAAGAAAGAAAAGACCCAAGTTTAGTAATGTTTCAAAGACACTAGTAATTTTCTGAATATGAGGTTTAAAACAAATCAGAATCAAAGATAACCCCCAAATTTCTCACATCAGATTTTATATTAGAGGCCAGGTTGCCTAAATCTATTTGTAAGGAATTTGCAAGCTCTAGTTGTTGCAGAACTTATCTGAGTTCAATTGCAAGATATTTTGAGACATCCAGCTTTTTACATCAGCAAGACAACAGTAATGCTGAAATAGCAGTGGTGTCACCAGGTTTCACAGAAATATAAAGCTGTGTATCATCAGCATAACAATGAAAATTCATACTGTGTTCATGAATGATCTCACTCAGCATCTATACAGAAGATAATATGGGACCAAGAACAAGACCCCATGGGGTTCAGCACATGTAGATAATCTTGTCTGTTAGTTAGACATGACTTAAACCAGTTTAGAACAGCTCCAGTCAGACCAACCCAGACCAACCCAGCTTTCAAGACAATCAATTAAAGATCCACAAATGCAGCGCTGAGGTCTAAAAGAACCATTTTGGATATAGAGTTAGAGTCTGCACTCGTCAATAAGTCATTCACCACTCTGACAAGGGCAGTCTCTGTACTGTGAGCAGATAGAAACCCTGACTCAAACTTCTATCCAGAAATCTGTTGAGCTGTTTCACAACTATCTTCTCAAGAACCTTAGCAAAGAATGGCAAGTTAGAAATGGGTTTAGAATTACTCAGACAGTACAATCTAAGTGAGATTCTTTTGAGTAAAGGCTTAACCAAAGCAGTTTTGAGGGCAGCTGGAACTATTCCAGTTGACAGAGATCTATTTATTAACAAGAACATAATTACAGAAATAACTAAATACATGCTTAAGTAATTTAGTTAGTACTGGATCCAGGGCCGTATTAAAGGACGTGGGGCTCCTATACCAAGCCATATTTTGGGGGCACCTACATAATCACTCTTCCACAACAACCAGGGTGCTCAAGGTATGAGGCTTGTTAAACTATTGATGCCTTTATTGCCTTGTACCATACGACAGAACTCGCATGCCAGTGATAATAATTAAATCTCACTGCTGTTAATGATAATTAAAATTACTCACTCTTCCCCAACAACCAGGATACTCGAGGTATGAGGCTTGTTAAACTATTGATGCCTTTATTGCCTTGTACCATACGACAGAACTCGCATGCCAGTGATAATAATTAAATCTCACTGCTGTTAATGATAATTAAAATTACTCACTCTTCCCCAACAACCAGGATACTCGAGGTATGAGGCTTGTTAAACTATTGATGCCTTTATTGCCTTGTACCATACGACAGAACTCGCATGCCAGTGATAATAATTAAATCTCACTGCTGTTAATGATAATTAAAATTACTCACTCTTCCCCAACAACCAGGATACTCGAGGTATGAGGCTTGTTAAACTATTGATGCCTTTATTGCCTTGTACCATACGACAGAACTCGCATGCCAGTGATAATAATTAAATCTCACTGCTGTTAATGATAATTAAAATTACTCACTCTTCCCCAACAACCAGGATACTCGAGGTATGAGGCTTGTTAAACTATTGATGCCTTTATTGCCTTGTACCATACGACAGAACTCGCATGCCAGTGATAATAATTAAATCTCACTGCTGTTAATGATAATTAAAATTACTCACTCTTCCCCAACAACCAGGATACTCGAGGTATGAGGCTTGTTAAACTATTGATGCCTTTATTGCCTTGTACCATACGACAGAACTCGCATGCCAGTGATAATAATTAAATCTCACTGCTGTTAATGATAATTAAAATTACTCACTCTTCCCCAACAACCAGGATACTCGAGGTATGAGGCTTGTTAAACTATTGATGCCTTTATTGCCTTGTACCATACGACAGAACTCGCATGCCAGTGATAATAATTAAATCTCACTGCTGTTAATGATAATTAAAATTACTCACTCTTCCCCAACAACCAGGATACTCGAGGTATGAGGCTTGTTAAACTATTGATGCCTTTATTGCCTTGTACCATACGACAGAACTCGCATGCCAGTGATAATAATTAAATCTCACTGCTGTTAATGATAATTAAAATTACTCACTCTTCCCCAACAACCAGGATACTCGAGGTATGAGGCTTGTTAAACTATTGATGCCTTTATTGCCTTGTACCATACGACAGAACTCGCATGCCAGTGATAATAATTAAATCTCACTGCTGTTAATGATAATTAAAATTACTCACTCTTCCCCAACAACCAGGATACTCAAGGTATGAGGCTTGTTAAACTATTGATGCCTTTATTGCCTTGTACCATACGACAGAACTCGCATGCCAGTGATAATAATTAAATCTCACTGCTATTAATGGTAATTAAAATTACTCACTCTTCCCCAACAACCAGGATACTCGAGGTATGAGGCTTGTTAAACTATTGATGCCTTTATTGCCTTGTACCATACGACAGAACTCGCATGCCAGTGATAATAATTAAATCTCACTGCTGTTAATGATAATTAAAATTACTCACTCTTCCCCAACAACCAGGATACTCGAGGTATGAGGCTTGTTAAACTATTGATGCCTTTATTGCCTTGTACCATACGACAGAACTCGCATGCCAGTGATAATAATTAAATCTCACTGCTGTTAATGATAATTTTAATTTACATTCAAACATTTGTGGGAACATAGAACACAAAATGATGCAATATGTATCACAGACATAGAAAAACAGCTTCAGTCCCAGGCAGTAAATGCAAAAGCATTAGCAAGTGCCTAATATAACATCCACTGAGGTTAATGGGCCAGTGGTTTTGTTAGTTTACCAGAAAGTCCAGCAGCTATTATACAACAGCAGCAGAATTATATCGGTATATAGCAAAACAAAACCTTTTTTTTTTTTTTTTTCCAAACCTGTTCGTAGATTCCTTTCAATATAACAAAACAATCTAGTTTAACAAAACAAGGGAATAACTTTTCTGTCCTTTACTTCTTTCTTTTTGTAGCTATAAAGGGAGAGAAACAAACACTGTGGACTTAAACCATTCTTGCCGGCTGCAGACATCCACATTTGAATTTCTTTCTGCCTCCCGCATTGTGCATATTTACCTACCATTTTTTTCTAAAATTCCAACCCCCTAATTAAAAAGGAAAGCTTCTCAAATTTAAAAAGAGTCATACTGTGCACATTTGAGACAGGACATGTTTTTAAATTGGCCCTAAAACTGAAATAAATGAATACATAAATTGAGCATGATTTTATCCTGCAGACTGATGCCTCCGACGGGACTAGGGACTGTACATTAGCAGAATGGCTGGAAGCTGCTGCTTCTTCTTCGGGAAACCTTTTGTTATTGCAGGAATTATTTTTTCTTTCTGCAAAAAGTTGCTTGAAAACTCATCAGACTCGGTAGGTTGGTAGATGTTAATTGAACATATGTCGTAGGTCACATGGTTTGGCCGCCATATTGGATTGAAAAAAACATTTTGTCTGGTGTTCATAAGAAGGTTGTGTGGTATGGAGGCCATGCTGCATGATCTCAAAATCGCATGGTACAGACGTCATAATCACAAACTACAAAGATCTTCTCCCAAACCACTAGTCTGATTGAAACAAACCCAATGGCACATATGATCATTGTGTGGTTGTCTTTAAAGGGTGTTAAAGGGAAGCTGCTACAATAAAGTTGCTGGCAACTCTAGTTATTATTATTTTCTATTTTTCCGCCACCAAAATGGACCAAAATCAAAAGTCTCATTTTGAAGAAACTACAAGAACTATTGCAGCTATTGCCCTCAAACTTCACACATATGTTGATGACGGTATGTAATTACACATATCGCTTTTTGGGCACGTGACGCGTAGCCAGCATTCTGGATTTTACATTTTTGTCTTGAAATGCAACTCCTCCAGAACCGCTGGACCAATTAAACTGAAACTTTGCAGATATCTTATTAAACATAAGAGCACCAAAAGTTATTAATCTGGTGAGTTTTCGTCAATCCAAGATGGACACTGACACTCAGTACTGCATCTCCAGCCTCGCCCCACCCCTTGTTCGCTGTATTTTTCACATGCCTCTTCATAGTAGTGCATACCGATAAATCATCTCCTGATCAATCGTTTTATCACCAAACTCCTCAATAATGTGATCCAAGTCATTATTTTATTACTATAACATCTAAAAAAAAACTCTGCAAATGTCTATGATATTCTTTGAGCGCTGGATGCAGAAGCAGCTATCTTGTTTGTTTATGTCTGTGTTATCTATGTGGTGTCGGGGCTATCTGTATTCATTAGATATGCCCTTTTTTCGGCTTCTCTTGGCTCCTATCGGTCTCACTCGGCCATTGAATGGTTTTCTCGGCTTTTTCTGGAGAAAAAACGACTAGAGACCTGTTTTTTGCATCTTTTTGATGATGTTGGACAAATGTCCGAGATTGGACTGGAAAGGGAAAATTGCAATGTCGGACCAAGTCCGACATAGGACAGCAAAGGGTTAAGTTTTCGTCAAACCAATCGAAAATGTTGCTCAAAATATCACGAGACTTCATACATGGGTAAAAGCCTATGAGGACATGAACCTGAGTGAAAATGGTGCGGACATGTCACATGGTATGGCCGCCATATTGGATTTTCCAAATGCATTTTTTGACAATATTCAAAGATCTTCTTCTCAAAAATGGCTTATTGCATAGATGTGAAACTTTGTGTATAAAGTCATATACTATTGTACATTAATTGTTATAAATAAGAAATTTTCGTAACACATTTACTCTGTGTGAATAGTTGTAAGCTACTGATAGTAAGCCTACGCTAAAATACTGCAGCTTTCCTTGTTCAGGGTGGGTTTTCAGGAAGGAGGAACTGTGCAAGAGAGAGTGAGAAATGAAACGAATTGAAAGTAAAGAATAACAATTGCTACGTGTGCTGGAAGCACCAGCACGGTACTTGTTTGTTTGTGCTCGTGATTTGTTTTTGTTCAACTATTTATATTGCTCTGTGAGCAGTGTATTTTTAATTCAAATATTTATTTTATTTTTGTTTAATAAAAACAGCGCCGCAGAGTGTTTTCACCCAAGTACCTGCCAGTGTTGTCTCTGTCAGCTGTCTGGTCTGGGAACGTCAACCCTCGGCTACCCTGTCACACCGTCATAAAAGAACAAAATTAACCGAAAGCAAGCTTCTGTGCGCCTCTCTTCCTGTGTGTGTGGGCCTGCCCACCCACATGCAGTTTTTGTAAAATGTCTCAAACAAACGGTGACCTTGCGGGGGCCCCAGTTCTGCTGGGGGCCTTGCGCTATAGCGTAATTTGTGTATAGGTCAATCCGGCCCTTGGATTTAAAGTTATAAGTGTAAAAAGTTGTCAGGATGTCAACAATAAAAAGAGAAAGTGCAGGTAGTTTATTTAAACATTAGCAACACGTATAGAGGTATAATGATATTATTTTTTCGGAAACCCGCTACTTTATTACTTTAATTGTTGGTAAGGGTGCAGCTTCGTTAATGGTATTTCAGTTACTTGCAGGAGTTGTCATTATGCGTGCATTTTTTCATCTTAATTATTAATAATTGAAAATGTTTATTGTGAAAAGTGTGAGCCTAATTTCAAAAGTATTTGACTTGATTTCCTTACCTTAATATTAAACAATTTTAATAATAGGGATCAAATTCCTGAGGATGGTTCCTGTTTGAATGTGCCCACAAAAAATACTGATATAACCTTAAGATTAGGGCTTCTGATTTTCGATTTTAACAAAGAAAACACTGGAAACAGTTACTGAATTCACATGGACTTCAACCCTTTCCCATTAAGAAAAATGCAGCTGGTTAATGTCCCTTCTTCCTGACTTGTAACTATCATTGATTTGTTCTGAATACTGTAGCGATCCATGCGTTTGTGTTTTTGTACTGTATTTCCTGTACTGTAATTGTGTTCCCATCCCACACTGTATTTCCCGCCGTTGGCATGTTTGCCTTTTTCTTAATTCCAAGCCTGCGTGTGGTGCCTTTGTGTCTCCCCTGTGATTGGTTGTTGTTTGTCTGTGCCCATTGGTCCTAGTGTGCAACTGAGGACCAATGGGATGTGTGTAAGATCTGGTGCACTATTAGCATAAAGGATCAGAGCTAAGGTTGTAAAAGGAGCTGTGCCGCCATTTTATGTGTTGTTGTTGTTTGGGTTACCATGGTTCATGTGTTCTTGTGTAAAAGTGAATGCTGTGAAGTGGACAGAGCAGTTGACTCTGGCAGGTACTGAAATAGTGTCTGAGAGTTTGTATGCTGTGAAGCGGACAGCGCAGTGACTCTGGCTTGGGTGCTGAGCGAGCGTCCAGTGAAGAATAATTAAAAGAATGTTTGGAACCAAGAACAAGCGTGTCTTCTCCTGTTTCCTGCCTCCTGCGAAACGCTACAACGCTACTTTAAACTCACCCAACTACTGTGTGGCAGCAAATTCTTCATTTCTATTGGAGACTCCACTTGCAAGGTTTAAAATGAGATTACAATTACAGTAGAAGGCTTGTTCGCGCAATTTAAAGCTATATTACAGTTAGATAGTGAGAATTTAAAACAGAATTGCAAATTGTGGTGAAATGTAAAAAGATGCCTAGACACACAAAAACCCCAGAAGAATGTGCCCGTGACCATAAGGATTTTGTTGTGGAAGACAGCAAAGGAAAGAAAGTACAACTAAATGTGCAAATACTGTCTGCCGAGTTACTACTATTGTGACAGAAAAAAATGCCCAAGCATTTTGGAAAGTAACCAACAAAGCGAAAGCCCCGAAAAAAACAACATAATTTACATAAAACTCAAAAATAGATCAAAATAAGCACCGAAAAATGAAAAAAAAAGACCTATGTGGAAGGGTGTAGGTATTCACTGACACAGGAGACAGAAGGGTGTAGTTGAAACACCGCACAGGTGCCCAGTTTTTTTTATTTATATATATTTTTTTGCAAGTGTTTGTTTTAGCCCACGGAGGGCGCTGCTGTCCATGGCCTGAATACCAGCAATGGTAGACAGGACCACGGAAATACCCACAGGTAAAAAGTCCCGCTGAAGCACTCGCAGGTGCTCTCAAATAATAATAATAATAACAAAAGACAAAATCAAAAAGAGAAAATAAAACACAGTAATCACAAACTACAAAGAAAACGTGCTGCAGTGGGCAGCGTTACCCCGACCGTCGCTACCTGCACGGCCCGAGTCCCCGTCCTACACTTCTCAGCTCCCTCAGTCTGCTTTTTATGCACTTTATGGGGTCTGCCCAAAGTTTCCCCATTACCAATATTTTTTGTTTCTTCTCTTTGGGTTTCTTTTTTCTTTTTTTTCTTTTACCAACCGCTCTCGGTCCTGGAGCAGAGCTTCCGCTAGCTCGTTAGTTCGTCTTTCAGAGGCAGAGCTGAGGGAACAACAGAATGTTATTTATAGGGCCAGCAAGCCCACCAATGCCAGTCTCTCAGCCACTCAGAGAGAGGGAAAGCCCACACACCCTCTCTCCCACCTCTCTGTGTCACTGCCATGACTGACCGGCGGATATTGCAAGGCTGCTGCCCTCTTCCTGCAGCACTATTATTATTATTATTTATTTCTTAGCAGACGCCCTTATCCAGGGCGACTTACAATCGTAAGCAAATGAATGCACCAGAAGAGTCAGCACAGATTTCCCCCATTACACCCTACTTAAGATCCTTAGCATTACATTACAGAGCATATACACTTAATCCTTAACAGTAAATGGTGTAACATGAAGCCAGACCTCCTGCCGTGTTTACTAAGTGTCCAGATATCTGTTTGTCTATGTATATAGTTGTGTTTAAAGTGCTCGTGCTGATCAAAAAAACTTTTAAATGTTCAGGATTTTTTTGTGTTTCACCCAGTTTCTCAAGTTGCCCCAATCCTTGGACAATGTTATTATTATTATTATTATTATTATTATTATTATGATTATTATTATTATTATTATTTATTTATTTATTTCTTAGCAGACACCCTTATCCAGGGCGACTTACAATTCTTACAAGATATCACATTATTTTTAATACAATTACCCATTTATACAGTTGGGTTTTTACTGGAGCAATCTAGGGGCAATAATTAATCCTTGGACAATATCCTGGGAGACAGTCAGCATGGTTTTAGGAAAGGGAGATCGTGTCTAACTAACCTACTTGACTTTTTTGAGGATGCAACATTGAAAATGGATAACTGCAAAGCATACAACATGGTTTATTTAGATTTCCAGAAAGTTTTTGACAAAGTCCTGCATAAAAGATTAATTCTCAAACTGAACGCAGGAGGGATTCAAGGAAATGCATGCACATGGATTAGGGAGTGGTTAACATGTAAAAAACAGAAAGTAATGATTAGAGGAGAAACCTCGAAATGGATTGAGGTGACCAGTGGTGTACCACAGGGATCAGTATTAGGTCCTCTGCTATTCCTAATCTACATTAATGATTTAGATTCTGGTATAGTAAGCAAACTCGTTAAATTTTCAGACGACACAAAAATAGGAGGAGTGGCAAACACTGTTGCAGCAGCAAAGGTCATTCAAAATGATCTAGACAGCATTCAGAACTGGGCAGACACATGGCAAATGTGAAATTTAATAGAGAAAATTGTAAAGTATTGCATGTGGGCAATAAAAATGTGCATTATAAATATCAAATGGGAGATAGTGAAATTGAAGAAGGGAACTATGAGAAAGACCTAGGAGTTTATGTTGTTCAAATGTCTTCATCTAGACAATGTGGGGAGGCTATAAAAAAGGCTAACAAGATGCTCGGATATATTGTGAGAAGTGTTGAATTTAAATCAAGGGAAGTAATGTTAAAACTCTACAATGCATTAGTAAGACCTCACCTAGAATATTGTGTTCAGTTCTGGTCACCTCATTACAAAAAGGATATTGCTGCTCTAGAAAGAGTGCAAAGAAGAGCAACCAGAATTATCCTGGGTTTAAAAGGCATGTCGTATGCAGACAGGCTAAAAGAATTGAATCTATTCAGTCTTGAACAAAGAAGACTACGCGGTGATCTGATTCAAACATTCAAAATCCTAAAAGGTATAGACAATGTCAAACCAGGGTACTTCTTTGACCTGAAAAAAGAAACAAGGACCGGTGGTCACAAATGGAGATTAGATACAGGGGCAATCAGAACAGAAAATAGGAGGCACTTTTTTACACAGAGAATTGTGAGGGTCTGGAACCAACTCCCCAGTAATGTTGTTGAAGCCGACACCCTGGGATCCTTCAAGAAGCTGCTTGATGAGATTCTGGGATCAATAAGCTACTAACAACCAAATGAGCAAGATGGGCTGAATGGCCTCCAACTACCTGTTGGCTGCGAAAAGTTATATTTTTCAGACAGTAACACGTGTTTTTTAAATGTCTACATAGCCCTGAAGAAGAGACTTTGAAAGTGGAACTTAAAGAAGCAGCCGTTATTTACAAATCAGAGGAGTCTACAAGTAGACGGTACCGATACTCTAAGCTTTCGATGCTTCGTTCCACTTCTGATGGCAACATTAGATCTTAATTCACACAGAACAACCATCTTGAAGCAGAAACACAAGTGGCACAAAATGACAGGCTTGCTGTTGATCTAAATACTTCCGCTTCTGTGGGTCTAATATTATGCCATGGTTTCATTTTGTAGTCTAGTTATTTATTTTACAGTTGGGATGTTTGGTCAAAATAAAAGTGCATTTTATATTAGCTAAAAATAAAATATATATGTATATTTATTCCAGAAAACTGTTGCTACCCCCAACGCCCTCACCCATGGCTCTTGCCCCACACCCCACACCCCACACACACTTTCAGAAAGGCTCCGGCGAGGTTGACTGCAGGCATAATGATTGTATGTCCATGCTTCATTTAGCGTTCCTATGTAGTATATACAGTATATACATATGATAACGTACGGGAGAGGTCGTCACAGCCTGGAACATTTCCAAAGGGGGGCCCAGCAAAAAAATGTTTGAGAATCCCTGCTTTAGTGCACTGGGGTTTCAGATCTGTCCTCTAAATCACAGCAGGAACAGTGATTTAAAAAACAAAAAAACATAACAAGTTATCTGGTTTTTCTGTTCTGCACCACATCATGGATCGTTTTTGCTGTGTTACCTGTTTGACAATGTGGGCAATAATCCTTGAACTATTAGTGCACTAGATCGGCCATTTTGAAAAGAGCTTTGAAACAGATTTTAAAGTTATAATAAGTGTAAAAATTGTCAGGGTGTTAACAATGAAAAGAAAAAGTACATGTAAGTTACTTAAACATTTGTAGCAACACCTGGGTATGTGTAACACTACTTACTCTTTAAGTTGTGTTAAATTATACCATTGTCATTTCATTTAACAGCAGAGGTCTATCCACAGTATAATTTTACTATTTAGATCAAGACCAAGTAAAAACAAATGTGCCTACACTTCCTGAATTCCTGGTGAATGTGAACATGCAAATTACCTTTGCTGCATTATAAGAAAAACAAGTTCCACTGGCCTTAGACAAATAGAAAAGTCAAACTGTAACCATATTATGACAAAGACTGAATGTGACTTCTCATAAGACAACCTTTGGTCATCTTTTGTGACAATTAATATTGACAGCCACCGAACAGGAGAGGTGAACAAACACATAATATATTATATTTGGTTGCTCATGTGTTTAAGCCTCTCTGGATGATATTTGGCTGATCATGTGTTTAAGCCTCTCTGGAGTCTGGAATCTCGCATCACATTTTAAAGATCATTTCACAACTAAATGACGGGTGCTCTTGAAATGTAACAGGCAGCTCACAGAAGTAGGAATAATGTCCCACTAATGCACTCTCTTTATGTCATATACCTCATGCCTGCTTTAATAAACTGCCAAGAATCATTTAAAACATCAAGTCAAATAAAGCAATACATTATCATGCATTAGCATTGACATTCAAACTGTCAGGCAGGTCAAGAAAGAAATGGCTTGGCAGGAATGTTCTACTTCTACAGCAGTATTCAAAACAGCAAAATAAATGAAAAGTGTATTAGAAATGCTTGGGTGTCAAATGACTTATGAATATGCTGGCACCAGTAATCAGTCATTACATTTCCTTAAATGCATGCCCTGCAATTATGGGCATTTTAAAATAATTGTGTGCTGTATGTACACATGTATTGAATACTCAGGCCTGGCAGAGTGTGTGCTGCGATCAGTCTGGGATCTGAACTGTTGAACATTGCACAACAATGCTCTTAAGTGTCATTGCATGAGAAAACCAGGCAAAATCTGGAAAATCAGGAACATGGGGGTCAGCCAAATCCATCCATATTTTGTATTTAGGGTAGGTATGGGGAGCTATGATTAACCATATAATATAATGGTTTTAGCATGGTTTTAGGAAAGGGAGATCGTGTCTAACTAACCTACTTGACTTTTTTGAGGATGCAACATTGAAAATGGATAACTGCAAAGCATACGACATGGTTTATTTAGATTTCCAGAAAGCTTTTGACAAAGTCCCGCATAAAAGATTAATTCTCAAACTGAACGCAGTAGGGATTCAAGGAAATGCATGCACATTAGGGAGTGGTTAACATGTAGAAAACAGAAAGTACTGATTAGAGGAGAAACTTCAAAATGGAGTGAGGTAACCAGTGGTGTACCACAGGGATCAGTATTAGGTCCTCTGCTATTCCTAATCTACATTAATGATTTAGATTCTGGTATAGTAAGCAAACTCGTTAAATTTGCAGACGACACAAAAATAGGAGGAGTGACAAACACCGGTGCAGCAGCAAAGGTCATTCAAAATGATCTAGACAGCATTCAGAACTGGGCAGACACATGGTAAATGACATTTAATAGAGAAAAGTGTAAAGTATTGCATGCAGGCAATAAAAATGTGCATTATAAATATCATATGGGAGATAGTGAAATTGAAGAAGGGAACTATGAGAAAGACCTAGGAGTTTATGTTGACTCAGAAATGTCTTCATCTAGACAATGTGGGGAAGCTATAAAAAAGGCTAACAAGATGCTCGGATATATTGTGAGAAGTGTTTAACTTAAATCAAGGGAAGTAATGTTAAAACTCTACAATGCATTAGTAAGACCTCACCTAGAATATTGTGTTCAGTTCTGGTCACCTCGTTACAAAAAGGATATTGCTGCTCTAGAAAGATTGCAAAGAAGAGCAACCAGAATGATCCCGGGTTTAAAAGGCATGTCGTATGCAGACAGGCTAAAAGAATTGAATCTATTCAGTCTTGAACAAAGAAGATTGATTCAAACATTCAAAATCCTAAAAGGTATAGACAATGTCAACCCAGGGGACTTCTTTGACCTGAAAAAAGAAACAAGGACCAGGGGTCACAAATGGAGATTAGATAAAGGGGCAATCAGAACAGAAAATAGGGGGCACTTTTTTACACAGGGAATTGTGAGGGTCTGGAACCAACTCCCCAGTAATGTTGTTGAAGCCGACACCCTGGGATCCTTCAAGAAGCTGCTTGATGAGATTCTGGGATCAATAAGCTACTAACAACCAAACGAGCAAGATGGGCTGAATGGCCTCCTCTCGTTTGTAAACTTTCTTATGTTCTTAAGTTCTTATAAGATTTCATATGTTTTTAGTTTCTGAGATCTGGGAGCCTCCCTAGTGGCCATCGAAAATATACATTTTCAGATCTTAAAATTTCATACTACTGTATGACTTGAGCTCCTGCTTTTAATGTTAGTATCAAAGGAGATCTCCAACCATGAACATTTACAGCCCTGGTTATTAAATTATGGTGGTAGTATCAGTGTTCAAAGTTGGGATAAAAAATCTCAAAACATATTTCTGAAAAATTGGCTCATATTGAAGGGAGCAGGATGCTCACTCACAACAACTCCAAGAAAAAAGCTTGGCAATTTTGAATAAAGGCTTGTTCCCTCTTTTAATAGAAACCTTAACATACATGGGATGTTAATACAGTGAGGGCTTTACAGGGGGCTCTTTGGGGGACACTTTTTGATTTTGGGAAGAATACACATATCTGAAACTGGGTGTGCTGTGGGTAAATATCTTACAATTCAAATTAAAATCACTTGTGGTCATGACCTTTATTTAGAAATATCAAATGAATAGCATTGGAATCAAGAATGCTGTGATAGTGGTGTACCAGGGTGTTACAACAGTAATTCTGTATCTAAATGTCATTACACCTTAACATAACCAAAGTTGGACCTTTTAATAATTTCAAAGGCACCCCACATCACATTTTTACATATTATAATAATTTTCAACCCATCATGGGTAGCAACACACTAAATTGGACTCTATAACATTTACATTGGACTCTATAACAACTCTATAACAGTCACTGAAATTATGACGTGATTTGTTGAATGTTTGCTACTTTTTTTTAATAATAATAAAACCTTTGTGCCCTTGAACATCAATCTTTAAAATTGAACACACCAGTAAATAACAGAAATGGTGGCCTGTCTGTCTATCAACCACAGACAACAGAGGTATGCAAGACACAGACAACAGAGGTATGTCCTGAAATTGGGAGATGATAATGGTCTACAATGTCCTTTAACTGCTTCTTTACACCTTGTCTTGGCTAAGTGGCAGAGATTGGTTTGACCGTACAAGAGAGGGTGACTAATGTCAATTTGGTCATAGACTGCCTTGCGCCGTGTATGCCAATCCTCCTCCTCTCCCAATGCCTCCAGCTCTTGAGGGTCATCATAATCATCAGAGTCAGGTGTTTGTTGACACCTCTGTGCAGCGGCTAGTCGTGAAAACTAGCCACTGATTTATCTGGTTGTTCTCCACTCCTCTGTTTTGAAAAGCAGTTGTCCTTTGTCATTTCTGGTATGTTTCATGTCCCTGGAAACTTGTGTTGGATCTGCCTTTTGGCCAGTTTTGGCCCCCTGATTGAAAATGTCAAGCAGATACTTTAACATTTTCTGACCGTTCACTGTTGAGCGTATAGCCCAGCCTTCCTCTTTGGATTTGCCTGGGATGGTGGATTGTCCTATTGACAATTCAAAGCTGAGTTTCTCTGGTCCAAACAGAGAAATTCCGGCTATAGTTTGAGCCCACTTCTTTCGAATTTTATCATAGGTGGGTTCCCTCTCCGTTTCTCGACAATGTTGTCCAACAACCATGTGCTCTTCCTGCTCTTCACTTGTTGCAAAGCCTGCCACACATCCAGTTTCAGGACACTGAAATAGTGTCTTTGTACCCAATCTTTTGGATGACATTTGTCCTTGAAAAGAATGGGAAGGACCAAAACGGTTGACATACAGTTAGCGATGTGGCCTCCTGTGACATCCGGGGGAATCTCTAGTAGGGGAATAACTCCCCTTTGCCAATATTGTAGCCTTTCCATGCCCTCACACCTTCTACTTCCAGTCCCTGACCACATTCCGGCGCCTCCTTAAGACTCACCTCTTCAAACAGCACCTGTAGAACTCCTCTGTTTGTATCCTGGGACGCTATCACCCTTCATTTAAATGTGCTTTATTTTGCTCTTATCTGACCCCTATTTTACTGCATTTAATCCTGTACTTCAGAATACTGTAATCTGCCAAGTGTTTAACCTGTAGTATTTTGTATTTAATCACATCCTGATGTAACTATCACTATTTAATCATATCCTGATGTAACTATCACTGTTATCTGCTGTACTGTTGAATTGTGGTTTGTCACACTTGTACTTTGCTTGAACAAAAGTTATTGTATTTCTTGCTCTTATTGTATTACTTGTATTGTAACACTTGAAATGTATTTGCTTACGATTGTAAGTCGCCCTGG
Source organism: Acipenser ruthenus (assembly GCF_902713425.1). NCBI lineage: Eukaryota > Metazoa > Chordata > Actinopteri > Acipenseriformes > Acipenseridae > Acipenser > Acipenser ruthenus. The sequence continues at coordinate 3,431,859 of NC_081192.1, read as the reverse complement.
ATAAGGGCGTCTGCTAAGAAATAAATAATAATAATAACAATACTTCAAACTGGAAGTTATTCAATGCCCTGATTCCCTCCAACCTCTGCTCTCTATGCCCTTTGCCTGCCATCACCTCCATAACCGCTATTCTGCAGCCTTTAATACCACAGTGCGATTCTAGGGCTTCTTTCATGTCCTCTGCAGTCAGAACATTGCGTTTCTCACTCACATACTGTCTAATGTGCATTTTCATGGATGCAGTCTTTCTGTCACAAATGTCCTTTCCAGCTTGAGGGTCTGAGAAATCATAGCGTGAAATGGATATGCCTGTCCTTTCACCCATAGATGGCAAGGATAACAGTAATGAAGCACTGTGATAACAGCCAGCATCTGCTCTCTGTATTGCATAGGCAAAAACTTCATTACCCAATCCATGATGATCAGAACAGAATGGTTATCAAGCTGCTCTAGCACAACTTGCTTTGCAAACTCCTGATTGACCACATGCACCAAATGAGCCTTCCAATGGTGTATAGCAATTGACTGCTCAAAATCAAACTGAATAGGACTTTTCTGCTCCTCTGTCAGAAGCCCTTCCTCCCTCATCATGTTTTCCATCTCTTCAAGGCAGTTGTCTATATCAGAACATCTACAGTATCACAATCAGCATCATGGTTGTGGTTGCATTGTATAGCAAATACCTCCTTCCCTTTCTCACTCAGAGAAAATGCTATACAGTGGTCTGTGCTTATATCTTCTATGCTGACATGGGTCTTGTAGTCTGTCTTGAGGTAGCGTTTGCCTGATTTCAGATGTTGTTTTATAGCCATTGCCCATGCTGCTGGGGCCCCGTTCAACATGAGAACATCAACAACTTCAGAGAGCATGTCAAACACTTCAGCTCCATCTGATGAGATATAATCCAGACCTTGTAGTGACTTTTGCTGATAAGCAGCACATACTTCAATCATTCTGAACAGTGTTCGCACACGAAGAGGTTCAAAACCAATGCTTTTGCAATGTTGGATATATTGTTGGATTATCCTTGAAGATATTAGGGTCCGTATGGCTGCAGGAATGATGATGTTTTCTCCGGAGTCAAGGTGCAAAGTTTTGATTCCATACGCAAAATCCTGAAGGAGATGAGGCCTCATCAGGACAGCCAGAAAGTCTTAATTGGGTCAAGGCGTGTCCTGTGTATTTTACTGCCACCTACTGATTTTCCTGGCCCTGCCTCTAACGCATGTGCTCTACCCCAATCAATGTGCCACTTTGTTAATCCAGGGATAAGCTCTTGTAACTCCTTCTTGGTGTAGTCATCAAAAAAAACAGACAAGAGTTGTAATCTGGTATGTGACGTTTCTGCTTGGAGGTAGGCCTTGATCAATGTTTGGAGAGTTTGTTTGTCCTATATAGTGATAAGTAGTCCCAGGTGGTTGAATAGCACATACTGCACCTGCCTATCTGTTCCTGAATTAAGACTGTATACAGTTAGAAATTGCAGTGTTTTTATTTTCATTGATCCCAATGTTGATGTTCAGTAACACACAGCCCTGTATAGCTTTTGAAAAATAAGCATTTAAATGATTTAAAATATGTTCGTAATAACTGTGTTGTACATAATTAATACTTAATGTTACTACTTGTTTACTCAATGTTGTAGTAATGGATACTTTATGAAAGTATTTCATCAACCATGTATTTGTACTTTTGAAACAGAGTTCAGCAATAAAGTTTTTTTTGTTTTTTTTTAATTGCATGTTTTGGAAAAAAGTGTAGTTTGAATCTACTAAGTATAAAATAATATTACTTCTAGTAAACTAAAAGTAAACTTCACATATACTACCAGCATACCTAAAGTGTTCTTCAAACATACTTTAAGTATAGACTTAAGTTTATAAAAAGTATATAAAAGTATACTTCTTTTCACATACTTAAAGTATACTTTCCTTGCACTTCCTAAATAATTTGTTAAACTATTTTGGTCCTAAATTGGCCCACTTTAGTATACTGTAAGTATACTCATATGCTTTACAAGTATATTTTAAGTATACAAAAAAGTACACTATTAGTATGCTTAAAGTATATTCAAACTACGCTTCACTTTACTATTTTTGTATACTTAAAATATACTTGATTTTTTTTTTTTTTTTGCTACCTTCTAGTTCATTTAATTGTTCTTCATCCAAATCGGCATGTCTACTCACTACTTGTGGGATATTTTTGCTGGTAATTGGACACTCAGTTTCATAGTTGGAGCTGTACATCTGTACGTCTGTAACTGTAAACAAGACTTTAAATTCTGTGAGGCAGCGTAGTGATAATCTGTTATAAAAAGAAAACATATAGATAAATTCATGCACCTCAAGTTTGTATTTCATCTATTATTCGTACTGATAAAACAAGGAAGTTGTTACTTGGATCATGGTAAAGCTATAACTATTTGTGCCTGTTTTTTATTTATTTTTTCGTAGTCATGAAGTAATAATTATCTGCCTATTATGTGTTCATTTTTTGCGTGGGTTAACATTATAACAAAACCGGAGCCACCATTCTATAGACACTGAATAAACTTAATATCCTGTTCGGTCATTGCTTGTTGTCTTAAAAAATCACAATGTTTTTCCAGTTTAATTTACTTTTGGGCTATAAAATCAACTTCATACCTTGAAATTGTATCCACGTTGTGATTAGTGACAGTATTTGTACTTCACTGTTCAATACGATTTGCATTGTTTTGCCTTGCGCATATCTAGATGGGGCGGCACAAACCTCACAAAGTGTCACAAAGACGGCCGGAGTGGGTGGCGTCAGACCAGAAACAGGAACACAAACGACAGAGAGATGTGGAGTTTGGTGGAGCTGAGCGAATGCTTTCGCTCAGCATTTAATGAATAAACAGACAGAAAATAAACGTTTGTAACAAAACACAAAAACACGGCACTTGAGCCAAAATAAACAGACAAACAAAACGGACTACACAGACAAACACGGTGAGCTTCTTTTACTACTTATTTTGCTTTACAATACCCTCCGTCTCCTAACCCGTTCTCCACTCACCGAACACCAACCCCCAGTGAGTGAAAACATGCAGCTTTTATGCAGTTGTACCGAGACTCGATTGCTAGTCAATCATTCAATTGGAATCTCGGTACAACTGCACGTGAATTAATTAAAGTGCAATTCCCCGTGCTCACATATTACTTTTTACTTGCACGTGATGTGATGTGCCATCCCCGTGCCTAAATACAAATATACAATTTACACACACGTGAAACACAGACCGCTTATATCCCGTGTACCAATGCCTATACACCAACATTTACACACAACACGTAACATATAACATACACAGGGGGGGCACTTTGCCACACTCAGTCATCTACAAATAGGAAAGCTCTATTAGCAATGGTTTCCCACTTAATGAAAGATAATGTACATGTTTAAAAAAACAATACTGGTAATTATGTACATGTTCACTCAGGGTCGGGCCTATAAACTTCAGCTTAAGGTATCAGAAAAATGCTACTGCATTAAAAAAAAAAAAAAAACTAGTAGCAAATTATGAGTTTTGGGTAACAAAAAGCTACCAAATATACATTAGCTTCGAGTTTTGTGTAATATATATATATATATATATATATATATATATATATATATATATATATATATATATATATATATAAAATGGACAACTTTAGATTTCAGAGTTGTAGCTAAACAGACTACAATACTCTGAAAATATTATAATATTTATTGGACCCTTTAGGATTTTCTCTTGCGTTAAAATAGTTAGCACAAGCATATCCCTGTATTTACACCCTTCAACAGTGAAACTAAACCAGCCTTTTCAACTGAATTACATAACCCACATGTGCCTCCGGCATCAGGTTTCCTTTAAGACAGCCTTATTTGCATATTCTATATGATATGAATGGTTTTAAGATGAGTTTTGTAATCGGGCAACACACCCAGCAGTTTCTTGGGATTGTGTCAACCACAGTCCCTCTGTCCCTTGCAGTTTTACACACCCCTGTCTCATTTCCATGTTGTATTTCTTCCTGTAAATATTCATTTTCATTATCTGATTTTAAGATGAGTTTTGTAATCAGGCAACACACCCAGCAGTTTCTTGGGATTGTGTCAACCACAGTCCCTCTGTCCCTTTCAGTGGATTCCCACACCCTTTTTACACACCCCTGTCTCATTTCCATGTTGTATTTCTTCCTGTAAATATTCATTTTCATTATCTGATTTTAAGATGAGTTTTGTAATCAGGCAACGCACCCAGCAGTTTCTTGGGATTGTGTCAACCACAGTCCCTCTGTCCCTTTCAGTGGATTCCCACACCCTTTTTACACACCCCTGTCTCATTTCCATGTTGTATTTCTTCCTGTAAATATTCATTTTCATTATCTGATTTTAAGTCAGTTCAGTTCACTACCTTTATAGTTGCTTTTCTATTTTATTCCCTTCCCTATCAGGATTTGTAAATACTTTGTCCTGCAAGATCTCTGGCACAAGATGGGTCGTTAAAAGCAATTAATAAATTACTAATATTAGCATTGCCAGAAGACAGAAACTACAGCACAATGAGAAAAGGCACACAACCAAACAGACAACATTACTAATTAGTTTCTTTTAACATAAACGTATAATTATTTACTTTGAAAAAACAGCAACCCTTCTATACACCTCCACCTTATTTACACATTATTAAAACATCCCAAACTATGAATATTTTTCCAAAGAGGTTAATCTGTTTCTACTGTACATTATTTATTTATTTTTTTACAAATATAAATTACAAATACTGTAAATATACACACACCTCTGACTGCTGCTGATACAAGCACTGAAGCCTCAGCAGCAAACTTTCCAAACTCTCCATACTGCTCAGTCAATAAAGCTCTAAGATCATAGCATTGAATCCTGTTGTAAAACAACTTCAATAATAAGTGTAGTGCTCCTCCAAGCTTTACTCCTGGCTTCTGCTGTAATTCACCTACATCCTAATGTCGTTTTGATACCACCCTTTTTACCGTGATAGTGGGACCCTTATCTCCTTCAAATAAATTGTCATGTGTAATACCCATAGCAGGCTATAAGCACATCAGAATAATAGCTTGTATTTAAAAAGCCTTTTCTTTAAATAAAAATGGCTCAACGAGGGAGCAGATTTAACTTTCATTTTCTAATATAAGTTTTTTTTTCTTTTGAGTTGTATTTCTGTTATTTTCAAGCAGTAATGTGAACTGTATTATTACAGGCTGTGTACGATTTCCTGCGACTAATTGTTTGTTGAGTGAAATAAAACATTTGAATAGTTTTTTTCCCTTATGTGATGAGGCACAGAAAAAATGTACATCTGATATATTAGCATTCAAAAAAACCCTGACATAGTTAAAGTGATTCCAATTTCACACCATAATTAATATTGTTTTAGTGACACTACCTGTATATTAACAGGGAGTGGGTGAAAGACGGATCAAGACAAAATGAAAACTATACCACAAAATGACTCCTTCTCTATAGTCTACTGTGACAATGTGCCCTTGCCCCTGTGTGCATATTATGTGTTGTATGTTGCGTGTGTTAATGTTGGTGTATAGTCATTGGTACACGGGATGTAAACGGGTCTGTGTTTCACGTGTATTTAAAAATGTAGATTTGTATTTAGGCACAAGGAGGGCACAAATCACTTCACATGCTGGTTAAATGTAATATGTGAGCACGGGGTTGCACGTAATGAATTCACGTGCTGGGATTCAAGTGAATAATTAATTAGTAATTGAATCCCAGCACAACAGTATATATAGAGACACGTAGCATTCACTCGGGGTTGGGTGTTCGGTGAGTGGAGAACGGGATTGGAGACGGAGGTATTTGTGGAAAGTAAGAATAGTTAAATCTGCTCACTGTGTTTTGTTCGTCTGTCTGTGCACTGTCTAGTCCGTTTTGTTTGTCTATTTATTTTGGCGCAAGTGCCGTGTCCTGTGTTTTTGTTTCAAACCTTTTATTTTCTGTTCTGTTTATTAAATGCTGAGCGAAAGCATTCGCTCAGCTTCACCAAACCACACCTCTCTGTCTGTTTATTTCCTGCTTCTGGTCTGACGCCACCCATTCCGGCCGTCTTTGTGACACGTGGTATCCTGCGTGGGATCTACAGCGCCGCCAGGACTCAGGCCAGAGCAGGAACCGCATTTTTGGATTAAAAAAAAAAAAAGGAAAAAAAAAAAATGGCAGAAGACGCCATCAAAGTGCGGGACTGGATCCTGGAGAATGCTGGGCGGGAGGCCCAGTCTATACCGGTAGCCGTCCGGTTTCTGCGGTTTATGGACAGAGAACGATGGGAGGCGTATGAGAGGGAACAGACCGTAAGCACCTGGGAGGAAGGTGTGGGGTTGGTCCTCAGCTACCTGGAGGCAGTTATAAGTGGAACAGCAGCCCAGGTAGCAGGTCCACCAGCAGAGGAAGAATGCCTGCTGGTTTTGCCTCCACAGCCCAAGCGGGAGGAGCCTGAGCATCCACAGCCCGAGCGGGAGGAGCCTGAGCGTCCACAGCCCGAGCGGGAGGAGCCTGAGCGTCCACAGCCCGAGCGGGAGGAGCCTGAGCGTCCACAGCCCAAGCGGGAGGAGCCCGAACGTCCTACGCCTGAGTGGGAGGAGCCCGAACGTCCTACGCCTGAGTAGGGGGAGCCCGAACGTCCTACGCCTGAGTGGGGGGAGTCGGTGCGTCCACAGCCCAAGAGGGGGGAGTCGGTGCGTCCACAGCCCAACAGGGAGGAGTCGGTGCGTCCACAGCCCAAAAGGGAGGAGTCGGTGTGTCCACAGCCCAAAAGGGAGGAGTCGGTGCGTCCACAGCCCGAAGAGAGGGAAGTCGGGGCTTCCACAGCCCTAGGACCCAAGCTGCCAGCAGAGGGACAATACCTGCTGGTTCCACCTCCACCAGCAGAAGAACAATGCCTGCTGTCCCCATCTACACCAGCAGAGGAAGCATGCCTGTTGGTGCACCTGCTGCTGCCATCCCGAGAGCTAAAGGGGGAGGAGCCATCGCTGCCGTCCCAAGAGCCAGAAGGGGAGGAATTGCAGGCTCAACCCCCTGAATATTTCTGGGGGGGAGAAGGGCAGGATGCTGGTGTCCCCCAGCAGCCTCTATTTATGCTGCTGAAGGGAGCACGGCGCACACCAGCCCAGCCGCCACAGCAGAGGGAGCCAGCACCGCCACAGCCTCCCTCTGAGTGGCCAGCATCAGCCCCATGGCCTCTGCCTCCACCGCAAGGAGCAGAGTAGCAGGAGCCATGGGCCCACTGAAGCCGTTGAGGCCATGTGTGCTTTGCACAGGGGGGGGTATATGTGGCAATGTGCCCCACCCCTGTGTGCATATTATGTGTTGTATGTTGCGTGTGTTAATGTTGGTGTATAGTCATTGGTACACGGGATATAAACGGGTCTGTGTTTCACGTGTATTTAAAAATGTAGATTTGTATTTAGGCACGAGGAGGGCACAAATCACTTCACGTGCTGGTTAAATGTAATATGTGAGCACGGGGTTGCACGTAATGAATTCACGTGCTGGGATTCAAGTGAATAATTAATTAGTAATTGAATCCCAGCACAACAGTATATATAGAGACACGTAGCATTCACTCGGGGTTGGGTGTTCGGTGAGTGGAGAACGGGATTGGAGACGGAGGTATTTGTGGAAAGTAAGAATAGTTAAATCTGCTCACTGTGTTTTGTTCGTCTGTCTGTGCACTGTCTAGTCCGTTTTGTTTGTCTATTTATTTTGGCGCAAGTGCCGTGTCCTTTGTTTTTGTTTCAAACCTTTTATTTTCTGTTCTGTTTATTAAATGCTGAGCGAAAGCATTCGCTCAGCTTCACCAAACCACACCTCTCTGTCTGTTTATTTCCTGCTTCTGGTCTGACGCCACCCACTCCGGCCGTCTTTGTGACATCTACATATAAAAGAAATATCATTGTAGGATTTCTCTTTATTATTATTGTTATTATTAAATGCTTTGAGCTGCTGCAGCTGAATTGCATTTAGTTGAAGAGATTATTATACAGTATTTGGAATGGTAGTGTAACGGTTTAAATATTTATTGCATGTTTTTGTTTTATCGTGTACTGTATACTATTCTGTGAACTGTGTGTACAATGATTAGCTATTAGGATTGTTTAACAATTGCTTCATTCCAAGACTGCTTGTTGTAGGAACTACAATCCCTGAATATGTTTTCCATTTACCTGTCAGAGTTGCTGTAATTATACATTTGCATGCCTGCAATGCAAATCCGTCAACATTTCTGCGTGTTAGAATGTGTTGAATGTGTGTTTTCTACCATACCTATTTAGCTGCTGAGATTGCATTTGTTATTAACTGAATCTTGTTAAATATAGTTAATACCACAACTAGAAATACTGCCTTTTGCTCTTCTATGCAATTATATACCAATCAATGGTTGGTTGTTTGGAAGCACTGATATTTTTTACTGCTGTATATCATTACTGATTAGGACCTTCACTCTGTAAACCAAGTTAAAAAAAAATAAAAAATAAAATAAAAAACATGTTTGCCTGGTGAATGTGAGCATGCAAATTACCTTTGATACATTACAAGAAAACAAATTTCCACTGGCCACAGACAAATAGAAAGGCCAAACTATACCAATATTTTGAAGATGACTGAATGTGACTTTCATAAAACAATTTTTGGTTATCATTTGTGACAATAAATATTGACAGCCACTGAACAGGAGAGGTGAACACATAATGGAGGCGATCAAACATATAATATATTATATTTGTTTGATCATGTGTTTAAACCTCTCTGGATTATATTTGTTTGATCATGTGTTTAAACCTCTCTGGATTATATTTGGTTGATCATGTGTTTAAACCTCTCTGGATTATATTTGTTTGATCATGTGTTTAAACCTCTCTGGATTATATTTGTTTGATCATGTGTTTAAACCTCTCTGGATTATATTTGTTTGATCATGTGTTTAAACCTCTCTGGATTATATTTGGTTGATCATGTGTTTAAACCTCTCTGGATTATATTTGGTTGATCATGTGTTTAAAACTGTCTGGATTATATTTGGTTGATCATGTGTTTAAACCTCTCTGGATTATATTTGTTTGATCATGTGTTTAAGCCTCTCTGGATTATATTTGGTTGATCATGTGTTTAAACCTCTCTGGATTATATTTGGTTGATCATGTGTTTAAGCCTGTCTGTAATATGGAATCTCGCATCACATTTTCAGATCAACATTTTAGTTCATTTCACAACTAAATGACGGGTGCTCTTGAAATGTAACAGGCAGCTGACGTATGTAGGAAGAATGTCCCACTAATGCACTCTCTTCATGGCATATACCCACATGTGTTCATGTACTTCTCTGCAATTAGTTTACTTCCTTTCTTTTATCTGTTTGATATAAAATAATTCATTTCCTGATTTCCCCTTTTAAAGAAACATGTCTCACAGTGCACAGTGAAATGGGGTGTGGGATTGTAGTCCTGGGCAAGATTTGACCTCGACAAAACAACTACATCTTCCAGTATACAACACCACTAGATAATTCGGTCAGGGCAATTAGCTCTTAAGGTGCAGTAGGGCTAAGGAAGGTTCGTGCGTCTGTGACGAATCAGCAATTGCTAGTTTTGCAACATGTTTTGCTTTTTCTTCCAAAAATGTTGCTTTCAAGCGACTTTTAAACCACTCAATGCCATTGACTGATACTCAGTTACATAGATGAGTGCAAAGAAGGGAAAGGCAGCTTTTCCTATTGTTAAATGAACACATTTACCTTCCGACACAGAGAACATCGTAAGGGAATTGCTTGGAAATCTGAGTATTTGCACAGCCCTGCAACTCACATATCAAGAAAATACTTTATTGGTTAAAATAAACAGGCTACAAAATAGACAAAGGACTGGCAAACTTCATCCATTCCCATAACAAGCAAATTAGCAATCAATTTGTTAGAGCTACATAGTCAATTGTTACAAAAAAAATAATTGTATTAGAAAGAGTTACACGATTAGGATTATTACACACAAAAAAAAATCCTTTATACTTAATTCTTCTTTAGTCTTTTGTAGATGTGAAACCTAAAAAGTTTGCGAATATCTCTAATCCAATATATATACCCCCCACCTTGGTCTTAGTTCAATTTTTCAATGGCCACGTATCTAAAGGTGGAGATGTAATGTCCTTGCTCTGTCTAGAGTCTAGACACTGGACGTTTTTGATGTTGCCTGCGAATTGTTTCTTCTGTGCTCTGCGATTCCTTCTTTTAAGCTCCACAATGTATTATACCTGCAGCTCCATGTCTATTTAGCCTATTACTTAAGTCTTTGGACTGGCCTGGTTTGGGATGAGTTTGATTGACAATTTGTGATATTTGTTTTCTAGCATGCGGATAGCTTTGTAAAACCACTTCAGATGAAAATTCATACTGAGCAAATAATCTCTACAGCAGACTTTCAGCATTTACTGTACCAAGCCATCCAACACTGGCCATATAACAACACATAACAAATTCTATATTCACATTTGTCAAGACTGTGGTCATATCATAGATACCTGTCACTTTTGCCAATTGTTTATTTGTACAAGCGAAAGACCAGTTTATCAGAGCTCATAATGACGGGTCAAAGGTCAGAGGTATTTAAACCATTAAGATTAAAACTGCAGCTTATTTTATATACAATATCATTGCATGTGAACCTAATAAAATACAGGTTCTTATTGTGAAGTTTTTACATGGCCAAGGCAGTGACTTATGCCTCATGTCCTCGGCTGGTCACGGCCGTTAAAGATGCGTTTCCACTGCTGGCTACAACAGCCCTGGCCAGCCACGGATGATTTTTCTGGCCTGCTTTGCTTTATTGTACTCGATATGTCCAGACTGCTGACACAGGAAATACAGCTGACACTGAGCTGCAGGGTCTTTTGAATAGTACCTGTGTGGAGAATGCCACGATGGAACAGCACGCTCTACATTTAGTAAACCAGAAGCTTATAGAAGCTGTTTTTCTTTCTTGAAGATAAAACATGCATGTGACGTTTTTGTAGATACATACATATAAGCTTTACTGTTCTCTCGGAAAGCAGGAAACTGTGTCTGCTAACAGTAATCATGCTTCGGTAAACATTCAGAGCTCTACAGTGATTTCTAGAGTAAAGTGTGTCTTGGGGGTTGTTACAGGTTTACGGGAGAGATCATGGTATTTTTTGCCAGGTAAAGCAACAACAACAAAACCTAGCTGTTTGTTTTGGCTGCTGTCGCCCCTTTTTGGAATATTTTGTTTGCATTGAGCCAATGTTAAGATTGTTTGTTTCAGGGCTCACGAGTGGCACATCCAGTAAAGTCACTCTGCGTGGAGTGCAGGATGCGCCCTGTTATGGAGTGAGATTACTGTCAAAAATACTAGAGCGCAGAAACACAATTTGTACCTGTAAAATGCAAAAAATACAACCTCTCAAAAAAAAATGTGCTTGCGTTTTTATTCTACGCGCGCTCGAATCCCTTAGTTTACAGTTCTATTCTAAACTTCAACATGTAGGGAACATGAAAAACAATGTGAACAAATTGGATAATAAATAAAGGAATTCTGGCCACACATGCACAAGGGACCAAAAGCAAGCAAAAAAAAAAAAACTGAGTGAGAGGACGGCTATTTAATAACCATTAAAAAAAGCCTATATTTATACGGTTTAAATTAGTCTTACTAATTATTTACAATGTGTCCCGGTTTTGAGCTTTGAAAAGGTAATTGACCAGTAAGTACTTAACGATTTTGCACCTACGTATGTACAAGTGTCAAAACTAAAATAAAATGGCATTATGTACACTTACGGAACATTAAACCATATAAAATGATGGAAATCAAATACCTCAGTCTGTGAAGCAGCTGGTACAGTACTTGGTTTTCCGTCATGTTTGGGTTGAAATGCTCATCGAGGCTGCCTCTACACATCTGCAGATTTTTTGGAGTGAATAACTACTGTCAATTTGAGAGCGAGCAGAGAAAAGATTTGTAAGCATAGAAAGGGAATCAAGCACATGCAGAATAGAACCGTAAGGGTAAAATAAAAACGCAAGTGAATTTTTTTTTTTTGAGAGGTTGTATTTTTTGCATTTTATAGTTACAAATTGTGTTTCTGCTCTCTCGTATTTGACAGTAATCGCACTCCATACCCTATAGCCTGGAGATCGCAGGTTCGAATCCAGGCTATGGCATTGCTGACCATGACCGGGGGTTCCTAGGGGGCGGAGCACAATTGGCTGAGCGCCACCCGGGTATGGAGGGATTAGTTCAGCAGGGCAATCCACGGTTCACTGCACACCAGTGACCCCTGTGGCTGACAGGGCGCCTGCGGGTCTGCGGTGGAGCCATTCAGATCTGTGCTGGAGTAGCTTCACTGTGGATCCACAGTGTGAAAAATGGCGGATTGGCAGGAACATGCAAGCCCCAGTCTGGCGCCCGGCCAGTCTACAGGGGTCGTTGGTGCGTGGTGAGCCAAGGACACCCTGGCCGACCTAAGCCCCCCCTCCCCCTCCCTCCCTCCCTCCAGGCGGCGCTCGGCCAATTGTGTGCCGCCCCTGGGGAGCTCCCGTCTACGGTCAGCAATAGAATAGACTCGGACCGGTGACCAGCGGGCTATAGGGTGCATCCTACCAGATGCGCCACTCAGGAGCCCCTAACATGGGATGTTTTTAACATGGGAGCTATCAGATTCACTTTCAATCCATCTTCTTTTTGGTTTGGAAAATTGTTTTTTGAGAACGCCGTCTACAATCATGTATAGTCTGAAAATAAAAATAGAGACAAAACTTTTTTCAATTGCAGCTCCGCGGCTCGGGCAGTTTCTTTCCCTGAACTTCGACTGCTACGGGTTTCTTTAAAACACAGCACATCAATCCCACAATCCCATGCAGCACAACACAGTCCCACAATCCCCCAGCGACCTGTAAATACAGGACAACAACTTAAGGATTTGGCCACGTTAGTAACAAACACAGAAACGCGTGTCTGTTGGCTTGGGTTGGCCAGCACCAGCCCTGGCCCGCAGTGGAAATGAGGCATCAGAAAAAGCATATGTTAAGCAGAGGACACTGGGAACTGTTTACACCAATTTCAGGAGAGCCACCTGGCAGATAAGAGACACAGCAATGATGGGATTAGGCAGAACTTCGTCTGTTATTGGCGAGAAATACGAGAAGGAAAAGTCTTATTTTTTTTCAAATCTGCATGTGGAAATAATGTGTAGGTGTGTTGTGTATGTGGTTTTGCAGGATGAGCCATACATCAGAGGGGCCCTATGTCTTTGTACTGTAGGTATTGAGCATGTTGCTATGCCAGCACACACTGACATATTATTATTATTATTATTATTTATTTCTTAGCAGACACCCTTATCCAGGGCGACTTACAGTCATAAACAAAAATACATTTCAAGAATCACAGTACAAGTATTAATACAATTAAGAGCAAGATAAAATATTATCACTTTGGTTCTAGTAAGTACAAGTATATGACAAAATACGATTCAATAACGGAGCAGATAAGTGTCAGTGATAGTTACATCAGGATATAATTAAATACAAAATACTACAGATTAAATAACACTTGACAGATTACAGTACTCTAAAGTACAGGGTTAAATGCAGTAAAATAGGGAGCAGATAAGAGCAAATAAAGTGCATTTAAGGAAGAGTGATAAGTGTCCAGATGGAAAAGAGGAGTTTCTACAGGTACTGTCTGAAGAGGTGAGTCTTGAGGAGGCGTCGGAAGATGGTCAGAGACTGGGCAGTCCTGACATCTGTAGGAAGGTCATTCCACCACTGCAGAGCGAGGGTGGAGAAGGAACGGGCTGTGGAGGCAGGGGAACGTAGAGGAGGTAGAGCCAGTCTTCTAGTGCAGGAGGAGCGGAGAGGTCGAGTGGGGGTGTAGGGAGAGATGAGGGTCTGGAGGTAGCTGGGTGCAGTCTGGTCAAGGCATCTGTAGGCGAGTACAAGAGTCTTGAACTGGATGCGAGCGGTGATCGGGAGCCAGTGGAGTGAGCGGAGTAGTGGAGTTGCATGGGAGAAGCGAGGCAGAGAGAACACCAGGCGAGCAGCAGAGTTCTGGATGAGCTGGAGTGGATGCGTGGCGGACGCAGGGAGGCCAGCCAAGAGGGAGTTGCAGTAGTCTAGGCGGGAGAGTACCAGGGCCTGGACCAGGAGCTGGGTGGTGTATTTGGTGAGGAAGGGTCAGATTCTTCATATGTTGCTCAGGAAGAATCAGTGCGTGCCAGGGTGGAGATGTGCTGGGATTAAGAGAGGCAGGGGTCCAGGGTGACTCTGAGGTTCTTAGCTGAGGAGGAGGGAAAGAGTGTGGTAGATTCCAGAGGAACAGAGATAGAGAGATCAGAGGAGGGGGAGGAGGAAGAGGAGGGAAAGAAAAGGAGGTAGTGGGTCTGGAGTACTTGCAGTACATTTTACTTCAGGAACAAAATGAAATGGAATTACCTATGGTGTGCATCTTTTTCAGAAGCGTCCCTATCATTATAGCCCCTTTGGTCATGATTTTTTCAGAAATCTTAAAACAGTTTGTATGAACTGTATGGAGTTCAAGAAGTTGCCCTGCCAACAATATATATATATATATATATATATATATATATATATATATATATATATATATATATATATATATACACACACACACACAGTGCCTTGAAAAAGTATTCAGACCCCTGACCAATTCTCTCATATTACTGAATTACAAATGGTACATTGAAATTTCGTTCTGTTTGATATTTTATTTTAAAACACTGAAGCTCAAAATCATTTATTGTAAGGTGACATTGGTTTTATGTTGGGAAATATTTTTAAGAAAAATAAAAAACTGAAATATCTTGCTTGCATAAGTATTCAACCCCCGTGCTGTGGAAGCTCCCAGTTTACACCGATGAAAGAAATTGCCCTAACAAGGACACAGTTACCTTACCATTGGCCTCCACCTGTGAACCATTAAAGTTGCTGTCACATTTTCTGGATAAAAACCCCACTGTTGAAGGATCATTGGTCAGGCTGTGAATCTGAAGGAAAATGAAGACCAAAGAGCATTCTACAGAAGTTAGAGATAAAGTAATACAAATGCATAGATGAGGGAAAGGGTACAAAATAATATCCAAGTGTTTGGATATCCCAGTGAGCACAGTTGGATCAATAATCAGGAAGTGGAAGCTGCATCACACCACCCAGGCACTGCCAAGAAAAGGCTGTCCCTCAAAACTCAACGCTCAAACAAGAAGGAGACTTGTGAGAGAAGCCACAGAGAGGCCAACAATCACTTTGAAGGAGCTACAGAGTTCAGTGGCTGGCAGTGGAGTAATGGTGCACCAGTCAACCATATCAAGAGCTCTAGGTAAACAGTGATAGGGAAACAGTGATAGGGAAACAGTGGCTTGGCTCTTCTAACGTGGATGTAGAAGACTCAGCACCCTAGAGAACACTCCCCATCAAGTTTATTTTTCATTTTAGCGCTAACTTGTCTTAAGGTGCTAAAATGGCAGAAATGGAGCAGTTGAGGGAGCAGTTGCAGGCGCTGAGGGCAGCTCATGATACCCTGGCTGCTAGACAGCAGAATGTACTTGCAGCTGTACCAGGAGAAAGCCCTGGGTAAGACCATGGTTGGTGGATTGTCTATTGATGATTGGGTGGAGGAAGCACGGACTAGCATTAGGGCCCGACATATGTCTAAAGTAGATCAGGCAATTTTTTTATATGACCATTTAGAAGGGGAGGCTAGAAATGAGATAAAATACCGATCCAAGGAAGAAAGAGAGGATCCTGAGAAAGTATTTAAAATATTGATTGAATTATATGGCTGTTCTCAGTCCTATGTGGGTTTGTACAAGCAGTTTTTTGAGCGAAGGCAGAAAGAGGGGGAGTCTCTTAATGAGTACTCCCATGCATTAATGTCCTTACTCGAAATGGTCTTGCGGAGTAATTCTAACGGTATTCCAAATTCAGAGATTGTGCTAAGGGATCAATTCGCAGAGAATGTGCGAGACAGTATGTTGCGCCAGGAGTTAAAAGGTAACGTACGTCGAGACCCACAGATTACTTTAATAGCCTTACGTCAAGAGGCAATTAGATGGGTTCAGGAAGGGGAACAGGGATCAATTAGTGCTGTTCATGCTCCCCCAGCCCGACTCGGTAGTATCCAATCAGAGGTCCAAGGCAGTTGTGAAGCGGTTGCTGTATTAAAAACACAGGATATTGAGTTGGAGGAAATTAGAGGGATTTTAAGTAGTCAACAGTTGCAAATTGATCACTTATTACAGCTCTTAGAACAGCCACGGGCTATTAGTAAAGGACAGGGGGCATCTCCGAGCCTTTTTAGGTATTGGTATGATTCAGAAGGGAGGCCCATTTGTAATCGGTGCAACCTGGCTGGCCATATTGCGCGGCGTTGTGTGCGAGAGCAGTCACAACATGGGCAAGTGCCTGGTAGTGATGGGGGGAGGTTAGAGCCCAGTAGCAGGACTCTGCCATCGGAAAACTAGGGCCCGCCAGTGTACAGAGCCATACATTGGTTGGGGGCAGTGTAGGCTCCAGTGCTACTCCAGATAGCGCCACTGCGGTATCATGTTTGTTAGGCCGTTGTCCGGTGGTGAAAGTCTATATGAGTGGGGTCTTAGTGCCTTGTGTATTGGATACTGGTTCAATGGTTACTACTGTTACAGAAAGTTTCTTTTCCCAGAATTTTAAGTTTAGATGTGGAGGGAAGCTTAGAGATTGTTGTTGGTTAAGCCTTCAAGCTGCCAATGGTTTAGAGATACCGTATGTGGGCTATTTGGAGTTGGATGTACAAGTATTGGGGAAGTTAATTCCCAGTCATGGGGTTTTGGTTGTTAAAGACCCCCCAGGCATTGGGGCCAAGTGTTGTAGAGGAGAGCTACCAGGGCTTCTGGGAATGAATGTAATTGAGGAGTGTTATCGTGAATTATTCTCACAACATGGGCCTGTGCTTTTTCAGGTCCCTCCTGTTGTTAATGCAGGTGTAGATTGGCAGAAGGCACTTCATTTTTGTCGACGCGTGGTGACTGGCACATCCCAGGTGGGTAAGATAAAAGTGCAGGAAGCTGGGTTAGTCAGTATTCCTGCTGGCACGATGGTTATGGTTCAGGCTACCGGCCCTCAGGGTGGTAGTATGTTGCCATGGACAGCACTATTAGAACCCTTGGGGCCAGGTGAAGGTGCCCTACCTACTGGACTCCTATTGCCTTCCGCTGTAGTAAATATAGTAAAGGGGCAGGTACAGGTACCGGTGGTAAATGTAGCCTATTTACATCCCCGTGAAGTTTTGGGGACAGCACATTGGGTAGAGGTAGTGCAGGAGCCTGCTACCGGTATCCAAATTGAGGAGGTAGGGGCCCCTGAACATGTTGCAATTGTTAATGTGCAGGGTGTACCATCTGGTAACATGGGCTCCTTATCTGATTTTTCTGGCCTTGATTTATCTGGGTTAACCTTAGTTGAACAGCAGCAGGTGCAGCAGTTGCTACACAAGTACCATACTGTGTTTGCTGAGGGTGAGGGTGATATAGGGTGTACCAAGGTTATTACCCATGAGATCCCCCTGGTGGACAATGTGCCAGTCCGCCAACGACATAGAAGAATACCCCCTTCACAATATGAGGCCGTAAAGGCCCATATAAAGCAGCTGTTGGAAAGCCAGGTTATTCGTGAGAGTAGTAGCCCTTATGCTTCTCCTATTGTGCTGGTGCAGAAGAAAGATGGCAGCCTGCGTATGTGTGTTGATTACAGGCAACTTAATGCCCGGACCCGGAAGGATGCATACCCCCTACCCCGTATTGAAGAATCCTTGGATGCCCTCTCAGGCGCGCGTTGGTTCTCCACACTTGATTTAGCAAGCGGATATAATCAAGTTCCGGTAGCAGAACCTGATCGGCATAAAACTGCATTTTGTACCCCTTTTGGTCTGTTTGAGTTTAACAGGATGCCTTTCGGACTCTGTAATGCCCCTGTAATGACTGTTTGGAGATCAGAGCTGCCAATCTCTCCTCTTGTACTTGGATGATGTGGTTGTGTTTTCTTCGACTGTGGAACAGCATCTGGGACGTCTAGAAATGGTCCTTAGTCGCCTTCAACATCAGGGCCTTAAGGCTAATCTCAGTAAGTGCTGTTTCTTCCGTACAAAAGTTAAATATCTGGGGCATTTGGTTTCCCGTGAGGGTGTAGCCACTGACCCTGAGAAGATCACTGTTGTTGCAGAATGGAAGCGGCCTAGAAGTCTTGTTGAGCTCCAGTCATTTTTGGGATTCTGCAGTTACTACCGTAGGTTTGTTGAGGGATTTGCAAAGTTGGCGGCCCCCCTTCATCAGGTAGTGGCTGAGTTAGCAGGAGCTGGTAAAAGAGGACGGAGAGGCCCAGGGGTTATTACGGAGAGCATCTGGACTAGGGAGTGCAATGCATGTTTTCAGGCATTAAAAACTAAACTTGTTTCTTCGCCAATTTTGGCTTATGCTGATTTTTCAAAGCCTTTTGTTTTGGAGACAGATGCCAGTCATCAGGGGCTAGGGGCTGTATTGTCCCAAGAACAAGATGGAAAATTGCGTCCCATTGTCTTCGCTAGTCGCGGGTTGAGACCAACAGAGCGGAAAATGGAGAAGTATAGCTCCATGAAATTGGAGCTACTGGCCCTGAAATGGGCCATGACGGAAAAGTTCAGGGAGTATTTGCTCGGACAGCATTGCCTGGTATACACTGATAATAACCCTCTCAGTTATTTGCAGACTGCCAAGCTGGGGGCACTAGAACAGCGATGGGTGGCACAACTGGCATCGTTCTCTTTTGAGATTAAGTATCGCCCTGGTCGACTCAATGGCAATGCCGATGCCCTGTCTCAGCAGTATGAGGAGGATGTTATGGTTGCTGAGGCTGGAGCGGCAGTGGGATCTCGTCTTCCCCTTGTTCTACGACGGTCTCAGTCAGGACTTCAATGTCAGGACGTGAAGCCAGGGGAAGCAAATCAGCGTACCATCACGGCTCTGCCTATTCGGCAGAAAGCTGATTTGGCCACCTTGCAGGCCCAGGACCCTGTAACTGGATGTTTCTGTGATTTTTGGAGACAGGGTTATGGACCGGACCATATCGAGAGAACACGGCTGTTAAAGCCAGTGTTGGAACTGTTGCGTCAGTGGGAACGGATTGAGCAAAAGCAAGATGTGCTGTATCGTGCTGCATATCCTTCAAGAGGAGGTAAGAAGTTTTTACAACTTTTACTCCCTGAAATTCTTAAGAAAGAAGTGCTTACTAGTTTACATGATGACCATGGCCATCAAGGGGTGGAGCGAACTATGCACCTGATTCGACAGAGGGTATTTTGGCCAGGTATGGGGAAGGATGTTAAGCACTGGTGTGAACAATGCATTCGATGTACATTGTCCAAGGCGGTTCAGCCGAAGATGCTTGCTTCAAGGCCCCTAGAAGTGTTGGCGATTGACTTTACTGTATTGGAGCCCTCTAGTGATGGTAGGGAAAATGTTTTAATCATGACAGATGTGTTCTCAAAGTATACGCAGGCAGTACCAACTCGGGATCAGCGAGCTAGTACGGTGGCTAAAGTATTAGTCCAGGAGTGGTTTTATCGTTTTGGAGTGCCTGAGAGAATTCATTCAGATCAAGGAAGAAACTTTGAGAGCACCTTGATTTACCAGCTCTGCCAACTGTATGGGGTGCAGAAGAGTCGGACGACTCCTTACCATCCTGAGGGGAATGGCCAATGTGAGAGGTTTAATCGCACTCTCCATGACCTCTTGCGGACACTCCCTCCAGAGAAGAAACGTCGCTGGGCTGTTCATCTTCCCCAAATGTTGTTTGCTTATAATACGTCGGTTCATCAGAGTACTTGTCAGTCTCCTTACTATCTGTTGTTTGGAAGAAAACCTCATCTGCCTATAGATTCCCGGCTTGGAGTTGGAGAAGTGGAGCCAGCCGGGGGTACTGTGGAGGACTGGCTAGCGGAACATCAAGAGAATTTGCAAACAGTTTTTGGGGAGACTCGAAAGCGCCTGTTGGATGCGGCACAGCGGAGGGCGAGAAGGCATAACGAGAAGGTCCGGGATGTGAGGATAGAGGAAGGGCAATTGGTTTACTTGAAGAACCACAGCAGCAGAGGACGGAATAAAATTCAGGATATTTGGAACCCTATGGTGTATAAAGTGGTACGGTCCCCTAAAGGACAGGGGGCAGTTTATTCTGTTGCCCCTGTGGATGGAACTGGGATAGTTCGGCATGTCCATCGAGGGGAGTTAAGACCACTTCATCCCAATGTGGTGGAAGTAACGTCACCTGCTGTAGACCTTGATTTTGGCCTGTTCCCCTCACAGTTTCCCATTGCAGGAAAAGATACATCATCAGAGGATGGGGAGAGTGTGGTGTGTAGCAGAGTCCCAGTACCTCAGGAGGCCCCTATTCTATCATCTGAGGAAGAGGAACTGGGACAGCAGTCTCTAGTGGTGCAGGAGGAAACTGCCCCAGTGGTAGAAGAGGTTTTGCGACGGACCGTACGGAGTACTGCAGGTTATCATTCTAATCCCCACAACCTTCCTAGGTCTGTAGTCCAACACATCGAAGACGTTCCAGGTCTAGCAGTAAGGGCTGCGAATCTTACTAGGCCAGGCACCGACAGTTGCATAGTCGAGTCACTACCTGGTATTTCGGGCAGTGGTTGTTAAAAGTATTGGCGACGGGGGCGTCGACGCAAAATAGGGGGGGTAGAATGTAACAGGTGGGACCGCGGGAACCAGGAAGTGTTAATTGTTGGCAGTATAAATATCGGCACCATAAGGGTGCAAGAGAACCAGGTAGTCGATGTGCAGCTGTGTTTTGGTGTTCCTGTGTTCCCGTGGTTCCCCCTGTGACGAGGTAAGCCGGTTGCACTATTGTTTTGCTCCCTCTTAATTTTTATGTGCAGTACTCTTTTGGTGTCCTGGTTTTATGGTATTGTTATTGGTATATTGTAGGGCGAGTCGGCGGATATTCTTTTGGACGTCAGTATTCCGGACTCTCCCGAGGTAATGGAAACTGTGTTTTCAATGTAACTGCTGTGTTAGATTTGTTGTGGTGGTGCGGCGTAACAAGGTTTCTTTTGTTGTTGTAGGAAGTGGAACGCCGCCAGCCACTGTTTCTGCTAGTTGTCTTTCCCTGTGTTTATCTTGCACATTGTTTTTGCTTATTATTGTCCCTTGTTTGTTTTAGTTTGTGTACGCACGTTTTTATTTGTCTTTACAGTTTTAATAGTATCGTGCAGCGTTTAGCTAGCTTTTAGTGTGTGTCTATAGGAGCTGCGAGGGAGAGCGTCGCTATTGTAGCTGCTCTGCTCTACAGAGCATTGAACGTTTAGTCAAGTAAGGTGCTGGGTTGTGTTTTCTTTTTGAATTGTGCACTATTATGTTTGGTGTGGTGATTTTGTTTATAGTTACACTTTTAACATATTTACTTTAATAATTCACGTGTGGTTTCTTTTTGTTTATTTTATCACAGGTGGTGGTTGACT
Source organism: Acipenser ruthenus (assembly GCF_902713425.1). NCBI lineage: Eukaryota > Metazoa > Chordata > Actinopteri > Acipenseriformes > Acipenseridae > Acipenser > Acipenser ruthenus. The sequence goes on along the minus strand of NC_081192.1, from coordinate 3,410,287 downwards.
GCCCTTCTGGGCTTTGGTGGGTGGAGCAGCCAAATATTTATTAATTGGATGGACGTTTCTCTATCTCTCCTCTAGGTGTCGCTGGGGACAATAAATAAGCAATTATTCTATTGTGCAAGATATATGGTTAGGATTGTGTGTAATTGCACTGCAGCAATTGTGGGTTTTAGTGTTGTTGTTGATAATAAAGATTTTGTTGGCACAACCAATTTCCATTCTTTTGTCTTTTCATTTATTTGAGAGGGGCTCTGTGTGGGGTACCCAAATATTGCTGCTAGATTAATAAGGTTATGTGAGGTTCTATTTCTCGTTAAACTATAGATGGCATAGTCTGCATCGCGACCTGTACAGTTAAATAGAGAATAGGTCGTGGACGCCACACTAACGCTGCCCATGCCTCAAGACACACCATCCCTACAGTGAAGTATGGTGGTGGCAGCATCATGCTGTGGGGATGCTTCTCATCAGCAGGGACTGGGCATCTTGTTAAAATTGAAGGAAGAATGGATGGAGCAAAATACAGGGAAATACTACAAGAGAACCTGCTTCAGTCCGCTAAAAAACTGAAGCTTGGGAGGAAATTCACCTTTCAGCAGGACAATGATCCCAAGCACAAGGCCAAAGCAACACTGGAGTGGCTCAAGAACAAAAAGGTGAATGTCCTACAGTGGCCCAGTCAAAGTCCTGATCTCAATCCCATTGAGAATCTGTGGCACTATTTGAAAATTGCGGTCCACAAGCGTCGTCCAACCAACCTGAACAACCTGGAGCAAATCTGCCAAGAAGAATGGGCCAAAATCACTCCGACACTGTGTGCAAAGCTGGTACATACTTACCCCAAAAGACTTAAAGCTGTTATTGCAGCGAAAGGTGGCTCTACCAAATATTAATGTGTGGGGGCTGAATACTTATGCAAGCAAGATATTTCAGTTTTTTTATTTTTCTTAAAAATATTTCCCAACATAAAACCAATGTCACCTTACAATAACTGATTTTGAGTTTCAGTGTTTTAAAATAAAATAACAAACAGAACGAAATTTGTAATTCAGTAATATGAGAGAGTTAGTCAGGGGTCTGAATACTTTTGCAAGGCACTGCATATATATATATATATATATATATATATAGTGGATACATCTCAGACTGCATTTTTAGGTCTTATTTAAAAACATGTTATGTAGCATTTTTTTTTAAACTGTGTAATTTAAATGCTATTTTCTCTGAGCACTGTCCGCGACGCACGCGCAGTAAATACAGTTGCTGCTGATCGCACATGTCATCAATGATAATATTTAATCGACAGCTTTGTGAAGCAGGTAACAGGAAATTTAAAAGCTATATCATATCAGATATATTTTATTACTATTTTTATGTATGATAATTATTTGTGAAATCATTATATAACAAATATACGGAAGAACATTACCTTTTTTTTACCTACTTTTTCCAAGTAGCTGCCGGTAGTTTGTTTACCGTACTATATTGCTGTGTCTTGATAATATTTTATGTTGTTATGTATTTCTAAAGTAACCAGTGTTACCGGACTGTTAAATGATTTAATCAATACACTTATTTAGAGCGATGTTTCTGCGCATGCGCCAACAAATGGGACAGTGCTCGGAACATAACGTTTTTCATAATTACAGATTGTCATAACTTGCTAATGTTGCCGTTTTCTTCAAAAGGCTTTGGGCAAATGTGAAATCTTCTTCAAAAATTTGATGGATTTTTTTAACATCGCGAAAACCAGCAACATTTTATGCTTCCATTGACTCTCCATAGTTTTTTTTTTTGTCGAACCCTCTGTGTATACCACAATGCTTTGCGCGCAGTGAGACACAAGTCGCCATTGAAAACACCGTGTAACAAATTTTTTTTTTTTTTGGTTCCTGGGTAGTAAGTGTTATTTCTTAACTTATGCCTCAAAAGTATAGAAAATGGCTATTATTCCCCACAAACCTTGCTTTTGTGACCAGGACAGTGATATTTTGAAATTTACCTATTTTCCAGAACATTCCAGATAGATTCAGTGCTGAGTAAACTTGGAGAAACTTCTAGAATTCCAGTAATATAAATAGTAGTATAAATACAGGGGCCTTAAGCCCACCAGTTCAGTTTAGTTCCAGCTGCCTAAGTGGATACATATCTGCATTTTTCTGAGATGGCATCAAGAGGCTGCAAGCATCCGGCAGACGCATTTTGCTATGTCTGCACCCAATTTATCAAGACAAGAGCGAAAAAGTACTCCGTGGAGGCATCTGCTAAGATGTGTGAGGCCTACAAGGCATATTTCGGCATGCCTGTCGGGGATCAAGACAAACCCTGGGCACCTCATTTCACCTGCGAGCACTGCAAAAAAACTCTGGAAGGTAAGATGGACAATTGTTGCTCGGATTTTATGTTATAAAATTTGTTAATTTTTAAAATTGTAAAAGTTTTTAATTTTAAAATGTTTTACAATTTTCAATGTTATTGAAAAAATATATCATATATGAAAAATGTTGCGAGAATCTCTTACACATTAGTCATGGGTGAAATAAATGTATTTTTGTAGGATGGTACAGAGGGGAAAAGAGAGCCATGAAGTTCGCTATCCCAAGAATTTGGCGGGAACCCACTGACCACTCAAGCAACTGCTACTTCTGCATGGTGGACCCTTCCAAGCGGACCGAGTTCTCTGTGGGGAGGAACAACGTCAAGTGGGAGCCACTGGTGGACCCCCGGAAGGTGCTGATGCCACCACTGCACATCAAATTGGGCCTTATGAAACAATTTGTCAGAGCTCTAGATAAGGAGTCGGCAGCCTTCAAGTACCTTCAAGACTTCTTCCCTAAGCTGTCTGAGGCAAAGGTCAAAGCCGGTGTCTTCGTCGGACCACAGATAAAGAAGGTCCTGGAGTGCAATGAATTCCCCAAGAAGCTCACTAGTAAGGAGAAAGCGGCTTGGAACAGCTTTGTCGCAGTTGTTCGGGGCTTCCTGGGCAATCACAAGGCCCGAAAACTATGTGGAGCTGGTTGAGACTCTGGTGAAGAACTACGGCACAATGGGCTGTAGGATGTCCCTCAAAGTCCATATCCTTGATGCTCATCTTGATAAATTCAAGGAGAACATGGGAGCGTACTCGGAGGAGCAAGGCGAGGGCTTCCACCAGGATATACTGGACTTTGAACGCCGCTACCAAGGACAGTATAACAAGAACATGATGGGAGACTACATTTGGGGGCTGATTCGTGAAAGTGATTTACAGTATAATCGTAAATTTCGAAAAACTACTCGCTTCTAAATCTTTTGTAGTCATTTTTGTATTACTTTAGTATAAATACATGTTAATTTGGATTCATATGTTGTTTTTTTCTGACTTTATGTGAACGAAAAGACACAAATTCGCCGGTTTTATCATTGGAAATAGGTAAATTTCAAAATATCACTGTCCTGGTCACAAAAGCAAAGTTTGTGGGGAATAATAGCCATTTTCTATACTTTTGAGGCATAAGCAATTAGGAAATAACACTTACTACCCAGGAACCAAAATTGTGTTACATAGTGAAATCAGCGGAGTCAAGTATCTCTTGTTCAAAGAATATCTTTTGAAACGCCCTTCTAATAAACTGTAATATTATTGGCTCAAGCAGTTTTGAGTGAGGCTGGATTTTCATTGGTTAAAATATTAGTGTGTGCTCCCATTGGCTAGAAAGGTTGCAGTGTTTTCAGCACAGTGCGAGATTGACAGTTGGAAGTTTGTCTGTTTGTTGGAAGTTCGACTGGTTGATTAGAAATGTGCAGGTCCGTACAGCCTTTCGTATTAATGAATTGATCAATTCATTTGTGAATTATTAGATGAATTAACAAATACGTTTATGAATTACTGTATGAATTGACGAATTGCTGGACAAATTCACCAATTCCTGAATTGACAAATGAATAGCTGGATAGTTTTGGCACAAATGGCGCTCCATATATTACAATACAATGACACTTGGTGTGACTAAAGGAAGGTTGCACGAGCAGCATTAAAAAGCGGCTGTACAGCGCATGCAAATCTGCAGAATTACTGAACAGTCAATGTTCATATTTCCAACCAATCACAGAGAATTTCGGGTGGGTTTATACACCGACTTATGCTAAAACAAACTATCGGCTATCCTCGCCAGAATCATCACTCTCGCTGCGTGAAGAGGTTAGACTACTGTAAATAATAACACATACAGGTACTATTTGTACTGTGCTGGAATGTTTCTCGTTATCCATGATGATTGTATATCTGTGTGCAACCGACTTTGCTTCGTGTGTAGCTATAGGCGACAATTGCGGAAATGAAAGCTGTCATGTCACATTACCGTCCCATGTTAACTACGCATTGAAGCATCTCGTGGTTATAACACCTTGTGCATTAGAATAGCCCATCAGAATAGGAGGGGCTGTAAAACATTAATACAGAAGTATCTGGAAACATATTTTCTATTGAATTAAGTTTATATTCACTTTCAGTTCACATGTACCCTCTGAGAAACATATGTTCGTGAATAAGTAATTTATTAACTAGTTATTTTCACATTTGTGAAATTCAGAACATGTTTTATTTATTTTATGATGATGTTTTTAGCAATAATGACATACAATAGTTTCAGGTCTTCAGGTGCACATTTAATTTGTTAAATATTTACATTGATAGTTGAGTACTGTATATGATACAAATACTTTAAAACAATTACAAAAAAAGAACCACGTCCTCGTTTCATTTACCTTTCTTTAAAAATAAGTAAATAAGCTGTCTTAGAGGCAGGATACTTCTCTAATTTGGTGACCCCTTATTTTTATGCTAAATGTGTTATAGAAGTATATTTTATCCTGGTTTTACTGCCACCACCTTTTTATCATCAGTAAGGTCCGGTACTGCAGATAGAAACAGAAAATAATTATGATTATATTTATACAGCGAATCAATGCAGGGTAAGAGGAGAACAGTCAATTTAATAAACAATAGTTAAAACAATGCTCCACGACAATTACAGTAAACAGTATAGGTCAGAGCTAGTCTCTGACCCTCAACAACAAAACAAATATAAACCACTTCAATCGAAAGCAATAAAATGTCAAGATATGATAAAGCAAACAATGAGAAAATAAACAAAGAACCAAAACAGTAAAGCTAAACTACTAATGTCGAATACCACTCGATAGAAAATGAACACAACAAGTTAAGTGTTTAGAGACCAGCCCTAACATACTCTAGTACCACTTAAATTAGCAATAAGGGGGACGGGAGACTTAAATGGGCAATAGCTTTATGTAGTAAAACCATCTAATTTAATTAATTACAAAGAAGAAGAGAATATATGATTGTTTAAAATGTCCATATTCAATTACAAGCAGTATAATATATACGGTAGCGTTCAATCTTTAAAAAAAGTGATTTAAATAAATGAAAGACAATAAATATCCGTTATGTAATTAATATAAACAATACAAAAGGCAAGTTCAGAATGTGCACATATGCAATTATAAACTGACGTAGGTTCACAGAGTATGCATAATAGAGAAGATTTCACAGAGTCACTTTCCTGAATTTGCAGACTTCGCTGTCTGGGCTCCAGCAGCAGGAATGTGAATCAATTTCAGCTTGTCGTTTCAGTCTCAACACGGCGATCAGGACGGCAACCACGCTTTCTCATACTGCGGTATGAGAAAGCGGCTCCTGGCAATCTGAAAACCTCTGCGCATTTTACATAGACTTATGCTTATATTAAGACAGATTAAATAATATTCATATTTAATAAAGAAGTGACAACATTTCATTTGAGCAAAACAGGAATACGATTTAATCTTATTACACATTGATCCATGTCTCAGCCTATACTGTTGACTTTAAAAAAAATAAAAAAAAAACTCGACAAGATCAGCAAAGAAGTTAGCCTTAGTAAAATGTATCTAATTTAGATTGTCAGAAAACGGTTTCTCATGATCATTGATTGGTACCAAAAATGGAATAGGTAGGAAACTTATATGCAAGTTAATACCAATTGCAACGAGCTTGGCAGCTCAACATAGTCCCCAGCTGCGTACTGAAATTTACCTCAATTGCAACGAACCCCAAATAACTGCTGCTGCCCTCTAGAGGATACTAAGTGCGTGCCAAATTGCAGTGCCTATGTAACCCCACTTCCCACGTACTCTGCGTTGACACTTGTTTTCCTCTTTTTTTCGTAAATCAACAGCTTTTATTAATTTGTACATGCAGCGTCGGGTCTGAAAGAAGCAAGCCCGGAGTTAGCATACAAAAATTATTTTAACATTTTTTCACAACACATAATGCTCTATATGTGTATCTTATAACATAAACATATATCTACCGATCAATAGTTTAACAAAATACATGTAAAAATCAAAATGATATTATTATAAATCAGAGCACCTCAAACACGCAGCCTCACCTGAAAGAAGCAAGCCCGGAGTGACTTGCTCCTGCGCAGATGGGCTCTTACCCTTGACCTCAAAACGAGGCACTATTGAACAAGCATATAAAAATTTAAAGGAACAGTGCAAATTCAAATTGCACCTGTTACATCTCACCCCCTCTAAATTTCAACAAATTTCCAGACTGATTACACTACATGTAATGTTATCAATTTCTTCAAGAACATTACAAAACATGAAAAAGAAACAAGGCCTGGGTTCTATACCCAGTTAGATGTACCAACTTGTAGTTATTCTTGACGAATTGTGAAATTAAAGAAACTGGCCAGGTTACAGTTGCTCTCACAGAGTTGAAATGTGCCGATATACACATTTCCTACACCTTTCTTATGCCTTGTTAAAAAAACCACTTCTGAAACAGGTGATTCACAAAAACAAAATAAGAAAACAGTTGTATTACAAAATACAAACAACTTACAAAAATTGAAAAAAAAAACACACATATTCTCAGTATTAGTCCCTTTTTTTTTTTAAACTATCTCCACTACGAAATTATTTTTTTTTTGTGCAAAAAGAGACCCAACAGACATACTCATACTGCATATTAGTCTATCTACAGACTTCACTATACGCCCTGCTCTGGTTCTAGTAACTGTCTGCTCTGGCTCAATCTCTACGATTTGTCTATTTGCTGTTTCTGCAGTAACGCTAACTGGACTCAGCCCCTCATTAACTTCAGAAAGACTTGGGCTTCTTTCGGGAGAGTCACAGGACTCTTCTACTCTGTTCCCACTCGGTTCTTCATCTTCAACAGAGTTCTGGTTAACGGGTTCAGGAATTGGCTCTTCATCATCACTTTCAGCATCACTTCCATGTGAAAGGTTTTCACAGGACCCTTCAGCAGCCATCATTGACATTCCTTCCTCTAAACTGCTTTCCAGTGATTCATTTTGTTCTGCTCCCTGAGATACCCAGTTCCTGGTTCTGGTCTCCACATCTTCCATCTCAACTTCACTTACAGAGCTTCTTTGTCCCTCTGAGGATTCTCCTGAAGAAAGAATGTCCACATCCCCTTCACAGTCAGTATCTAATGGTAGGAAGTTCGCCTGCATGATCAGGTTCCGATGAACAGTTTTCTCCTCCCCTGTTCCAATCCTGCGGATTTGGTAAATGGGCAGTTTTGCATCTTTCTTCACACCTAACTTCATACAGAGCTGACTCCCATTTGTCAGCTAACTTTTTTTTTTCCTCTTTCAGTCTTATTGGCCAGGAGGACTCGATCCCCTTCAGCAATGGCGGTGCCCTTGACTTTTTTGTCAAACTGACGTTTCTGGTGCGCTTGCTCTCTCAGTGCATTTTTCTGTGCAACATGGACAGCTTCCTTTAGATCTCGTCTCAGCTGGGACACATAAGCATCGTAATCCACCACGTTCTCATCTGTCAGCACATTGCCGAACATCACGTCAACAGGTAGGTGAGGTATCCTCCCAAACATGAGGTAAAACGGTGCATAGCCAGTCGTCTCATGGGTTGTGCAGTTATAAGAGAATGTCAGCGTGTTAATCATTTGTGGCCACCTATGCTTAGTTCTCGGGGGCAGCGCTCTTATCATTGCTCCCAACGTACGATTAAATCGTTCAACACTGCCATTCCCAGCCGGGTGATAAACTGTTGTACGAGATTTTTCTATATGAGCTATATCAAGCAATTCCTGCACCAGCTGTGACTCAAAATTAGAACCGCGATCTGAATGAATGCGTTGTGGGAAACCGTATACACAGAAATAATCATTCCACAAGCGCTTGGCTACCTGTTTAGCTGTTTGGTTTGTACAGGGAAAAGCATGTGCAAGACGAGTAAAATGGTCAGTGACCACAAGAACATCCACGTTGCTATTTCTATGATCCTCAGCTGACCAGAAGTCTATGCAAACCAATTCAAGAGGAGAAAAGGTTTGTATGGATTCAAGTGGAGCCCTAGCTTCAGGTTCAGGAGACTTGCTCAAAACACATCTCCTACACTTCATCACATAGTCTTTCACCTCCTTTTCAATGCCAGCCCAGAAGAATCTTTGGCGTGCTAGTTGCAGCGTTCTAAATTGCCCTTGGTGTCCAGCCTCATCATGAACTCCTTTTAACACAATAGATATCAACACTGAAGGTACAATAAATTGGTACCTTTTCTGACCAGAGACAATGTCTTTTGACACTCTATACAGTATGCCATCTTTGATTTGGAGTTTTCTCCATTGCTTTAACAGCCTCAACACTCGAACACCTTCATGACACCTTTCACGTCTGGATGGACGTCGCTTCCTTTGCACGTAGAACATCACCCTGGATACTATGCTGTCTTCTTCTTGCCTTCGTTTAAGGTCGTTATGGGAAAAGGCCGGAATGGTCTGCTGAGAATGAAGTGCGACACACTGGTTGTTTACTGCCAAACTGACTGCTCTGTCCGGCACTGTGCACCCCCATTGACAATGTACATCCAGAATAGCTGTCACCTCCTCAGCTGTTACCATACCTGCCAACTGTTCACTACCTGTTGAAGTAACCAAAGCTTGAGTGTTGACCGTTAGATGGAAAGCATCATGAACATCTTTCTTCTGAATTGACTCTGACTCGTCTACAAGAGCCTGGTATGGCTCCCGGGTGAGACGCTCCGTCACACTTGTTTTCACAAAGGGGGACCTGCTCAGACGGTCTGGAATTACATTTTTGACACCTGGGACATATTTCAAATCAAAATTGTATGGAGCAAGTCTTGACACCCACCGTTGCTCACAAGCATCAAGTTTGGGCTTTGTTAGTATATAAGTCAATGGGTTATTATCTGTCCATATTGTGAAGGTTCTTCCTCTCAACCAGTGACTAAACTTGTCACAGACTGCCCACTTTAAAGCAAGGAACTCAAGGCGGTGTGCTGGATATTTCGTCTGTGCCCGATTCAAAGATTTACTTGCAAAAGCCACAGGCCGGGCCCTCTGTTCTCCATCTGCCACTTGACTCAAGCAGGCACCTAAACCATAGGAAGAGGCATCAACTGACAAAACGAAAGGCTTATCAAAATCAGGGTGAGCCAAAACCACTGTTTGTAGGAGAGCCTCCTTTAAGCTTAAGAAAGATTGCTGACACTCTGTTGTCCAGTCTTCAGGACTCAGTTTCTTAAACCTGACTCTCTTCGAGTGACCCTTTGAGCCTTGTTCAGCAGTCAGCTTGTACAGCGGTCTAGCTTTCGCAGAGAAACCCTCAATGAAATGATTGTAATAATTCAACATCCCTAGAACAGACCTGACTTTCTTAGGAGAGGGTGTGCAGCCATCTTCCAGCATTAAGTCTCTCTCAGTGAGATTAGCTATTACTGCCACCTTGTCTGGGTCGGTGGAAACACCCTCTTCACTGACCACGTGCCCTAAAAATTTCAGCTGTCTTTGCAAAAAGTGACATTTCTTTGGAGACAACTTAAGACCATGGTTTTGGAGACGACTAAACACCATTTCCAGCCTCTGAAGAGCTATCTCCTCACTGGGTGCAAACACCAGTAAATCATCAAGATAACACAACAAGCTAGTGTAATTCTGGTCACCAAAAATAGAACTCATAATTCTCATAAAAGAGCCTGGAGAATTACAAAGACCCTGTGGCATTCGATTATACTCAAACAAGCCAACTGGTGTAGTACAAGCTGTATATTTCTTGTCGCTTTCGTGCAATGGAACATTATAAAAGCCAGAAGTAAGGTCCATAGAGCTAAACAAGGAATTGCCTCCAAGAGCAGCTAAAGCATCTGACTGATGAGGCAATGGATAGGCATCCTTAAAGGTGCGTCGGTTCAGTTCACGGAAATCAGTACACACACGCACATCCCCTGATTTTTTCAACACAAGCACCAACGGTGAAGCCCATTCACTATTTGACTTCCTAATAATGCCTTTCTCTTCCATATCATTGAGAACCTGCTTAAGCCTGTGATAGTCTGCAGGTGAAACCCTACGATAAGGTAAACGGAAAGGACGCTCATCTTTCAGGTGTATCCTGTGTACAAAGTCTTTAGCTTCACCACAATCCAGTTTGTTCCTTGAAAAAATCTTCTCGTATTTAACAACTAAATCTCTAAGCTTAGTCTTCCACTGATCGCTTACTTCACATGAATTCAAGTCTAGTCCAGCACGTTCCAACTCGGTGACAATGGAGTTTACATTACGTGTACATTGGAAATTCATTTGAATGCCTTCCGTCTCAGTTCTGCTATTAACATGGGTGCTGTCCATACCGAGTCCCCAGTCAAAATCCTCAAGAGCAATACATGGGTGCACATCTGCAATTTTTGTGTTACGTCTCAAAGTCAATGGCTCACTCAAAGAGTTAATTACTTTTACAGGGACCCACCCATCTCCCCACAAAGGTGTAACAACTCGACCGACCAGTACATTTCTGTTGACAGCTCTTGAAGTGGAAGATTCAACCACAACAGTACTACCAGCTGATATTTGGACTTTATCTGGTAGCTTACCCCATAACACGTGCTCACTGTGAGGTTGGAGGACCACGGTCTTCCTCAATTTTGCCGTTCCCACCTTATTTGGAATGTGATCTCCCCTCCATCGCACAAGGTTGGCCATTAGAGTCATAAATCTACCACTCTCACCCATCTCTCCTTTGTCAGGTTCTTTCAGGAGCCTCCAGTAATTGTCATTGCTTTTCATAACCTGAATGAGATGTTTTATCACATTAGTACCAATAATAAATGCATCCACTTGTCCTGGTACCACTAAAACAGGAACAATCATTTGATAGCCATACAGGGTTATTTCAAGGTCATAAATGCATTTGGGTTGAACCTGGAGCCCCCCACAACCTATAAGTGTGACATTTGCCTCTCTACTATCATTAACACTGAGCTCACTGCGTTCTATAAGCTCAATCTCTGTCTGCACACTAATGGTGCACGCCATCGAGCCACTGTCCAGAAGAGCAGGAAACTTCAGGTCTGCACCTATGGAAACCATGGTATAAAATAGGCTGTCACTGTCCACCAATTGTTGTGTTCTTTGAAAAATAGCTTCCTTGTTTTTCTGTATTTTGCCACAATGGTTGCTATATATGGATTTGAGATCATCAGTATCTAAGGCTGGGGGGTTTATTGTATTGCCCACACAGTCCCCCTTCAAGTGTGGACAATCTAGTTTTCCTGCTGACTATCGGATTTCGGAGCAGCCACGGGATCAGTTACCTGGTTACTGACTGGGCAGTTTCTGCAGCTGTGATCCGACGAAAAACATGTGAAACATAGACGGTCACGTATACAATGGGTCTTCGTGCTATGATCCCTCCCATCACATATCTGACAATGGTTTCTCGGTCTGACCTTCCAATTCTGTTTTTGAGGTCTCCCACCCACATTGTTAAGAGCCTTTGCAAGCAGATCAATTAACTTTGTCAGTGTGTCTTCATTTTCTGAACCTTGTCTGGCACTGGGCTGCGAACACTTGTGTTCAGGCTGCACATGGGTCACATCAGAAGCTTCCTCTTTGGCTTGTTTGCTTGTTGTCCTAGACTCAACAGCAATATTACTCTGACCTCTTGTAGCACCAGTGCTAAGCCAGTTACTTTTTAATCTTAGCTCTCGTTGGTGGCTATCCAGCATATCCTGTACTTCTTGGACTGACCATTTTTCCAGTGGTCTGGTCTTAAAAGCACTAGCCAGTTGTGCATCGGGGCAGTGTCTAATGAACAGCATTGCAACCTCTAAACCTGGGTCATCAACCTTCCTACCCCTTCTTTGCAAACAGTCAGTCACAAGATCCATGGACTTGTTAACCCTGATCCAATAATTAAATGCACTTTCATTGGGCCGAGGCAAAGTAGCATAGAAATCGGCCAGTGGAGTTGTAGACGAAATTGCATCACCAAAATGCTGCTTCAGTATGCTAAAGATCGCTTCAGAATTTGTTTGCAAATCTACGTTACTATTTCTGACTGCAATTTTCACAACGTCTTTAGCTTTTCCTCTTAATTTTTCCATAATTTCACGTGAATGCACCTGAACTTCAAAGTCTTTCTTTCGCAAATAATTTTGCATTACTTCTTCCCATTCATAAACATTACACTTATCGGTTTCATCGCCACGAAATGTAGGTGGTTCCTTAACCTCAGACTTTACAATCACATTGAGCTTCGACAAATCAAGTGTGCTAGCAGTTTCAGAAACCCTATTGTGTTCTTTTAAACCAACACTGTTATCATCATGTGAACTGTCATGGTTTGGGGAATTTACACTCTCTACTAACTTACTATTAACTAATTGAGAAACAATAGATTCTCCAATTTGTTGTCCCAACTGCACAATTACTTGTGTTAGCATCTCCCCTGAAAGTCCCTGATGCTCTGTTTCACAAGTAGCATTATTTGAATCAGATACACAAAAGGATGGACAAGACTGCTGCATTTCTGCCATTTTGACACCCAAAACACCAGATTCAACACTGTGAGTGTTTGGAGTGCTAAACATTACATGCTCTCTGGCGCCCCCTGGTGGAATTTGCATCGCCGGTACATTTCTAGTCCACCCCCTTCCCATTCCTGCTGTACTGAAACCAGCAGCTGCAACAGGGCTGAACTCGCGCCACTTTTGCTTAGGCTTTACTGACTCGCATTGTTCTATATTAACAGTCTTATCACTCCAGTGTGCCATTGTAATTCTATAAAATACAATATAATAGTTCAAAACATTGAAATGAAAACAACATTAAAGAAAGAAAACCACGTTTCTTTACATAAACTGAACAGGAATCACGTTACACATTCGACTTCAAATTTAAATTGTAGACATCAATGTACATTGCAATGCGGCGTATATCGTATTTATTTTCCACTACTCTGCAATTACACCTTCCCTATACCCGTCTGCACTATCTTAGGACCTGAATCACACGCTTGTCCCACGGCGATCGGCTGAGCTGATCTTAGTTCCATCGGAGTCACGGCACCAAATGTAACCCCACTTCCCACGTACTCTGCGTTGACACTTGTTTTCCTCTTTTTTTCGTAAATCAACAGCTTTTATTAATTTGTACATGCAGCGTCGGGTCTGAAAGAAGCAAGCCCGGAGTTAGCATACAAAAATTATTTTAACATTTTTTCACAACACATAATGCTCTATATGTGTATCTTATAACATAAACATATATCTACCGATCAATAGTTTAACAAAATACATGTAAAAATCAAAATGATATTATTATAAATCAGAGCACCTCAAACACGCAGCCTCACCTGAAAGAAGCAAGCCCGGAGTGACTTGCTCCTGCGCAGATGGGCTCTTACCCTTGACCTCAAAACGAGGCACTATTGAACAAGCATATAAAAATTTAAAGGAACAGTGCAAATTCAAATTGCACCTGTTACACCTACAAAAAGTACCACGAAATGTTTTTGTCAGGACAACTGAGGAGGTCAGCACCTCCGGTAACAAAAACGCTTATTCACTGCCAAACATGAACTGCTTTAGATGTGTAATGGCTGCAGTATAGGATACTGACCTTAGGTTTAGGGTTTCGGTGTTGGGAGAGGATTATTCATTGTTTTTATTAACAACAATATGATAACCAATCAGAGTGCAGTGTCCTGACAGGAACATTTGGTGGGACCTTTGTAAGGACAGCGTGGTGTAACCCTTTCTGTAGACTAATGATTTATAGTACTGTACTAAGTGGAACAAATGTGAAAAATCCCCAAATGTATTGACAACTTTTCAAGTGAACTATTCATAGCCACAAATCCAGCTATAGTTTACCTAAATTTGACGTATGAAAAACATATTTACATATAGCCTATAATACATATACATATAGATAGATAGATAGATAGATAGCCTCATGTAGCTTGAAAATAGCCTAGGCCTATATGAAAATTTCCTGCAGGCTACGACTTTCAAAATAGTCCCAATTCTCTCCCGGTGTTTGTAATTAAAGCACAATTGTATGGTGGTCTGTTTTAAATGAGTAGGCTACAATTATTGTGTAATTATTCAATGAATTGTTTTTAACCACCTGTTCCCCTTTACAACGTGGCCTCAATGCACCCGATCTCGAGATCTGTAAAGATGTTAAGCCGTTACCAGAGAGTTTTCTATGCGCAGCGATTACAATCTGCCTGAATAAGATCCAGGCATTATCGCTGTTTGCGTGACCCGTTCACTAGATACAATAAACAGGACTTTAGAATGAGGTATCGCTTTTACACAAATGGTGCCAGAAGATGAGTTGAGATACTGGGAGCACGGCTTCGATCCAGGGGAAGAGGGGAGCCTCCCGTTGACCCCACACTGCAGGTTTTGTTAACCCTGCATGTTTTTGCCACTGGATCTTTTTATTGCTGTGGGGGCGATTTAACCAATGTACACGAGAGCACTGTTTGCCGTACAGTTCATAAGGTCACTAAACTCATTGCAACGCTACATGAATCGTATATTGTCATGCCAATTGAAGAGGAGCAGTGGGACATCTGCACAGCCTTTTACACCAAAGCAACAATACCAGGTGTTGTTGGAGCTGTTGACTGCACACACACATCCACATTCACTTTCTCAGGCAACATAAGGATCCTGCTTACATTAACAGGCGTGGGTATGCCTCTATGAATTGTCAGATGGTTTGTGACTATGACCTTATGCAACGTGGTAGCAAGATGGGCAGGCAGTACACACGATGCTCGCATTTTCGACAACAGCCTCCTTAAATCCAGTTTTGAGGAAGGCTTGTATTGTGGAGTCCTCTTGGGTGACCATGGTTATCTAACACCTGTGCGCAATCCTACAACACCAGCAGAGCTGCGATATAACAGGAGTCACAAAAAAACAAGAACCCACATAGAAAGAACCTTCGGAATTTTAAAGCAACGTTTTGCTCGTCACTCCTTTGGTTTGCGCACCAGTCCAACAAGATCCAGCAACATCATTGTTGCATGTGCGGTCCTCCTTAATAATAATAAAAATAAATAAATAATAACAATAATAATAATAACAATAATAATAATATCTTTATTTTTATACAGCGCCTTTCATAGTGGACCACCATCACAAAGCGCTTTACAGAGGTAGGCTGTGAACTGTGCATTATATGCAGAGTCACTTACAATAGGACACAATGT
Source organism: Acipenser ruthenus (assembly GCF_902713425.1). Taxonomy (NCBI): domain Eukaryota; kingdom Metazoa; phylum Chordata; class Actinopteri; order Acipenseriformes; family Acipenseridae; genus Acipenser; species Acipenser ruthenus. The sequence continues at coordinate 3,394,721 of NC_081192.1, read as the reverse complement.
TTCTATCGACTGGGATGAAGGAAGGAGGATACCCACCACACCCAGAACAGTTTGACAATGTTATAAACAAACAAGAAAGAGAAGGACTGGTATTTCGAAGAAATGTTATACGTCATCACTTCTAAGGAGACCTTGTGAAGACATGTAACCTCCTGTAACTAACAAAACACAATTAGATAGCCCATATTGTAAAGCTTCCGTCCTATCGCAAAATATGCTCCCATACGTAAAGAAAATACATTTTTAATATCTCTTTAAAATACAGTTTCAATTTATAGAAAATATATATTCAATATGGGAGCATGTCAATTCATCCTGCGACAGTTGGTGCCGGCGATAATTGGGGACCTTATCCAGGGCGACAATTGTTACAAGTTGTTAATAACTACTTCAGAAGGAAATTCCTGTTGCAATCAGGGCAGCTTCTAAACAAAACTCAGAAAAGCTGATTAGTGAGCTTCATTTATTGCACACATTTCATCATCTTTAATAACAATAGTTTAATAGTAGGAAGTGTCGGAAAATAATTCCTAGTATCTATTAGTCACGGCACTCTAATGATCCAAGCAGGAACTGCAATAGAAAAAAATATACAGAACAAATGCCATGTAATATTAAATGGTAAGTGTGACAGGGTCTTCCTCGTGTCACGCGTGTGGGTAGCCGCTGTTCAAGCATACAGAGAGACAGAGGTGGTGTTGTTGAAAACGCCGGCACAGGCGCGCAGGTTTTATTTCACAAACAAAGAAACAGAAAACGAAAGTAAAATAAAGATGGTCATGTGACGTTACCAGCGATGGTAACGCACAGAGGACCAGTACATCAAGCTGTACAAAAAGTGCAAAATAAAACACAATACCCCAAACTATAAATCAAAGGTGCCGTGAAAACGGCAGGCCTTGCAGCAGCCCTGAACCATCTCCCGCGGATGTTTTTAACCTGACGGACACTCGATCAAGACCCGCCCACCTGCTGATTGAGGTCCAGCCCAGCCAATCACCTGCTGCCCTTCCCCTCAACCAAGCCTAGCAGGCAGCAAGTCTCAATCGAGCGTCCGTCTGTAAACAATAATTCAATTAAACAAATCAGCTCCCAAAATGACACAAAATAAACCCATTCCCCATACAAATTATATAACCAACACTAAATACACACGTGCAGGGCACTCGCCCTGCTACATACCTCCCTCCTTAGGATGAACCCTAAGGGTTCATCCGACAACACCATTTAATATCACTATCATTACATATACATTAGCAGACATCTTACAAAACCCACACAGTCTAAACAAAACCAAAAAAAAAAAATTACTTTTTATATCTACTCCCCATCCCCCCAATTTATTTATTTATTTATTTTTTAATATACTATTCTAACACATATGGGCGGGTGGGAGGGAACATTAGAGCCCAGTCAGCCTCAACCAACCACCAGACAACTAACTGGCTCCAATGTTAAATCACAATTATAACTATACTTTATCATTCACTATTATTTACCATCATTATTATTTATCAGTATTCCCATCACCATAAGTATCACTATAAATTTAACCATAATCCTTATCACTATCACCTTCACCATACACATCACCAGTTCACTTCTTAGTATAATTTATCATCATTATTATCACTATTTAACTATTATTATTTAACCTTAATTTATCATTCCTATAATTACTAATTATCACTACACTAATCATTTCACGTTGCTAATAACTATCATTCATATCATAAATCATTTACCAATAATCAACTAACATTTACCAACAATTAATTTACAACTTATCACCAACACTTATTCTCACCCCTGGGCTTCTATGCGGGGCGCCCATTCAACCCCGCTTACCCCCTAAACCCAGTGTCCCTTCACGGGGCTCCACTTCGAAGGATTGCCCCGCCTCCTTCTGAGACGATCTCCCACGAACGACAGGTCCTCCTTCGCTGACGCTCGGCAGGCAGTTCCTCCCGCTGGCTTCCCGGGCAGGCAGTCTCTCCGGCTCCTCCCTCGCCAGCTTCCAGGACCGGAACTCCTCCTTCTGCAGCTCTCGGGGACGGACCCTCCTTGGCCTCTCTGGCGTTCGGGATCTCTCGGCTCCATTAAGGACAGCGGCTCCATCCATCTCCTTCAGCAGCCCCTCAGGGTTACCTGCGGTCTGCCCTTGTCCCCCCCAAAAAAATTCAGGGGCTTGTTCCTCCTGTCTCTCCGTAGCCATCTAGCCTTGCTTCGGCAGGATGCAGCGGAATCCCCTTCCGACACCATATGTGACAGGGTCTTCCTCGTGTCACGCGTGTGGGTAGCCGCTGTTCAAGCATACAGAGAGACAGAGGTGGTGTTGTTGAAAACGCCGGCACAGGCGCGCAGGTTTTATTTCACAAACAAAGAAACAGAAAACGAAAGTAAAATAAAGATGGTCATGTGACGTTACCAGCGATGGTAACGCACAGAGGACCAGTACATCAAGCTGTACAAAAAGTGCAAAATAAAACACAATACCCCAAACTATAAATCAAAGGTGCCGTGAAAACGGCAGGCCTTGCAGCAGCCCTGAACCATCTCCCGCGGATGTTTTTAACCTGACGGACACTCGATCAAGACCCGCCCACCTGCTGATTGAGGTCCAGCCCAGCCAATCACCTGCTGCCCTTCCCCTCAACCAAGCCTAGCAGGCAGCAAGTCTCAATCGAGCGTCCGTCTGTAAACAATAATTCAATTAAACAAATCAGCTCCCAAAATGACACAAAATAAACCCATTCCCCATACAAATTATATAACCAACACTAAATACACACGTGCAGGGCACTCGCCCTGCTACAGTAAGAAATTCAATATTTAGAAAAAAATAGATTCCATGAAGTAACCATTTAAAATTGAAATATAGAGATATGTCATGTTTTCATACAGGAAGGGCCTGGTTTGCAGATTGGACACTGGAGAGGATAGCAGAGATGGAGATTAGAGCTAGAGATAGAGCCAGATGGAGAGAAGAAATCAGAGAGAGAAGATGCAGTTTCTTAGGCAGGAATGGGACTAGATTTGCAGCAGTAATCAGCAATAAAATAGAATCTCGGAATTCGATATACTTGTTGTATAGAAATGACATTACAAAGACAATAAGATCATTTATTCATAAAAAAAATTGAAAGTAAAATATTCCACTCTGAATATCACCATGAGTCTCTGCATTCACTTTCAATATGATCAGATCAAACATGGTGTGGCAAAGTAATAGCCCCCATATGTATATTGTATATGTGTGCTGTTATTATTTATTGTATTATAATTTGTTGTTTGGCAGCATGGATGGGGTTAAAAGCCCCATCATAAAAACCCTGTGCAGAAGGTGACCATCTCCCGAGTTAATTCATTGATTAATTGTTGCTAATCGGGAGATGGTCACCTGTATAAAAAGCCTGCAGTTTTCTGCACTCTGGGTGGAGAGTAGTGGAGAGAACGAGAGCAAGAGAAGGCGTCCTGAAAACGAAAGAAACTAAGAAATCAAGGATCAGTGAAGGTTACTGCCCAGCCTGACTTGTGTTGCTTAGTGTTCATGATTTTGTTTTGTTTAACTGTTTATTTTTACTCTGTGCTTATTTTTTGTGCCAACCTTTTATTTTATTTGTTTTGAAAATAAACGTCGCCGCAGCAGTTGCTTCTGCGTGTGTTCCTGTATCTGGCCTGATGTCACTACTCGCCATTCCTGTGACACATGGCCAAAGTGAAAATAAAAACTTGAGATCTTCCCTGTAGCTTGGACGTTGGAAGTTATTCACAATATTTCCATACTGTCCCAGTTTAATATATTAATATATTAATGTTTAGCTAAGCAAATTTGTGGCCAATCGTGTGCTGTCATGTAGACATAAAAAACAAAACATACAAAAAAAACAAAACACATTCACATAGACACACCTTGATAGGGGTTTGGCATTTCCCATAGAGTGTCACTGTAATGAGCAGGCATCTGAGCCCATTTAATTGAATGAAAAGTTCTGCAATCTGTTTGCTGATGTCATCCCTGTCCTAGAGAAGATAATGTTACTTGACAGGCACATTAGTTCAATCCTCAAGGCTTTTTTTCTGTCTGGAATCCATAAAAGACATCCCTAATTAATAAACTGCTGTAAAAACAACATGTTGAAGATAATGTTCTGAGTGGGCTGTGCTGTCTGATTAATGACAATAAGCTCACTTGCAAATCTTTATTATTTGCACCAAGAGGGAAGTGTCTTAGGACAGTAATTAAGTAAGTAAATGCTATCTGCTGTTGCTGCCTATTCGGCCTTAATCCTATTACCCAAGATGTTTTGTGACATTCAATGTATGGAATTCTGAGTGTATTGAGTATAGAGTAACAGCTCACCCCTACCTAAATTCTGGCATAAACATGACAGACTTAAGCTGGGCTGTATTTTTTAGGCACAAGATCAAGATGAGATAATATACATCTTTCTACACACATTACATACACCTGCCTATTTTTTTTTAAAAGCACGAAAAACAGGTTTTTAATCCAACATCTCGCTACAGCACTGTAACAGATTGGGTTACAGTGCCCAGTCCAGCAACACTAAATATATACAGTTAATGCAGGGTGCCTGTTTACCTGTACCTACCCTTACAAAGCTACACAAGGGACACAGCCCCCCATCGTTACCAAACCTGATTTGCCATACCAGCTACAGCAGTGTTTACAGTGCCATAAGGCAGTCTCCTCTGTCTACCCCACTACAGGGTCAAAGAATGAAGACAGCCTCCAATGTGAAGTATATCTCCTGAGAGCCCCAGAAATACAGCAGTCACTGTGCACACCCAGGCCAACAAGTTAGTCTGTTCTTTGATGTGATTGGAGTTTGGCTCAAGATAGTGGCTATCACTGTGATTGGTGGCAAAAGTTTTAAGAAAATACCAGTGGGTGGGGATGTGGGTGGGGTTGGAGTCATTCAGTATTAAAGCACACTGGAATCACTCTGCCTAAGTTATTGGCACAGCCCTGCAGCAACAACACAGCTTCTTCAAGTTTCTCTGGGGGCATTTAGACAGTGGAAAAGCCTGAGAACGCACATACCCACTCATCTCTTAAAGGTATGTTATATTTATATGCCACTTCTACCACTTTCTTAAAAACAGACCCGAACCAATCCACACAGGACTCTTACCTCTGTGCATATCTAGTGATATATTGTATAAGGTTTAGAATAATTTAAATACTATAGTTTAGTCAGTTATATTGTTCGGTCTGTTGTACTGTAGATTCTGCTTAAAAACATACCTGACAACCTGCATTTTCATGTTTACTGTGTCAAATTGAAGCACATTTAATTTTAATAACTATAACTGCAACTTACTGTCTTTCTAATATATTCATGGTTCTTAAGTAGTTAGTTTGTATATATATATATATATATATATATATATATATATATATATATATATATATATATATATATACACACACAGTCACAGACAAAAGTATTTGGGCAGTTTAAAAAAAAAGAGAAACACCAAAAAGAAACATTTCTAATTGTTATATTAAAATATATAAATGAATGTAGATTCAGTTTTATAATAAAATAACAAATTATTACATAACATGCATAACATGAAAAATAACATGCAAAAACTAATTTCATACTTTGACAAAAGTATTTGGGCAATCAACATATTTCATATGAAACCCATTTGTTGCTAATTATTGACAATTTATCATGGTTGAAAACCAACACCTGGTGATAATTATTGTATTAATATATACATAATCATCAAGTGCTGAAAAATAAATTGGAAACGTGTGATTCAAAAAAGCAACAAAAATGGTTAAAAGTCCAGCAACGATCTCAAAATGTCAGCGATACAACTAAACGATAAAGGAGAAACTAGCAGAAAAAAAGCAGAAAGACTTGGTTTACTGAAAAAGCACTATGTGAGCTATTATTGACAAACACAGGAGAGCAGGAACTACTGCAACTAGCTCCAGGTGTGGAAGACCAAGAAAGATTTCTGCAAAATCTGAAAAAAGAATCATTCAAGCAGCCCGGCAAAATCCTCAGATGACTGCAAAAGATTTGACTCAAGAATAGAGGTCGATGGTCAAGAAATTCAAAGATACCTTAACAAGATAAATGTCCATGAGTGAAAACCACATTTTATGTACAGACGAATCCAAATAGAACTTTTTTCACCAAGAAAGCAACAATATGTTTGGAGGAAGAGAGGAGAAGAATTTAAAGAAAAGTTCATCATGCCCAGTGTTAAACATGGTGGAGGGTGTGATGGTATGGGCTTGTTTTTCTTCCTCAGGCACTGATGATTGTATTGTAGAAGGATTAATGAATGCTGCAAAATCTCAAGAAATTTTACACTTTCATTTGTTACCCAGTGCTAGAAAGCTTATTGGACGGAAGTTTGTATTCCAGAAGGATAATGACCCGAAGCATCGAGATGTTGTTGATTGACTTGAAGGCTGCTGTTGCAAAAAGGAAACCAAAGTCGATTGCAGAACTCAAAGCAGTATGTGTTGAAGAATGGGCAAACATATCTCCGGAAAGATGCCAGGAACTGGTTTCAAAATACAAAAAAAGACTGCAAGCTGTAAAGGAAGCAAAGGGTGGGCACACACAATACTAATGTAAGGGTATTCAAAATTCACTAAAGAATCATGCAAAAAGCTCATTGACAAATATCCTGATCATTATAAAGAGGTTATTATTGCTAATGGTGCCTCAACTAGCTATTAATTTAATTTTCCTTGTCAGGGTATGAATGCTTTTGAATTAACATTTTTTTTTAGTTTTGCAAAGAAATTGCAAAAATATCCGCCCTGTCATATTTGTTTACATCGTCCAGTTGAATTTGTTTGAATTTCAGAAAGTCCCAAAACAGTGACAGTGACGTTTTAATCACCATTTTAGTGTTTGGAGCATCTTTCTTTTGCAGTATGTTTTGTAATTAATTTTCTGTTAAGTCATAGAATCGGAGTTCAGCCATTTACTCTTGTGAAAAGTGCAGGGGAGAAAGGGTAGAAAAGGGGTGGGACTGACAGTGATGTGAACCAATCACATGACAGACCGGTGGTATAAGAATGTTAGGGCAATAGTTAAATCTATTTTTCCTCCTATGATGAGGTTTTAACCCATCACAGGCCAGGATTCCCAGTGAAGTCCTAAATTCCAACTTCCACTGCCTCAAAGTGGCAGGAGGGTGACAACGGGTTCTCAAGATGAAGTACAGCGGGGTCCCCTGACTCTGGCAGGTTCAACCATGCTGTGAAAGCTTGAGTAACATACTCGGCCAAAGTGGAAGGGGCACTTACCAACCTGCCTGGCCAGCATGGTGTTATGGCCAACCCCCCCATGATGAAAGCACAGACAAAAACACGGCCCTCATTCCCCGGCTGGATTGCTGCCAACCAAGGCACCCCACTACAGGACTTTGTTCCAATCAGATCATTATTAATTGACCTCCAACAGGGATACCCGGGTCTTTTTCAGAATGATTAAAAAAAAAAAAAAAATCACATATATTAATGTTTTAAGTGCAAGCTACATATATTTAAATACTATATAGTGCACATACATTTAGTCCATTCAGATCTGTAGACTTGTGTAACCTTTTTCAGCACTGGAAACATTGGAATAATAATAATAATAATAATAATAATAATAATAATAATAATAATAATAATAATAATAATAATAAACGTCTCAGTTTGAATACAGTTATTAATGTTAAATGCGCTTCATGCTGTGAGATTCTTTACGACATCTATTGGCCATTCCGCTGTTGTTTTTGTCGTTGTTGTTGTTGTTGTTAACATGGCATCCAAGCAAAGGAGCTTTGTGTGGAATTTCTTTACCAAAGCAAGAAAACAGAATTTGCAAACTCTGACAAGGAAATATTTCAGTCAAAGGAGGAAGCACTAGCGAGTGAGTAATGTTTTTTCTCATACTGGTCTAATTTTTTTATTTTTTCACCAACACATTTTGGAGTGCGTATACTTTTTCTTAGTAAATCTACTTCATTAAAATATATATATTTTTTGCACTTTTTATATTTTTTTTCTGGGGTACACCGCTCACAATACTGTATTTATTTATTTATTTATTTATTTATTTTTAAATAAAGGCTACTTATTTGATATATTTGGTAAGAAACTATATCTGCGCAATAACTGTAGATAAAGCATTCCGTATTGGAAGCCACACGGTTATTATTGTTAATGGATCACAGAGTTATCACGAACATAAACCCAACAGGATGTTGTTATGTTGATTTCTTTCTGATTTAGTTCCTGAGAAGAACAGTCACTGCAGTTATTATTGAGGTGTGCTTGCCGCTGTGTGTTATTGTTTTGTGTAAAACCTTGATATCCTGTCAGTTAAGAAAAAGGCTTAATGCAAAGCTTGTTTTAACGTTGTCTTTATTACATTTTCATTAAATTCTCAAATTAATAATTGATACCCTGGTAGTAAACAGAGACCCTGGTCGGGTAATTTAAAAGCCGACGTGTACCCAGGTTTTCGGGTACCAGTGCCAACCTCTAATCTCTCTCTTACGGTATCGGTACTATGCTTTAGTATGAGAGGTCCCGGGATCCCACCCGTCCTCAACCTGTGTGTGCATAGCGTCGCTCTGTGTGATGCGCCTGCCTGCGTTAACCGAGATCGCTACAATATATATATATATATATATTCATTGAGAAGCTGCTAACACACAACCTTGTAGCAGCATCATAACTCAATTTAAACATTCCAGCAACTTTGTTAAAAGGTTGTGTGTCAGTGGGAACCAAGTAACAGTTTTGTTTTATAACAAAATTACATTGTATTGTACACCCTCAAGTATAAAGTGAAAGTATTATTACAGTCTTTTTATATGCACTGGCTAACAAGGATACGGTATGGAAAACGTTGGAAAATGAACAAGCAGAAGTATGCCATTGATGATGATAATAATAATAATAATAATAATAATAATAATACAAACTTTTAAAATGTTTTTAAAAATAAAAGCAATATTGGTAAAGACCTATGCAGACTTGTACCTCCTTGAAAATGGTGCTATTGGGTCACATGGTATGGCCGCCATATTGGATTTGCGTGAGGTGATTTTCAAAACTCTTCTCATGAACGGAAAATAGTACAGCGTGAAACTGTGTCTACATAGACCTCTTGTGTCTATGATTGATTCTATATAAGGAAAAATGGATAGGTCACATGATGTGGTGGCCATGTTGGATTTTGCATGAAACACTTAAATGACAAGTACTCAGGAAGCCTTTGGCTGATTGACGTGAATCTAGGTATACTTTAACTATCTACTGTCCTCTATCAGTGTTATTAAGGAAAAGTTGCTACATAAAGAAAAAACATGGCTGCCATGAGCCAATCAAATTGCAGCTTTTCTAAATGTACATATAGTGGCATTTTCGCTCTATTTTTTCTGCGGTAGAGTGTTCTATTATTATATTTCAGGATGTTGGAGGCTTTTGGAATGTTGTGTCTGTGAAAATGAGGGCGATGGGTCACATGATTTGGTGGCCATAGTGCGTTTTTCAAAAATGCACCAATGTCTCATTCTCGGACACAGTTTGACCAATTGTTGTGAAACTTTGCAATCATAAAATTAGTAACACCCTTTATCATTGTTACTGCATAAAACAACATCCTATGAGGACATGAACCGGAGTGAAAATGGTGCGGACATGTCACATGGTATGGCCGCCATACTGGATTTTTCATGCAAAAAAATGAACAATTTTAATATATATTCTTCCGCTTTTTAGAAAAAATAATCCGTCAGACAAGGTTCTATTTGCCGGAAACATTAAACTGGATGTTTTAAACATTTTCATTTATTGTAAAATGTTCCATTGAAAAAGGAAAACATGACGAATTAATGAAACATCCACTAGGAAGGGCAATAGAAAGTGTTTTCTCCTTTTTGTCCTTAAGTTTTGTGGTAGGAGGTGTGGAATGAACTGAACTCCACTGCTTTAGGTTTTCATCCGAAGCAGTCCAGTAGCTTCTTAAACTGGATTCTGCTCTGTGACCAGTAACTGACGTTATTTCTCTCGCCTCCAAGCCAGCTTCGCTAAGTAGGTGCTCAGCAGTGCTTCTATGCTGTGGTTCATGTAGCGACGAGACAGCGCTGCTTCCAGTGATAAGTGAGGCATCACTGAAGCAAGGTGATTCCCTCCCATTGGTTTTAGAGTATACCAGATAGCTTCATCATTTAGGGCAAAGGGGATTACCAGGCATTGCATACATACACCCACGGTGGCTCTCTATTTATTTCATTAAAAGCTTTGTGATTTTTTGTCTCTTCGTTGTAGTTTAAGGATACAAATTCCAGTCCATTTTCATCTGTAGTGACAACAAAGCTGTGAGGTTTAAAAAGACGCTGCCCTTCTCTGCCATGCCTGGCCATGTGTAAGTGAATATCCAGCCAGACTTTCTGCACAGACCAGAGGGTGTGGTGCTGGAGAGAGCAGCTGAGTTTTGTATCTTCTCCAGGTCAGCAGTAGTAATGCGTGGATGCTGAACTGCGGTGGCTTTGCCTGCTTTTCCTTATCTTTTCATTATTGACAAAAGTACATTATTGGCATTTGAATGCTTGGCCGCTAACAATGCTAACATTGCGGTTTATGTCAGTGCCGTTTCCATAGTGATTGAGACCAGCACGGAGGCTAACAAACCTAGAAATGGAGTATTCTTGACCAGCTGAATTACACATTCAAGCATAGAATTCTCCTGTTTAAAATTCCAAAAGAAACTGTTTTTAAGTCGATTACCATTTATTTTTGTTTCATCCAATCAATAAAAACACCAGCAGCCCAAGCAGTTGTTTTTTTGTGTTTGCTTCATTTTTGTTTTCTTCAATTTCTTTAAGTTGTTGACTTGTTAGCTTTTTTTTTCAACACAGGTTTTTCTTCAAATTCTAGCCACTTGTCTACTGACATGCCTCCGAAAAGATCAAATGTGATAACAGGAATCTCACTCATATTTAAAAGCTTTAAAAGACATTTTACAACAATGTACAAATACTTAAGGCGAGTTTAATATATTGTGTATTGATAACACTATGTAACACAATTTTTGTTCCTGGGTAGTAAGTGTTATTTCCTAATTGCTTATGCCTCAAAAGTATAGAAAATGGCTATTATTCCCCACAAACTTTGCTTTTGTGACCAGGACAGTGATATTTAGAATTGTACCTATTTCCAATGAGAAAACGGGCGAATTTGTGTCTTTTCGTTCACATAAAGTCAGAAAAAAACATATGAATCCAAATTAACATGTATTTATACTAAAGTAATACAAAAATGACTACAAAAGATTTAGAAGTGAGTAGTTTTTCGAGATTTACGATTATACTGTAAATCACTTTCACGAATCAGCCCCCAAATGTAGTCTCCCATCATGTTCTCGTTGTACTGTCCTTGGTAGCGGCGTTCAAAGTCCAGTATATCCTGGTGGAAGCGCTCGCCTTGCTCCTCCGAGTACGCTCCCATGTTCTCCTTGAATTTATCAAGATGAGCATCAAGGATATGGACTTTGAGGGACATCCTACAGCCCATTGTGCCGTAGTTCTTCACCAGAGTCTCAACCAGCTCCACATAGTTTTTGGCCTTGTGATTGCCCAGGAAGCCCCGAACCACTGCGACAAAGCTGTTCCAAGCCGCTTTCTCCTTACTAGTGAGCTTCTTGGGGAATTCATTGCACTCCAGGATCTTCTTTATCTGTGGTCCGACGAAGACACCGGCTTTGACCTTTGCCTCAGACAGCTTAATGAAGAAGTCTTGATGGTACTTGAAGGTACTAGAGCTCTGACAAATTGTTTCATAAGGCCCAATTTGATGTGCAGTGGTGGCATCAGCACCTTCCGGGGGTCCACCAGTGACTCCTACTTGATGTTGTTCCTCCCCACAGAGAACTCGGTCCGCTGTGGCCAGTCCCGCCTGTGGTAGTGCGCCTTGGTGTCCCTGCTGTCCCAAAGGCAAAGATAGCAGGGAAACTTGGTAAAACCGCCTTGGAGACCCATCAGGAATGCCACCATTTTGAAGTCTCCTATGACCTTGATGCCATCTCAGAAAAATGCAGATATGTATCCACTTAGGCAGCTGGAACTAAACTGAACTGGTGGGCTTAAGGCCCCTGTATTTATACTACTATTTATATTACTGGAAAGTTCTAGAAAGTTCTAGAAGTTACTCCAAGTTTACTCAGCACTGAATCTATCTGGAATGTTCTGGAAAATAGGTAAATTTCAAAATATCACTGTCCTGGTCACAGAAGCAAAGTTTGTGGGGAATAATAGCCATTTTCTATACTTTTGAGGCATAAGCAATTAGGAAATAACACTTACTACCCAGGAACCAAAAAAAAAAAAAAATTTGTTACACGGTGTAATTTATTATTCAAACTGTAATTAGACAAAAAGTTCAGCCGTGCATTATGTTATGTGTGGGTTATAGTTCATTACAACAGTTAATGTTGCATTCTGGTTAAAACAAGGGAACTTGGGATAGGTACTGTAAAGTGGGAAGGAACTGGACTTCACGTGAGAGTGGATTGCATGGAGGGATACGACAGTAGGCAGTTTTACCTCTGTGTGTTGAGTGTTAATAAACAGCACATTATTATTTGTTTATTTAGCAGACGCCTTTACCCAAGGCGACTTACAGAGACTAGGGTGTGTGAACTATGCATCAGCTGCAGAGTCACTTACAACTACGTCTCACCCGAAAGATGGAGCACAAGGAGGTGAAGTGACTTGCTCAGGGTCACACAATGAGTCAGTGGCTGAGGTGGGATTTGAACAGGGGACCTCCTGGTTACAAGCCCATTTCTTTAACCACTGGACCACACAGCCTCCTTATCTTTGGTTATGTGATGAGGTTTTAAACAATCACATACCAGAATGTCAAGGGACTGATTCATGTACCGTATTACTTTGGATTAACACCGCTGCATTAATTTTAAATTGCTAAAAACAGCTGCGGCGCTTATTCAAGGGCGGAGGTAAGAAATACTATGGTTTTTGAAAGGCGCAATTTTTTATTGCTTTTTTTACGGTATTTGAGGGAGGCGTATATTGAAGTTTATTTCTGTGGATACAACTTGATCAGGATGGCAAATAAGTCCTACAACTTTAAACTGAAAGCTGTTGAGCTTGCAGATCAGTCAGTGTTTGACTAGGTGGGGACACATACCAGTGTAGCGTGGAGAGGGAAATAACAACAAGAGAGAAATGTCAATTCAACACCGGTGGTTTATTTTCCCTTTCTTTTCTTACAGCAGTTTCTTAGAGTCGCAGGGCTGAACTATTTAATATACGGTGCGTTTCTTTCTCTTCAACCAGGAAGACAACTAATCACTCAGTCTCCTGATCCAGGCAGGGCTTCTGTGAGGAAGATGAGTTGATCCCGTGGCTATCCCCTAACAGCAACGCCACAGTGAGAGCTACACTAGCTTCTGCTCCCCATTGGCACTCCAAAACACCACACACACCCCTCTCCGAAGTTCCTGTCTGGATTAGCCAAAATACTGTGCATACAACCAAAACAGAAATGCATTTAAGAAACTTAAATAATGATCATACAGCTCCTGCATTACAACTAAAATGTATTACTTTTTTGCTAATTCATATATATATAAGTGCTGCTCTATTTATTTTTACATCAGTATCAGTTCATAGTGCTGTGTACCGATGGTATTCTTTTCTTGTTTCGGTTCCATAAACTTTATAGTAAAATACCGGCATGCTCCAGTGTGTAATTGTATTCTTTTAAATACATTTTATTCAAGTTTATTCAATTAATATTGTTTTTATTTGTAATGTTTTATCATACTGTGTTTTTTATGCATTTCTTTATTAAGTGCTGCATTTATTTGAGCTGGGATAGGGGAAAAAATGTACATGTTTCATTATTTAGAGCGGCATTAAATCGAGGATGGCATCTATTACAAATCTGATATCTGAATGCAGTGCTTATTCAAGGGAGACGATAATATGGTATTGTAACGGGGGATCTGTGCTGACTATCTGGCGCATGCGTAGTACTGCAGCAAGGGGGCAGCAGCCTTGTAGATCCACCTGTCAGTCATGGCAGTGACACGGAGAGGTGGGGAAGAGGGTGTGTTGGCTTTCCCTCTCTCTGAGTGGCTGAGAGGCGGGACTTGGGGGATTGCTCGGCCCATTACTGCGCTTGGTTATGCATTCAGGTGGCCGTGACTGGGAATACACAGAGATGCTGGCTGAGGGGGCCAGTGTAAACATAGACCAGGCAAGAATGCCAGTGGTTGGAGCGAGCAACCAAAACAGGCAAGCACGGAAGACAGCGAGCAAAAAATAAACCATTTATTAAAATATATTGTTACATACCCGAGGGGGCGTGTGTAGTGATAGGGGAATCTTGGCCACCCCAGTGTATGTGCATAACAGTGTAGGATGGAGATCCCGAGCTGACCGGCTTAGCGGCAGTAGGAGCGCTGCGTAAGCAGCACCTTTATTTGTAGTTTTATTACTGTGTTTTATTTTCCCTTTTCATTTCAGCTTTTGTTTTCATTATTATTTTGAGCAACTGTGAGTGCGCCAGCTTTTAACTGTTTAGCAGTATTGGTATTTCTGTGGTCCTGTTTACCATTGTTGGTACTCAGGCCACGGACAACAGTGCCCTCTGCCGGCTAAAAGAGAAATATCCAAAATAATAAAACTGTGCACCTGTGCGGTGTTTTCAAATAAAACTTCTGTCTCCCGTATGTGTCAGTGAATTGCCCACGACCCTTCCACAGGTATATATAAATAGGATGTTTCTAACTTCATCCATCTTTTTGTTTAATTGCAGAAAAATAAAAACAGTAGAACACATTTCTGAACTAAACAAGACAATGGCAAACCAAGGAAAGAGCAATACCCATCTGACAAGCATCATGGTTGAAAATAAGTACAGCAATGGAGAGCCTAGTTTTAATCAAAAATTCCAAGGTCTCAGAAGACAGGTCACAGCCAGTCAGCTATTAGATGCTGAAATCATTAAGAAGGAGCTGTTTGATCAACTGAATCAAGGAACAGTGACCGTTCAAGAAGTCAACAAAATGGATTCGGTGCAGAAGTACCTGCAAGGGACCAACAGCATTGCAGGAGTGCTGGTGCAGTCCTCCACAGAGAAGATGAGTATCTACCAGGCCATGAGGAAAGGGATTCTGAGACCCGGCACTGCACTGGTTCTCCTGGAAGCCCAGGCCGCTACTGGATTTCTCATTGACCCGGTGAAGAATAAAAAGCTGTCCGTAGAACAAGCAGTGGCTGAAGGACTGGTGGGCACAGAACTGAAAGATAAACTCTTGTCAGCAGAGAGGGCTGTCACTGGGTACACTGATCCTTACACTAAGAATACAATTTCCTTGTTCCAAGCCTTGAAGAAAGACCTGATAGTAAAGGATCACGGGATACGCCTGCTGGAAGCTCAGATCGCCACTGGGGGCATCATTGACCCGATCAACAGCCACCGTGTGCCTGTGGAGGTGGCCTACAAGCGGGGATACTTTGATAAAGAAATGAGTCAGATTCTCTCTGACCCAAGCGATGACACCAAAGGCTTTTTTGACCCCAACACTCACGAGAATCTCACCTACTTGCAGCTGCTGGAGAGAGGTGTAAAAGATCCAGAAACCGGACTCTGCTTACTTAGCCTGGTTAAGAAAGGAGGACAGTATGTTTACAATGATGAGCAAATGCAGAGTGCCCTCAAATCAGCTACAACCAGCAAGGTAGCAGGGAAGTACAAGGGCCAGACAGTTTCCATCTGGGAACTGCTGTATTCTGAATACATCTCCGAGGAGAAAAGGAGAGAGCTTCTGCAGCAGTACAAGTCGGGAAGTTTGACAATTCAGCAGTTCACAGAGACCGTCATTACCATGGTTGAGCAGAGTATTAAAACAACAACCACGACAACAACAACAAAAACAACAACCACAAAAACAGAAACCGACTCACAATTCAAAGGTCTCAGAAGACAGGTCTCAGCCAGTCAGCTATTAGATGCTGAAATCATTAAGAAGGAGCTGTTTGATCAACTGAATCAAGGAACAGTGACCGTTCAAGAAGTCAACAAAATGGAATCGGTGCAGAAGTACCTGCAAGGGACCAACAGCATTGCAGGAGTGCTGGTGCAGTCCTCCACAGAGAAGATGAGTATCTACCAGGCCATGAGGAAAGGGATTCTGAGACCCGGCACTGCACTGGTTCTCCTGGAAGCCCAGGCCGCTACTGGATTTCTCATTGACCCGGTGAAGAATAAAAAGCTGTCCGTAGAACAAGCAGTGGCTGAAGGACTGGTGGGCACAGAACTGAAAGATAAACTCTTGTCAGCAGAGAGGGCTGTCACTGGGTACACTGATCCTTACACTAAGAATACAATCTCCTTGTTCCAAGCCTTGAAGAAAGACCTGATAGTAAAGGATCACGGGATACGCCTGCTGGAAGCTCAGATCGCCACTGGGGGCATCATTGACCCGATCAACAGCCACCGTGTGCCTGTGGAGGTGGCCTACAAGCGGGGATACTTTGATAAAGAAATGAGTCAGATTCTCTCTGACCCAAGCGATGACACCAAAGGCTTTTTTGACCCCAACACTCACGAGAATCTCACCTACTTGCAGCTGCTGGAGAGAGGTGTAAAAGATCCAGAAACCGGACTCTGCTTACTTAGCCTGGTTAAGAAAGGAGGACAGTATGTTTACAATGATGAGCAAATGCAGAGTGCCCTCAAATCAGCTACAACCAGCAAGGTAGCAGGGAAGTACAAGGGCCAGACAGTTTCCATCTGGGAACTGCTGTATTCTGAATACATCTCCGAGGAGAAAAGGAGAGAGCTTCTGCAGCAGTACAAGTCGGGAAGTTTGACAATTCAGCAGTTCACAGAGACCGTCATTACCATGGTTGAGCAGAGTATTAAAACAACAACCACGACAACAACAACAAAAACAACAACCACAAAAACAGAAACCGACTCACAATTCAAAGGTCTCAGAAGACAGGTCTCAGCCAGTCAGCTATTAGATGCTGAAATCATTAAGAAGGAGCTGTTTGATCAACTGAATCAAGGAACAGTGACCGTTCAAGAAGTCAACAAAATGGAATCGGTGCAGAAGTACCTGCAAGGGACCAACAGCATTGCAGGAGTGCTGGTGCAGTCCTCCACAGAGAAGATGAGTATCTACCAGGCCATGAGGAAAGGGATTCTGAGACCCGGCACTGCACTGGTTCTCCTGGAAGCCCAGGCCGCTACTGGATTTCTCATTGACCCGGTGAAGAATAAAAAGCTGTCCGTAGAACAAGCAGTGGCTGAAGGACTGGTGGGCACAGAACTGAAAGATAAACTCTTGTCAGCAGAGAGGGCTGTCACTGGGTACACTGATCCTTACACTAAGAATACAATCTCCTTGTTCCAAGCCTTGAAGAAAGACCTGATAGTAAAGGATCACGGGATACGCCTGCTGGAAGCTCAGATCGCCACTGGGGGCATCATTGACCCGATCAACAGCCACCGTGTGCCTGTGGAGGTGGCCTACAAGCGGGGATACTTTGATAAAGAAATGAGTCAGATTCTCTCTGACCCAAGCGATGACACCAAAGGCTTTTTTGACCCCAACACTCACGAGAATCTCACCTACTTGCAGCTGCTGGAGAGAGGTGTAAAAGATCCAGAAACCGGACTCTGCTTACTTAGCCTGGTTAAGAAAGGAGGACAGTATGTTTACAATGATGAGCAAATGCAGAGTGCCCTCAAATCAGCTACAACCAGCAAGGTAGCAGGGAAGTACAAGGGCCAGACAGTTTCCATCTGGGAACTGCTGTATTCTGAATACATCTCCGAGGAGAAAAGGAGAGAGCTTCTGCAGCAGTACAAGTCGGGAAGTTTGACAATTCAGCAGTTCACAGAGACCGTCATTACCATGGTTGAGCAGAGTATTAAAACAACAACCACGACAACAACAACAAAAACAACAACCACAAAAACAGAAACCGACTCACAATTCAAAGGTCTCAGAAGACAGGTCACAGCCAGTCAGCTATTAGATGCTGAAATCATTAAGAAGGAGCTGTTTGATCAACTGAATCAAGGAACAGTGACCGTTCAAGAAGTCAACAAAATGGAATCGGTGCAGAAGTACCTGCAAGGGACCAACAGCATTGCAGGAGTGCTGGTGCAGTCCTCCACAGAGAAGATGAGTATCTACCAGGCCATGAGGAAAGGGATTCTGAGACCCGGCACTGCACTGGTTCTCCTGGAAGCCCAGGCCACTACTGGATTTCTCATTGACCCGGTGAAGAATAAAAAGCTGTCCGTAGAACAAGCAGTGGCTGAAGGACTGGTGGGCACAGAACTGAAAGATAAACTCTTGTCAGCAGAGAGGGCTGTCACTGGGTACACTGATCCTTACACTAAGAATACAATCTCCTTGTTCCAAGCCTTGAAAAAAGACCTGATAGTAAAGGATCACGGGATACGCCTGCTGGAAGCTCAGATCGCCACTGGGGGCATCATTGACCCGATCAACAGCCACCGTGTGCCTGTGGAGGTGGCCTACAAGCGGGGATACTTTGATAAAGAAATGAGTCAGATTCTCTCTGACCCAAGTGATGACACCAAAGGCTTTTTTGACCCCAACACTCACGAGAATCTCACCTACTTGCAGCTGCTGGAGAGAGGTGTAAAAGATCCAGAAACCGGACTCTGCTTACTTAGCCTGGTTAAGAAAGGAGGACAGTATGTTTACAATGATGAGCAAATGCAGAGTGCCCTCAAATCAGCTACAACCAGCAAGGTAGCAGGGAAGTACAAGGGCCAGACAGTTTCCATCTGGGAACTGCTGTATTCTGAATACATCTCCGAGGAGAAAAGGAGAGAGCTTCTGCAGCAGTACAAGTCGGGAAGTTTGACAATTCAGCAGTTCACAGAGACCGTCATTACCATGGTTGAGCAGAGTATTAAAACAACAACCACGACAACAACAACAAAAACAACAACCACAAAAACAGAAACCGACTCACAATTCAAAGGTCTCAGAAGACAGGTCTCAGCCAGTCAGCTATTAGATGCTGAAATCATTAAGAAGGAGCTGTTTGATCAACTGAATCAAGGAACAGTGACCGTTCAAGAAGTCAACAAAATGGAATCGGTGCAGAAGTACCTGCAAGGGACCAACAGCATTGCAGGAGTGCTGGTGCAGTCCTCCACAGAGAAGATGAGTATCTACCAGGCCATGAGGAAAGGGATTCTGAGACCCGGCACTGCACTGGTTCTCCTGGAAGCCCAGGCCGCTACTGGATTTCTCATTGACCCGGTGAAGAATAAAAAGCTGTCCGTAGAACAAGCAGTGGCTGAAGGACTGGTGGGCACAGAACTGAAAGATAAACTCTTGTCAGCAGAGAGGGCTGTCACTGGGTACACTGATCCTTACACTAAGAATACAATCTCCTTGTTCCAAGCCTTGAAAAAAGACCTGATAGTAAAGGATCACGGGATACGCCTGCTGGAAGCTCAGATCGCCACTGGGGGCATCATTGACCCGATCAACAGCCACCGTGTGCCTGTGGAGGTGGCCTACAAGCGGGGATACTTTGATAAAGAAATGAGTCAGATTCTCTCTGACCCAAGTGATGACACCAAAGGCTTTTTTGACCCCAACACTCACGAGAATCTCACCTACTTGCAGCTGCTGGAGAGAGGTGTAAAAGATCCAGAAACCGGACTCTGCTTACTTAGCCTGGTTAAGAAAGGAGGACAGTATGTTTACAATGATGAGCAAATGCAGAGTGCCCTCAAATCAGCTACAACCAGCAAGGTAGCAGGGAAGTACAAGGGCCAGACAGTTTCCATCTGGGAACTGCTGTATTCTGAATACATCTCCGAGGAGAAAAGGAGAGAGCTTCTGCAGCAGTACAAGTCGGGAAGTTTGACAATTCAGCAGTTCACAGAGACCGTCATTACCATGGTTGAGCAGAGTATTAAAACAACAACCACGACAACAACAACAAAAACAACAACCACAAAAACAGAAACCGACTCACAATTCAAAGGTCTCAGAAGACAGGTCTCAGCCAGTCAGCTATTAGATGCTGAAATCATTAAGAAGGAGCTGTTTGATCAACTGAATCAAGGAACAGTGACCGTTCAAGAAGTCAACAAAATGGAATCGGTGCAGAAGTACCTGCAAGGGACCAACAGCATTGCAGGAGTGCTGGTGCAGTCCTCCACAGAGAAGATGAGTATCTACCAGGCCATGAGGAAAGGGATTCTGAGACCCGGCACTGCACTGGTTCTCCTGGAAGCCCAGGCCGCTACTGGATTTCTCATTGACCCGGTGAAGAATAAAAAGCTGTCCGTAGAACAAGCAGTGGCTGAAGGACTGGTGGGCACAGAACTGAAAGATAAACTCTTGTCAGCAGAGAGGGCTGTC
Organism: Acipenser ruthenus; assembly: GCF_902713425.1. NCBI lineage: Eukaryota > Metazoa > Chordata > Actinopteri > Acipenseriformes > Acipenseridae > Acipenser > Acipenser ruthenus. The sequence goes on along the minus strand of NC_081192.1, from coordinate 3,374,253 downwards.
ACTGGGTACACTGATCCTTACACTAAGAATACAATCTCCTTGTTCCAAGCCTTGAAGAAAGACCTGATAGTAAAGGATCACGGGATACGCCTGCTGGAAGCTCAGATCGCCACTGGGGGCATCATTGACCCGATCAACAGCCACCGTGTGCCTGTGGAGGTGGCCTACAAGCGGGGATACTTTGATAAAGAAATGAGTCAGATTCTCTCTGACCCAAGCGATGACACCAAAGGCTTTTTTGACCCCAACACTCACGAGAATCTCACCTACTTGCAGCTGCTGGAGAGAGGTGTAAAAGATCCAGAAACCGGACTCTGCTTACTTAGCCTGGTTAAGAAAGGAGGACAGTATGTTTACAATGATGAGCAAATGCAGAGTGCCCTCAAATCAGCTACAACCAGCAAGGTAGCAGGGAAGTACAAGGGCCAGACAGTTTCCATCTGGGAACTGCTGTATTCTGAATACATCTCCGAGGAGAAAAGGAGAGAGCTTCTGCAGCAGTACAAGTCGGGAAGTTTGACAATTCAGCAGTTCACAGAGACCGTCATTACCATGGTTGAGCAGAGTATTAAAACAACAACCACGACAACAACAACAAAAACAACAACCACAAAAACAGAAACCGACTCACAATTCAAAGGTCTCAGAAGACAGGTCTCAGCCAGTCAGCTATTAGATGCTGAAATCATTAAGAAGGAGCTGTTTGATCAACTGAATCAAGGAACAGTGACCGTTCAAGAAGTCAACAAAATGGAATCGGTGCAGAAGTACCTGCAAGGGACCAACAGCATTGCAGGAGTGCTGGTGCAGTCCTCCACAGAGAAGATGAGTATCTACCAGGCCATGAGGAAAGGGATTCTGAGACCCGGCACTGCACTGGTTCTCCTGGAAGCCCAGGCCGCTACTGGATTTCTCATTGACCCGGTGAAGAATAAAAAGCTGTCCGTAGAACAAGCAGTGGCTGAAGGACTGGTGGGCACAGAACTGAAAGATAAACTCTTGTCAGCAGAGAGGGCTGTCACTGGGTACACTGATCCTTACACTAAGAATACAATCTCCTTGTTCCAAGCCTTGAAAAAAGACCTGATAGTAAAGGATCACGGGATACGCCTGCTGGAAGCTCAGATCGCCACTGGGGGCATCATTGACCCGATCAACAGCCACCGTGTGCCTGTGGAGGTGGCCTACAAGCGGGGATACTTTGATAAAGAAATGAGTCAGATTCTCTCTGACCCAAGTGATGACACCAAAGGCTTTTTTGACCCCAACACTCACGAGAATCTCACCTACTTGCAGCTGCTGGAGAGAGGTGTAAAAGATCCAGAAACCGGACTCTGCTTACTTAGCCTGGTTAAGAAAGGAGGACAGTATGTTTACAATGATGAGCAAATGCAGAGTGCCCTCAAATCAGCTACAACCAGCAAGGTAGCAGGGAAGTACAAGGGCCAGACAGTTTCCATCTGGGAACTGCTGTATTCTGAATACATCTCCGAGGAGAAAAGGAGAGAGCTTCTGCAGCAGTACAAGTCGGGAAGTTTGACAATTCAGCAGTTCACAGAGACCGTCATTACCATGGTTGAGCAGAGTATTAAAACAACAACCACGACAACAACAACAAAAACAACAACCACAAAAACAGAAACCGACTCACAATTCAAAGGTCTCAGAAGACAGGTCTCAGCCAGTCAGCTATTAGATGCTGAAATCATTAAGAAGGAGCTGTTTGATCAACTGAATCAAGGAACAGTGACCGTTCAAGAAGTCAACAAAATGGAATCGGTGCAGAAGTACCTGCAAGGGACCAACAGCATTGCAGGAGTGCTGGTGCAGTCCTCCACAGAGAAGATGAGTATCTACCAGGCCATGAGGAAAGGGATTCTGAGACCCGGCACTGCACTGGTTCTCCTGGAAGCCCAGGCCGCTACTGGATTTCTCATTGACCCGGTGAAGAATAAAAAGCTGTCCGTAGAACAAGCAGTGGCTGAAGGACTGGTGGGCACAGAACTGAAAGATAAACTCTTGTCAGCAGAGAGGGCTGTCACTGGGTACACTGATCCTTACACTAAGAATACAATCTCCTTGTTCCAAGCCTTGAAAAAAGACCTGATAGTAAAGGATCACGGGATACGCCTGCTGGAAGCTCAGATCGCCACTGGGGGCATCATTGACCCGATCAACAGCCACCGTGTGCCTGTGGAGGTGGCCTACAAGCGGGGATACTTTGATAAAGAAATGAGTCAGATTCTCTCTGACCCAAGTGATGACACCAAAGGCTTTTTTGACCCCAACACTCACGAGAATCTCACCTACTTGCAGCTGCTGGAGAGAGGTGTAAAAGATCCAGAAACCGGACTCTGCTTACTTAGCCTGGTTAAGAAAGGAGGACAGTATGTTTACAATGATGAGCAAATGCAGAGTGCCCTCAAATCAGCTACAACCAGCAAGGTAGCAGGGAAGTACAAGGGCCAGACAGTTTCCATCTGGGAACTGCTGTATTCTGAATACATCTCCGAGGAGAAAAGGAGAGAGCTTCTGCAGCAGTACAAGTCGGGAAGTTTGACAATTCAGCAGTTCACAGAGACCGTCATTACCATGGTTGAGCAGAGTATTAAAACAACAACCACGACAACAACAACAAAAACAACAACCACAAAAACAGAAACCGACTCACAATTCAAAGGTCTCAGAAGACAGGTCTCAGCCAGTCAGCTATTAGATGCTGAAATCATTAAGAAGGAGCTGTTTGATCAACTGAATCAAGGAACAGTGACCGTTCAAGAAGTCAACAAAATGGAATCGGTGCAGAAGTACCTGCAAGGGACCAACAGCATTGCAGGAGTGCTGGTGCAGTCCTCCACAGAGAAGATGAGTATCTACCAGGCCATGAGGAAAGGGATTCTGAGACCCGGCACTGCACTGGTTCTCCTGGAAGCCCAGGCCGCTACTGGATTTCTCATTGACCCGGTGAAGAATAAAAAGCTGTCCGTAGAACAAGCAGTGGCTGAAGGACTGGTGGGCACAGAACTGAAAGATAAACTCTTGTCAGCAGAGAGGGCTGTCACTGGGTACACTGATCCTTACACTAAGAATACAATCTCCTTGTTCCAAGCCTTGAAGAAAGACCTGATAGTAAAGGATCACGGGATACGCCTGCTGGAAGCTCAGATCGCCACTGGGGGCATCATTGACCCGATCAACAGCCACCGTGTGCCTGTGGAGGTGGCCTACAAGCGGGGATACTTTGATAAAGAAATGAGTCAGATTCTCTCTGACCCAAGTGATGACACCAAAGGCTTTTTTGACCCCAACACTCACGAGAATCTCACCTACTTGCAGCTGCTGGAGAGAGGTGTAAAAGATCCAGAAACCGGACTCTGCTTACTTAGCCTGGTTAAGAAAGGAGGACAGTATGTTTACAATGATGAGCAAATGCAGAGTGCCCTCAAATCAGCTACAACCAGCAAGGTAGCAGGGAAGTACAAGGGCCAGACAGTTTCCATCTGGGAACTGCTGTATTCTGAATACATCTCCGAGGAGAAAAGGAGAGAGCTTCTGCAGCAGTACAAGTCGGGAAGTTTGACAATTCAGCAGTTCACAGAGACCGTCATTACCATGGTTGAGCAGAGTATTAAAACAACAACCACGACAACAACAACAAAAACAACAACCACAAAAACAGAAACCGACTCACAATTCAAAGGTCTCAGAAGACAGGTCTCAGCCAGTCAGCTATTAGATGCTGAAATCATTAAGAAGGAGCTGTTTGATCAACTGAATCAAGGAACAGTGACCGTTCAAGAAGTCAACAAAATGGAATCGGTGCAGAAGTACCTGCAAGGGACCAACAGCATTGCAGGAGTGCTGGTTCAGTCCTCCACAGAGAAGATGAGTATCTACCAGGCCATGAGGAAAGGGATTCTGAGACCCGGCACTGCACTGGTTCTCCTGGAAGCCCAGGCCGCTACTGGATTTCTCATTGACCCGGTGAAGAATAAAAAGCTGTCCGTAGAACAAGCAGTGGCTGAAGGACTGGTGGGCACAGAACTGAAAGATAAACTCTTGTCAGCAGAGAGGGCTGTCACTGGGTACACTGATCCTTACACTAAGAATACAATCTCCTTGTTCCAAGCCTTGAAAAAAGACCTGATAGTAAAGGATCACGGGATACGCCTGCTGGAAGCTCAGATCGCCACTGGGGGCATCATTGACCCGATCAACAGCCACCGTGTGCCTGTGGAGGTGGCCTACAAGCGGGGATACTTTGATAAAGAAATGAGTCAGATTCTCTCTGACCCAAGTGATGACACCAAAGGCTTTTTTGACCCCAACACTCACGAGAATCTCACCTACTTGCAGCTGCTGGAGAGAGGTGTAAAAGATCCAGAAACCGGACTCTGCTTACTTAGCCTGGTTAAGAAAGGAGGACAGTATGTTTACAATGATGAGCAAATGCAGAGTGCCCTCAAATCAGCTACAACCAGCAAGGTAGCAGGGAAGTACAAGGGCCAGACAGTTTCCATCTGGGAACTGCTGTATTCTGAATACATCTCCGAGGAGAAAAGGAGAGAGCTTCTGCAGCAGTACAAGTCGGGAAGTTTGACAATTCAGCAGTTCACAGAGACCGTCATTACCATGGTTGAGCAGAGTATTAAAACAACAACCACGACAACAACAACAAAAACAACAACCACAAAAACAGAAACCGACTCACAATTCAAAGGTCTCAGAAGACAGGTCTCAGCCAGTCAGCTATTAGATGCTGAAATCATTAAGAAGGAGCTGTTTGATCAACTGAATCAAGGAACAGTGACCGTTCAAGAAGTCAACAAAATGGAATCGGTGCAGAAGTACCTGCAAGGGACCAACAGCATTGCAGGAGTGCTGGTGCAGTCCTCCACAGAGAAGATGAGTATCTACCAGGCCATGAGGAAAGGGATTCTGAGACCCGGCACTGCACTGGTTCTCCTGGAAGCCCAGGCCGCTACTGGATTTCTCATTGACCCGGTGAAGAATAAAAAGCTGTCCGTAGAACAAGCAGTGGCTGAAGGACTGGTGGGCACAGAACTGAAAGATAAACTCTTGTCAGCAGAGAGGGCTGTCACTGGGTACACTGATCCTTACACTAAGAATACAATCTCCTTGTTCCAAGCCTTGAAGAAAGACCTGATAGTAAAGGATCACGGGATACGCCTGCTGGAAGCTCAGATCGCCACTGGGGGCATCATTGACCCGATCAACAGCCACCGTGTGCCTGTGGAGGTGGCCTACAAGCGGGGATACTTTGATAAAGAAATGAGTCAGATTCTCTCTGACCCAAGCGATGACACCAAAGGCTTTTTTGACCCCAACACTCACGAGAATCTCACCTACTTGCAGCTGCTGGAGAGAGGTGTAAAAGATCCAGAAACCGGACTCTGCTTACTTAGCCTGGTTAAGAAAGGAGGACAGTATGTTTACAATGATGAGCAAATGCAGAGTGCCCTCAAATCAGCTACAACCAGCAAGGTAGCAGGGAAGTACAAGGGCCAGACAGTTTCCATCTGGGAACTGCTGTATTCTGAATACATCTCCGAGGAGAAAAGGAGAGAGCTTCTGCAGCAGTACAAGTCGGGAAGTTTGACAATTCAGCAGTTCACAGAGACCGTCATTACCATGGTTGAGCAGAGTATTAAAACAACAACCACGACAACAACAACAAAAACAACAACCACAAAAACAGAAACCGACTCACAATTCAAAGGTCTCAGAAGACAGGTCTCAGCCAGTCAGCTATTAGATGCTGAAATCATTAAGAAGGAGCTGTTTGATCAACTGAATCAAGGAACAGTGACCGTTCAAGAAGTCAACAAAATGGAATCGGTGCAGAAGTACCTGCAAGGGACCAACAGCATTGCAGGAGTGCTGGTGCAGTCCTCCACAGAGAAGATGAGTATCTACCAGGCCATGAGGAAAGGGATTCTGAGACCCGGCACTGCACTGGTTCTCCTGGAAGCCCAGGCCGCTACTGGATTTCTCATTGACCCGGTGAAGAATAAAAAGCTGTCCGTAGAACAAGCAGTGGCTGAAGGACTGGTGGGCACAGAACTGAAAGATAAACTCTTGTCAGCAGAGAGGGCTGTCACTGGGTACACTGATCCTTACACTAAGAATACAATCTCCTTGTTCCAAGCCTTGAAAAAAGACCTGATAGTAAAGGATCACGGGATACGCCTGCTGGAAGCTCAGATCGCCACTGGGGGCATCATTGACCCGATCAACAGCCACCGTGTGCCTGTGGAGGTGGCCTACAAGCGGGGATACTTTGATAAAGAAATGAGTCAGATTCTCTCTGACCCAAGCGATGACACCAAAGGCTTTTTTGACCCCAACACTCACGAGAATCTCACCTACTTGCAGCTGCTGGAGAGAGGTGTAAAAGATCCAGAAACCGGACTCTGCTTACTTAGCCTGGTTAAGAAAGGAGGACAGTATGTTTACAATGATGAGCAAATGCAGAGTGCCCTCAAATCAGCTACAACCAGCAAGGTAGCAGGGAAGTACAAGGGCCAGACAGTTTCCATCTGGGAACTGCTGTATTCTGAATACATCTCCGAGGAGAAAAGGAGAGAGCTTCTGCAGCAGTACAAGTCGGGAAGTTTGACAATTCAGCAGTTCACAGAGACCGTCATTACCATGGTTGAGCAGAGTATTAAAACAACAACCACGACAACAACAACAAAAACAACAACCACAAAAACAGAAACCGACTCACAATTCAAAGGTCTCAGAAGACAGGTCTCAGCCAGTCAGCTATTAGATGCTGAAATCATTAAGAAGGAGCTGTTTGATCAACTGAATCAAGGAACAGTGACCGTTCAAGAAGTCAACAAAATGGAATCGGTGCAGAAGTACCTGCAAGGGACCAACAGCATTGCAGGAGTGCTGGTGCAGTCCTCCACAGAGAAGATGAGTATCTACCAGGCCATGAGGAAAGGGATTCTGAGACCCGGCACTGCACTGGTTCTCCTGGAAGCCCAGGCCGCTACTGGATTTCTCATTGACCCGGTGAAGAATAAAAAGCTGTCCGTAGAACAAGCAGTGGCTGAAGGACTGGTGGGCACAGAACTGAAAGATAAACTCTTGTCAGCAGAGAGGGCTGTCACTGGGTACACTGATCCTTACACTAAGAATACAATCTCCTTGTTCCAAGCCTTGAAGAAAGACCTGATAGTAAAGGATCACGGGATACGCCTGCTGGAAGCTCAGATCGCCACTGGGGGCATCATTGACCCGATCAACAGCCACCGTGTGCCTGTGGAGGTGGCCTACAAGCGGGGATACTTTGATAAAGAAATGAGTCAGATTCTCTCTGACCCAAGCGATGACACCAAAGGCTTTTTTGACCCCAACACTCACGAGAATCTCACCTACTTGCAGCTGCTGGAGAGAGGTGTAAAAGATCCAGAAACCGGACTCTGCTTACTTAGCCTGGTTAAGAAAGGAGGACAGTATGTTTACAATGATGAGCAAATGCAGAGTGCCCTCAAATCAGCTACAACCAGCAAGGTAGCAGGGAAGTACAAGGGCCAGACAGTTTCCATCTGGGAACTGCTGTATTCTGAATACATCTCCGAGGAGAAAAGGAGAGAGCTTCTGCAGCAGTACAAGTCGGGAAGTTTGACAATTCAGCAGTTCACAGAGACCGTCATTACCATGGTTGAGCAGAGTATTAAAACAACAACCACGACAACAACAACAAAAACAACAACCACAAAAACAGAAACCGACTCACAATTCAAAGGTCTCAGAAGACAGGTCACAGCCAGTCAGCTATTAGATGCTGAAATCATTAAGAAGGAGCTGTTTGATCAACTGAATCAAGGAACAGTGACCGTTCAAGAAGTCAACAAAATGGAATCGGTGCAGAAGTACCTGCAAGGGACCAACAGCATTGCAGGAGTGCTGGTGCAGTCCTCCACAGAGAAGATGAGTATCTACCAGGCCATGAGGAAAGGGATTCTGAGACCCGGCACTGCACTGGTTCTCCTGGAAGCCCAGGCCGCTACTGGATTTCTCATTGACCCGGTGAAGAATAAAAAGCTGTCCGTAGAACAAGCAGTGGCTGAAGGACTGGTGGGCACAGAACTGAAAGATAAACTCTTGTCAGCAGAGAGGGCTGTCACTGGGTACACTGATCCTTACACTAAGAATACAATCTCCTTGTTCCAAGCCTTGAAGAAAGACCTGATAGTAAAGGATCACGGGATACGCCTGCTGGAAGCTCAGATCGCCACTGGGGGCATCATTGACCCGATCAACAGCCACCGTGTGCCTGTGGAGGTGGCCTACAAGCGGGGATACTTTGATAAAGAAATGAGTCAGATTCTCTCTGACCCAAGCGATGACACCAAAGGCTTTTTTGACCCCAACACTCACGAGAATCTCACCTACTTGCAGCTGCTGGAGAGAGGTGTAAAAGATCCAGAAACCGGACTCTGCTTACTTAGCCTGGTTAAGAAAGGAGGACAGTATGTTTACAATGATGAGCAAATGCAGAGTGCCCTCAAATCAGCTACAACCAGCAAGGTAGCAGGGAAGTACAAGGGCCAGACAGTTTCCATCTGGGAACTGCTGTATTCTGAATACATCTCCGAGGAGAAAAGGAGAGAGCTTCTGCAGCAGTACAAGTCGGGAAGTTTGACAATTCAGCAGTTCACAGAGACCGTCATTACCATGGTTGAGCAGAGTATTAAAACAACAACCACGACAACAACAACAAAAACAACAACCACAAAAACAGAAACCGACTCACAATTCAAAGGTCTCAGAAGACAGGTCACAGCCAGTCAGCTATTAGATGCTGAAATCATTAAGAAGGAGCTGTTTGATCAACTGAATAAAGGAACAGTGACCGTTCAAGAAGTCAACAAAATGGATTCGGTGCAGAAGTACCTGCAAGGGACCAACAGCATTGCAGGAGTGCTGGTGCAGTCCTCCACAGAGAAGATGAGTATCTACCAGGCCATGAGGAAAGGGATTCTGAGACCCGGCACTGCACTGGTTCTCCTGGAAGCCCAGGCCGCTACTGGATTTCTCATTGACCCGGTGAAGAATAAAAAGCTGTCCGTAGAACAAGCAGTGGCTGAAGGACTGGTGGGCACAGAACTGAAAGATAAACTCTTGTCAGCAGAGAGGGCTGTCACTGGGTACACTGATCCTTACACTAAGAATACAATCTCCTTGTTCCAAGCCTTGAAGAAAGACCTGATAGTAAAGGATCACGGGATACGCCTGCTGGAAGCTCAGATCGCCACTGGGGGCATCATTGACCCGATCAACAGCCACCGTGTGCCTGTGGAGGTGGCCTACAAGCGGGGATACTTTGATAAAGAAATGAGTCAGATTCTCTCTGACCCAAGCGATGACACCAAAGGCTTTTTTGACCCCAACACTCACGAGAATCTCACCTACTTGCAGCTGCTGGAGAGAGGTGTAAAAGATCCAGAAACCGGACTCTGCTTACTTAGCCTGGTTAAGAAAGGAGGACAGTATGTTTACAATGATGAGCAAATGCAGAGTGCCCTCAAATCAGCTACAACCAGCAAGGTAGCAGGGAAGTACAAGGGCCAGACAGTTTCCATCTGGGAACTGCTGTATTCTGAATACATCTCCGAGGAGAAAAGGAGAGAGCTTCTGCAGCAGTACAAGTCGGGAAGTTTGACAATTCAGCAGTTCACAGAGACCGTCATTACCATGGTTGAGCAGAGTATTAAAACAACAACCACGACAACAACAACAAAAACAACAACCACAAAAACAGAAACCGACTCACAATTCAAAGGTCTCAGAAGACAGGTCACAGCCAGTCAGCTATTAGATGCTGAAATCATTAAGAAGGAGCTGTTTGATCAACTGAATCAAGGAACAGTGACCGTTCAAGAAGTCAACAAAATGGATTCGGTGCAGAAGTACCTGCAAGGGACCAACAGCATTGCAGGAGTGCTGGTGCAGTCCTCCACAGAGAAGATGAGTATCTACCAGGCCATGAGGAAAGGGATTCTGAGACCCGGCACTGCACTGGTTCTCCTGGAAGCCCAGGCCGCTACTGGATTTCTCATTGACCCGGTGAAGAATAAAAAGCTGTCCGTAGAACAAGCAGTGGCTGAAGGACTGGTGGGCACAGAACTGAAAGATAAACTCTTGTCAGCAGAGAGGGCTGTCACTGGGTACACTGATCCTTACACTAAGAATACAATCTCCTTGTTCCAAGCCTTGAAGAAAGACCTGATAGTAAAGGATCACGGGATACGCCTGCTGGAAGCTCAGATCGCCACTGGGGGCATCATTGACCCGATCAACAGCCACCGTGTGCCTGTGGAGGTGGCCTACAAGCGGGGATACTTTGATAAAGAAATGAGTCAGATTCTCTCTGACCCAAGTGATGACACCAAAGGCTTTTTTGACCCCAACACTCACGAGAATCTCACCTACTTGCAGCTGCTGGAGAGAGGTGTAAAAGATCCAGAAACCGGACTCTGCTTACTTAGCCTGGTTAAGAAAGGAGGACAGTATGTTTACAATGATGAGCAAATGCAGAGTGCCCTCAAATCAGCTACAACCAGCAAGGTAGCAGGGAAGTACAAGGGCCAGACAGTTTCCATCTGGGAACTGCTGTATTCTGAATACATCTCCGAGGAGAAAAGGAGAGAGCTTCTGCAGCAGTACAAGTCGGGAAGTTTGACAATTCAGCAGTTCACAGAGACCGTCATTACCATGGTTGAGCAGAGTATTAAAACAACAACCACGACAACAACAACAAAAACAACAACCACAAAAACAGAAACCGACTCACAATTCAAAGGTCTCAGAAGACAGGTCTCAGCCAGTCAGCTATTAGATGCTGAAATCATTAAGAAGGAGCTGTTTGATCAACTGAATCAAGGAACAGTGACCGTTCAAGAAGTCAACAAAATGGAATCGGTGCAGAAGTACCTGCAAGGGACCAACAGCATTGCAGGAGTGCTGGTGCAGTCCTCCACAGAGAAGATGAGTATCTACCAGGCCATGAGGAAAGGGATTCTGAGACCCGGCACTGCACTGGTTCTCCTGGAAGCCCAGGCCGCTACTGGATTTCTCATTGACCCGGTGAAGAATAAAAAGCTGTCCGTAGAACAAGCAGTGGCTGAAGGACTGGTGGGCACAGAACTGAAAGATAAACTCTTGTCAGCAGAGAGGGCTGTCACTGGGTACACTGATCCTTACACTAAGAATACAATCTCCTTGTTCCAAGCCTTGAAGAAAGACCTGATAGTAAAGGATCACGGGATACGCCTGCTGGAAGCTCAGATCGCCACTGGGGGCATCATTGACCCGATCAACAGCCACCGTGTGCCTGTGGAGGTGGCCTACAAGCGGGGATACTTTGATAAAGAAATGAGTCAGATTCTCTCTGACCCAAGCGATGACACCAAAGGCTTTTTTGACCCCAACACTCACGAGAATCTCACCTACTTGCAGCTGCTGGAGAGAGGTGTAAAAGATCCAGAAACCGGACTCTGCTTACTTAGCCTGGTTAAGAAAGGAGGACAGTATGTTTACAATGATGAGCAAATGCAGAGTGCCCTCAAATCAGCTACAACCAGCAAGGTAGCAGGGAAGTACAAGGGCCAGACAGTTTCCATCTGGGAACTGCTGTATTCTGAATACATCTCCGAGGAGAAAAGGAGAGAGCTTCTGCAGCAGTACAAGTCGGGAAGTTTGACAATTCAGCAGTTCACAGAGACCGTCATTACCATGGTTGAGCAGAGTATTAAAACAACAACCACGACAACAACAACAAAAACAACAACCACAAAAACAGAAACCGACTCACAATTCAAAGGTCTCAGAAGACAGGTCTCAGCCAGTCAGCTATTAGATGCTGAAATCATTAAGAAGGAGCTGTTTGATCAACTGAATCAAGGAACAGTGACCGTTCAAGAAGTCAACAAAATGGAATCGGTGCAGAAGTACCTGCAAGGGACCAACAGCATTGCAGGAGTGCTGGTGCAGTCCTCCACAGAGAAGATGAGTATCTACCAGGCCATGAGGAAAGGGATTCTGAGACCCGGCACTGCACTGGTTCTCCTGGAAGCCCAGGCCGCTACTGGATTTCTCATTGACCCGGTGAAGAATAAAAAGCTGTCCGTAGAACAAGCAGTGGCTGAAGGACTGGTGGGCACAGAACTGAAAGATAAACTCTTGTCAGCAGAGAGGGCTGTCACTGGGTACACTGATCCTTACACTAAGAATACAATCTCCTTGTTCCAAGCCTTGAAAAAAGACCTGATAGTAAAGGATCACGGGATACGCCTGCTGGAAGCTCAGATCGCCACTGGGGGCATCATTGACCCGATCAACAGCCACCGTGTGCCTGTGGAGGTGGCCTACAAGCGGGGATACTTTGATAAAGAAATGAGTCAGATTCTCTCTGACCCAAGTGATGACACCAAAGGCTTTTTTGACCCCAACACTCACGAGAATCTCACCTACTTGCAGCTGCTGGAGAGAGGTGTAAAAGATCCAGAAACCGGACTCTGCTTACTTAGCCTGGTTAAGAAAGGAGGACAGTATGTTTACAATGATGAGCAAATGCAGAGTGCCCTCAAATCAGCTACAACCAGCAAGGTAGCAGGGAAGTACAAGGGCCAGACAGTTTCCATCTGGGAACTGCTGTATTCTGAATACATCTCCGAGGAGAAAAGGAGAGAGCTTCTGCAGCAGTACAAGTCGGGAAGTTTGACAATTCAGCAGTTCACAGAGACCGTCATTACCATGGTTGAGCAGAGTATTAAAACAACAACCACGACAACAACAACAAAAACAACAACCACAAAAACAGAAACCGACTCACAATTCAAAGGTCTCAGAAGACAGGTCTCAGCCAGTCAGCTATTAGATGCTGAAATCATTAAGAAGGAGCTGTTTGATCAACTGAATCAAGGAACAGTGACCGTTCAAGAAGTCAACAAAATGGAATCGGTGCAGAAGTACCTGCAAGGGACCAACAGCATTGCAGGAGTGCTGGTGCAGTCCTCCACAGAGAAGATGAGTATCTACCAGGCCATGAGGAAAGGGATTCTGAGACCCGGCACTGCACTGGTTCTCCTGGAAGCCCAGGCCGCTACTGGATTTCTCATTGACCCGGTGAAGAATAAAAAGCTGTCCGTAGAACAAGCAGTGGCTGAAGGACTGGTGGGCACAGAACTGAAAGATAAACTCTTGTCAGCAGAGAGGGCTGTCACTGGGTACACTGATCCTTACACTAAGAATACAATCTCCTTGTTCCAAGCCTTGAAGAAAGACCTGATAGTAAAGGATCACGGGATACGCCTGCTGGAAGCTCAGATCGCCACTGGGGGCATCATTGACCCGATCAACAGCCACCGTGTGCCTGTGGAGGTGGCCTACAAGCGGGGATACTTTGATAAAGAAATGAGTCAGATTCTCTCTGACCCAAGCGATGACACCAAAGGCTTTTTTGACCCCAACACTCACGAGAATCTCACCTACTTGCAGCTGCTGGAGAGAGGTGTAAAAGATCCAGAAACCGGACTCTGCTTACTTAGCCTGGTTAAGAAAGGAGGACAGTATGTTTACAATGATGAGCAAATGCAGAGTGCCCTCAAATCAGCTACAACCAGCAAGGTAGCAGGGAAGTACAAGGGCCAGACAGTTTCCATCTGGGAACTGCTGTATTCTGAATACATCTCCGAGGAGAAAAGGAGAGAGCTTCTGCAGCAGTACAAGTCGGGAAGTTTGACAATTCAGCAGTTCACAGAGACCGTCATTACCATGGTTGAGCAGAGTATTAAAACAACAACCACGACAACAACAACAAAAACAACAACCACAAAAACAGAAACCGACTCACAATTCAAAGGTCTCAGAAGACAGGTCACAGCCAGTCAGCTATTAGATGCTGAAATCATTAAGAAGGAGCTGTTTGATCAACTGAATCAAGGAACAGTGACCGTTCAAGAAGTCAACAAAATGGAATCGGTGCAGAAGTACCTGCAAGGGACCAACAGCATTGCAGGAGTGCTGGTGCAGTCCTCCACAGAGAAGATGAGTATCTACCAGGCCATGAGGAAAGGGATTCTGAGACCCGGCACTGCACTGGTTCTCCTGGAAGCCCAGGCCGCTACTGGATTTCTCATTGACCCGGTGAAGAATAAAAAGCTGTCCGTAGAACAAGCAGTGGCTGAAGGACTGGTGGGCACAGAACTGAAAGATAAACTCTTGTCAGCAGAGAGGGCTGTCACTGGGTACACTGATCCTTACACTAAGAATACAATCTCCTTGTTCCAAGCCTTGAAGAAAGACCTGATAGTAAAGGATCACGGGATACGCCTGCTGGAAGCTCAGATCGCCACTGGGGGCATCATTGACCCGATCAACAGCCACCGTGTGCCTGTGGAGGTGGCCTACAAGCGGGGATACTTTGATAAAGAAATGAGTCAGATTCTCTCTGACCCAAGCGATGACACCAAAGGCTTTTTTGACCCCAACACTCACGAGAATCTCACCTACTTGCAGCTGCTGGAGAGAGGTGTAAAAGATCCAGAAACCGGACTCTGCTTACTTAGCCTGGTTAAGAAAGGAGGACAGTATGTTTACAATGATGAGCAAATGCAGAGTGCCCTCAAATCAGCTACAACCAGCAAGGTAGCAGGGAAGTACAAGGGCCAGACAGTTTCCATCTGGGAACTGCTGTATTCTGAATACATCTCCGAGGAGAAAAGGAGAGAGCTTCTGCAGCAGTACAAGTCGGGAAGTTTGACAATTCAGCAGTTCACAGAGACCGTCATTACCATGGTTGAGCAGAGTATTAAAACAACAACCACGACAACAACAACAAAAACAACAACCACAAAAACAGAAACCGACTCACAATTCAAAGGTCTCAGAAGACAGGTCACAGCCAGTCAGCTATTAGATGCTGAAATCATTAAGAAGGAGCTGTTTGATCAACTGAATCAAGGAACAGTGACCGTTCAAGAAGTCAACAAAATGGATTCGGTGCAGAAGTACCTGCAAGGGACCAACAGCATTGCAGGAGTGCTGGTGCAGTCCTCCACAGAGAAGATGAGTATCTACCAGGCCATGAGGAAAGGGATTCTGAGACCCGGCACTGCACTGGTTCTCATGGAAGCCCAGGCCGCTACTGGATTTCTCATTGACCCGGTGAAGAATAAAAAGCTGTCCGTAGAACAAGCAGTGGCTGAAGGACTGGTGGGCACAGAACTGAAAGATAAACTCTTGTCAGCAGAGAGGGCTGTCACTGGGTACACTGATCCTTACACTAAGAATACAATCTCCTTGTTCCAAGCCTTGAAGAAAGACCTGATAGTAAAGGATCACGGGATACGCCTGCTGGAAGCTCAGATCGCCACTGGGGGCATCATTGACCCGATCAACAGCCACCGTGTGCCTGTGGAGGTGGCCTACAAGCGGGGATACTTTGATAAAGAAATGAGTCAGATTCTCTCTGACCCAAGTGATGACACCAAAGGCTTTTTTGACCCCAACACTCACGAGAATCTCACCTACTTGCAGCTGCTGGAGAGAGGTGTAAAAGATCCAGAAACCGGACTCTGCTTACTTAGCCTGGTTAAGAAAGGAGGACAGTATGTTTACAATGATGAGCAAATGCAGAGTGCCCTCAAATCAGCTACAACCAGCAAGGTAGCAGGGAAGTACAAGGGCCAGACAGTTTCCATCTGGGAACTGCTGTATTCTGAATACATCTCCGAGGAGAAAAGGAGAGAGCTTCTGCAGCAGTACAAGTCGGGAAGTTTGACAATTCAGCAGTTCACAGAGACCGTCATTACCATGGTTGAGCAGAGTATTAAAACAACAACCACGACAACAACAACAAAAACAACAACCACAAAAACAGAAACCGACTCACAATTCAAAGGTCTCAGAAGACAGGTCACAGCCAGTCAGCTATTAGATGCTGAAATCATTAAGAAGGAGCTGTTTGATCAACTGAATCAAGGAACAGTGACCGTTCAAGAAGTCAACAAAATGGATTCGGTGCAGAAGTACCTGCAAGGGACCAACAGCATTGCAGGAGTGCTGGTGCAGTCCTCCACAGAGAAGATGAGTATCTACCAGGCCATGAGGAAAGGGATTCTGAGACCCGGCACTGCACTGGTTCTCCTGGAAGCCCAGGCCGCTACTGGATTTCTCATTGACCCGGTGAAGAATAAAAAGCTGTCCGTAGAACAAGCAGTGGCTGAAGGACTGGTGGGCACAGAACTGAAAGATAAACTCTTGTCAGCAGAGAGGGCTGTCACTGGGTACACTGATCCTTACACTAAGAATACAATCTCCTTGTTCCAAGCCTTGAAGAAAGACCTGATAGTAAAGGATCACGGGATACGCCTGCTGGAAGCTCAGATCGCCACTGGGGGCATCATTGACCCGATCAACAGCCACCGTGTGCCTGTGGAGGTGGCCTACAAGCGGGGATACTTTGATAAAGAAATGAGTCAGATTCTCTCTGACCCAAGTGATGACACCAAAGGCTTTTTTGACCCCAACACTCACGAGAATCTCACCTACTTGCAGCTGCTGGAGAGAGGTGTAAAAGATCCAGAAACCGGACTCTGCTTACTTAGCCTGGTTAAGAAAGGAGGACAGTATGTTTACAATGATGAGCAAATGCAGAGTGCCCTCAAGTCAGCTACAACCAGCAAGGTAGCAGGGAAGTACAAGGGCCAGACAGTTTCCATCTGGGAACTGCTGTATTCTGAATACATCTCCGAGGAGAAAAGGAGAGAGCTTCTGCAGCAGTACAAGTCGGGAAGTTTGACAATTCAGCAGTTCACAGAGACCGTCATTACCATGGTTGAGCAGAGTATTAAAACAACAACCACGACAACAACAACAAAAACAACAACCACAAAAACAGAAACCGACTCACAATTCAAAGGTCTCAGAAGACAGGTCACAGCCAGTCAGCTATTAGATGCTGAAATCATTAAGAAGGAGCTGTTTGATCAACTGAATCAAGGAACAGTGACCGTTCAAGAAGTCAACAAAATGGATTCGGTGCAGAAGTACCTGCAAGGGACCAACAGCATTGCAGGAGTGCTGGTGCAGTCCTCCACAGAGAAGATGAGTATCTACCAGGCCATGAGGAAAGGGATTCTGAGACCCGGCACTGCACTGGTTCTCCTGGAAGCCCAGGCCGCTACTGGATTTCTCATTGACCCGGTGAAGAATAAAAAGCTGTCCGTAGAACAAGCAGTGGCTGAAGGACTGGTGGGCACAGAACTGAAAGATAAACTCTTGTCAGCAGAGAGGGCTGTCACTGGGTACACTGATCCTTACACTAAGAATACAATCTCCTTGTTCCAAGCCTTGAAGAAAGACCTGATAGTAAAGGATCACGGGATACGCCTGCTGGAAGCTCAGATCGCCACTGGGGGCATCATTGACCCGATCAACAGCCACCGTGTGCCTGTGGAGGTGGCCTACAAGCGGGGATACTTTGATAAAGAAATGAGTCAGATTCTCTCTGACCCAAGCGATGACACCAAAGGCTTTTTTGACCCCAACACTCACGAGAATCTCACCTACTTGCAGCTACTGGAGAGAGGTGTAAAAGATCCAGAAACCGGACTCTGCTTACTTACTTTGAAGATATAAAAAATTATAATAATAACTGATGTGGAGTAGAAATTGAATATGTAATATAATGGGGACCAGGTTTATTTTGATATTTTCAACATTTATGTTTTGTATCCTATCCTTGACTTTTCATAGAAAAAAAAATTATATAAAAATGTATACAAAATTGTTCACTCCTACATGAAACTATTCCAGGTTATGCTCTAAAATTTGCAGTTTGTCTTTTTAAGATATCGCAACATATCCACAGTAAAAACTATTTTCTATTTGCCATGGGGAAATTAATTGATTTAAACCACATATTAACATAAAATGGGTTTAACTTTTTTGAATGGCAAGAAAGATGTATTGAATTTGACAGGTGTTTTGCTAGCTTTCTAAAAGTATACAATAAATTGAACATTTTATTTCACTGTGGTTTTTCGTTATATCCTCTTATATAACTTATAGTTATAGACCCAATCAAATTTACAGTGTCTGTTTAACCCCTTTTACATTATGTAAACAAAGTTGTACACCCTTACATTGTTTTCCCAATATATTTTTTCACTTTTAAATGTACATGATAATATGATTTCTTAAGATATACAATTACTGATTAATATACATATATCCTCCCTACCACCAGGATATCACTTCACTTATTCAATGTTATACTGATAACTGTCAAGTCAAATTTGGTATTAAACAAATGCTTTTTAATTTCCTTTGACAATCTCATTTTACAAATTGCAAAACAACTGAAATTCAAGTCACAGGTGGCAAGAGATGTTAGTACACCTTGGTAAATAATATTTTAATCCAATACCACAACTGTCTTATGCAAATAATCAAGAAACATAAATAAATACATTTCTCACGCCTTAAATAAAACAAACAAGCCAATTCTCAAAGCTAAAGGATATGCAACTTGTTTCTCTCAACATAATAACGTAGTACTTTGCAAAACACAGACGTGCCAATTTTGTTACACAGTATTTGTAGTACACTACCACCCCTTGGTAAAAGATGATACATAGCTAATAATGATAATGCATTGGGAAGGCAAATGTTTATGTTGATGAAAATCATTTTCTGGACTGTCGACCAGAGGCTAGGGAAAAAAACAAACAACTCCTCACCCAAAAGACCTTCAAAAACAATGTCATGTACAACAGCAAACAAAAGGTTTTTCCAAACTCATAACACATTTTTTACAGGCACCTTTTCCCCCTCCTTTCGGTCACATTCAAATACGACGATAAATGATATACTGCAGAACGTACTACAGCTTGTCTGGGAATTTTTCATTGAAAATTAGACTTGCGAATAATCCTCTCTTACATCTAGGGTTATGGATAACAAGTACTGATAACAAAAATGATCAATACTGCAAAACAGATAAAAAAAATATATAGGAATACCTGCAATATTTAATAGAAACCATTAGTCTGTTGTTCTAAATGACATGTACTCTGTTAAAAATGTTGCTTAAATGGTCCAAACACTGGCATTATCACTAGCAGTGGAAATAATTAGCTATGTTTTCAACAACTTTCGAAGCCAAGAATGGAAATCAATTAGTGAGGTACAGATTACGGGGGCATTGGCGATCTGTTTATGAAGATACTGCTGGGAACAGATAATGAATGAAAGAGCTAAGGTTCTGTTTCTGGTTAGAGGGGTACAGGACAGTGCAGTGAGAAAGTAAAGATTCAGAATAGTGGCCTCTTGTAAAGGAAGACGACACGTTGAAATTGTTTGACAGCCGAAATTTGTAGGAAACATAAACATATTATTAGAAAAAGGCCTTTTACTTTCACTAATTTACTCAAAAAAAAAAAATACATCACTGCACCTGTGTCACGATAATTATTGTATTAGCACCATGAACACGACAACACTCACCCAGATTTGTGTGTTGTGCATGTACTATTGACTGTGTTTATTATTTGGGACTGCAACCTGTTTATTTATTCCAGTGCATTACACATTGCTGTGTATTGTTTGGTCAGCAGACCCGGATTATAATTATAAACCTGTTCAATGTGGATTACAATGGTCTGTCTCCAGATTACGCACCGCCTCATTCCTGCACCTGTACACTGCAGCCACTGTGCCACAAACACACACACACACACACACATATATATATATATATATATATATATATATATATATATATATATATATATATATATATATATATATATCAGTTTTTAACTATTTTTTTTCATTTACTGGTTATTTATTTTCAAATTATAGTAACACTAAGAGAAACTTACAAAATTAAACAACAAACATTCTGGCTATACATTGTCTTTAATGTTACATTTATTTTTTCTTGCTGAATATCCACATAGCTCTTCTGTTCCCAGGAAATCAGACATCTACCAAAGTTCAACTAATCACCTAGTCAATGCCCGCTGACGTTCCAATAGTACCAGTTTGATAACAGGAGTCTTGGAAGAAGGAGGGTTCACCCGAGCCTTAAGCCCAGCCCGTGGCGTGCTGCATCAGGTGAAGGAGGTTTCACCCGAGCTTTAAGCCCAGCCCGTGGCGTGCTGCATCAGGTGAAGGAGGGTTCACCCGAGCCTTAAGCCCAGCCCGTGGCGTGCTGCATCAGGTGAAGGAGGTTTCACCCGAGCTTTAAGCCCAGCCCGTGGCGTGCTGCATCAGGTGAAGGAGGGTTCACCCGAGCCTTAAGCCCAGCCCGTGGCGTGCTGCATCAGGTGTTACACCTAAATGACTTTCTCCAGTTCTCAGTTCTTCATATTTCAGATAGATGGGTTACTGGATACCACTTCCTGCCACTGTCCTCAATGCACTTCCCTCAGTCATCCAGGTCTACTTGTGTGCTTTTTAGCAGCCTGTCATACAGCAGCTGGATGTCTTCCTGCCCTCGATAGGCCCTTTTCAGCCCACAGGGACGATAATTAGGGTTGCCACCTGTCCGGGTTTGACCCGGACAGTCCGGGAATTGGCATCTGTGTCCGGGGGGCAGGAATTAACAAGCTCGGACGCCGTAATGAAATTGATGCGATCAGAGACCGAGGCAGTGTAATACACTGCGCCTGCTACTGTGGTACCTGTACGACTGCTCTTTTTTTGTTACATGGGGTTAATTAAGTAGCAGCCAAAATTGTAACAGAATGTTGCAAATTTGCATTGAATTGTTACTGTCGATACATTGACTATTCAGACACCCACTGTGCTGGTATCGCAAAGTCCTTAAACAATATCTTTTGCTCCTTATAAAACTGATCTGATTTTGCCAGTGCTTGCTGGTCTATAAACCAGTTTTAAATTTAAAGCATTTTCGTTTTTGATCAATGGTTAAAGTTTTCACACGTGACAATACTGTCCTACAATTACTACATGATACTGTGATCATTCCACTGCGACATGTTAGTGAACCAAGCTACTGGTATCTTAAAATTAAGGGCCATATAAAAACGACAAACAGTATACTGCAGCTACATTAGAAGGCTTTGTTCTCCCAAGTTATTGCAGTGACATAGATGCTATAACCAATTACTGTAAATAAGATACTGTTTTAGCAGACGGGTTTCAGTAAGAAAACTTGTATTTGAATGTTTTTTTTTTAATTGAAAGTAGAACTACAAAACGGTGTTGCATTTTTCTTTGTGAATGTGGTAGTGATGAATGAAAATTCAAAAACCGTCAAAATCTACCAAGGTAGCAAATGCGCCAAATTGAATACCATCCAAAAGTTACTGATCTGTATATTCTACTGTGCCCCAGGCATTTGAATAATGTTTTCCATTAAATTGATCTGTGTGATTAAATACATAACCTTTACAGTAAAATATGGTTTACTTACAATATATAATGATAATTAAACCACATATATGCCTGTGTATGTATGTTTAAATATTTAACAGTAGCCATTTGTAACATTGAAAAACCCTGTGCCAAATTTGAGTACATTTGGACTTACTTTGTCTTTTTACCGACACACAAGCGATAGTGTCGTTGTTTGTTTTAGTTTGTAACATGTATTAATAACGTTTATTAATATTAACAAACGGCTGTAAAATAATTCTGACCGTCAAAAACTGGCTCTATGGTGACTGTCTGGAAAGATTATTTGTGAAACTATAAACAGGCAGCATCACCACAGCTACTTGTCTCAGGTACAGATAGCTCTATGTACCACGATATAGCTACTATTTCTCTTGCTTGCAAGTTCGATTGCTAGAAATATCAAGAGCATGAGTATTGATCTGGTGGTATTGTGTTAAACTGTATTACAGTATACTGCAGTTTTGATAAACCTAGGCTGACTGAGAAATATGTCCGGGTTTGATCTGTGGAAAAGGTGGCAAGCCTAGACAATATCGGCATACAAAATGAACAAACGAGTACCTTTGAAACCACTTCACAAACTTAGTAGCAATCGTCTGTCTGGCACTCTGTCTCTGAGTCTCTCTTCTTCTCCAGCAACCACTTAATGAGCCCAGAATGGGTCTTTTTATACTTAAATTATTTTCAATTCAAAATAATACTTACGTATTATTTTGAATTGTGTGTTGTGGCACCTTGTGAAGATTGTGGCTGGAGCCTTAATGAGGTAATTGATTTATTGATGGATAGTTAATTTTCCAGCCACAATCTAAACAAGGTGCCACAACACACAATTCAAAATAATACATAATGCAAATAAATACAAAAAACTATAATAATAATAATAATAATAATAATAATAATAATAATAATACACAGCACAAATGGCCCAACAGCCACTTCCCCCTTTAAAACTGAGGCTTTGAGGGGCCTACAAATGTCAACATGGACAGAGCCACGCAGGTGACATCCCCCGGCGGAGGCATGCAGATGTCCCCAGGCAATGGCAAGCAGGCGACCCCAGGCGACAGTGAGCAGGCGACCCCAGGCGACGGCGAGCAGGCGACCCCAGGCAACAGTGAGCAGGCAACCCCAGGCGACGGCGAGCAGGCGACCCCAGGCGACAGTGAGCAGGCGACCCCAGGCGACAGTGAGCAGGCGACCCCAGGCGACGGCGAGCAGGCGACCCCAGGCGACAGTGAGCAGGCGACCCCAGGCGACGGCGAGCAGGCGACCCCAGGCAACAGTGAGCAGGCGACCCCAGGCGACGGCGAGCAGGCGACCCCAGACGACAGTGAGCAGGCGACCCCAGGCGACAGTGAGCAGGCGACCCCAGGCGACGGCGAGCAGGCGACCCCAGGCGACAGTGAGCAGACGACCCCAGGCGACGGTGAGCAGGCGACCCCAGGCGACGGCGAGCAGGCGACCCCAGGCGACAGTGAGCAGGCGACCCCAGGCGACAGTGAGCAGGCGACCCCAGGCGACAGTGAGCAGGCGACGGCGAGCAGGCGACGGCGAGCAGGCGACGGCGAGCAGGCGACGGCGAGCAGGCGACGGCGAGCAGGCGACCCCAGGCGACGGTGAGCAGGCGACCCCAGGCGACAGTGAGCAGGCGACCCCAGGCGATGGCGAGCAGGCGACCCCAGGCGACGGCGAGCAGGCAACGGCGAGCAGGCAACCCCAGGCGACGGCGAGCAGTGTAAATGATCAGACTGGAGTCTTGATTTACAGTTTAAAACCGGTGTTGGTTTTATTTTTTATTATTATTATTATTATTATTTGTTTATTTAGCAGACGCCTTTATCCAAGGTGACTTACAGAGACTAGGGTGCGTGAACTATGCATCAGCTGCAGAGTCACTTACAATTACATCTCACCTGAAAGACGGAGCACAAGGAGGTTAAGTGACTTGCTCAGGGTCACACAATGAGTCAGTGGCTGAGGTGGGATTTGAACCGGGGACCTCCTGGTTACAAGCCCTTTTCTTTAACCACTGGACCACACAGCCTCCTATTTCCAGCCGTCCTTTTCTTACAGTGCGGTGGGGAAACAACTGCTAATAAAACAAACAGACAAAATAAACCTTGCTTTCAGTTGGAGAACTAACTAAACAACACTTTGTGTGGTCCCTGTGCATACATGCAGGAACTCATGACATCTAGTGGTCAACCCATTACCCTGCAGGGAACAAAGCTTTAATCCTCAAACCAGCATACTGATTCAGCAGCACTTCATATCGGTCCGCTTTTAAGAATCACTTCTTCGATTCAGAAGATCTTTGATATAGGTTGCGTTCTGTTACCTCCTAGAATCTGCTGCGCCGGCTGCTCTTGGCTGCTGTCTTTCTGACGTCACACGCAGCTTCCAGAGAAACGCCATCTCCAAAACTTGCAGCGCAATGCAGTGACACGCTTGAAACCAAACACAGTATTCCCTAATAACACTTGTATTATGACTTCAAAGTTAGGATTTTACATCTCATTAAACGATGTATGTGTCTGTGTGGAAATTAGATAAATGGGTATTTAGAACAGAAAATAGGAGGAACTTTTTTTTTACACAGAGAATTGTGAGGGTCTCGAACCAACTCCCCAGTAATGTTGTTGAAGCTGACACCCTGGGATCCTTCAAGAAGCTGCTTGATGAGATTCTGGGATCAATAAGCTACTAACAACCAAACGAGCAAGTTGGGCTGAATGGCCTCCTCTCGTTTGTAAACTTTCTTATGTTCTTATGATAAGATGTC